>NC_136773.1:1471382-2071382 GCF_947034865.1 Barbatula barbatula
GGAAACGCTGTTTTGTCTGTTTCACACCTCAATCTTGCTGGCTTTTGTTGACCGCAAGGCCCTTTCAGCACTTCTGGCAGACTTCCTCTCGTCTTTACGTCTTTTGCTTTTGATATTGATCTCTGCGTTAAGTAAATAGATAGGATCAGCATGTTTTGCTATTACACATCCAGCCATCAGCTGTTATGTACAGCTCTAACTCTGTATATCAGCCTCTACTCATCACACATGCTCCTCTGTTGTGTCATGCTAATGTGGGGATGGCTGTGTCGGACTACAACAGTCGATCCTTAAATTGTGGCCACCGGGGGGGTTGCACAGGTACTGCGGTCAGATAAAGCACTTAAATGTTTACTGTAACTGTACTTCATACATAGTTGCATATTGCATTGCACATTGCAAGAAATCACACATGATCTTCCTCTTAGTTTATGCGGCAAAGTTCAGCATATCGAAGTTATGTCCCTGCTGAAAAAACACCACCATTATAGAAGTTATTATGGTTTTGATGGCTTTTAAAAGGGATTTGATTGTTTTTAATGGAAACTGTAATGGTTCCACTGGTATGTGATGGAGTCTGTTGGTGGGATGTTAAATGGAATGATGCCCAAAACACACTACAAAAAGTTATGGTTTTAATGGAAAAAGCTAATGGCTCGTAATGGTATTTTAATGGAAACCATTAGAATTTCTGTAATGGTTATTTTTGGGATTCTATAGTTTATTTCAGCAGGGATCACGTTAAAGCAAATGCAGCAGTCTACTTCTGAATCGCTCTCGTGGACCATTGGTGTTTCACATGAAGTTGACAGCATCTATTAGTGATTACATCTCCACAACTGAGGCCGATGCGATACACATCTCTATGCATAGCCAATAATACGAAACATTAAAGATGCATCACCCCATTATGATGCAG
This sequence comes from Barbatula barbatula, assembly GCF_947034865.1. NCBI lineage: Eukaryota > Metazoa > Chordata > Actinopteri > Cypriniformes > Nemacheilidae > Barbatula > Barbatula barbatula. The sequence continues at coordinate 1,472,302 of NC_136773.1, forward strand.
TGCGATCCGATTTTGATTAGATTGTATAAAACACAATGCAAAGTAATGCAATGGAGAAAACTATGATGCAATACAATTCTGTGTGCATTCAGTACCCCTGCTGAAAAACTCAATAGAACATTTTATGGATTCAATGGTTATAATGGGAATTGTATTGGTTTTAATGGAATCTATAACTATCTATATACTGGTATGTGATGGATTCTTTTGGTATAATGTTTTCTGCCAGGTGGGAACCAATAGAACACCATTACATCCTATTGGAATAATGCCCAAAACGCAATACAAAAAGGATTTTTGTAATGATTTTTAAATGGTGAACTGCTTCAAACATGTCTTGACCCATAGGAGGTATTGAAGCCCTTGTTCTCTGTAACGCTAAATATGTTCACAAGTAAAGAGACGATTGTATCGGTTATTGCCTTGGAACGAGCAGAGCTGTTAGCCAGCGTGGAGTGAAAAACGTTTTTATCTTTTGTTCACTCGCCGTCATGTTAGCGGTAGTGGAGCGGCGATTAGCTAATGCTAAACGATACATCTCTGCTGCCTTCAAAATCGATCAGATGAAGGTATCTCGGGAGACAGGAAGCAAACATTGTATCCGGATGTGCCTTGATGTCTTTCTGCCTTGGAATGCAGCCTCCGAAGGCAGCACTTTATAGCTGTCGGACGCAGCCCGTGTGGGACTGTCAGGACACGCCTCGGTCTTCGTGGTGATGTGATGCGTCATATTGGCATAGCAGCAGTGGTAATGACAGAGAAATATGAGAAATCATCCTACATATTATTAATTATTTTAATTATAATAATTATATAATATTATAATAATAATAATTAAATATAAACAAATATATTTTTACCGATGCAAATATGTTAACAACGATGTATTCAATGCTAACTTTGCATCGTTAAACTTTTGAATCTCATCATCCCTATTATTTATTGTGTCAGTCCTTATTAGAGGAGGTGAGTTACACAAAATGAAAGCCTATTTCAATAGGGGCGGTTTTATACCGGACGGTCATAGTATCATTTATTTTGGAGGGGGCGGCGCCCTTTTGTTTGCTTTAAAGGTGGATATAAACAAAGTTTAAGAACCACCGGTGGATTACACAGAGGGCACACTCTTGTTTTGTTTGGATGTTTCAAACCATGCAGCGTAGGTATGACTAGCTAAGTATGCTGCACTTCCTGCGTGAGCAACACTACAGAGACCACACACATACAACCGTCAGTTACATATCGTTTAATCTTGTGTCGACCTCAGCTTGCAAAGTGTCCACTGTGATTTGCCTATTCACCCTAGTTAAACATGACCGTCTCTGCATATGCAAATCCTGAAGCATGCTGTGTAATATGTGTGGCGGGTGCTGAGGGGTGTCCTCAGCTCACAGCTGTTATCTGATGTTATCGTTGACACCAGATCGGCCTCAACATGTTGCATTCAGTCTTCACGACCTGGAAACTAGACCTTTCAACCGTCAACACCTTTGTTTCAGGCCTGTGAGCGTCATTATTAAGTATCACTAAGACAGCCCACAGGAATTGTAATACAGCTGACTTTATACTATTGCCAAACCTGTATAAATGTATTTGTTCAACTTAACGCAAAGGAAGATATTTGTAAGAATGTAAGTAACCAAACACAACGCAGACCATGACAGGACTCTTTCAAAGTCAAAGAAGGCCACTGAAGTGCTGATTGTTGAATTATATTTTAGAATAAAGACAGACTGTTCCACGTGTTGATTTCAATTTGTTATAATTTTAGCTGAAGCGAAAACACTTGCTCATGAACTTCCTGTATTATTATAACCAATTAACATGATGTGCAGTCCCTCATGGAAATGCAAGCCCGGCTTCAAACAGCATTTAAACTGTATTTGTCTTTTCTTGACCAGAATATTCAGCAGGTAAGGTGGGACTTGCATCACTGTTTGATTGGACGGGGGATCTGTCACACTCGATCAGGCTTTGGTTGATATTTGTTGATGCCATCCTGCCTTTATTGTATCAACAGACATTACAACACATTGTCACATGCAGACAGACTTCATTTTGACAGTGTATGATGTTTTCATTTTGGAAAACCATTTTTTCTTTAGCTATCAAGCCAGTTAGATTAATAATACAAATAAAATACATACTGTATATAAACATCTCAGGCCAGAAATGCAACACCGAAAGCTTCCTAAAAACTTTTTTGTAGAAATAGAGTAACAGACCTGGATAATGTCGTAGCTCATCCTCTTCCAGCATTTTATGGAATCATAACGTTCATGCTTAGTGCTGGGCGGTATGACCCTAAATTGATATAACAGTATTTTCCGGATTTATACCAGTTGCCCGGTACTTCACGCTATTTTTTACACCACATTTTCTACTGATTGAGAGAGGAAATACTGCAGTTGATTGACTTAAATGCCCTTTTATACTGTCATGGGGTGAGTGAATATTGTAGAAAAATGCCACACTAGTGTTATATAGGTTAGTAAAGCCCACAAAATGATGCAGGTTGCACTCATGATGAAGTGAAGGAATCAGGATGCACTGGTGCTCCCAACTTCGTGAGTTAGGAGCACCCACCCGAAAATGAATACCATCTGTCTGAATAGTTGAATACAAAATATTAGCAATTTTACCATTAAAACATGCATGTGATGTCTTCTGTGTTGTACGTGGTCACAATGGCTTCATGAGTTCCTAAAAGCATATTTTTTAATCACAAAACAAATGTTTAAATTAGATATGTGAGAGGAAAGCAATTGCATCCCGCTGTCGATCCTCCTTCCTCTACTGACCCTATTTTCTCATCATAGCATACAGAGAAACAGTTAAAACTAAAAACACATAATGTTATAAGCTTTGATTGAGCAGGTATGAGGGTAACATGATTGCTTTGGAAGATGTTTGCTCGTGAGTGTATTTAATATAATGTCATGCGAACTTGCATTGGCTACACCTGTGTTACAGTCATCTGCTGTTCAGCCACGCGGTGCGTGCTCCCATTGCGACGTGAACAGAATATGTAACGTGACCGCTCATGTGCGAGACGCACGCGAACAACAAAACGCCTCCATTTAGTGCATGTCCATATAGAAAATTATAATAATGTAGTAAAGACGCATTCCAGGGCTCCAGACTGTGACTATATGGTCGCATTACTCGTGCATGTGAGACCTGCAAATTTGTTATTAGTTGTTTTTTCGTGTTGAAAGACGAGTAGAACGCGAGCCCGCCACCAGTGCAGGCTGTGTGTGATAGTCAACTGCGCAGGTCGCTCGTGTGTCACGGTTTCTCTCTGCCGCAGACGTGAACAAACCATGTTGTCATTGACAAGTTTACACACGCACACATTACTACAAGTTGCTGTTTGTTTTGATGGATTTCTTGAACCTGAGGACTAACAATTTGATATACGAGACGTTTAAAATGAGACTAACTGCAGAAGAGTTCAGGAAACGTAATTGATCTATCATACTTGAGACAGCAATGGATCATTTCAAATCCTTCATATGTCAGTGTACCTATTGTGTAACATAGAAAGCTTCGTTGACAAGAGATGAGAAGTCAAGTCGGTTGTTGTTTAATTGAACTAGAAACAGAGTTATCCTAATATCATTTGCGTGACAATTTTGTTTTCGTGCCGCTAAGAGGGCCAATGTGAAGAAGTAAATTTGATTTCAGATATTTGTTGTTGTTGTGATAATGTATTTGAGCTGGTAATATAGCAGCAGTAGGCTATTGGCCAGGACGAGAGAGTTGACAACACAGCAGCGGCGTGTGACAGTAGCTGCTGCAACCCCTCCGGTGCTGATAAGACACGACTAAACAAATGCAGCTCTGGAGCTAAAGATAAGACACACACTTGCCCAAACCTCGCCTTATCAGCCTGCGCTCAAACAGCGCAGCTCTGAGTGTATGTGCATTATCCAGGTCTGTAGGCGGACTGAGTGTTTTAAGTGCGTTGGAGAGGTCTGGGGTCTTGTGGGAAGGTGAAACAGTGGAGCGGTCAGAGGCAGTACTCTAGCAGGAGTTCAGCATCCCTGTATCACTTACAGATTATTCTCCTGTAATACCCACACAGGGCAGATGACAGGAAACCCTCTGGGCCCTCCACACAGGGGCCTGAGATCCCCTACACACACACACATAATACACAACAAAGCAGCATTCTTCACTCCCTGCAGAGCTCACACACTGTTGTTCCTCTGTTGCTGTCTTGAATAGGCTGTGTGCATTGGACACACCAAACACACAGGAGAAAGGCTTCATTATAAACCACCTGGAGGTGCCACAGCCAGCTGCCAGATCAGCTGAATGTCATATGGCGTAGAGCACCACAGCTCAAGTATATATATCACTTGTTCCAGCAGTATTTCAGATTTCAGGCATTTAACTCAGATTCTGTAAATTTCATAATTAAAGACGCAAACACGTTCTTTGTAAACTCCTTTTAGGTGCAGTTATGGAAAATATGGAAGCATGCCTATAACACGAGACCAATAAAGAACCAATAAGGCAGGGCTCCTGACTGCCACCTAATGGTTGCATTTTTTTTTTGGAGACAGCGCCAGCGTTTTTTTACAAGTACACGCATCTGTCAATTAGGATTTTTTTCTAGTTGTAATATCTCATGTGAAAAGACGAGTAGATTGCGAGTCCACCATTGTAGACCTATGTGTAGCAAAATAATAAAACATATACTATTATATATAAAATGACATGCACATTTTCTGTTGGTTCAAATTAATTCAGTACAAATTTGGTCTGGTGTATGGAGTTTAAACAGTCTCTTTACTCGAGGAACCTGCAGTTAAATGTATAGACAGGTAGTATTTTATAACAATTTTAACACATTAACACACATGTACATTTCTGTAAACGTATTTAAAACTGTTCCACATCAATTTTTGCGCGGAATTAACTAAAAAGTCTGTTGATTCCGTATGTCCGTGGTATTGAGTAATATTATCATACCCTCTATTTTCTATCAAAGTATTTGTTAGTAATACAACTTTATTGGGGAAAAACTTCAATAATTGCGTTGCAGCGTGATTTTCTGCTTGCGCTCCTAACAATGTCGTTCAGGGGCTACAGTGCTCCTCGCTGGATCCCTGACATAAGGTGTGAATTGCTGTGCCACTTCCCTAAACCTATTGTTCGGTTTCAGAAGACATTCATTTAATCTCCTAGAGTTGGTTGGATTGGCCTTTTGACTGAATGTGCTTTTGGATGACCAAACATCAACTGTGAAATAACCATGAATACATGTTTAATAGAATTATGAATATTACGGATGCGAGTGTGTGCTTAAATAAGAGTGGATGTGTGTAAATGCATTGTATGTACACAAATGAAGGCCAGAGGTGTGTGTGTGTCTGTGTCATGAAGATAAAAAGAATCTGCTTTGAAATGATATACGCTGTGGAAAGCTATTCATTATTCACAGTATTGTATGTTGATGCATTTGTTCGAGGCTTTTATCCTTAACATTTTGCAGTGCATTCACGGTTTACGCTTTTATCGGTTTGTGTGTTTCCTGGGAATCAAGTCTTGCGAATGCCTGTCGCAAGTTTTTTTGTTGTGAATATTTGTGCCGTCGCATTTATTCAAACAGCACTGATCAAACCAGTCATACGGGGTTGAGTGTGCTTTTGTACATCTGTGTGCATATCCTTAAGAGCTCATCCTGAGGGCAACACGTTGGTGTTAGTCACAGACACACATGCACACGCAGGGGTAATTCTAGTTGAGTAACAGTAGATTGCCCCATCCTGCAGACCGGGCTGCTTTAACAGCGGATAGGCAAATCCTTTGCTGGTTAAAGATTAAACGGCCTCTAGGGCAGCACACCTCTTATCTCTGCAGTAGGCCGCAGCCTAGCGGAGCCACTGGGATTATTGCTGGTGAGTGTGTGGTCAGCAAGGGTCAGTGGGCTTTGTGCTTTGTTATGCTGTGGCTGGCTCGTGATAAATGCCATCGTGGACAGAGAGCCATCTGAAACACTACGTTCACCTTACAGATATCCAATGTATGTAATGTGTAGCTCTGTCCGTGTTTGTTTTTGGATGGGCATTTTTCAATCATTTTTTTTTTCGAGCTCATAAAAAACGAATATTCAAATACTGGTTTATTTAAATTAGGTTAATAATGACGTAATTTGTTGTTTTTATTTAGTCAATTTCACATCCAGCTTATAATTATCATGAAATATTAGTAATGCATTAATATAATATCCTGTACATAGGTTTTTAAATGTTGAGAAAATCCTAAAACTGCATTTAAACCTGCGCGGAACAGTATAATACAAAAGTAAAACAGACAAAACGCAACTTATATTGACAGTCTGTGTTTTACGGTTATCTTGTTTGTTTCTTGATAAGAAAAACAAGCATATAGGTCTATTTTACTCTGGTGAAAGTCTGTTAAACAAGCCAACAGCGGAGAAAAAGCGCTACTGCTGGTAACAAAACCCAGATCTGACAAGAATATCTGGCTTCATTGTTTAAAATGTTGATGATAAATAAAGTAAACAGGCTTGATACCTCCATGCCGACAGTTAAGATTTTAAAATTATACAAGCTGTACACTCACTACTTTACATTGTAGCAAAGTGTAATTTCTATAGTTTTGTCACATGATAAGATGTAATAAATATTAAGTAAAATGTGAGGGGTGTACTCCCTTCTGTGAGATACTGTATGTAGGTTGATCTATTCATTCACTTTAAGTACGCCTTTTTAAAACGGATTTTAAAAATGAGTACAAAATGCGGGGACTGTGTCATTTCATCCAAGTGAAATAAGCAAATCGGTTTGATTGAATTTATGTTTGTTTTAAATGCGCATCAAGGTGCCAGTGAACACAAGCGATTGAGACACAGCTTGCACAGGTGCATGAAGTTTGGGAGACACGCGCGTGGAGACTTGTTATGCGAAGCCAGTCGCAAGTGTTTAACGGGTATTGACAGACATGGGCTGCGTGTAAGCGTCAAGTTCAAAGCCGTTTAGGAAACAAGCTGTTTTGGATGACGTGTACCAGTATGAGAAGTATGCAGATACACAGGCTGTGCATGTACTCTTGTAAAATTTAAATCTTTGCAAATTTATTAAAAATGAAAAAAGCACATGTACACAAGTATTCACGGCCTTTGCTCAATACTTTGTTGAAGCACCTTTGACACCAATTACAGCCTCAAGTCTTGTTGAGTATGATGCTGCAAGCTTGTCACAGCTATTTTTGCGCAGTTTCTCCCAGTCGTCTTTGCAAGATCTCTCAAGCTCCATCAGGTTGAATGGGGAGCATCGGTGCACAGCCATTTTCAGATCTCTCCAAATTGGGTTCAAGTCTGGGCCACTCAAGGACATTCACAGAGTTGTCCTGCAGCCACTCCTTTGTTATCTTGGCTGTGTGCTTAGGGTCATTGTCCTGTTGGAAGATGAACCTTCACCCCAGTCTGAGGTCTAGAGCCCTCTGGAGCAGGTTTTCATCGAGGATGTCTCTGTACATTGCTGTATTCATCTTTCCCTCGATCCTGACTAGTCTCCCAGTTCCTGCCGCTGAAAAACCACCATGCTTCACTGTAGGGATGGTAATGGCCAGGTGATGAGCGGTGCCTGCTTTCCTCCAGACGTGTCGCTCGATCTTTGTTTCATCAGACCAGAAAAATGGCTTCCGTCTGGCCACTCTGCCATACAGGCCTGATTGGTGGATCCCTGCAGAGATGGTTGTTCTTCTGGAAGGTTCTCCTCTCTCCACAGAGACATGCTGGAGCTCTGTCACAGTGACCATCAGGTTCTTGGTCACCTCTCTGACTAAAGGCCCTTCTCCCCGATCGCTCAGTTTGGCCGGACGGCAGCTCTAGTAAATACTTATGTACATGTGCTTTTTTCATTTTTATTTTTAATGCATTTGCAAAGATTTCAAACAAACGTCTTTCACATTGTCATTATGTGAGGAAAATAATGAATTGAATCCATTTTGGAATAAGGCTGTAACATGACAAAGTGTGGAAAAAGTGAAGCGCTGCGTGAAGGTTTCTATATAAACCAGGTGGTGTAAATGTGACATCTTATGTTTGTTTTTGTCTTACAGCGGTGAGTGTCTGATTGTGTAGGAGGATGGACACACAGGTGCCATTAGAGAGAAGGGCCAGGTTAGAAGATCATGTCAGAACAAGCCGGCACTTTAGAGAAAGAGAGAGAACCCTGAAGTGTTATCCCCCCTCCCTTCCCTTGTTCTTTCTCTGGCTTTTATCTCAGAAAGGCAGAGGAATTATGGGTGGGGACTGAAGTGTCATGTGACATTGCAGCAGCTGCTACACTGAACGTTTCACTTGATTAGAGAGAGACTGTGTGTGTGTGTGTGTGTGTGTGTGTGTGTATTGCTTTGTTGATAAGCTTCAAACCTTTGTGAAAGAGCGATAGTGTGTGAGCGAGTGGCAAGTCAGAGCGGCTGGAGGATGACTGACACACTCCAGTAAAACAGATGGGGGATTGTATACTTGTGCGTTTATATAGGGTAGCTCCTCTGTGTGTGTGTGTGTAATTTGAGGTGTTTATTCAATTCAGTTTCATTTTATTGATATACCGCTTTTTATAATGTTGCATTCCTTGCTTTACAGAAAGAAAGGAAAAACACAGAAAAGGTAGATTACAATACAGTGCAGGGTACTATAGAAAGTGTTAGACCATTCTAATATTGAGTTAAAAGCGACACGAGAACTTTTGCACATGGTTCCCCCATGTGGTTGTTAAGCGCAATGGTCTGTTATCAGTGTCAAATACTGTGTAAATGTGCATTTGATATCAGACAACATAGGATGTTTAGGCAGGGATAATAATTATAGAGGCGTAATATAAGAGTGCAGTTGTGTTATCACTCTACCAACATTTTAGGAGTCGATACCAGTGAAATACCACAGTTCACAGGCTCATTATTAATATAAATGTATAAAAATCAATTGTATTTCATATTCATTTAGTATACAAGTTAATAAATTGTGTTTTTTCATGCTGATGAACATCCACCTCAGTCTGCTGCTGTAAAAGATCCAAATTAATGACTGAACATACATGCATATGCAATATTAGAACAAACCTCCGTTTTAAGATTATTTACATTAACGTAATTGTATATTAAAAAAACAAATGCATTAGATAGATCAGATTTATTTGGATTTTAAACCAAAAAGAGTTATCAAGGGACTTCTTTTCTGACTGAATGAAATTAACAACACTCACATTGCTAGTCATACATCAATTGTTTTCTAGCACATGGATTTCGGATATATAAAATAAGTGCTGTAAACCATGTGTATGTACTGTAAAAAACATTTTCTGTAAACTGAAAAATATAGCGTAAAATATTTCTTCCCTGTAAAACTATAGGATAAAATGACCGGTTTCTTTTACAATGCTTTGTTGAAAAGGTGTGTTTTTACTCTAGATTTAAACTGGGAGAGTCGGTCTGACCCTGGAATAGTACCAGGAAGGTTATTCCAGAGGTTAGGTGCTACATATGAGAAAGCTCTAGTCTACCCCAACGAAATAAGCCAGAATCAGATGAAAAGCAGATTTTTCGATGTCAGATTGGAATCGATGCACTATCCTAACCTACGTCACTGCGAGGCTAAGTATTTCTTGTTTATTGCTGCTAACATTTCCCTCCATCTCTCTGTGTGTCTCTCTCAGGCATGAGCCATGAGCCAAAATCACCATCATTAGGCATGATTTCCACGGCGACCCGCACCACAGCGACTGTCAGCCCCCTCACCCCATCTCCTTTAAATGGTTCAGTTGTGCCTAATGGCAGCCCTGCATCTCAGTCCACTCACTCCGGTTTCGCTGCTGCCCTCCGCAAGCTGGCCAAACAGGCCGAGGAACCTAGAGGTAAGCAATGACTCCCTAGCATGTGGCCCCTGACACAGGTCCAGGATGCACTGTGGGTATTTTCTCCTTGAAGATGTAATAGTGATAGTTTGGTGAAATTCACAGTGCCAGGGGGGCCAGAGAACATTACAGTTTCAGACATCGTGCTGAAGAGTTCATACAACTCTTTAATGAATGAATGAGGCATTTATAGAGCGCTTTATTGTGTATTGCTGTACACCCAAAGTGCTATACAATCATATAGGGGGGTCTCCCTCTCCTCAACCACCACCAGTGTGCAGCATCCACATGGAGGATGCCACAGTTCAACAGCACCAGTGGAACTGAACAGTGCGGAGCTCCTCATGCTACACGCATCCAAAGTGTCCAAAGATTGCTTGATGAAATTATAGTTTATAACGTGTAGGAGAGAAGATCCCGTAGAAATGACAACGCAGTTGAGTTTACTATCTATTTTGGTTTACATTTTAAGTAGTGCTATCAAAAAAATGTAAAACACAGGACCCGTTTTTTCTGTCATCTTTTGGCTAGCGTTATATTATATGATAACGCTCTTAGTCATGCAAAATTTTTTAAACCATTTGAGCAGGATTTGAAACGGCTTTGACGTGTGCCCAGCACAGACAGCTTGGAAAATCTTTGATCTGCAAGGCAGCGTCAGATCCGAGTGGGGGCCCCGTTCTTAAACCTGCTTCTTATTGTTTGCTTATTGTTTGGAGTTTTGTAATATTACTTTCACTTTCAGTGTTTGGTTTTAAACTCTACCCCACTTAATGTGTGTCTGCCTGTTCTCGGAGGATGATTCTGCACATAGACCAGGGAGTGTACTAATGCTTGCATGTACATACACACATACATAGATACATACAGAGTGACCGCTGTGCTTGACTCTGTTTGTAGACAGAGTCTCAGCAGGAAAGCAGTCTTTAAGCGTCTGCCAGGAGTTGTGATGTACTGCATGTTTCCTGTCCCCTGGTGTGAGAGTCTCCAACAGACCCAGGACAAGCTCTCCACCTTAGGGACTGGCAGGCTGGGCGGCACCAGCACCCTGCTGTCAAGAATAACATCCTCTCCGGTCATAAACCCACACAACCTCGCTTGCCCTTAAGGTTCACACTGTCTCCATCCTGCTTTACACAACATCTGAGTGTGTAAACCAGTTAATCAGGAACCAACATGTTTACTGGACCGCTACAATGAGGGCTTGGAAGAAAAAACATCAGGTTTGGGAAAGATATTTACATTTGAAGTTGAGGCTTAAAGAGTCCCCAGAGATTAAACAAGATACCATAGAAATCCAGATCAAGATTGCTTTTAGACCCATTCAGTTTGGAGCGTTTGTTCTGGAATCTGGCAGTCAGAGATCGCCCGGACAAGGCTAAAACTAGAGGATGCCACAGTCGTGTTATTGTTGTCTGTCGACGGGTTTCAACATATAAGTTGTCATTGAAAGAGAAAAATGGGAGGACTAAGAGACAAAAACTCCTATGACATTTTAAAGTACTATGTATGAATTTGTATTCTTCTTCACATATGGATCTAGTGATGCAACAATAGTTGTCAGCAAGATAAGTTCCATCGCTTATGCTACTTGTTGTAATGCCTCCGTCTGTCTTTCTCATTGCGTCTGCCTTTAGCTCGTATGTGGGTGGTGTTTAAAAACAGACAGCTCATTCATTTATTTTGATTAGGTCACTCACATTTTTAGAAACGAATCTACCACAATCCTACCAATTTGTCTCTGGTCCAGACAGCTGTGGGTGGGCTGCAGTCAGATGCTTGCAAACAAGAGGGACTGATGCCGAGACACTACCATTTAAAAGGGTGATTAACACTGTTTCATGCATTCTGACACTGTTGAATGTGCTGGCTTCTCAAACTTAACATGGTCCACTTAGACGTATGACGTAGTATTTCTTTGCTCGATACACTCCCCCAGCACTCCAACTTGAATCCTATTCCTTTTGTTGGGAATCTCCCGGAAAAACTCAGCAAGGCAAAGAAATATATCGCCAACTGACGAGCGTTAGTAAGCCCCGCCTACCATCAAGATTGGCTTCACTGTGGGCCTGCAGCTCATTGCTCTTATGATAGTGAGAGAAGTCAGTAGTTTGTTTGTTCACGGGATGTCAGTGATGGATGAAACAGTTAGATGGCGCATTCTCTGCGCTAAAAGATGCCGGACATGATCCGCATACGGTAAGTGAAACTAAGTCATATGTCTGTGTTTCGTTGGCAATCGGCACGTAGATGCACATGAAGGGACATTGCAATGATGTAATATTATTGTGTCCTTGTGCTGTAGTTCCGTCCCCCCTGCCTGCCTCCAGCAGCTCGTGTTTTTCCGGAAATAATCATACAGCTGTATCTCTCTTTTATAAATCTTATCAAACCAAATACTCTACAAAGACACAACGTATGCAATACTACTGTATAGGGACTATAGATTAATAAGATGCATGTGTAACCCCATCTTTAAGATGAATGAGCTGGACAAAGATGACGGCAGGTAGGACTCATGGGAGGTAGAGCTCAACTTTGTAGCATAGTGAACATTGGTGTGATACATTCAAGCTTTCGTGTGAACCCCGGTTCGATGTCAGGTTTTAATTTCCTATGCTTCCAATTGGCATGAAAGTTTTTCTGGACTCAGGTGTGTTCAGAAAGAGGCGCTTGATCTAGATCAAGTCATAATGTCTTGCAATACATTTGCGGCAGACGAACACAAGTGTCGTTCTGTTTTAGTCATAAACCCGAATAGACTAAAACAGAAAAGAAAAACGAGCATCAAACCTTTCATTTGACATAGTTTGTGTTGTAATGTGCTAGTTTATGGTTATGATGTGAAGACGTATGTTCATTTGCCTTGTGGTCTTGATCGTGTACATATTCTGTCCCAGATTCTGTGTATTTTAGGTATTAAACATTGACAGAACTGAAGAGTGTGTGTGTGTGTGTGTGTGTTTAAAATGGTGGTCATCTCTGCAGTTTCACCCATTGAACCATGTGGTGCAGAGTGCAGAAGCAGCATATGGAGCAAGACGTGTTGAGTGCTGCTCTCACAGCAGGTGTGAAATGGGCTGTTTAATTAACTGCTGATGCTGTTCTAATGCAGCCCAGGATGCGCGCGCTGTGTGTGTGTAGGGCCATGATGTTTTCTGCTTGTATCTGCGTGTGCGTGTGAAGAAAAGATGTTGTGTGTGTTCATGTCTGTGTATTTTGAAGTGTGTGTGGGCAGCGTGTGTAAGAGGTGGGTTAATGGAGGGAACAGACATACACATTAGTCACACACACACACACACACACACACACACACACACACACACACACACACACACACACTATCTCTGTGCAGTGTCAAATCTGTTCATCTCAGGGCCATTCAGAGCGTGACAGGAAGTGTTGGGCCTCTCATCCATATTTGGGTATGGCTTCCTCTGAAAGCAGCTTGCAAAGACACATCACGCTGAATATATTTGAATATAATTAGCATCTCATATAAACACACTAGTTTGCAGGGACTCGGATGCTGTGTCAGGCCCATCTGTCCCGTGTGTGCTTCAAGGAGGCTGAGGTTCATAGGAAAGACATAAATAAAAACTGCATGTGTGACAACGACACACGAGCACTCATTGAGACCTGTGTGGTTTTATTGCTGCAAAGACAAAAGTGTGTCTTTTTGATCAACAAGCACACAAGCTGGATTGGGACATGAAGAGCGGTACTGTATTATGGACAAGTGCACAATTCAGTCGGGTTGATTTTTGTCAACGGTGAACGTTGAGACGGCCCGTGCCCCTCACAGCATCATGAAGCTGTCCATTGGTTATTGTTTGTATGGAACAAATGACCTAGAGCAGGAAAACCTGCATACTGTGCCACACTTTATCCTTTCGGATGTAAACGGGTCTTAACCTGGAAGATACTACAATTCATAAACCATTCAATGATAAATGGAATGTAAGAGATCATCTATGCTCCACATGTGGTGTTTTGGTCCTTTCTGTGTGTGTGAGAGAGAGAGAGATTGTGAGCTTGTGTTCACCGAGTGAGACTGGAAGAGGCGCTGAGAGTTCTTTATCAGGACTGTTAATTGCTGTTGCGGTGCCACCACACACTCGCTCTCTCCGTCTCATTCTATCTGGCTCTCTGCATGCGTGTTTTTGTAATTACTGCAGTAAGCACCTCTTTACCTCTCTTCACCTCGGCTGTTTGACTGAAACCTGTGTGGTGTTTTTCTTAAAAGCTTTCATCAGAGAACACCAGCTCCTAATGGTTTTCACGAGACCGTGCAAGCATCAGACGTGTCACCTGTGCATGCTTTTCCAGTGCTTGAAGTAATAGCGCTAAGATGACTTGTTTCACGTCTATAGTTAGTAACTATAGTTATGTGACAGTCATTTTGGTCATGTGATTAATCTGAAACTAACCTGTCCAGGGTGCATGTATATCATACTCAACTCAACTTTATTTATATAGCGCTACAATGTTACTTGTTACAAAGCAGCTGTTCATGAAACATATTGACTAAAAGCAAAACATTTAAAGTTATACAAGTAAAAACACAGAAAACAGACACGCACACACAGATTTAAACAAACCCACTTACAAAACACAGACTCACAACTCAACACACACAAAACACGAGCGCGCACACACGCAAAGAGTGGTTATCACAGAGAAGCACACATTTAAACAGTTGTCACACAAATAGATTTGAAATGATGAACAGCCCACGTCATTTTCTGTTATGAGTGAGGTGAAATGTGTGTGTTTCTGAGGGTTGAGATGACAGTCAGTGGATGTCCATGTGAATACACTTGCTTTCTCACCCGAAGGGTCACTGACTTCAAAGCTATGTTCATGTTGTTTCAAGTCATTTCATATGGACCTCAAATCAGTTTTATATGTGAAGAATGATTTGAACTCATCATTTCAATTCATATCAATCACACTGCAGTTGGTTTGTTTCGATTTAAGCCATAATAACTAAAACAATACAAATAACTGACACAATAAAAACATGATAACATAATAAAAAACATGTTTTTTTATATCATTCATATATGAAATGATATATATTTACATTCTTTTTTACATAAACAACACTGGTGCAGAATATTAAATGTTTACATAAAGTTAAAACACGCCCCCATTTTGTTGCCAAATGTCACTGTCTGTCACTAGAGGTCGCCAAGCTCCTATTAAAATCATGGAGATCATCGCTGCTACTCTAATCTTATTAAATGCCCCAAGTCATTATTTTTCATTATTTATGAATGAAAAAGCTCAGTTCAAGTATTTGACATTATTGTTTGTTAAATTAAAAACTGGCCATCAATTAACCCAGTTTATTTGTTACGAGGAGTTTTCCTCAAGCGTTTGTCCACTCGTGTTTACAAAGATAAACTCATACAGGGTTGAAACGCATGACTTGATTGAATATTTATAAACAGAGACATGAGCTGACTTCAATGACTTAACTCTTTTGTTTTCTGTGTTTTTTCAGCGTCCTCGATCAGCAGCGAGTCATCTCCTGTCTCGTCTCCGGCCACTAACCACAGCTCCCCTGTCAGTACACCCAAGCGTGGCCCCATGGGTCCGGTTATCGTGCCTCCCAGCGGTCACAGTGTACCCAGTACCCCACCCGTGGTCACCATCGCCCCCACCAAAACTGTCAATGGCCTGTGGAGAAGCGAGAGTCGACCAGTTCGAGAGGTAAAAAGGCAAACCTCACTTTCTCCTGTCTACTTGGGCAACTTCCTTCTAATTCACTTAAGTTTGAAGCTCTAACGACTGGTTTTATGTGTTCACAAACAAATGAAGACCTCCAGTTGAATTCAGTAGACCCTAACATATGAATATTGGTGCACTAGCGCGATGCTGTCATAAAATTCACCATTATTTGCATAGCCTGACGTAAGCACCGTAAAGTGATGCCAACGATATTATTCCTCTGTTTGTTTCTTTTTTGTTTGAGTTTTGGTGTGAACTTCACTAGTCTCTTGAATTTAGAAGGATTTAAAAAAAGAAGGATTTTATCGTCCAGTTAATGTGCCTGGTTTGAGTGAATAAACAAGCAGTAGGCCACAAGTAAGCTGTTATGTTCAGGTGGATCCTTTTTTATATGCGATAAGTATGTGTGACATATGTTTGGTGACTCATCCCATCCCACCACACTAAGCCACACCCTGTACCGCCTCTGAAACTAGTGTTGAAAATGGCACAACAGAGGCTTTGAACATCTGTGCCTGCATTACCCTTTTTGATGCCTTCAGTCAAGTGTAGCTTTTGTCTGTGTGCCCTTTGTTTTGTCAGATTACGTTATTTGCTTTCAGTGGCCACTGCTGCTCTCATTCAACCTTTATCAGAACTGGCCCTTTAATCTGTTTGTTACAGAGTGAATGTCCATGCAGCCCATTTCCAACCTTTTTGCATTTAAATGTAGGAAAGATGAATCTGGCCTCTGGTCAGTCCAGTCATTTTTTTGTTGTCAGATTGGAGGTTTGTGTTTTAAAAGCCCCCTCTTCTGACATCACAGTTTATTACTGCTTTTTGAGGGATTCTGGGACAGGGCGTAATTAAGGTCGGGGGTGCTAACTTCCACTCACAAACACCATATTTTGCATTACAGCGCTAATGGTAGAAAATACATTGGACAACACTGTTTTTTGTCCTTTTTGCCTTTATTAGTGCAGTAGGAGAGAGAGAACAGGGGTGAGAGAGGGGATCAGGAAAAGACCACGAGCCGGAACCCTAACTCAGGTCGCCCGGAGAGCAACAGCGTCATATGTTAAAGTACTAAGATTTTTTTAGATGCTCCACCGATAAGCTAACCGGCTTGCTTACATAGATTTTCAATGAGTTGCTCGCCCAGTCTGTTTTCCCCATGTGCTTTAAAAAATCTGTCCTCGTTCCTGTACCAAAAAACATCGAGCCCTCTTGTCTGAATGACTATCGACCTGTGGCACTGACATCGCTGGTTATGAAGGTATTTGAGAGGCTAATTAAAAACAACATCTGCTCTTGCATCCTGTGTAGTTTGCCTTTCGCAACAAACAGATCCACAGAGGATGCCGTTTCTCAAATTCTTCACCACTCACATCGACAACCCTGGAAATAGATTACAGCTCAGCCTTTAACACTATAGATCCCCACAGACAGTGTAATGTCATTCATCAGCTCATTGCGCTTGCACTTTACCACTATAGGCCTACTCATAAAACTGTAATATATATGTGCACATTTCTGCTTCCGTTGCCATCCGCTGTCTACCTCAACACTGATCTCTTATTAGATGGAGAAAAGAGAAAGTCACAACATCGGTTAAACATTTTTACATACATAGTTATACGTTTGTAAAAGAAACTCCATTTATGAAGTAAGCCTATATGTTCACATGTTTATTTACTATTTTACAGTCATACTTAGTATTTCAATTGTTTTATCTTTAATTGTTATGAAGATTTTTTAAGGCTCTATTTGTTTTTACTAATACGCATAATAAATCGTTAAAAACTAGCAAATCAAAATGACTAGACCTCTCTCTGTGCTCAGTGTGTTTTAGACACTGAAAGAAGCACACTTCTAACACAGACCGCCCATCTTTCATCAGGCCGAGTCTGGGAATCGCTGCGTCAGTCGTGACAGGTTAACGTCAGAGGCTCCTGCAAGCCAGGAGAAAGGAGGTCCCACAATCCCAGGCCACTTGATTGGAAACCCTTATGCATTTGGCCTGACCCCTGCATCTGTGATGCAAGATTCACGCTTTCAGCCTCTTAAGTGAGTATTTCTGACCTCACACGGTCTTATCGTCTGTCATCTGTAGCCTCACACTCACAACCACATGCTGTCACTCATACACAGTCATCTAAAGGATGAGGTGAATTGTGAATCAATAAATGAAATTAATTTCTCTCAGAACCACTGTCATCAAATATTGAAACAATAGCAATATCTGTCAAGAGATCATTGGTGGATTGAAATTGTTTTGGGAAAACTCTCCACCTATGCAGAAGTGCAGCCAAAACCGTTTTTAGCACACACACACACACATTCATTTGATATCACAGCTATTCCTTTATATACACAGTATATACACACTCATCCTCTCTTGGTTTTGACGGCTCTACACTGACGTCTCATCCTCTCTGTTGCTGTCAGTCTGCCCCGTCAGATGCCTCATGCCATGCCCCAGGCGGGTGTTCCAGAGGAGTACCTGAGAGGATTCCGTCCTTATGCCACAGCCGAGGAGCTCCGCATGCCATCATTGCCACTGGGGCTGGATCCTGCCACCGCTGCTGCCGCCGCAGCCTATTACCACCCTGGATATCTGCCCCACCCTTCCTTCTCACACTACAGGTATATGGCAACACCAAAAATGGATTTGGGGTCAATTTTCTTCAATAATTTGAACATACAATAGATGTATTGCATACACATGCAGTTCGGTAATGTTGTAATGTGTCTCTGTATCTCTCTCAGAATGGATGATCCGTTCTGTCTGTCAGCACTGAGGTCTCCATTTTATGCACTGCCTGCAGGGGGCGCTCTACCCCCTTTACACCCATCAGCTGTACCCATGCACCTGCCGGGGGTCCGTTATCCTGGAGACATGAGCCACCCGACACTGTCCAGCCTTCAGTCCGAGCGTCTGTCTGAAAGGTATGTACTGGCACTGGTTAAACATGTTCATGTGTGAAATTCATGAAGCACAATGTATATTTGTCATATAAATTAGGCATGAGCCTTCAACGAAAATAAATAATAAAAATCAGTCAAGTGTGTCCTGGTAGTTTGTTTTAAAGTCCGCGTTACCATCTGTTACCAGCACAGTACACTTTTTCACACATTCATTGGAGTGTCATTTTAGCTAACGTCTGTACGTGTTTCCACAGGCTCCAGATGGAGGACGAGCTCCGACAGAGAGACAGAGACCGTGAGAGAGAGAAAGAGAGAGAACGAGAGGCCGAACGAGAAAAAGAACGCGAAAGAGAGAGGGAACGAGAGAAAGAGCTGGAGCGTGAAAGAGAACGAGAGAGAGAGCGCGAGCGAGATAGAGAGCGAGAGAGGGAGCGTGAGAGGGAACGGGAGAGAGAACTTGAGCGGCATAAGGAGAGGGCAGCGAGGGAGAAGGCCATGGAGAGCCACTATCTGGAGCTTCATGCACTGAGAGGCCCTACAGACGACAGAGCCAAACCTGCTGACCGAATCCCTGCAAACAGAGCTGGTACAGCGCTTTGGCACATGATGATCTTTTTCATAGTGGTTTAAACACTTACATTGTGTAAGACCATGCACGTCACAGCAAACGTGACCTTGCTGTCTTGAAGACATCTGTTTGACATCTAAAGGCCATGCTTTAATCTCATTAGCTGAATCTTGCAGTCGTAACAATAACTATTATTATTTCCTCCAGATAAAACCAAAGAGCCTACCCTCTCCACCCCTAAACCCATCCAACCTAGTCTGCACCATCCTCTAAACTCCACCCATCATCCTGTGCCCAGCCTCGTCTCTGCCCACGGCTTGTACCTGGGCCCCGCAGGCACGGGGCCCGGCAGTTTGACGGCCGCCAGCATGCTGCAGCGCACCAATGAGGAAGAGCGCTGGTTGGCCCGGCAACGGAAGTTACGGCAAGAGAAAGAGGACAGGCAGTACCAGGTGTCTGAGTTCCGTCAGCAGGTTCTGGAGCAGCACCTGGACTTGGGCAGGCCGGGAGAGAGTGGTGACATGCAGACAGACGGACACCGGTAAGACATTTCTTTACAAATGTTTCAGCAATAGATATTTGTTGTTTGTGTGTGTTAGATGCAGCTTGAGTTCGTTGGAGTTTAAAGGGACACTTCACCCAAAAATTCACCTTCCACTTGTTCCAAATCTGTATACATTTGTTTGTTCTGATGAACACAGAGAAAGATATTTTGAAGAATGCTTGTAACCAAACAGTTCTTGGCCACCATCGACTACCATAGTAGGAAAAATACAATGGTAGTCAAAGCGACTGTTTGCTGTCCTACATTCTTTAGAAAAGAAAACGATAAAGTAATGTTTACTGCTATGTGAGTCAATGGGGGTCAAGATCTGTTTGGTTACACATCAAGTCTATTTTTGCAGTACTGAATTAAAGGGATAACACATGGATCATGCTCAAAATCATACAGATTGGCATGAAAACGTAGTAATTTCACAGTCATCTTATTACTTTGATTCCGAGATAAAGCAAGGAAAAGCGAAACACTTACCAGGACCAAAAATAAGTATATATTTATGTTGTGTGTGAGGGATGGGCTTCCTGCACAAAGCGAGCAATGGCCTACGTGACAGTTGTTGGAGTTCAATTCTGTTAGTGTTGGATGTAAAAATCTGCACAGACCACTTGAGTCCTTCTGGTTAAATCACAAGACTTGTGTTTTGATTTTGTTGGTGATGTTTGTGTGCCAGTAATAACCGCAAAGTATGTCACGCTCTCATAGATCTGTATCACGAGACCAACACGAGACTAGCAGCAGAGATCGGGAAAAAGACAGAGAACCTCCTCACCTGGGAGCTCCGCCCCCTCTCATCTCCCCAAAGCAGCAGCACAGAGACCACGCCCCTCCTCCTCCCACCACGCTCTGGAACCCCGCATCGCTCATAGAGACCTGCACTGACTCCAGACGCCCCATGCATGACTACCCGTGCCTAGGTCCCTATGATATCAAACAGCTTCCTATACCGCCATCCAAACACGACCGCCATTACAACCCAGAAAAGCTGGAAGAGGGACCTCGGAAAAGGAACGATCCGGACAAATATCCACCGGTCCGATCAAGTGGCTTCTCTGAGCCAAGCACCTTTTTAGTGGAGCTGGAGAAATCCACCCAGGGCTTCCTAAGCCAGCATAGGGCGCCAGTGAGTCTGTCTGGTGCATACCGAGAGTTGGGCGCGAGTCTTAGGCCCAGCGGGTCATTTATGGGCCTTCAGGGTCCTTCACGTCTCGTGCCTGATGGTCTGTTAGTGTACGATGAGTTCCTGCAGCAACACAGAAGAGCTGTCAGCAAACTGGACCTGGAGGAGAGAAGACGCAGAGAAGCCCGAGAGAAAGGTACATGTTCAACAGCTGAAAAAAGACATCATCAGATGCCGAAAATTGTAATGAACTCTTTCCCCGCCAAACACAGACTTTTCCAGGTATCTGTTTGACTGTTGTACTGCAGGTGGCGCTGTTACACATTTTCTGAAAGACCACAGTATCTCTGAATCTAGAAATGGTAAATATTTGATCTGTTTTTCATTCATGGTCCTGACTCTGATATGGGCAGAGTCAGCTGTTTAATCAGCGTATTATAAAATAAATATAAAATAGAACCAATGAAGTTTAAAAGCAAAAACTCTGTTCTTTCATTTGGTGTATTGTTTGTCCATATATCCGTTAAAGAAAATGTACGGGCGGACATAACATTTTCGTAAAAATGATCCAAAATGGCGGGGAAAGAGTTAACTGTTGACAAAAAAACATTGAAGTAACACATTTAGGAAAACTGCGTTGTTGCAGATGTTGCAGAGATCATTTATAAAAAGAAATGATTGTATATGTAAAGCTTAAATGGTTTGTAATGAACACTCAGTGAGCTGTTGAGTGATGGATGATGCTTTGTGTAGGTTATTACTATGAACTGGATGACTCTTACGATGAGAGCGATGAAGAAGAGGTGAGAGCTCATCTCAGGAGGGTCGCCGACCAAGCGCCTCTCAAACTAGACAATTCTACTGAGGTGAGCAAGCACTACATCACACCCATCCGCCTGTTCTTCACAAAATAAAGCGTTGCACCATGAATTTCTAATCATTCATCTCCATGAATCGATTTTTCTTCCATTAAAGATGCATTAAAGTCCTCACCAATGATCACTGCCGTGTACGCTTGATGCTTTGCTGATGTTTTATTTCATGCATCCAGCTAAACTTTGTTCCCGTTTTAAATGCATGACATTCAATCCCCTCTCTCCCTCTTTGCAGAAGGTGCAGTTTTTGCAGAGGTTTGGTCTGACCACTCTGGCTCGTCGAGAGGAGATGATGGAGGTTAAGAGAAGAAAGAGGAGGCATATGCTGAGAGAGAGGAGTCCCTCCCCACCAGCCGTCCTCAGCAAACGGCCCATTACTGCTCCCCTGAGCACCCGCTTCACCCCAGAGGACATGAACAACACCTCCGAGCTGGAGGACAAGAAGCGCTTCCTCACCATCTTCAGCCTCAACCACATCACACAGGAGCAGAGGAAAGGTACGACACACAGTTGACTTAAACCACATGCTAGCTCTCACTTGAGCTGCTAGTGATGGTTATCTGATGTCTCTCGTGTGTGTTTCAGATAACGAGAGGGCTGAGGAGTTGTTGCTGGCCATCAGACAGAAGAACATTACTCTGGACAGCATCAGACACAACCCTCACCCACTGTGCAGGAGCCCTGAAGCCCTGTGCTCCGGTAAGTCCAGACCGGTTTTTGCCCAGAAAGCAACTGATGCTCATTCATTTGACAGCCTTTTTTGACTATTTCGGAAAAAAGTTGCTAAATCTAATCAGAATCACCAAGTTGGAAACGTAAAGAAGCCCTGCCTTTCGAATGAAAGAAGAAATCGTCAACTGGCAAAGGCCTTACTTGACCGCTGTGTTTAAATTGTACCTTGACCTAGTCGAGAGCTTTTTGAGACTTCGGATAGCTGCCCAATTGCTATTGTGATGTTTTCAAAGGGGTGATATGACATGATTACTAACTTGTGTTTTTGGTGCAATACAATGTGTTTATTTGCTTTAAGGTTGAAAAAACTCTTACATTATTGTAGCTCCTCTATGCCTTGCCTTTCTAAAACCTATTGATTTTTTTAAAACTCATCGTTCTGAAAAGCGCAGTGTGCTCTGATTGGCCAGTTAACCAGTGCATCTCCCCTAACTATAACCACAAACTTCCAGGACGAGGAGATAATTAATTCTTCTTATGTATGATTAATAAAAACTAGCTTAGGTGTCATGGCTTTGCTTGTTTTTAGCAAAACATGCGTTGGGATAGACAGCTTTAAATGGTTACGCTAATGACAATTTGTAAGATGTATTTTTGTGAACCGTTAAACTTTTGATCTTTGCAGACCAGTCATCTCAATCCCCAGTCCAATATGACGAACAAGTGAACGGACGGCCCCCCAGTCCCTCGCCCTGTGTGTCTCGGCCCCCCACGGAATCCCTCTCCAGCCCAGATCCCCTGAGACCGAAAGAGCCTTCCCTGCCTGCTGCGTTATCTGATAAGGGCAGAGTCAGCGACCCCATCCCAGGCAAGAGCTCTAGTCTACTGAGTAGTATGCGACAGTCGCTGTTCACTAAAGAGAGCTCTGCTGGCGTCAATGGAAAGACCAAACCCTGGGAAAGTTTTACAGCGGAGAAGTTTGCCCAGCAGTTCCACGAGTCTGTGCTGCAGTCCACACAAAAAGCCCTGCAGAGGAGCAAAGGTTGTTCCCAAATTCTGATCAGTTTATTAGCATGCACGCGCAACCGACTCTCACGCTAATTCTCCAAATATCACTTCCTCCATCAGGTGGTCCCTCAGTCACTTCAGAGCAGAGCCATGCGGCAGATTCATCCGTGCATTATAACATTCCTGAGCTGCAGAGCACACCTGGCCGCTCGAAAGCGCACTCGCAGCCCTCCTCTCAGACCAACGGCCAGCACGGCCCTCCACCGCCCTGCCACCAGGAGCTCTCGGCTGAGGAGGAGTCTGAGGACGAGGAATATGAATCGGAGGATGAGGAAGCCCCCCCGCCCAGGTGGCAGGGCATTGAAGCCATCTTTGAAGCTTATCAGGAGTATGCAGAAGGTGAGCTGTTTGCTGTCTGCAGGGAGATTTGTCTAATGCTAAATATCGCAATGATACAAAATGTATTGTAGTCTTGAGAAATCTTGCTTTAGATGTAATTTCTCACAAATGTGTCACAGCTTAACCCCAACAAATCAGTTAACGCATTATTTAATATTGCCGGCCAGCATGTGCAAACTGCATGATGAGTTTTGTGTATCATAACCAAATGCTTTCAGATACTAGCTGAGACAATACTTTAGATCTTTAGCTCTGACCATTGCATTGTGTTAATAAATCAGTGTGAATAGTTCGACTCTCTTTATGTTGTTTGTGAGGCTGTCACGATGCTTAACCTCAAGACCTCTTCTCTCTCCAGAGCAAAGCATTGAGAGGCAGGTTCTTCACAGTCAGTGTAGATGGCTGGAGACTCAACACTATAATCTCAGCCTAACAGCAGAACAGCTCTCACATTCGATGGGGGTAAGACACGAGCATATACACACCGACCTCGTCCACACCACAACTATCAAAAACATTGCTTTTAGCCGATGAACGGTAATGCTCTGTAGATCACCTCACCAACCTTAAAGTGAACTACTCCTTTAAAAATGAAAATTTCATGATCATTCAATTCAAATTTGAGGAAAGGTTTCCAGGCTTCTTATCCATTTTTAATGGGGGGCTGTTGGTTAAGGTCCGAATTTCAGTTTCATCGCATCTTCAAAAGGCTCTATTCATCGGCTGGTGTTGTTTTAAGTTGTTGTCTAGCGAAACGGTTAGTCATTTTCCAAGAAAACTAAAATGTTTTATTCTTTATATACACTGCTTGCACTGCCTCCGCAAGCATATCTGCGACTGCCGTATTACGCCTGATGTATCCCTGATATGCAAACGGACTGACCATTTTAAACAATAATCTTAATGCTCAAAGACATATAATGTGTCATTCAACATCCAGTAACTTTTGATCGGTCTTCTTTCTGGGTCGGAACGTTCGCTTACTTGACCTTTCCAACGTGATTGCTTAATACGGAAGTCGTGGACGCGCATCCTGGAGGAACTCCAAGGCAGAGCAAGTTTAAAATATAACCGTTTCGTTTCTCGAATAAAGACTAATCTGTTCACCAGACAACACCCTTATTCATCGGCTGTGTCGTTTAGAGCCTTTTGAAGATGCAAAGAAATTTGGACCCCTGTTTAAGTAATAAACACAAAGACGGGTTTGTATGACGTGCGGGTAAGTGAATTATCCCTTTAAAGTGAACTACTCCTTTAATAATCTGCACTGTACACTTCTCCGTTCTAGTCTCCTATTCCACTTCATATTTCTCTGTTGTTGTTAGTATGTGTTTTTTGAGCAGCGATGGTGTTCCTTGTCTATTAGGAGCTGAGGGCTCAAAAGCAGAAGCTGGCAGGCGAAAGGGAGAGGCTACAGGCAGAGCTGGAGCACTTTAAGAAGTGCCTGACACTGCCTCAGACTCCCTGGTCTAGGGCCCACTTCAAGGGCTATCCACCCAGGTGACACCCCACAGGACCACCAACCCCCCACCCAGACCATCATCCACACCCCAGCTAAAGCCCCAACGCCAGACTCCTGCTGTGTCCACTCGAAGAACTTGGAGAGAGATGGTTGAACGGAACATCTGGCCGATGAACTGCTCGACTACAGAAAACATCCAACTACAGGGACAGCCACATATTATCAAATAGAGAACAGAACGCCAAACCAAAGGCAGCTCTGCCCATCTGCCATCTCTCTTCACACCTAGAAATGCACTTAAAGACCCTGATAAACTGTCTGGTGGTACTGTGACAGACAACTCTTGATCTTGGCAAGCAGAAAATGCACATCCAAATAAATAAAAAACATCAAATAAATAAAATGAAAATGTTTTATTTCAAGATTTAGAATAAAGTTTTTAAGAGGTGCTTCAGCATTGTATTGTAAATAATATCAAAACAACAAAAAAGGCTTTTGTATGTTTTTAATTCATTTTCTTTGGAAGAAAAACAGACTGCCATTTTTCTTATATAAAGGCTTTTTAGTGTTCGCTCGGCTGCTCACTTGTTCACGTCTTTGTGTGAACTACAGTAGCAATGGGCGCAGGACCTACCGCCAACGTCTTTTCCTCTTTACCCACAAGGCCATGCATCACTTCAAATAACTGTAGTGCTGCGTTCTGATGACACCCCACCAATGTATGACCCAAGATGCCTACTTTTCATTTACATTACTCAACAACTACAGTTGCCACGTCTCTCACGTTCTGGACTTTTTTTCAGTCATGAAGCAGCATGCAGCAATCCACTTTGGATTTCAGTATCCTACTGTAAACTTTACATATGGCATTCTCAATATTTAGCTCACCTATGTACACAGAGACATTCTTTGAGAGCTGTGGAGTTGTACTGTGCCAAAGTTTAAGAGTGGCATGCCAAAAATGTTCAAAAGTGAAGAATTCACAGCACATTACAATAATGAATTGGAACACTCCAAAGAAAGCCTGAAGATGATGTTCCTTTGCCAATTATTTAATTTATTACAGTTTTTGCCTTCACTGAAATTGGGCTGTTAAAATAACTCCTTGATAACCAATGACGAATGCAATGAATTTAGGCCTTAAAACTGTACTGCCTGTTGTATGATTTTCTTGCCTTTTTCTAGTATTTTGGTATTCGATGTACAAAATGATACGCCTGTTTGTTTTCAGCGCCACTGGCATTTAACTCCACCTTCATCACGTGGGTTTCTCATGAAGGACACAAAATACAGAACACTGTTGAAGACATGCCATCGTTTAATCTAAGCTCACCTTGACCTTTATTGTACAAGGAACAACGTGTCTGAAATGCATCTGCTAAGGATTCTGGTTACGCAGTCATTTCCTCCGGATGATTTGACCCCAAGCAGACGTGCCATCAGTTTATTTGTCTCATGCCACTTAAATGCCATCTTCGGTGGTTTAATGTTTACAAATCTGAGGCTGGCCCTAAACAATATCAGCTGTTTGTGTTTCTCTGCTTGAGGAAGCACTTCCACTGCCTGATCAGAACAGGCACAAATCTGCCCACATCTCAAACACATGCACGCAGCCCCCACACTCAATGGCGGATGTTAGATGCTGTGAAACCATGTTTTTTTATGTACTACTTTATGTTCTTGTTTGAATTCATTGTAATGTATTATATTCTTTGTTGGTTGTAGTAATTAGGTATTTATGAATATATTGCTGTAATTTCAAATTACAAAAATAAAAAATACAAAAAAAATATATATATTTCCAAAATTAGTTTGGCATACTTTTGTTCATTTTATTGCTTGATGAATTAGTGAATGGAATCAGTTATTAAAGTATGAACATGTTTCGGTTTGATCAGTTATGTTTAGAATCTCATGAACAATAAAGTAACAGAGACAAGTAGCTGTTCAAGCCATAACCAGTAAATGTCACTTTTTATTTAATTGATGCCAAAATGAGCCGCGTTCATGGGGTCAATGTACAGAGTTCTTATTTCATGACTTCCATAATATACGTGTTCACAAATTTTATAGAAGCATGTATAACGTCCCTTATAACTTCCGACATTTGATTTACATGACCGGGTCAGAAACACAACACACATCAGCTATATTACAAGTACAGCTTCAATGACTATTCACACAATCATCCAGTTTTGTCAACTTTGAAAAGGGTTTTTTGACTGAAATTCACTCCGATCAGTCAGTTTAGTTTAGTTGGAAGAACATTAAAACCACTCAGTTATTTGCATACAATATGGTTTAAGTAGTCCATTGTAAAGACACTCCTGACATTAGCTCTATAACGTGAATTCAATGCACTTTAGTACATGTCTGTATGGGTAAATATAAAAGAGTTGTGGAAGAGAATCTTAGTAGTCTTGAGTTCTGGCAGGGTGCAGGTTTGATCGCAGTTTATACATGTAGTTGAGCGAATCCAACAGAAAGAAGCGTGTGGTATTGATCTCCATCAGCGTGAGATTATCCAGCTTGAGGAAGAGAACAAATATGCACAGATATTACAATAGTGAATTTGAACAAGATGAATGTCTGACTTCATACACACAGAAATCCCATCAAAAGGGTCCTTCAAATCTTTCCTGTGATCTTCTAAAGAAGAATAGTTTGCAAAACTCTAAAGCCGGTCTCAGACTACAGGATTCTTGACCACATGTTTCCCTAATTTTCACCGCTGGAGAATCTTAGAAAATAATCGTGTTCACGACCTCGATCAGATCTGATGTTCGGTCCAGATTATCGCCTAATGTGAGGCATTCACAGATCAAATCTTACATCTCCTGATAGTTAAACAAATAAATGAATGCAAACAATAAACAGCCAAGCACATATAAAGGAGCACTAGCAGTTTCAGGGAACATATGGAGACAATATTAAAAACAACATATCAATTTTAAACCACTTATCAAAAACCAAGCATTTTTAAAACACTTCCAGTAAATCAACTCGCACAAGGTGGTTTGATAGGAATACGCTGAGAAACATCACTTCCGGTCAGTGGTTTGTATGCGGTGTAGCCGGACAAATGACATTTTTTAATGCTTAGATCATAATCTCTGGATATGGAATTTTAGTGTGTCCCCCCACAGAGCCCCAGCCTCTCCTATTGAACTGTCGTGTGCAGAGGAAGTGACGACATCAGAGAATAAAGCCACTAGAGGAAGGAAGAGCCACTTCGGGTTTAGATGAAAGATTACGAGGGCACAGAACTCGTTAAAAAGGCAGCAGCTATTTACACAACATAGCAGTACACGAAGAATATATTTCATATCATTGAAAATTGCATTTGATGCAAAATGCTGAGTGTCTACACTGGACGCGAACGGCATCAAGACAAGGCTCAACAAATGCAATAATTACAGAGCAACCAATTCAGACGCAATTATTCTTGTGCGACTGGTTTACTGGTGCGATCGACCCGATCTAAACTCATAACCCAAACCCTTAAAACCAATCCAATTAAAACTAGGACAGTTCGACAGCTGAGCCCAACATAGTTATATGATGTTGCTAATAAATAAAAGTTTGCTTGAGAATCGTCTGCGTCTGATCTCCCTCTTAGTTGCCGTTTGAGAGCTGGCATGACAAATCCCAAATCAAATGTTATAAACCGGGCGTATTTAGATTTCATATGCCATGAATCATTCAAATATGTTTGTGTATTCTGTGGTGGACAGTAGACTCCAGTAGAAACTTGGTTTCATATCACTGCACAAAGTTGTGTAACGTTGTGGCGCATTCAGGTTTAGCCAAGTAACGGAAACCCAAAACAACGTTTGTTTGTGTTGTTGTCGTCGTAAAACAGCGTATAGAAATGAGCTCTTCTCTGCCCATGTGGCCAGCTAAAACCTACATGTACTGTACATTTACCTGCATTTGGCACACGCTATTATCCAATGCGACTTACAATACATTTGTTTTGAAGTATGTGCAATCCCCTAGAATCAAACCCACAACTAATGGTGTATCTAGCGCCATGCGCCAACCACGTAGCTACAGGAAAACACAGCTTTTTGTTTCTATATAAAATGTTTATTAGACCCGTTAACCTTTACATATTTAAAGTGTTTCACAAGCATGACCTTACCTGCGCGTGAGCCTCCTGCTGGCTGATAAAACTATCAGCAGAAAGTCTCAGTTTGGCCATGCGCGTGTCCCAGATGTCTTTCACCAGCGTGCGGATATCATCAGCTTTGGGTATGTTATCTGCAGCGCTGATGACATCACAAAAACAGTATTTGAATGCTCAATATATTTCATGCACAATTCATAAAGTTTAAATGCTTTTCCACAATGAAAACACCATACTATTATCGTATATATGAGTGTCAACGTAAATATTCACAAAGACACCTCCAGATGCCATGATTCCACATTACACGTTCATTTCAAGAAATGATGTCATCTCAATTCAGCATTGGCGTATTAGATTGCTGTTCCTGTCAAATGTCGGCTAGTAAAACAGCTTGATATGCTTTGGGTGTCAAAGGACTGTTTGCTTTTCTAAATTCTTTAAACTATGTTCTTGTGTTCAACAGAAGCAAAAAGAAAGGTACAATAACTCGTTCTACTATGGAAGTCAATGGTGCCCCAGAAATCTCAGTTGCTTACATTCTTCCAAATATGTTTCTTTGCATTCAACCATACAAACAACTCGAGTCATTTCATGTTTGGGTGAACACTCACTTGAATGCACATTCAGATGAGCCGGTGTGTCATGATCGAGATGTGTACTCACTGGTTCAGTAATAGTTTGGTGAGCTCCATGTAATGTGGGTTTGGGATGGGAGTGAAGGTGTCCAGTTTCCGCTCCTGTTCACGGATCTCCTCCAGTTTGTCTAAAAACAGAAGAGCAGCGGCGTGTCAAGCGAGGACACGAGCCAGCAGAGACGGATGACGGAACTCACCGGTGTCCATCCATTCTGGAGGAATGATCCGGCATTTATGTCTCTGTTTGAGATTGAGGGCCAACCACACCGGAACTTCCACTGGTAGACCGGGATTAAACGGACCGAGATCCCCCTAAAACACACGGCACACAAGCGTCAGACTGAGGACATGTCGTGGTCGTTACGTAGCATTAGATAGAGTGACTTTGAAAGTAATAACCGGACGTTAAATAGCTGCAAACAACAAACCACACGTCAATAAATATAACAGATGAGATTGTGCGCGTGCACGTACCCCGATTAAATAAATCTTATCGAGACTGAAGTTGGGAATAATGTTCACGAGCTCTTTCTCTGCGAGAAACTCCACTTCCGCCGCGTCCATTTCCCGCGTCTGACTGACTCCGCCCTTCTTCTTCTTCTTCCTAGCGGCTCGCATTCTGATATGAATCATTACCGCCATCTAGTGGAGGTGCTCGAATCAAGTCATCTTTATTCACATAGCGCTTTGATCATTTTCACTGTTTCAAAGCAGCTGTACGTGAAACATAGTGACTATACAAAGCGTATAAGATTATACAAGTAATAACAATAAAAGCTGAAAAGACAGACACGCAGATTCAGACGCGCACATATCTTGATTGACAGGAGTTTCATCCAATCAGCAGTAGCTATCCCATTCCAACGAAGTACCTCCCTTATCCGGTTCGACTGATGTGTCAATCCGTCTTCAAGCTGTAAATAGATGTTGTCATGGCATGGATTTCATCCAGCCTGGTCAGGATGTCTTGGCTGTAAACGCTGAGGAGCCACTTCCAGCTTGGCACAACTGAAGGCTTTGGGGACTGCTGGAATTATATTGGCAACACTACAGGGCGGTTGACACACATTGGGTGGTGTCCCGGGACGCTGGAGCCACTCTTCGCTGTGGTTCTCAGCAGCTTATTGATGACTTGTGTGGGACTATTGCCAATATAGGTCACACTGACGCAGATCACAGGCATACCTTAGGGCAGTGGTTCCCAATTTCTTTTAAAGCAAGGCACCCCTTTGTAGGGGTTTTTCCCCACTGCACCCCAACCCTGATTTTACTACAAGTACATGCGTACATACATATATAAAATTAAATCCAGTTTGCCAAACTACTAATTAAGTATAAACAGCTGCACGGATTTATTAGAAATGCATTACAACATACATTATATGATACCTGTGTATATTCTTAATGTGCCTGCTTTTGGTGGCACAGCCTCTTGATACGGGCGTAGATTGAGGAGTTTTTTCAGGGATGAGAACACTAGCTCACACAAGTTGGAGGTTGAAAACGACTACAGCACACTGACGGCGACTTGGCGTTTTCAGTTCGCCCTTTTGGTGCGCACCCGGGTTCGATTAACGCCAGAGTTCGGTTTGTTTGGGTGATGTGTAAATGCTTTCTTCTCAACCTGGGTGCTCACCTGCAAACTGTACCCAAGTCCGCGTACAAAGGGAGGTCTGGGGTGTGTGGTTCATGTGAACTCCATTTTATAAAAAATGTGTGCTTGTGTGTGAGTTTATTTCACTTTTCTGATTGAGCGTGACTGGCGCGCTCCAAGCAGAGAGCTGTATATCTAATTTCTGTTCGCCTTCAGCATTATTCAGAGCATTTAAAGTATATTCATAGACAAAAGTGCCGATATGTACTGAAACAGAACTAGGGATCAAAAACATGAATGTTTCAAAATTGAAGCTTATTTCCAAACGCTGACTGTTGAAGAAAAGTGTCCTTACTTCTGCGTGAGGATGAGCGATGGCCCACATCTAGCTGTTGCAGGACAGTCTGACTTCAAGACACATGCAAGGCTTTGCACTATAGATATGAGTGTCCTATTAATGACAAGAACCTGCCGTGCCCTCTTGTGCTGACCGCCTCCTGCAAGGTGATAACGTCCACAGGCAGGGTTGGGGCAGAGCAACTTGACCCTCCACAGCTTAAATGGCATCCAAAGAAAAAGTTTTTTTCCAACATGAAAAATCGTTACTTAACAACTTTTCTTAGTCCCTTATTGGACAATTCTCCCAGAAAAGCATGCGGCACGCCCGCGCATCAACCATTGAACGCGGGAGAAGTAGTATGCGCACAAGTCACTTTCACTTGCGAGAGAGAGCACTACGTTCACAAAGTTCAGCTGTGTTGTTTGTTCGCTGCATTTGGGTGATGAATGCTTTATATAAATGGCGGATATAACGCTGGAGTTGGTTTGAAACTGATAGATTGAGGGGCGGTCTCAGCGCTAAATGATGTTGGACATGAACCGCATGTGGTAAGTGAAACTGAGGTCAGCTTTATATATATAGAGTTATATCCACAACTATGAGGACAAGTAGTTCAATCTAATGTGGTGTGCCGACAGCTAACGTTAGTGGCTAAGCTAGTAAGCGACGCATTTATGTTTCGTGTAACGTTAGTATAGAATTATCAATTGTAGGCCTATTACCTTTCTCCCCCTCTTAGTTTCTAATAAAGATCAGGGCTCAGGTGAAGTCATTGTGTTACAGATCCACGAGGAAAGAGTAGAAACCTCACAGTTTGAGTGTATGGTGAAGCTAGGTCTTATTAACTAACAATAACCCGATGTTTCCTATGTTCCTGGGGGTTTCATTTAACTCATAAAATGGGGGACCAGGCATCAATGATGCGGTGTACTTTGTTAATGCTTATTTTTGGGAGATCTTGAAGACATCTTGTAAACACTTGACATTTTGCGTGGTGCGAGAGAAAACTGGAAACTGAAATCCCGACCTCTGGCCACAGCAGAAGTTTGTACAAAGTCTATTGCGGTCAAGCCAGCCTCCACTTTGAAAACAACGGTCAAGTCAGTCCTCAGGCGATTTAGTTGTGCACGCATATACTAGGCATTACATTAAAGGTGTGAGATTGTGATTTCAAATGAACATAACATGACAAATAATAAATGAAGAAATGTTTAAATGCTATTCGCGAGTAGTTGGACGCTTGAACATTTTGTGTTTACTCGCTTCATTCGCGCTTGAAATTCGCTTCATTCGCGCGTGAAATTCGCATCATTCGCGCTATTCGCGAGTGAAATTCGCTTCACGAAAATGTTTTTACAATTTACCGGATTCTCAGACCTCCTCACTCACTTTCTTCCAAGCAAAATCCTTTTTATTCCATTTTTATGAACACATATCATATAGCTCCGGGTGTCCACACACTGAGATGAGCTTGTCCTCCATTTTTTATTTCTGCCTCTGCTAGCTACGTCGTCTACGTCACTACTAGAGCAGGCTCCTGATTGGTTAACGCGCTATTCGCGTCATCTCATTCGCTCTATTCGCGCCGCAAGCGCGTCTATCGCGTCTTTGCATTGACTTAACATGTAAATCACTCGCGCTTGACACCTCATTCGCGCTCTATGTGAACACACAGTAAGGATCACAGGCAAAAAAAAATCAACACTTCCATCATGCTTTAATATGTCCCGATTCATGCATATTGTTTTGCTGCGCACTAAATTATACCGTATATACTTTTCAAAACAAAACCAGTGTCAGGGATTTTTAGGGGAAGAACCCAAGCGCAGGCAGCAGTGCATAAATGGAATATTTAATAATAAAATAAAGCCCACGATGGGGTAAAGATGTAACAAAACTAAATATAAACAAGAACAAAAGACTTCCCACAATAGGGCAAAAACGAGAACACAGGATACACGATGGTGAGACCAAATAATAGTTCGTAAGGTATTACGGCAAGGCAAGGCAACAAGATCACACGACATGAAAGTAATACAAAACAATTCAGCACAGGACAGCAAACACAAAGGCAATATATAAGGAGACTAACAAGGATAATTAATACAAGGCAGGTGTGGGGACTGAAACACTAAAGTGAAGCTAATGAGAGAACGAGAGGGGCGGGGCCAAAGACGAGACGCACACAAAAGACATGGTACTGTCAAGATCCTGCCCGAAGACTAGAAAAACCTGACACTTCGTGGCAGAACCCTGACAACCAGTGCATACTTCAAGGGATAGAATAATGCAAAAATTGGGGCCCAGCTTTAGTGAGAGCCGGGGGTCCCCATGAGCAGACTTTATAAAAGACCTAAAAAAAACTTGAGTCACAGCAAATCGCTCAACTGTAGTGCATATTCATATTTTTGTGAATAAAGGCATAATAGTGTATATTATACTGAGATTTCATTGCATAATACTACATTGTAGTTAGCTTAGCCTATGTTTACAGTATTGATGTTTTGATTGTATATATTATCTGTTTGACTGTGCGCTGACATGTTGCACAAAAGAGCTGTGGCCGGCGTGAGTTTGAAGCTCATGGTCCTTTCCTGTACTCCTCTCTCTCATCCCATCGTTCTCTGTCTGTCTGCACTGTTCTGCCTGGCAAAAAAGGCCAAGATAAATGGTGGCGTCTTAATGTCTAATTATAAATACCAAAGACAATGATTAATTACAGCTAAACATGAAGCAGTGTGTTTTGAGAAGAGGCAAGAGGGTAAATTCATGTTTTTAATCAACACATTTGAAGATTACAAGTCTACAATTCATTTCTTAAAAATTTCTGCGCAAAAATATTTTTGATTTTAATTTGAGCCTTCATTCACCATTAACAATTTTTTTAACTTCTACAGACAGAAGAATCAAATGTTGCTGTCATGTCTGCATTTAAGTACTTAAGAAAACCAACAAACTGACCACTACCTTAAAATCAAACTAAACTCTTACAAAACACCATTCAGCTTTGAAATACTCAAATGTGTGTTAAATTCAGCATGTAATTAAATAAATAACTGGTAGCATTCAAAGTTGTACATGAATATTATACAAACTACTGCATGAAAACCTTTCTGACATTGGATCCCTATAGGCAGGGGTGGCCAATCCTGGTCATGGGGGGGTTTGGACTGTCCTGTAGAGTTTGGATCCAACCCAAATCAAACACACCTGAACCATCTAATCAAGGTCTTCAGGATTACTAGAAACTTCAAGCCAGGTGTGTTGGAAATAACCTCTACAGGTCAATGGCCCTCCAAGACCAAGATTCTTTACCCCTGGTACAGGGTGACGCCGGTGTTGTCAAACGTGAGGACACAGCGTCCTGTTAGGTTCAGTATATTATTCCCAAGTGAAAGAGAACATTGACAGTACTGTATCGAGTTCACACATGCATCCTCCTTAAATGTTGATGGGTTTGTTGGTTGAAGTGGACTTCTTTGCAGCTTCAGCATAGATGTAGCACAGATTTGTTGATTTCAGGGTTGGTCCAGTCATTTCTCAAGTCATCCAGGTGGTTGTCAAAGTCTACAAGATTTTCGTACGACCTGCTCTCTAAAAGAGCGGCGGTGATTTTCTGTGCCTCTAGCCAATCCTCAAAGCAGTCACTGCAACGCAAACAGGAAAAAAGATCATGAAAATGAGCACCGCCAAAAGGAGATAACAGCCTATCAAACAAAACCCAAGATAATGGCAGGATATAATCATAAATACTATGATAGCATAAATGTCAGTCTGGAGTTGGACTGATGATAACTCTCTTCTTTAAAGATGCACTCGGTCTTTTTTGTGCCTTACATTTTATGCAGCATCACACACACCTCTTCTGTCCTACTGTAACCATATCATAGACAAACACAATGAACCATCATTTTCTTTGTCATTCTATGAATGGAGCCCTGCACCGGTACATCGCACCGGTACATCGCCCAGCACTAATAATCAGTATAAAATATTGGCTTCCACAGTCTACAAATGTCCTGTTTGGTCAAGCTCTCTGGTGCCAGCATTTGTGCATACTCATAGCCTATTGCTGATTGGCTATGAGAACGTTATTATTTTAAGGCGGAGCCAAATATCCACTATACACTCCCCCATCACAGATAACTTCCTAAAACACTTAACAAGCTTTGTCGTACCATGGAAAAGCAAATTCCTGTTAAAGGGGAGGTCTGATGGAATTTCCCTTTTTAAAATGTAGCTAGTGAGTAGCATAGCTCTTTAAGCATAAACAAAATCTGCCAAGTCACAAAGATCAGAGAAAAGGAAGATATTTTCTTTAACAGAAATCACATTTTTTAAAGACTACAATGAACGGCTCGTTGGGACTACAAAGAGCTACTTCCTGCAGTAGTTACATCACGACGGCCAAATGTGACATAAATCCTGCCCCCAGGTACACGGATAGGATAATGGGTGGCACATCTCAACGGTAGACAATCCACAAAAGACTGGCTCAGCTTGATCAATCAGAGCGGTTCGGAAAGAGGGACTTCACAGAACCAGGAACTCAACAGCCTGTTGCCTTTGCGGATTAGACATTTTATGTCGTGGAAGGTTTTAGGATGGTCTTTATTTTAGTTTGTCCAAGGGGAAAGTTAGCTTCCAGCGGTTTACCTGCTATCACGTGCTGATGACGTATGGCGTATGCGTGAACAGGGTGTGCAAAATATGTTGAATGAAAATGAACACATGACCTATCATTGCCCTCGCACCGATCCAATGTTTTTCTAGAAATATATCAAATAACATGGATATGCTACATAATATCTACATAATGACACTAGTTAGGAATTCATTAAATGTGCTATAAAGTGAACTGAACTCACGTGCTCTGCTCTCTGCACTTCCACTTGTTGTCTTGATGATCATAGATGAGGAGGACAGGCACAAAGCAATCCATAGTAAACCTGCTGTTGTCCAGCTGAAGTGTGAGAAACAGATTTACTGTCGGCTGGTCTGACAGATTGTGATATTTGTACTTTAGTGACACATAATCAGACGATCAGAATTTACCATGATCATTGTGGCCTCACTGAAGTTTTCAGAGATTCTGGAGGCGACCCTCTCAGCTACCTGATTCGGTCTAAAAGAGTAGGAGACGTCACAACAAAACACATGCAGACATTAAACGATAACAGAAAGATGAGCATCAAAGACCTTACCTGGCTTCCTTAATACGTTCATTTGCTTGATAATAACCAGCAATGACATATTTGTTCTCTTTGCACCACGTGTCAATCTGAGGAAAGAGACATCAGACCCAGAGATGTGATGTGATGTACAAACTCAAAAGACTGTCTGTTTTGCTTTAATGACCTTCAGGTTTGATTTCATTAGCAAAATATAAAGGGTGTGTTTCAAAAACACTAAACTTATTTAAGGTCCCTAAAGTAATTGAATCATTTAATCTTTAATAGTATAAATCCCCCGAGTTGGGTCTTCCAAGACTAGAAGTATTTCCAAGACTACATTGCAGATCATGGTTGCTAGGCAGTCCATTTTGCGAACCTTTGCGTTGTTGATCATTTTATTATGAGGTTTGCTGCATTCAGAATCAGATGATGCCATTCTCACACTTCAGTTTTGCTGCATTTACAACCAGCCAGAGATGTTCTTCTGGAACAATGGTTGCGCGGATCATGCTGTGTGAATGTCTCATTTCTACACGTTGCAAAGACATCCTATTGGTCCATTGACTGGGAAAGCCACTAAAGTACAGTGCAGCCGTTGTCAAGTTCATTAAACCAGTTTGAGACTGTGGCATGTTGCATCATCACACATCTGTATGTAGCCGTGGGTTGTTTCTCAGAAAAGATCTAGAACCGTCACACCAGACCACGCTTTTCAAGATTCTGCCAACAACAGTTGCAGAAAGTCGTTCTCTAGATACCAAGTCCTTGAACCATCATTCAGGCGTTTCTTGCAGAGGCATGTCTGCAGAACAACATTGGATGTTTGTGTTGCTATTATGAGACGTACTCAACAGCTGTGTTTATCATCATTTCAGTGAACAATGTACTGTGTGCACATGACCGCAAAGACTTATGGACCCTGCTGAAGACGTGCTGCGCTCTCTGGACATCATCGAAGCCTCCAGATAGGAGGAGGCCCCACACCAACTACATATAAAGGGATTTCAGAGAGGTCTGACGCTAAATGCGAACGCGTGTTAGTTGCAGCGCAAATAAATGAAATCTCACCAGCGTGAGCGCCACCTCCAACATGGGCGCGAGCGCCAGAGGCCCGTGAAAGAGCGGCACGCAGTCGACGCACAGCGCCGGATCTCTCGCGTCGTCCTTCCGCTTGTGCTTCTCGGCCACCAGCAGCCCGTTAACGGCGCAGTGTGGATACTTCGCGGCATGCAGGAGCATCTTGCTGTACGCTTGCGTGGTCAACTTTAAAGGCATGTTTAAAGAGCTGCCCGTGGTCTAACGTCGCCGTGCTGAACGCGGCTGTTAACTACACGTCGGACTGATCCCGGACCGGCTGTCGTCTTTATCTGCCTGGGATGTTTTGTTGTGGGCGTCCGGAAACTGCTTCTGGATCAGAAATGACAACTTCCGGAAGCGGTAATCGGAACGGAGCTGAATGGTCGGAATCGAAGTGTTACATTTAAACAACAAACTAACGTAACCATCGTGTTTTATTGAATACCACGCGTGCGTGTGTCTTATAGGTGCGTTAAAACACGGTATACAATAGTTTGATTTCGTCATCCATGACGCTTTGCGCTTGTATTTCCGGTCGTGTGTCGCCTCACTTCCGGTAGCTTATCCTCCTCTGAGAGAGTGACGGTCGGCTGCGCGAGGTGTGTGAGGAGGTCTTTATATTTGAGAAGAAAGTGCAACTGTCTGCCATGATGTTTTAAACATGCTGTTCGTGTACTTTGTGTGTAGCGTTACTGTGCGGCGGCGTCTTAGATTTGAGAAGTATATGAATGACATTGAGGAATGTGTCGGGACTGTTGCTCTGTTTTAGCATTAGCATTAGCATTAGCTGTCGATCGGTACATGTGCTGTAGATCATCTCTTTAAAGGACAATGTCAGGTTGAACAGGACTACTTGTTTACATTTACTGCGCTTATGGGTGTATATTTGTGTGCTCTGGCATTAAATGTCACGGTTTGTTGTTTATCGTTGCTCTGTTATGTGTTGACCTTGTAATGTTAGCTATAGCTGCTGCCTCGGTCGGTGTTATTGACATTTACACGTTGAGAAGTGTCGTTCGATTAGTACTAAAGCTAATATCCAGCGTTGCCTTGCAATCATATGTAATGAAATAAGTGCTATAGTCTTATACTGTGCTATTGATCGGTTGTAGTCCTACAGAGCAAAGTTAAATAATAAAGAGAGAACGTGTACGCCTCTACAATGAAAAAGGTTTATACGCAAGTCTGACGTTAGTTGACAATTAATACATTTATGAACATCCAAATGTCACGTTACAACAAAAGCGAACACAGATTATTAAAGCAGCATTGTGATTGTTTAATTGTCTTATTATATGTATCATTTAGAAAAAGTAATACTAAATTGTTTGTCATGTTGTCGATGCATAGGATGTTGGCAACCAGAGCATTTCGTCTTGTCGGTAGCCGGGCCTTGTCAACTTCTATCTGCCTTCGTGGTGGACACGGTAAGTTGTGTGCCAACAGATGGCTGCCACCAAATAATGAAACAAATTCTAGATATTGATCAAAGACACAGTCAGTTGAATGGCCGGTGTCATCGTCGTTTTGTTGGTGCTTTCAGGAGTTGCCAAGGTGGAGGACTATGCACTCCCAGCATACTTTGACAGAAGAGAAAGCCCTCTTCCTGACATCAAGTATGTGCAACAGCTGAATCCAGACCAGAAGTCTCTGAAAGAAAAGGAGAAAGGCTCATGGGCGGCTCTGTCCAAAGATGAGAAGATTGCATGTGTGTGATATTGCCACCGTAAGATCAATGCATTTTTTAAACACATTTTGATTTGCAAATGATGATATTCATTTTTATTATTTTCAGTGTATCGCATCAGCTTCAAAGAGAGTTTTGCTGAAATGGAGAAGGGAACAGGCGAGTGGAAATCAGTTGTTGCTGGAGTTTTCTTTTTTATGGGTTTCACCGGCCTTGTTGTCTTGTGGCAGAGAAAGTATGGTAAGCTTTATGATCGAGAACCATTCAAAACATGGTTTTAATCCCACGTTTTTCTATGAATGTTCTTAATGGTAAAAATGTTTTTTTGTAGTTTATGGGGATGTTCCCCCTACCTTTGACCCTGAGTGGAAACAGAAAGAACTCCAGAGAACGCTTGACATGAGGATGAATCCTGTTGAGGGATTTTCATCCAAATGGGACTATGAGAACAATGCTTGGAAGAAATAAATTCATGTTCTGTAAATTAAAATCCGTTGGACCATCTTGCACAACTTCGAACAAATAAACAGACATGTCTTTATTTATTGTTTGCCCATGTTACTTCTGAATACATTTTGGAAGATTGCTTCCTCCTAAGGTTCTTGTAGATTCGAAAATAAAAATTCCAATGTGTATTGTACCTCTTGACTCAATTTGTTTGAACACATTTGATGATTCATAAAGAAACAGCTCGACTGTGTCACTGCCACAAGGTGGCTTTCAGAAAGCAATGCGTAGTTGGCACCAACATTTAAGTGGTCAAGTTTGATCAAAGTCACTTGACGTATACAGCGTCTCTTTTTTTGCCATAAACTTATTGCACTGCAATGGCAAAATCATTTGCGATTTATTAAATCCGGTTCCAATTTACCTTCCTTACACATCGACTTGTAATCTATTGCCCATGCCGAATGAGCTATAGTTTGTGCTAATTGATATTACATTTTAGGAATACTAATACTAACCTCAAAAAAAGAAATGTAGTATTAATTACTATTATTAAGACATTACAATGGAAACACTATTCACAATGGAAAAACTATTCACAATCTCAAGTTTTTGTGATCAGACTCCATCACAAAACGTAATGTATGCAGGGCTAGCAAAATGTAAAAAATCCTGAAAGAGATCCAAACAATAAAACTTTTCAATAGAATGCACTGGAAATCAAGCAGCTTAAAAATCGCTGGACTTTTTACCATCAAGAAAAAACGACAATTACAGATGAATTTGGAACAACGGCCAAAAAAATACTGAAAATGAGCAAAAAATGTATGTCGCTAGGGAAGTAACAATGTCATGGTATGACATTAGCAACAATTATCTCAATATTATTGTGGTCACGTTTATGAAATCATAGGTCTTCCGGATCTTTAACAGAGGTAATATTTATTATATTGTTCAACATTTTCTGTCAAGGTCCAAGCTGGTGAGTTTTTTATTTTATTTATTCATTTGACCTATCTCATTCTATAACTCAAAGTAACAGTTTTGATTTGGGGATAAAGGAAAGAGGACAGGATATGATTTGTAAATCATTGCAATGTTTGTTCTGTATGAATATATACAGCAATGACTGAAGCGTCCAGTTAAACGGCACTAACATTTGACGAGTTGGAAGTTTGAACATAGTTTTTAATAGAATATATAGATTTAATAATAGATTAAGCAGATTTAATGTATCTAAAGAGTGACAGGGGAAGAAAAGAACAAGGACATTTAATGCAAACTGGTAATTGACATGGAGAGAAAGAAAATATATTTTTATGAAGACCTTTTTTAGAGATGAAAGGTGAAAGGACAGAGGTGAAAGGTGAGAGGACAGAGGTGAAAGGTGAGAGGACAGAGGTGAGAGGACAGAGGTGAAAGGTGAGAGGACAGAGGTGAAAGGACAGAGGTGAAAGGTGAGAGGATAGAGGTGAAGGTAAGAGGACAGAGGTGAAAGGTGAGAGGACAGAGGTGAAAGGACAGAGATGAAAGGTGAGAGGACAGAGGTGAAAGGTGAGAGGACAGAGGGAAAGGTGAGAGGACAGAGGGAAAGGTGAGAGGACAGAGGTGAAAGGACAGAGGTGAAAGGTGAAAGGACAGAGGTGAAAGGTGAGAGGACAGAGGGAAAGGTGAGAGGACAGCGGTGAAGGTAAGAGGATAGAGGTGAAAGGCGAGAGGACAGAGGGAAAGGTGAGAGGACAGAGGTGAAAGGACAGAGATGAAAGGTGAGAGGACAGAGATGAAAGGTGAGAGGACAGAGGGAAAGGTGAGAGGACAGAGGTGAATGTGAGAGGACAGAGGTGAAAGGTGAGAGGATAGAGGTGAAGGTAAGAGGACAGAGGTGAAAGGTGAGAGGACAGAGGTGAAAGGTGAAAGGACAGAGATGAAAGGTGAGAGGACAGAGATGAAAGGTGAGAGGACAGAGGGAAAGGTGAGAGGACAGAGGTGAATGTGAGAGGACAGAGGTGAAAGGTGAGAGGACAGAGGGAAAGGTGAGAGGACAGAGGTGAAGGTAAGAGGACAGAGGTGAAAGGTGAGAGGACAGAGATGAAAGGTGAGAGGACAGAGGGAAAGGTGAGAGGACAGAGGTGAAAGGACAGAGATGAAAGGTGAGAGGACAGAGATGAAAGGTGAGAGGACAGAGGGAAAGGTGAGAGGACAGAGGTGAATGTGAGAGGACAGAGGTGAAAGGTGAGAGGATAGAGGTGAAGGTAAGAGGACAGAGGTGAAAGGTGAGAGGACAGAGGTGAAAGGACAGAGATGAAAGGTGAGAGGACAGAGATGAAAGGTGAGAGGACAGAGGGAAAGGTGAGAGGACAGAGGTGAATGTGAGAGGACAGAGGTGAAAGGTGAGAGGACAGAGGGAAAGGTGAGAGGACAGAGGTGAAGGTAAGAGGACAGAGGTGAAGGTAAGAGGACAGAGGTGAAAGGTGAGAGGACAGAGATGAAAGGTGAGAGGACAGAGGGAAAGGTGAGAGGACAGAGGTGAAAGGTGAGAGGACAGAGGGAAAGGTGAGAGGACAGAGGGAAAGGTGAGAGGACAGAGGTGAAAGGACAGAGGTGAAAGGTGAGAGGACAGAGGTGAAAGGTGAGAGGACAGAGATGAAAGGTGAGAGGACAGAGGTGAAAGGTGAGAGGACAGAGGTGAAAGGTGAGAGGACAGAGGTGAAAGGTGAGAGGACAGAGGTGAAAGGTGAGAGGACAGAGGGAAAGGTGAGAGGACAGAGGTGAAAGGTGAGAGGACAGAGGGAAAGGTGAGAGGACAGAGGTGAAAGGTGAGAGGACAGAGGTGAAAGGTGAGAGGACAGAGATGAAAGGTGAGAGGACAGAGGTGAAAGGTGAGAGGACAGAGATGAAAGGTGAGAGGACAGAGATGAAAGGTGAGAGGACAGAGGGAAAGGTGAGAGGACAGAGGTGAAAGGTGAGAGGACAGAGGTGAAAGGTGAGAGGACAGAGGTGAAAGGTGAGAGGACACAGGGAAAGGTGAGAGGACAGAGGGAAAGGTGAGAGGACAGAGGTGAAAGGTGAGAGGACAGAGGTGAAAGGTGAGAGGACAGAGATGAAAGGTGAGAGGACAGAGGTGAAAGGTGAGAGGACAGAGATGAAAGGTGAGAGGACAGAGGTGAAAGGTGAGAGGACAGAGGGAAAGGTGAGAGGACAGAGGTGAAGGTAAGAGGACAGAGGTGAAAGGTGAGAGGACAGAGGGAAAGGTGAGAGGACAGAGATGAAAGGTGAGAGGACAGAGGGAAAGGTGAGAGGACAGAGGTGAATGTGAGAGGACAGAGGTGAAAGGTGAGAGGACAGAGGGAAAGGTGAGAGGACAGAGATGAAAGG
Organism: Barbatula barbatula; assembly: GCF_947034865.1. Lineage (NCBI taxonomy): Eukaryota > Metazoa > Chordata > Actinopteri > Cypriniformes > Nemacheilidae > Barbatula > Barbatula barbatula. Next base: position 1,515,962 of record NC_136773.1, read on the forward strand.
TGAGAGGACAGAGGTGAAAGGTGAGAGGACAGAGGTGAAAGGTGAGAGGACAGAGGTGAAAGGTGAGAGGACAGAGGTGAAAGGTGAGAGGACAGAGGTGAAAGGTGAGAGGACAGAGGTGAAAGGTGAGAGGACAGAGATGAAAGGTGAGAGGACAGAGGGAAAGGTGAGAGGACAGAGGTGAAGGTGAGAGGACAGAGGTGAAAGGTGAGAGGACAGAGGGAAAGGTGAGAGGACAGAGGTGAAGGTGAGAGGACAGAGGTGAAAGGTGAGAGGACAGAGGTGAAAGGTGAGAGGACAGAGGTGAAAGGTGAGAGGACAGAGGTGAAAGGTGAGAGGACAGAGGGAAAGGTGAGAGGACAGAGGGAAAGGTGAGAGGACAGAGGTGAAGGTGAGAGGACAGAGGTGAAAGGTGAGAGGACAGAGGTGAAAGGTGAGAGGACAGAGGTGAAAGGACAGAGGTGAAAGGTGAGAGGACAGAGATGAAAGGTGAGAGGACAGAGGGAAAGGTGAGAGGACAGAGGTGAAAGGTGAGAGGACAGAGGTGAAAGGTGAGAGGACAGAGATGAAAGGTGAGAGGACAGAGGGAAAGGTGAGAGGACAGAGATGAAAGGTGAGAGGACAGAGGTGAAGGTGAGAGGACAGAGGGAAAGGTGAGAGGACAGAGGTGAAAGGTGAGAGGACAGAGGGAAAGGTGAGAGGACAGAGGGAAAGGTGAGAGGACAGAGGTGAAGGTGAGAGGACAGAGGGAAAGGTGAGAGGACAGAGGTGAAAGGTGAGAGGACAGAGGGAAAGGTGAGAGGACAGAGGTGAAAGGTGAGAGGACAGAGGTGAAAGGTGAGAGGACAGAGATGAAAGGTGAGAGGACAGAGGGAAAGGTGAGAGGACAGAGGTGAAGGTGAGAGGACAGAGGGAAAGGTGAGAGGACAGAGGTGAAAGGTGAGAGGACAGAGGGAAAGGTGAGAGGACAGAGGTGAGAGGACAGAGGTGAAAGGTGAGAGGACAGAGGTGAAAGGTGAGAGGACAGAGATGAAAGGTGAGAGGACAGAGGGAAAGGTGAGAGGACAGAGGTGAAGGTGAGAGGACAGAGGTGAAAGGTGAGAGGACAGAGGTGAAAGGTGAGAGGACAGAGGTGAAAGGACAGAGGTGAAAGGTGAGAGGACAGAGATGAAAGGTGAGAGGACAGAGGGAAAGGTGAGAGGACAGAGGTGAAAGGTGAGAGGACAGAGGGAAAGGTGAGAGGACAGAGGTGAAAGGTGAGAGGACAGAGGGAAAGGTGAGAGGACAGAGGGAAAGGTGAGAGGACAGAGGTGAAAGGACAGAGGTGAAAGGTGAGAGGACAGAGGTGAAAGGTGAGAGGACAGAGATGAAAGGTGAGAGGACAGAGGTGAAAGGTGAGAGGACAGAGATGAAAGGTGAGAGGACAGAGGTGAAAGGTGAGAGGACAGAGGGAAAGGTGAGAGGACAGAGGTGAAGGTAAGAGGACAGAGGTGAAAGGTGAGAGGACAGAGGGAAAGGTGAGAGGACAGAGGTGAAAGGTGAGAGGACAGAGGGAAAGGTGAGAGGACAGAGGTGAAGGTGAGAGGACAGAGGGAAAGGTGAGAGGACAGAGGTGAAGGTGAGAGGACAGAGGTGAAAGTTGAGAGGACAGAGGGAAAGGTGAGAGGACAGAGGTGAGAGGACAGAGGTGAAACAGGCCCGAAATGATGATAACAAGGCAAAACCCCCAACAATGTAAATAGGGTATGAGTTTAATATACCGGAATAAATATATACTTTGTCAATAAAAAATGAAATAGTATATTGTCCGTGGATGTGTGTTTTCTTTCCTGGCGAAGTTCTTATTCTTGTTAACACTAAAGGGTTAACTGTGACGCTTCAGGTCACTGTGCTTACAGCTGATTGGTCCACTTTGCAAGTGAATAAACACGGCGCGGTGCTGCGCAGACCCATCAGATTATGACATCATCGTACTGCGAGATCGATTCGCGAGGCCTTCGGTTCTGAACACCATTTCATGTCCATAGTATTTTTCCATACCATGCAAGTCAAAGCTGTATTGTAGCAAACATTCTTCAGAATTTCTTCCCTTGTTTTAAGACCCTGACATGAATATGACAATAAATCTTTATGACAATGAAGAGAAAATGTATCAGTGACATTCTCAGCCAATGAGCATGAAGCTGTGTTGTCAGTCAGTCGTTTCCCATCATGCTTTTGAACAGCGCAGTCGGAGGAGAGCAACTGCGCTCGACTGCTCAAGCCGTCGCGAGAGATTTTTGGCACACGTCAGCATGACATCATAGCAAGGCGGACGTAACTCTATGGAAGGCCATTTAGGCAGAAATGTCTTTAGACGTATGGAAGGCCATTTAGGCAGAAATGTTTTTAGACGTAACGTGTACAGACGCTATAACGCGTGTACGCGTTATTGCGCCTAAAGACGTAATTTCGTGTACAGACGTTAGACGCGTCGATGCGTTATTGCGTGTAGACGCGTAAACCCACAACTTCCGCTGTCAAACTAAAAGTCACATCTGGAAATGTAGCCCTTACCATATTTCATTTTAGCTACACTTTCCCTTTGACTCTTTTTATTTTGCTTAAAAACATGGCGAAAATACAGTTTAATATTATTATATAAATAATTAAATTTATAATTACTAAACATAGTATTTTGTGGAAAAAACTCTGTTTTGTGTACTGGTTAACCAATATCATATGCTGCATTTAGTTTGCATTTCAAAACATATATTTTAACAAAACATATTATTCACACTGCAAAACTGCATACTGAGCCCCTTTCTCTACTCCCTTTTCACACTCGACTGCAGGCCTGTGAACGGATCTAACTCCTTCATCAAGTTTGCAGACGATACAACGGTGATTGGTCTCATCAGCAACAACGATGAGACTGCATACAGGGAGGAGGTCCGGCACCTGGCCACATGGTGCACTGACAACAACCTGCTCCTTAACACCTCCAAGACAAAGGAGAACATCGTGGACTTCAGGAAGGCGAAAGGAGGCACACACGGGTCCACATTAATGGGATGGCTGTTGAACGTGTTTCCAGTTTTAAGTTCCTGGGGACTCATATTTCGGAGGACCTGTCCTGGACCACCAACACCTCATGCCTGGTCAAGAAGGCTCACCAGCGTCTCTTCTTTCTGAGGACACTGAAGAAGAACCAACTGTCTTCAACTATCCTGGTGAACTTCTATCGCTGCACGATAGAGAGCATCCTGACCAACTGTGTCACAGTCTGGTACGGGATCTGTTCTGTTGCTGAGCGCAAGGCACTGCAGCGGGTGGTGAAAACAGCCCAGCGCATCACAGGGACTACACTTTCTGCCATTGAGGACATCCAGAAGAAACGCTGTTTGCGTCGAGCTCGCAGCATTCTCAAGGACTCCTCTCACCCCGCTCATAGACTGTTTACTCTCCTGCCTTCCGGTAGGCGCTTCCGGTGCCTCCGGACAAGAACCAGCAGACTAAGAAACAGCTTTTTTCCCCGAGCTGTTTCATTATTGAACTCTGCCCCCCACTGATTCCACTACCTCTCTTACCTTGAACTCCAAGCTGCTATAACATCGTTTACATTGCACTACAGGGCTGCATGCATGACTGAACTGTACACACCAGTACTTCATGTTATCTGCTCTACCGGACTGTTTACACACACACAGCATCATTTGCACTCTATACTGCTCACTTGCACTAATGGACCATTTTCATAACTGCACTAACTCATCTACTGCACTGTAACTCTATTAACTGCATCTACTCATCTACTGCACTGTAACCTCAACAACTGCATTAACTCTTATACTGCACCGTAACGTTAATAACCGCATTAACTCATCTATTGCACTGCAACTTTAACAGCTAATGTCAATAATGTATGCACACTTAAGTCACTTGCACTATTGTTTTGTCTAAATTATTATTTGCTCATATCCACCTGTACATTAATGTTCATAGTGTTAATGTTCATAGTATATAGTCATCTGTATATATTGTTCATAGTACAAACCTACTGTCATAAAAACATACCTACTTTAAAATATTTTCATAATCCATGCCCACTGTATAATATTTTCCTAATATTGTATTCTGTATTTATTCTAACTGTATATCCTGCACTTGCTAACTGCACTTCTGGTTAGACCTAAACTACATTTCGTTACACTGTACTTGTATATGTGTAATGACAATAAAGTTGAATCTAATCTAATCTAAGTGGGAACGCTGTGAGGAGTAGCAGATCAAAAAAACCTCCACATTATCTGACATGCAAAGATGTACACATTCTTGAATAACGCGTCTGCAATTGTTAAGAAAATTTCGCAAAGCCCATTGCTTTTCCTTGTCTACTTCTACCGCTTGTATTTTGAAATGCTCTCTTTTTCCTTGTCCTAAAATTACGTCTTGCTGACGCATCCGGAACGTATCCGCAAGTAGAACCATATGCAATGCCACGCACAAGGGCACGTCACGTTTAAATGCATTATTCATGAAGGAACGATGACGTCACGGCTATATGTTTAATCAATTTTATGCAAATCCTTCCGTTTTGGGGCTTACCATTGGCTAAACCAAAACGTCTGTACACGAAATGACGTCTTTAGGCTCAATAACGCGTACACGCGTTATAGCGTCTGTACACGTTACGTCTGAAGACATTTCTGCCTAAATGGCCTTCCATATACCTCGGACACTTTCCTAACCGTCATGCATTTCGCGGTGATCACCGGTGTTCGGTTCTGCGCAGATTGTGCTCATCTCAAACAAGCCTAATGTTTTGAATTTGGCAGAAGACAGGAAGTTGCGTCATGGCAGCTGTTTCTCTAGCTCGACGTTTGCGTTATGCTGTATTATTATGCGCTTTCATACACTGAGAGGACAGCACTGTGGTTTTAGTGACGCAAAGAGATGACACTACTGCGTGAATCTACATGAAACATTGAACTATGGGCAACGGAATGAATAAGGTAATGTGAACTCCAGAGAGAGTCCTGTTTCAGGAAGCGTGTGTAGTCGGGGGCTCTCTGGGTAAATGTGGTCTAGTTTGAGCAAACTCCGCTAGGTGTTATTCTGGCCAATCAAAACAGTCAATCTGACGCATCGTTACATTATTAGATGTTATATTTGATGACTGTATGCTCACTGTTACAGCAGTGGTGGGGTCACGAAGACGGTTTGGGGTTTGACCCGGTCTCGTTTAGTTTGAGCAGATTGGTTTCGTCGCTACACGGCTAACCTGCTCTGGAAGCTTTTAGGGGTTAGAGGTCGGAATCCAGAACTGGACCAATCAGCTGTGATATCGTGACGTGTATATGACGCAGTGAAGCCGTGCCCCTCGCATCTCTCGCTCCAAATGAAAAAGTTTCAAATGGTACACGTTTGCTGCGAAGTGTTTATTTGTATTGTATACATTTATTATTACATATTGATTACAATTCAGGTGCACACGCCTCACATACTCTGGATCAAACCGGATTTGACAGACAACCTTTATACCAAGCGTTGCGCTACAGCTAAACCTGATCTAAACCAGATCGGTCTGGTTTTGTCAACTCAAAACTTACTCTGCAACTCTGTGTTTGTTGACCTCGCTTGGTGATACAGGCCATTGCTGACCACTTTCTCACCAGTCTCTTGCACGGTGACCCAGTTTGGGAGATCCAGGCAGATTAAGGCATCCGTCCATTGTTTAATGGGCACTTCAATGGTTTGCCAAATTAACTTCACTTTGCTCACAGCAAATTGGTTCAGTTTGGGTTTGCCTGTACCCTCTACCACACACAGCGACACAGGCTACTTATTTGTTTAAAGTCCCCCCGTGGTGAAATACAAGTTGTTTATACTGTGTTGTTTTTAATATGCTTTAAGACATGTCAAAATTCAGCATTCAAAACAAGTATTTTCTCTGCAAAACTGCAGTTTTCCAAGGACGGTCTCAAAGGTTTTGAAAGCTTTTGACACAGGCACAGCGCTGTCGGATAAAATGTTAATGTTATTCGTTTTTATGTAAGCAAATGCCTTTATAAAACAGTTGCGATACATATACATACATCACCAAAAACTACTGATGTCAAGTTTATATTGCTGGATTACACATGAATTCATTTGATGTCCGAGATGTTGACAGGCGATGTTGTGGTTGGTGTTCGTCCATCCTTTCCAATCCCTGGAGTAACTTTCATATTTGGCATCGATGTGGCTGGTGGTAGTGTGTGGTGTGGCCGAAGCGTTTTGCCTGAAGTCGTCCCTGTTTCTCTTGTCTCCATCACTGACGACTGTGAACATCCTGATGATTTCTCTGCCTGTGTAGTTACACATCTCAGACTACCTGGAATCAGCTGATAGCGTCCTGGCTGATTTAGTCGAAAGTGAAATGTCTTCTGTTCCATCCGAGGAAACAATCTTCTTTGTCTCATAAACAATATTATTTGACTTATGTTGACATGATTGATTACAGGTTCGTGAACTAAAAAAGCCAGCATTCAATAGTTTTGAATGATACATGTGCACATGGTTTGTCTTAAAGCATTCTAAGAACAACACATAGACATAAACAACATTAACATTTATTTTCACTGCTTAAGTCTGAGTCTGGGACATGCATAAAATCTGTGCATAGAAGAGTCCCAATAATAAAAAGGCACGATAAAACATTTAAGTGAAACAAAATGAATTAAGCGCTTTATTATGTAAATGTTACTGTATATTTGATGTGAATCTAAAACGTTGTTATTTGTTTACTTTGTGGATATAGGTTGTTGATGGTCTCTATCTTGGAAATATAAAAGGTAAGCAATGTATTTTATTTAGCAAATCTGCTATATTTGTATGTTTTCCTGATATTTAGTTTGTATATTTTGTCAGCCTTAAATCGAATGACAAAGTCTGTAAATTGGAGCAAAATCACAGTCTTCGCTCATCCCGTGCGAATGCGCCAAATGAAATGCAGATGTGGGGAGGTTATTTCTAAATGACACGAGGTCCCCAGAAAACACAAATAGGGTCTTTTGTGGATGAACACAGATTTGGAACGACTTGAGGTTGAGTCATTAATAACAGAATTTATAGTTTGGGGTTAACTATCCTCAAGGAAGAGTTTACAGGAAAATGAAATGTATCCCATAATTTCATTACCCTCATGTAAATGTGTGCCTTTTAACCGCATACTCTATATATTGTTTCCTGCCTTAGTGATGTTTGTAGAACATAATTTTTTATTATTGCTTAAACATTGTGTGGTCAGCATTGTGAACAAGCCAAAGTGTGAAACCTTGGCATGTGACTTCTCCCTCAATGTTTTTGCTTCCTTTTTATATCCATATCCACAAGGCTCTATGTAGAAATGTCACAGTCTTAAAGTCTGACCATGGCATCGAGCTCAGCTTTTAAGTGACAGTTTTCCTAAGACTTTGCACATATATACATCTTTATTCTGACAGCTTTGTGGGTAAATGCTTATAACACTGTTGTTGTTAAATGTTTCCATACACAGACTCCGAGAACAGAGAAAATCTGTCTCGCCACGGCATCACCCACATCCTCTCTGTGTGCAACAATGCCAAGCCTGTGTTAAAGGTACGGATGATATGCTCTGACAGAGACCGTAGTGTACGAGGCTGCTCCATACTACACAGAGTAAAGCTCACACAGTATTAACACAGGCATCGCATGCGAGTGTCAAATAAATGTTCATACATAAAGCACACGTCAGACATGTCCTTTCACACTGCAGTCTTTTGTCAGCCTTAATCTGAGGGTTTGAAATGGTTTATTTATAGCTGTGGTGAGAGTTTAGCTTCAACCCTGATCAAACCCACCCACCTGTCACATTGTAGTAAACCGGAAGATCTCGATTGACTTGTTGAGATGTGTTGGATGTCAAGGGTCACAAGTGAGAACTTGTAGGACTGTTGAATAGAAGTTGCTGATCTACAACATTCATGAGCAGCAGGGGGCAGCAGAGATATACTGTAACGGTCGAGAGCGATGGGCTTGCGTGAGGGGACACGACCTCCTAATCTCATGAACAAGATTTCAATCTTAATATTATAGTTCTGCCATGAGAAAGATTACCTGCCTACAATACAATGACCTTTCACATGTTAAGATTATGTGAGATTCTACAATACTAAGATTCAGTTCAAATAAAGAGTTGAACTGAGACGGCCGTTAAGGTCAACAGACTAACAACCTCCTAAATATAACCAGGAACTAGTCAAGACGGAAGTGAAGTACGTCACAAAGGAAAAGTGCAAGTAGTCCATACACTTTCTTTAAGAGTAACTGTGTCATACACAGAACATGTGATTTTGAACTACAGTGTTTCCCATTCATTCATTAGATTATGGTGGTCCGCCATTGGGATTTTATCAGACGATGTCGCGTTTACAAATCTGGATTTTTAAGTAACAGCTGGCTGGGTTGTCCTGTGGGAAACACTGAACTATTGAAATGTATTTTATTGATGTGTTACATTATGAAACAAATGTTTGTGGATTACGCCTTGTTGACATAAAAACGTGGAACAAAAGAGAAGTGTGATACCGGATAACAGTCTCCTGTACAAACAGTGCAGACACATGTAACGATTCATTCAAGGGTCGAAGTGTATTTCATGGGAATGTTGAACAGAATTGTTTCAGCTGTTTTGCAGGTATTTATAATGTCTTATTGTGTTTGTCTCATCACCAGGACATGACCTATCTGTGCATTAATGCTGCTGATGCTTCCAGCCAAAATCTGTGAGTCCCAAATATATTGAACAACACACAAACCTTTTTTGAGAGACACTCAAGCAATGTGTGTAGAGCTCACACGACACTTAAAATAACAAAATTCTTCTGATTGTAGAAATTGTCCGAGTAATTTGAAAACTACTGCTGTTCCTCACAGTCACATGACTTTCTAATAGTCAGAATTGATGCTTATGGACAGACACTTTCACAACATTCTTTTCCTCATTCAACGATCAACGAGTGGGCATGTTTCACGCAGGTACTGGCCAATTGTGTGTGTACATCTAAAACAGTTCTTATGTACCGACGTTCACATTATAATGATAACTATAGAAATAATTGGCCTTCATTTAGGAGAGGGCAGGGTTCACATCGCAGCTACTGTATAACGATAAAGTCTAGCTGACGAATGTTAAAACGCTGTCAATACTGTCGCGATCTCAAATGTTTTGGCTATTGATGAATGTGACGTGTTTATGTCTGAATTCAAGACTGTAGTGGTTTGTGGTACGGCAGGATATTATATACGGATGTAACACGGATAAGTCTCGGTAAGCTGGCAAAAGATATACATCCATGAGAACACATTCAGTTTTCAGAAAGAGCATCCAGCCTTTGCGGTCCGATTTTGGAGAAAAAACGTTCGGGAATGAAACGAAAACCATTAGCAGCATGCACAATACATTCATTTGAGTGAGCGGGAACAATGCAGCGCGCGACCTTAAAGGATGCAAATGTAGTTACATATATTTACAGTACAATGTGAACGCCCTTTAATGCTGTTTACCGTGTATTATTTCACATACTCAACAGCAATCCAGAAATGTCCAAAAACCAAACGAAGGAAGAAATACTCTTAGGAGTCACCTTATAGGAGTCCGTTTTAGACCAGATTAAAAGCACCTTTTGGCCATGAGGTATTGTGAACCATCCAAAAAGCAGCACATTTGTATTGCACGACATTTACATACACTCGAAATCAAATGATGTTTTTAAATCATTAAGAAATGTATTGCATATGAGCAACCACTGTAAAAATGACTTTTTCTAGATCAAATAGCTGTTTGGGTGATGCATGCGTGCTATCAGTGTGAGACACTGTCCCCTGATGCAATCCAGAGGAAAGGAAACTGTGCACTGGCCACCAGACCTATTAAAACCCATCTGTCACAATCTCACAGTTTTAAAATAAGGATTAACGGTCCGGATGTTTCATCACATCTACTGTAGTCTTCTCTCCTTAATGGGAGGCACACACAGATTTTTATGGAAATAAAGTTCTTTTTTTTTTGCCTTAAACATTTATTTTCAAGATGTAAATATGCTAAACAGTTTCTATTGACGTAATGTCTATATTATTACAATCTTCATTAGCATCTTTTTTGTACTATTTACAACAATAACTGTGTAGTGTTACAATCCCGAACCCACCCCTAAATCTAATCTCATGTAACTGTAGGGTAAGTACATTGTAAGTGCGCATACTGTTAAATAAAAGAAGGATTTGCCTTCCATGGTGAATGAATAGAGTTTAGGGTTGTGATAAGTGCTCTGGTAGCTGGATTGGGAAATCAGCACATTGAAGGTTTTTGCAATCATATGTTTCTCAATCATACCTGAATCTAGAGCAGCTTTCAAATGATACTCTGGTTTTTACAGTTTTGTTTAATAATATTATTATTTCCTCGCTTGGAACATGAGAACTATTTTAAAACTCACTACTCGTATCAAGACGTTTCTTTGCTATATCCGCTGAGCTTCGGCTGAAACGTGTCATGTCCCTCTGGAATAATAATGTGTAGTGATTTGATATTTTCAACACATAATAAAATCAGAATGTTACTTGTGAAGTTAAAGCCTAATAAAGAGCTGTCATTGTTTTTCATTGATCAAATGATAATATTTGTTTATGTAATTCTTAAAAATACCTTGTCTGGTCATTTTGAATTGAATTGAAAGTATAGCATTAGGTACTTTTTGTCCAAGTTGTTTTTCTTATTAAAATAATAAAGGTTGTCATTATACAAAGACATCACCAAAGAGTCTACTATATGAATTGTATAATTACCAAACAAAATCTTTATTTCTGGAATTTCCAAAACTCTGATGATGAATATTAAAACCTTTTTCGTATCCTTAGGAAGTATGTTACTTTCAGTAGTTTGTTGGGGTCTGTAATCCTTTCTTAGCTGCTTTTTGAGTCACTTTGGCATGAAGGCTCAGTATTCACTTAGATACAGTCGCCTTTCATTTCATACCATTGCAAAGACCATTTTCAGTTTTTCTGAATTTACTATTCATACGTATGTATGTGTTTAGGTAAAATTATATATATTTTGTTCATTCCGTTAACTACCAAATTTCAAATTTGCAGAAAATGAAAATTGGAGGAACAGGTCAAAATAATAGAGATGATGCTTTTGTATTTTTCAGACCTCAAATACGGCAAAGAAAACAAGTTCAGATTCACTTTTAACAACGGTATTATGTGTACATGTATTTAGGGAAAGTTAACATATATGTGTATATAAAATACATATGTGATATCCAGATTTTGATCACGTGTCTTGTCATGCTGTCAGTTTTCCCACATTGCCGTTGGGTGACTTTGTTGGTTTTATTCTGTCTTTCTCACATTACATTTTGCAGGTCTCAACATTTTAAAGAGTGCATATGCTTTATCCACGAGTGTCGACTCAATGGAGGGGCGTGTCTAGTTCACTGGTAGGTGTTTTATCCGTTTTCTGTTTTTGTGTTATCGAGGGTTCAGTACAGTATGTGAGCTATTCAATATTGGAGGCACTTTACAGGAACAGTGGTTTAACAGGAACACCTTGCTTGTCTTGTTGCAACATCATGCTTTTTCACCGTTTCCAGTATTACAGTCTAGACCAAATAAATTGCAGGCTCACATTCACACTGACTTTGCCTGTATTCTGTATAAATGAACAAACACTTTATGCTATTAACATTCAATCTCTCACTTCAGTCTTGCAGGAGTGTCTCGCAGTACAACCATGGTGGTGGCTTACCTCATGACCGTCACCAGTTACAGCTGGGAGGAGTGTCTGTGCGCCATAAAGGCTGTCAGATCCTTTGTGGGCCCAAATTACGGCTTTCAACAACAGCTGAAGGAGTTTCAGATGAAACAGGTTTCAGAGGTACAGATCTTCCTCTCTCAGGTGCCAAACAAAATATGAGATTTAAAAATGTAAATACCAGTCTTCAAAAGAGAGACGGTTAACTTGTAAGACTAGTTAGGCAGATTCAAGTCCTCATCCAAAAGCAAACTCTCAAAGGTCATTAAAGTGTCACTGAAGTACAACATGGTGGCGTGATGTGTGGGATGCTATCCTACTAACAATGACCATTTCTAGACATTGCAAAACGTATTTGTGAGAGTTTGCAGGTTAGCTCAGACGCACCTTTGGCTAAATGTTGATGCATAAGGCACTTCAGCACGTTCAAAGTCGTCGCCTGATTGGTTGAATATCACAGGATTTCCGGGAGACGTTCGTGTGATTGGTTGCTATACCTGTCAGTCATTTGGCCTCTTGGGTGGGCCTTGGCCAAAGAAAGCGGCGAAAGTCGTGAGACCCCTGTAAGTGGACCAAATGAAAAAGGTCCGAGTTCTTTTTGTGTTCACACTGTTTCTGTCCCTGAAGGAGGGCTCTGGTCCTTTTTGGTCCACTTTAGCAGTAATGGGGACCTCTTGTTTTCATCCTGTTTTTGGGGACTAATATGTGCAACCAATAAACATAGAGCCCTGCATTCCAGCTTGAGCCCGACAAAAAGGGCCAAGCTTCGGGACAGTTTGTTGAAACGCGAGCCGAGCATTGGGCCTTTTTTCACAGTGCCATGCTCAATATCACTTTACTTTTATGATGCGAGTGTTTTGAGTTAAACAGTAGGTAAAGCACACAATCGACAGAGTAATGTTAAGTTTATGATTTATAACGTTTTCAACTTTATGCGTGTTGCGCAGACCCAGCAGCTTAAGAACATTTAAAGGCAAAAATAAAGAGAGGAAGAAATAATTATTATGTACGATTTCTAAGCAATAGGTTGCAGTGGCGAACACATTTTCTAATTCTGCATGTCCTTGTCTGTGAGCTTCAATCATTCTAAAACATCTTTTAATATGCAATTTATGACAAATTGTAAGAGTAAGCTGGAGTGGTACAAAAGTGCAGTTTAGCAGAAGTAAAAAGCAGAAAAGCTGTTTTTTAAAGATTGTGATGGTCTCAGCAGGAGTGGGGATTGACAGGTCATTGGAACACAGAGGAAGAGAGACGTAATCATTGTTGTAATGTCACCACTACCTGCACTACATGGTCAGACAGAAAGGATCTCGCTTTCCCGATGCGTAAAGTGATGGGCAGTTGTTGATATGTGGTCACTGTATGGTCATTAAATCTTACCCTCAGGTTTCTGGCCATCAGACTATGGGTTGGCAGAGATTAGAGAGTTCTGTGTTGCCCGGTTGAGGGTTTCTTCATCCAGGTGTGTAGAAGGCATTACAGAATAGAAGCACATTTAGTCCTGTCCAAACATCACGAAGTTACTTCCTCTTGTTCTCAGTAAATTGAATATAGCACATTTGTGTCATCTGTAAATGGAAAGCTATTTCAATATGCATTAAAGCTTCTATGAGGTAACCTCGTACCAACATAAACACTTACTTGGCTCTGCACAAAAATGCTAAAATACATTTTGATGAATAATTATTTATCATGATTTTTCCACAAGCAATGGCAAACTGTATTATTTGTCTTGTGCGCCCACACACACAAAGCATTGTCTGGTTTGGAGATAGATCCGTGCTGCACTGCAGTCCCTCTACCAGACAGTGACGCAGCTGGTCGGCACACTCTCGACGGTGCCCCTGTGGTGAGGATTGGTGGAGGGAGACTTTTCAGCCGGCGCAGGAAGCTGAAGCGTTGGTGCCCATTCTTGGAGAGTGATGTGGTGTTGGTGGTCCTCTGTGATGTGCACACCCACAAATTAAGGGCTTTTGACTCTCTCCACAGTCGAGCTGCCGATGGTCTGTGGGGTGTGGTTAAAGGCACGGTTTACCCAAAATTGGTTCCCGTAAAAATGACCAGGGTCAAGTCAACGGAAACCATTTTTGGATGAACTATTTCTTTTAGTCCATCACAATCTCCTTTGTCTTCTCCACATTGAGGGAAAGGTTGTTTTCTATAACTTCCTCTATGTAGGATGGGCTTAATCGTGGCTGATGAGGCCTACTGCTGTTGTGTCATCAGCAAACTTGATGTCTTGCATCTGTTCTCACATTTGTTGTGTGAAGGTGTGAAGTTGGGTTTCCCGTTAGAGCTTGAGTTGCTGCCTCATGTAAGATGCAAAGACTTTAGCGACAAAAATGTACTCAAAGTGCTTCTGACCATAAGTTGGACTTTTCAGGGATAAAGGGGTACGAAGAGTGAATAAGGGGAACCTGTTAATATTGCAACATGAGCTTCTCTTCTCAACACGATATTGTTTGCTGTTAAAGTGGTTTTAAATGTGTCAGGCTGAGATTTTTGAGAACAACATAAAGAGGAATTACGTTCTTACCATGCGTTTTTTTTCTCATGGGTTAACTTCTGGTTCATTTGATTACGTTTTACAAATACTTAGAGAGCCTCATCTGTATAAACCTAGTTCTGTATTGACCGAACTGCAGACAGAAATATCTTTCCTAAAGTGGCTATTGGCGGATACGACTGTGGGTGGGTTGACTTCTGTGCCGCTCTCAGGAAACAGCACAGTTCTGAAGAAAGACAGCCCTTTGAGAAGAAATGAAAGAACCCTTCTAGATGAAGAGACGGATTGTTGTGATAAATGTCGGTCCTTATATTCAGCGAGACGGTTTTGGACAGGTAACCATGATGAGAAGTGAAACGCAGTGTCTCTCTGCCCTTGCACTGATGCACAACTAAACTGAGTTGTATGGTTTTCACTATATATGCCGATGTGCTTATATAGGCACATACATACATACATACATACATACATGCATACATGCATGCAATCATGTTTTAAATGAGTTGACCGGTTTCACAAACAAGGCTTAAAGATAGTCCCAGAAGCAAATGAATGTTTGAGCTTCAATATGTCGGTGCCATTTGTTCGTTAAAAGTAACTTGAATATCCTAATGTATCTAAGAGTTAGTCCTGACTTAAGTTAAGGCCTGTCTGTGAAACCGGGCCTAAATTGTGTTTGTAAAAACAAAGCTTTCTAAATGGGAGAACCACTTTTTGGGGATGTGATCAAATGGAGAAGTGGTTTGTGAACTGGATAATGCTTTTTAATACAAAAAAGTTCAATTTGTTTTTAAAGTAAACTTAGTCTGCTGTAGCCTAATTCGGATAAGTTTATGATATGTGACTAGATCGAAGCGAGTGGGTGTTTCTTGTTCTACAGCTGTGTGAAGAGGTGGTGCATATTCTGTAGATTATTTACGTTACAGTGTGTGAAAAAATGATTCCAGGTTTGTAATTCTGCTTACTCTGTTAAGGAAAGTCTGCCTGGAAAATTACCGGAAATCTGCCCTCCCACTCAATCCCAGCATTGAGCCCGAGCAAGGGCTGTGTGCCAGGGAATTCCCATTCCCCATTTAAGACATGACATATCCAGACTAGACTGTTACAGTCATCTGCTCCCACTAGGAAGGTGTGTTTGTAGGCAGTGATATAACATTCTGTGGAAATCTATCACTTGCTTCGGTCAGAATTACTTAAGAGTCCTGTATGATGCCCATTTGGGCCCTGTACCATTTGGTCAGCATTCGCTGCTTTAAAAAGGGTTCAGGTTGCTGTGATCGAAAGTAAGACTCATACAATTCCAGGACTTTCCAGAAAAGCCTGTAATGGAGTGGTCAGGTTGTCATAGAAAGCCAGAGGCCATCACTCAACAGCTGTTTTTTACAGTGGGCTTATTCAGTCAAATATACACTGCAATTTTTCTGCCCCAAACCATACATAGCAAGTATGTCATCTGTAAGGGCTCTCGTGTCCAGTTTCTCTCTAGCTTTGATGGTTATATTAAAGCACTTACATTCCTGTGATGTCCTCCTTTCTCTCTCAGTACCAGGCGTGGCTGCGGGTCAGCTACAGACCCAGTCCCTTTAAAGACCAGGAGCAGGTTCAAGCCTTGCTGAGTTTATTCACAGAGCAACAGCAACAGGCCCAGACGCATGAAGAAGAATGGCTGAATCAGTCCTCTCGTACCTGCACTCTACCCAACAACAAATACAGCAGACCAGGCAGCGACAGTTGAAAGAGGTGCTCGCGCCCGTCCTCCAGAGCTCAACTGCTTTAACCTCTGCTGGACAGTAACGCCACATCGGACGAGTCAAATTAAAGACCACTACTAGACAAATGGAATGTCAAAACACATTACTTTGGCGTAATTGAAGTCCTATTTGTTTTTCTTTGTTTTGGCAATAGCGCTAATAAATGTATTTCCTTAACTGTGCTTCCCAGTTTCTTGAGTGAGCTATCCTGAGTTTTTTACCCTTTTATCCCAGAACAGGATAAGACATTTTATTATAAATTGGTTTCCTTTATCAGTGATCGAATGGAGAGATAGAAAATGTTCAATGTCCAAACATATTATATGCGAGGGGTCCATGGTTTGCTATATTATAAATTAAGCTTGTCATTTACAAGTTATGGACTGTTGGTCTTTATGAATATGAAAATAAACAACAATACACGATCTGTGTGTATTTAATATTTTTACATACAGTCACATACATTTTTCGATCTGATTTATTTCCATTTTTAAATGTTGGATTAAACGGATATTAAATATATTGAATATTCATGCTATATTTGCGTATCGCATTATTTCAGATTTTGCAGGTGGTTTAAAATAAACCCTGTGAATACTTCAGCTATACTAATACTACTTTGTTTTCTTTTTGATTTCTTGTTACACTTTTCAATATGAAGTAATTACAGTTCACACTTGCATTAGAATCGAGTGAGAGATGCATTAGAATTAGATGAGAGCACTTGTTTTCTGGCACTGATTGGTAACAGGTTAGCTTGCACATGTGAGCAGCGTGTGCTTGTGTTGTAGAAGCAGAAGTGCAGAAGGAATGGTTTATTCAAGTGTACTCATACTTTACTGCTGTTACATTTAAAGCCTGCTTATTTCAGCCATCTTGTTATATCTTGACAGGTCACAATGTGCGACATGGATCTGATAAACTTGGGAACGTTAGCATGTACACTTTTACGACGATGACACCTCCTGAATCTTAGGCTATGGCGCAAGTCAGAAAACTGAATCAGTGCGCAAATCGTAAACAAACACAGCAACACGATTCACACTTTGGCAGTATGAATAAATATTAATATTTCATTTTTCACCTCCATGTCATTTAACTTTTATTGCCGTGTAGTGTTGATCAATACATCATTTCATGTTGCATTTTTCATTGGCTACTCAGTAGACGTAGGACACTGCCAGAAAGTTACCGCGGGCTGTTAAGGGAGGTTTCCTGCAAAGGATTGAATTAAGACAGAACTAGGCCTAGTTAAGTTAGAACATATAGATCGTATTTTCACACATCACAAGGAAATATTACAATGGCACTGATGTATTTTAAGATGTAAAGTAGACAGCTATAACATAGATTTTAGTCTTGAACCCTGTTTGGGGAACAAGAGCAAAAGTGGGTGCAAGTATACACTAGTACATACCGTACAAGATGTGCTTGAGCTGTAATTAAAACCTTAAGCTAAACCTCGTCTGTGAAATCAGGCCTTAAGTCGGAACTGTGCCTTACGCCTTACATCAATTCGAAAATGTATGTTGTTTTTATAAAAATGCCTTGGAAAAACACATTACTGGTGTACATCTTGAGACAAAACAATGGCACTCACATATTTCATGATGTCATGCCGTGTCATTTTTTTTCGGTAAGACAGCTCAAACATTCATTTTAGTCCTGGACTAGCATTAAGCCTTGTCTGTGAAACTGGGCATATGTATACTTGATTCAAACGTCAGTTGACTTTATCATTTCCTGATTTAACTGAGAAAAGTAAAACTGAGCAAACACATATTCCTAATGGAAAAACAATACAAATTCTCATTGTTTCTATTACAAAATACCATCATTTGTGTGTTGGGTCTAATTCCAGTAGGATTTAATGGTGTTCTATCCGTTACCATCCACCAAGACCATACCAGACCAACAGGGACTATTATTTCTTATCCACCTCCCTTTTGAAGCACTACAGAGGCTGACAGAACACAGGAATGACATTCAAGGGACCCGCGGAGTATTTAGATCGAAGTAGCTCATTCTGAGCTAATAAAAACATAACACTTCATTATACACATTTGAAGACATAGTCATGTATATTGTATTGCATTTCTGACATAAGACCCTCTGACACACCGATCCTTTAATATTATCGAAAGGCCGAAGATCAAGACGTTACCAGAAATGTTGATGCCTGGTAAATATGCATTGCCCTACAGCCAGTTCAGTTCTTTTTATGTGTGTAATGCTCAACTTTCGCTTACATACCACCTTCACCACGACCACTACCTGTGCTCACATCCTCCAACACACCACGAGAATGTAACCTCGCCTTTCCAAGATCCGCTTTTTCTGGTTTCCAGATGATCTTTAAACTTCCTGACAACAGGTTAGACGTAGCTTTAACATGAGACACTAACCATTGCATAACCAGACCTTGGGTAATTCTGAGACAAATAAATGTATCCGAGAATGATCCGATGACGAACCACAATTTTTGGAGTTAGCACAATGCATGATAGCATTTCATTTACGTTACTTTAACATTTCATTTGGCAGACGCTTTTATCCAAAGCAACTTACAGTGATCTACATGTTTAATAATATATGGGACGAACGCCATGGCCTTTGCGTTGCTATAATGCAATGCTCTACCAACTGAGGTAACTTTCCCTGAAAAGAATGCCGATGAGAATGTATCAATATGTTTACAACCCTGTTGTAGTAAGTATCATATAGATAGCAACTTTTTTTAATGGAATAAAAAAGTCACTTGTTAACCCACAAAATCTGAACACTTTAAAAAGTGTAATGAGGCTAAAATGATCATTTTCAATGAGGAATACACATAAGCTATTGTGCCTGAATTGCCTTGTGTTTGGTCAAATAATAAGAACTGATTTAATTGTGTAATGTTTATAAACGCTCATAGAGGCTTTAAATTATTTCACTATTATTAATGTTGTATTCGCCATTTAATGATTTAAACACATTTCTTTCCACAATCTGTCAAAAATGGATTTCCTTGTTTTTCATGGGGAGAATCAGGTTAGTTCAATGGTTGACATAGAGTTGGTCAAAAATGCCTTTAATACTTAAAGGGTAAGTTCACCCAAAAATCTACTTTGTGTGTTTTTACATTATCACATTATGAAGATTTTAAATATATTAAAAGTACTTTATATCGATTCAAGTCAGAATTTTGCTTCGTTTTGCACATAAAGCATTATCGTCGCTTCCAAGAAATCTAACTGAGCCACTATGAGCGAATGGACCGATGTAACCATGTCTTCAGTTCTTTTCAGGACCTTGACAAAAACTGACACCATGATGTCTATGAGGAGATTTTGTGCTCCGAAGACGCTGGCGGTTCTCTTTAATCATGTGGGGGCGAAAAAATCTGATTTTTAATAGATTCCCTTTTAAAATCTTCATAATGTTATGTAAGGCTTAATGTGCAGGCAGCCTGTTGTTATGGTAGAAATAAGGCCAGACGGTGTGATCAGGACTCGGCGGTCTCGTATCGCACTGAAGGGGCTTATTTCACCGTAACTGCGTGTACTTTATCCCTCGTATCACACAGCTACTTGAGAAAAATGATTTTTTTTTTATATTTTATTAGCTCATTTTAACCGGATGTTGACCTTTTTTTAAGGAAAAGCAGTTCACTTTAGTCTTTAAGGCAATTTGGTTGATTCGTAATGTCACATGTGTTATTGAAAGACATATTTATATTGCATTTGATCAAAAATGGGGTTACCGTGCGATATTAGTTTCGAGAGGTTGTTATGTGGGAATAACGCGCGTAACCGGCCAATCAGAATCAAGCATTCCAGCGAGCCGTGAAATCAGTATATGAAATAAGATTCAGTCTGCGCGAGCGCGTTCTGGAAGCCCCCAAAGTGAAATCAATGTAATGACGCGTTTTATGTATATTTCATGTAAAAGAGCATCAATGCGACAGTCGTGTTCTGGCTGATGATCCGGTTTAAGTTCAGCAGGACTCGTGTAAAGTCCCTTTCCTCACCAGTCACACTTCAAACATCCAGAGCCGACGGAAGGTTTCTCGGAAACGACTCCGCTTCAAAGAACCTCATTAACATATCCACGCGGCTCCGGCCAATGAGCGCAGAGAGTCGACGCGTGGGCGTTCCCACGCGCGTGTTTTATAAATGAGGCGCATGTTTGTGAGAGCGGTGTTGTAGTCCTCTCGAGTCACGTGTGAACATGAATCCCGGCGGGCGCAGACTGAAGCAGTGGCTTATAGAACAGATCAATAGTAATATATATAATGGATTATTGTGGGAAGATGAGAACCGAACAATGTTCCGAATCCCCTGGAAACATGCAGGGAAACAGGATTACAACCAAGAGGTGGATGCGTCCATCTTCAAAGTAAGCCTATGTTTTTGATTGTTGTTGTTTTATTATCAAGAATAAACACGAAGTGCATAATAATGCACATCATTGTCTATTTGGCCTATTTTATTTCCAACAACATGTTGACATAATAATAATAATAATAATAATAATAATAATAATAATGATTTGATCTAAACTTTAAACAGTTACGATTTGAACATCGGTGCTTTTCGCAAAAAACACAGAAAGTATTAATAATAGTTCCCTGCAGACCTATTGAGATGCATTGCATGCACTGGCTTTTCTGAAACGTTTAAATGACATTATGGAGATCGTTTGCTTTATGAAATGTAATAAAGTTTGCTCTTCATTCAGTCAGCCGAATGAATTTAGAGGAATTCAGATTGTGGTGATGTCTGACTAAGCATGTGTTTTCACAGGCGTGGGCAATATTTAAAGGGAAGTTTAAGGAGGGGGATAAAGCTGAACCAGCGACATGGAAGACCAGACTCCGTTGTGCACTAAACAAGAGCCCAGACTTTGAGGAAGTTACTGAGCGATCCCAGCTTGACATCTCTGAACCTTATAAAGTGTACCGGATAGTGCCAGATGAGGAACAGAAATGTGTGTGTGTGTGTTTTCACCAAATCTCCAAGATACATTAGAAGTACACAAATGCCTAACCAGTTCTTTATTTACAACATTTCTTCTTACACAAGGACATTAAAATGACTTCATGAATAATAAATAATAAGACGGACTCATTTAGGACGTTTTACAAGTTTCACCGAATGATGCTTTTTTCCTTTAGTGGGTAAAAACTTGATCCCTGCCATGTCTTGCTGCAGCACGGACATCACGGCCATGGAGGGCTCACCGGAACTGGATGAACTAATTCAAGAGGTCCATGGTTTTCCATTCCTTTATCTGTTCATTCTCCATAACATTGATAGCATGTATTGATTCTCATGACTGGAAATTGTGTTTTTGTGCACAGTCTTCAAATGAGCCAAGTCATTCTGCTCTGGATGATGCCAGCGCCGTCCCGTCGGTGCAGGAATGGTGGCTGGAGGGCTGTCACAATGGTGCGACATACTGGTCTCCCTCTCTTTTATTTTATACAATTACTCATTTCAAATTACTTGAAAGAATACAATCTTTAACAAGATTTACAATGTAAAAAGCCTGCAAGGAAAAAAGGGAAAGTGTGCTGCCAGTACCTTATCCAATATTTCAGAACACAACTCAATGCAGTGCAACGTTTGAATACAGATGAAACAAGTGTATCCAAATGAAAAGTTCCGTAAAACTAATACAGTACATTGTGACCTTTTTTACAATGTGGTTGTGATAAACATGGCTGCGTATTTACATGCTGAAAAGGGCAATTGTGTTCAGTGTTACTGAGAGAAATAATGACTAATTTCCGCCAAAGGTTTGCTGACTTAGCATATCAGTCTCTCTCTCTCTCTCTCTCTCTCTCTCTCTCTCTCTCTCTCTCTCTCTCTCTCTCTCTCTCTCTCTCTCTCTCTCTCTCGCATGTTTGTGTAGTTATTGAAGAAAAGTTAGATTTGACATGTTTTCTTCCTCTGCCCTCATGCCATCCTTTGTTGCAATGTTAAAGGGTTACGCCCGACTCATGTTATGTTGTTTGTATTCTCTCTTAGCTGTGGTTGTCCATCCGGATCTGTCACCCGTGAGCACATTCAATGCAGGTATGTCATTTACAATTTTTACCCAAGTGTGGACTTGCACATATACAGTATATGAACTTTTCCCAAACCGTGTTTTTATTCTCTCTTCAAAGTCTCCAAAGACTTCCACTGCTGTGCGAGGAAGACTGTTAACCGTGCTGTCCTGTTCTTTCAGCCTTTTCTCAGATTATGATCTGCTTCTATTATGGAGGACGGCTGGTGGGCAGCACTCTCACAACTCATCCGGAGGGCTGCCGTATCTCCCCCGGACAGCCCCCTGTGTCTAATGCCCCTTTATATGGTCCAGATAGTCTCCAGAGCATCCGCTTCCCATCAGTGGACCTCATCGAGCATGATCGCCAGCGTCACATCACTCGGAAGCTTTTTAGTCACCTTGAGCGTGGCGTGCTGCTCCGTGCCAACAGAGAGGGCATCTTCATTAAGCGTCTGTGCCAAAGTAGAGTGTTCTGGAGCAGCCCGAACTCCCAGTACAATCTCAACCCCTGCAAACTCGAAAGAGATGCTGTGGTGAAAATCTTTGACACTGCCAGGTTTCTACAAGGTAACCAGAGACCACAGGCATAATATATCTTAACATCTCATTACAGTTGCAATTTACTGGTAAGTAACGGAAGGATTTAATTTCATTTGTTTTTCTCAAAGCACTGCAGATATATCAGGAGGGTCACTATCAGGTTCCAGATCCGACCGTGACACTCTGCTTTGGAGAAGAATTTAATGATTTCAGCACCTTGAAGAACAAATTAATCATTGTGCAGGTGATTAATGTAACATTTTTAAATATCTGACATTTTATGTGTTCTCAAGGCATTAAATGTTCATAGAACTTCATAGACATATCCCTTAAAGGCCCACTGCATCGGCTTGGAACGCACAGCATTATTTGATATGTTGACATCATTTTAACTGGACCCTGCCCCCTTTTTAAATAACCAATAGCGTTTCGTTCACGGCACACAGTCAGACAACCTGGCAAAGCTACATTTAACGGCGTTGCAGCCACATTGGTGTAAAAGTCAATCGAAAAGATAGGACATAATAAATGTGCAAACTAGTGGCTTATATGAGGCGCCACTTCCGCAGCTCTGATAGTGAAAGGGGCGGGACGTCACGCCCCCAGATGTCACGCCCACGGACCGGCGGCTAAACGTCTGACGCAAAACCACACGTTCCTGGAAACACTTCAGTACGTTTCAAGTCGTCATCTGGTTGGTTGGATTTTCGGTAGACGTGCGTGTCACGTTCTTTAACGTCCCGTCTGGAAACAAAACAAAGCCGTCTGATCTGAGAAGTAAGCTGTCATGTTTACAATGGTTGATCACGATCGACTAAACACTTTATTCTTAAAATGCGGCACAAAATGAAAAATGAACGGGCCTTGGCCAAAGGAAGTTGCAATAAGTTCTGCGAGACTAGAGCGTCCACGCCAGGCTGTCAGTTTTGAACAGTAATATCTCCTAACTCCGAATTTTACAATCAGTTTATTGACGTCCTTAAGGTTCACTCATTTTTAATAAAAGGAAAAAAACGTTCGTTTTGGTTTCACTGGATCTTTAATAGTATTTACAAATATAAAAGAGTTAAAACTCAACGTAGTGAAATAAGCTTGTTTACTGCAGCTTCATTTCTGGTAATATTCATTCTAATACAAAACGTGTAACATTGAGTAATGCTTCATTCAATCAGATCACAGCGTTACACTGTCAGCAGCTGGTGGAGGCGGTGACTGCCCGCAGATCCCAGTACAGCAGTGGGAATCTGGAGATCTCGGATGAGTTGGCCAGTGATCAGGTGGCTCGTATATACCAGGATCTATGCAGCTATCCCGTTCCCCAGCGATCTTCATGTTTTAGAGACAACCTGTCCATTGCAGTCTGAGGCAGAATCTGATCCAACTTTACATTCTTAGCAAGCCAATGTACATAAAACACAACATCGTATATTTTCTTTCAATGTCATTACATGATGTAAAGTGTTTCACGTTTAATTATGACACCAGCACATGTGTGTATCATCCTGTTCTCTCAGGGTTAGTAATCAGTTGTAATGAAATTGAAATGTTCTCAGGAAAGATATATTTTTCTACTAGATGAAAAGTGAATTCACAATATTCAATATTTTGTTGTGTTCAGAAGTTTTTTGTGTAAAATATTTTTCTAATATTTGCCTCAATCAGTTTTATTTTGAGTGTTTTTATTATGCATTTTAAAAGTGGATAGGTTTTACTATCCGTTATCTTTTAAATGTATATTTTTTAATGGCTGTTTTGTTATGCTTATCATTAAAATTGCTTTTCTAAAAAAAACAGATGTGCAAAATATTAATAATAAATAAAAAGAATCATTGCAAAATGGCAAGTTGATAAACATTCTTTTGGATCATGTCTTTGCGATTTGCTTTGCTATTTGATTTTTCGTAATAGAAGGTGTATTTGTTTTTACAAATTGCAATTAAATAAAAGGTAAATGGTTGTTACCAGGCTGGGCAGACAGATATCAACTCCTTGTTGCTTGAAAGGTGCTGTTTTGCTCCGTTTTCCACTTTGCCAAAAGAATAAACTGGGTGACTGTGGCATTTGTCATACCACAGAGTTGTTAAGGTTATCTTTTAAACGATAAAACCTTTTTTATCAATTACAGTCCCTACAGTATAATGAACATATGAACACGCAAATGAATCTACACAACATTCTTGTATATTAAAATGTCTTTCATTTGTAAACTACACAATCTGAATGACTTCAAATGTACCCACAGGGAGTAAGAGATTGCTGAGTGTTAAGTGAGTAAGATGGCTGAGGGTGAAAGCAAAGGAAGCGTCTGGATAGAAGTCTAATCCTTGAGATCCATTTTCTGTTGTAAAAAGCTCTGGAATAAATAATGCTGTTCACTGCTTACATTCGTATGTTTCTCATGATTCTACTTCAATGATTATTATTACATCCTAATGTTAACTGTATAAAAGACATTTAAATAAAAAAGTGTTTGTTTTCAACAATTAATCAATGATTGCAAGCAACTGGACAACAAAGAATATTGAAAAATGAACAATGCAACCAACTACATTTTATTTGATCATTTATCCACGGAGAGAGTAGATCACATTTTGGTTAAATGGACGGTCTTCATGGAAACTCATTAAACACATTTAAAAAAAAAGAGAAACTGGTGTCACATGAGCCATAAACACAAGAAGTTGCATTGGACAGGTTGTATTAATAACTGTATTACCCCCTAACAGTGTTGACAGGTTACGCAACTGCATGAAGGTGAATTCTGATGTTGCATGAAAAATGTCGCGTATATACTATCATGTACATGTTTCAGCCTTCATGCAAAAGCAATGCCAAACAAACACACTGTCTTTCATTTAGTATTCCTGCTTGTTCTGGGCAATAGCTGATTTATAGAAGTTATTTTGTGATCAAAACAGATTCACTAGAACACAGCATGGGATGTTCAGAGGGGATTTTCCTCATTCACTCTCACAAGACATCCACCCCCAGTCTCTTACAAAAGAAACATCTGTTAAAGATTCTGTTCTGTTTTAGTTCCCCAGAATATTTTAACAAAAAGCACCATATGACAAAACATTTTGATACAGTATGAAAGTTTAATAGTTTGATAGGTGATGTAAATAATTGAGTAGGTCCACATGTTATAAATCAATGAATGCTAAAGGGCTCTATACAATTACACGTTGTCGCAAGATAGCCGAACACACTTGGAACAAATAGTAGAGAAGAAAAAGCGTATAGAAAGACAAACTCCAGTATTAAGCATTTGTTCACAGCTAGATGAAACTACAATACATTTTTGTTTATGTCATTTAGTTATTAATTCATTAAGACACACACATGCACGCACGCACACGCAATTTTGAAAACAGGGCCCGGCTTGTCAAAACACTACACACAATTAATACAACACTACACCAAAGTAGCACAACACTTCAGATCATTTGCTAAATGAAACGCATTTTTCAAAACTATTCACAACTTTTTAAAAACAATATTTTGTTACCATACGAAACACACACATTTCATATGACTGTAATATTTTTTAACCATTTACACACTGCTGTTGCCAACCTAAAACGCTTTTAGCAAGTCTAATTCTCAGCGATTAGAGTACTGTAAATGAAGTACACAAAAGTGCAACTATACAATAATTCACCAAAGACTACACAAGACCAATGCTACAGACTGAGGAAAATATCATTTATTTCCCTCCATATACCCAAATCAGTCAACACGGAGAATCACAAGAAAACATGTCCCAGTTGTCATGTTACTACAGTAGTGTGCATAACACTGTTAGCTCAGCAAACATAAAATACTGTATCCAGTACAGGTAACAATTACAGTAAATAACAACAAACAAATAATAATCTGAAAAACTGACAATATTGTACAGAAAATACTACAGTAAACATACTATACATTATCTCTTCGCCTAGCTGGATCTGGCCAGAGAATTTCATCAACATCACAAGCAATATCCTCATAAGCAAGACAACGTGGGGAGAACCGTCTTGAATGTCGAATCCATCCTTGCACCGCTGCAGCGTCGACTTGGTCACATGCGTCCTCCATGGCCTGAATGAGGGGTACCTGAGCCTGGGGCTGAAGATCGTAAACCTTCCACCGCCATGCAGAGAAAAACCCTTCGATAGAGTTTTGGAAACGGAGAGTATGGTGGAAGGTATAATACTGTCAACTGTGGATGGTGTTGAAACCAGTTCTGGACCAAAGCAACGCGGTGGAATGACACATTGTCCCAGATGACAGTGTATTGTATCTGGCGCATTTCATTACCTGCTGTGACGATGTGGTGCAATTGGTCTAAAAATGCGAGAATGTGAGGTGTGTTGTAAGGGCCCATTTTGGCATGGCGGTGGAGGACCCCATGCTGTGAAATGGCAGCGCAAAGGGTGATGTTACCCCCACGTTGCCCTGGGACATTGATTATAGCCCTGTGGCCAATTATATTTCTGCCTCTCCTTCTTCCTTTTGTGAGGTTGAACCCTGCCTCATCAATATATATGAATTCATGGAGGATTTCCTCGGCATCCATCTGCAAAACTCTCTGAAATACAGTGAAAGACAACATTGTGTTGTTCAGGATAGGTCTAGTATATTACAGTCAATGTACAAAGGTAATGTGTGGAGTACTCAACATCACAGTGCTAAAGTGAACAATACAAACCTCCACATATTCATGCCGCAGCCTCTCTGAATTCCGCTCAAAAGGCACTCGATAAAGTTGTTTCATTTGAACCTGATGTCTTTTCAGGATGCGTGCCAGTGTTGACAAAGAGACCTGATGGACATTATGGAAAATGGCATGGTCACCGATAATGTTTGCTTGTAGTTCTCTGAGCCTGATAGCATTATTGGCCAAAACCATGTTTATTATCTCTCTCTCTTGTTCTTGCGTGAATATGGGCCCTCTTCCTCCTTGTCGTTCCCGACCCTCAGTCCTATGTAGAGAATAATACATGTAACTTACTGTACAATATCACAGGAAGGGGTATCACAAGTGCTAATATGGAGCATACAATAATAACTGTAGTTAGATCTTATTTTACCTGTTTTCACGTCGAAAAGTCCTTATGACAGATGCCACTGTATATCTGCTAAGATTTGGCTGAACTCTCAGTCCAGCCTCCCTCAGCGTCAATCCGTGGTTCTCAACATGGTCCACTAGTGTTGCACGAATGTCATTTGATAAGTTTGGTCCTCTTCTTCTTTGTGCACGTTCTCCTCCTGCTTCAGGTCTTCCTCTACCTCTGCCTCTTCTTCTTCTTCCTCCTCCTTCTACTCCTCTGCCTCTGCCTCTGCCTCTGCCTCTGCCTCTGCCTCTGCCTCTGCCTCTGCCTCTGCCTCTGCCTCTGCCTCTGCCTCTGCCTCTGCCTCTGCCTCCTCCTCCTCCTCCTCTGTGTACTCCTCCTCTCACCCTCACTCTTCTTCTGACTCCTTCCATTTTGGTTGAAGGCAGGTGAACCTACCAGCTGCATTTTTATAGTGCTTAAACCTGATTGGTGTGTCTACAATTTAGCAATCATGTGTTTGTTCACCTGATGGCTGTGTTTAACAGATTGGCTCATCGGTGTGCTCATTTGACAGTCAGTGCTTAGGAATTGCAAGGAAGTGACATCATGATATACTTCTGTGTCTGATGTATACAAGTGTGTTTAGTGTTTTGCAAATCACTGTGTGTAATGCTTTGCAAATAGTGTGAAGCTGACAATGTGCTTACAGTTGTGCAAATCTAGCCTTGTGTTTTGCTCCTTGAGTGTACGGTTTTGCGAATTGTGGGAAAAGTAAAATTTTAGTGTGTAAGCAATCGTAAAAAACTGTAACCCCCCAACGAGGACGTATGACTGAACACCCTACCTTTGGGTACACCCCTTTCAGAAGGGTCTAGAGACAAAAGAAAGATATGACTACACTACTGGTGAAGCCCTCAGTACAAACATCACTTGATATTTAGGATTAAAGGCTTTTTTACAGACCTGACATTTTGCCTTCACTTTGGGGACAGTATTTTTTATATCCAATTTGGGGACAAACACAAACTCGGATCAAGTGAAACTTTGAGGACTATGGTGATAGACAAACTCTGGTTATGTTATACTGTAAGGACTTTGAGATGATACACACGATTCAACCCAATAAGAAACAGAAATACAATAACTTTTGTGAATTGGTTAGTGTTTTATTAGTTTACCTGGAACGGAAATGTTATAGATTAAGATTATAGGACTGAACTTGATTTCTATATTCAAAATCAAGCCTCTCTATACCAGATGATCATGCCATAACCATTACCTGCATCTCTTTAGTTCATTTAGTATTTAAATGTAATTCTAAAGCTTTAACACCATCCCTGAAACATATTACCTGTTTTTTCCTCACTAAATTGCATTTGCCTGCTCACTGGAGTCCTAAAACACGAAGACATTATTATCTGTAATGTGATGAATGGATAAAGCTGTACACAAATACAAATCTAAAACTTCTAGTCTCATGTTTGGATTTCTAAGATACTGGCTATATACACAATCTCCTATGAAATGATACTTTGGGGACTCTGGCTATACACAATCTCCAATGAAATGACACTTTGGGGACTATGGCTATACACAATCTCCAATGAATTGATAATTTGGGGACTCTGGCTATACACAATCTCCAATGAAATGATACTTTGGGGACTCTGGCTTTACACAATCTCCAATGAAATGATACTTTGGGGACTATGGCTATACACAATCTCCAATGAATTGATACTTTGGGGACTCTGGCTATACACAATCTCCAATGAAATGACACTTTGGGGACTATGGCTATACACAATCTCCAATGAATTGATACTTTGGGGACTCTGGCTATACACAATCTCCAATGAATTGATACTTTGGGGACTCTGGCTATACACAATCTCCAATGAAATGACACTTTGGGGACTCTGGCTTTACACAATCTCCAATGAATTGATACTTTGGGGACTCTGGCTATACAAAATCTCCAATGAAATGACACTTTGGGGACTCTGGCTTTACACAATCTCCAATGAATTGATACTTTGGGGACTCTGGCTATACAAAATCTCCAATGAAATGACACTTTGGGGACTCTGGCTTTACACAATCTCCAATGAATTGATACTTTGGGGACTCTGGCTATACAAAATCTCCAATGAAATGACACTTTGGGGACTCTGGCTTTACACAATCTCCAATGAAATGACACTTTGGGGACTCTGGCTATACACAATCTCCAATGAAATGACACTTTGGGGACTCTGGCTTTACACAATCTCCAATGAATTGACACTTTGGGGACTATGGCTATACACAATCTCCAATGAAATGACACTTTGGGGACTCTGGCTTTACACAATCTCCAATGAATTGATACTTTGGGGACTCTGGCTATACACAATCTCCAATGAAATGATACTTTGGGGACTCTGGCTTTACACAATCTCCAATGAAATGATACTTTGGGGACTATGGCTATACACAATCTCCAATGAATTGATACTTTGGGGACTCTGGCTATACACAATCTCCAATGAATTGATACTTTGGGGACTCTGGCTATACACAATCTCCAATGAATTGATACTTTGGGGACTCTGCCTATACACAATCTCCAATGAAATGACACTTTGGGGACTTTGGCTATACACAATCTCCAATGAATTGATACTTTGGGGACTCTGGCTATACACAATCTCCAATGAAATGACACTTTGGGGACTCTGGCTTTACACAATCTCCAATGAATTGATACTTTGGGGACTCTGGCTATACAAAATCTCCAATGAAATGACACTTTGGGGACTCTGGCTTTACACAATCTCCAATGAATTGATACTTTGGGGACTCTGGCTATACAAAATCTCCAATGAAATGACACTTTGGGGACTATGGCTTTACACAATCTCCAATGAAATGACACTTTGGGGACTCTGGCTATACACAATCTCCAATGAAATGACACTTTGGGGACTCTGGCTTTACACAATCTCCAATGAATTGACACTTTGGGGACTATGGCTATACACAATCTCCAATGAAATGACACTTTGGGGACTCTGGCTTTACACAATCTCCAATGAATTGATACTTTGGGGACTCTGGCTATACACAATCTCCAATGAATTGATACTTTGGGGACTCTGGCTATACACAATCTCCAATGAATTGATACTTTGGGGACTCTGGCTATACACAATCTCCAATGAAATGATACTTTGGGGACTTTGGCTATACACAATCTCCTATGAAATGACACTTTGGGGACTCTGGGGACACTTGGGGAAAAGCACCAACTCATCAATATTGTTTATACATTTTAAAAAAAGTATAAGCTGTTATGACATCCAGGCCATTTCTTGAACATTTCTTTAACACATGCTTTATATATCCTGTTGCTTGAACACAACAACCTTGTAGAAATAACACTTGCAGATGTATTAAGCAGCGCTCATTATTAAGACAGTAGAACAGAGAAATATAAAATAATAAGATGACTAGAGTAATTTAAATAATCTAGACATTGAAAATCTTAATTTGGCAGCACTTCTCTTTTTAGTTTCACAACTCTTAACTATCGTTCCTCCCTTTTCCTTCCTTTATAATTTTGCTCATCACTCACTCCATCTTTCTTCCTCTACTTTCGCTCTTCTATATTTCTTCCCCTTCTTTCGCTCCTCCATCTTTCTTCCCCTTCTTTCACTCCTCCATCTTTCTTCCTCTACTTTCGCTCTTCTATATTTCTTCCCCTTCTTTCGCTCCTCCATCTTTCTTCCCCTTCTTTCGCTCCTCCATCTTTCTTCCTCTACTTTCGCTCTTCTATCTTTCTTCCCCTACTTTCGCTCTTGCATCTTTCTTCCACTACTTTCGCTCTTCCATCTTTCTTCCTCTACTTTCGCTCTTCTATATTTCTTCCCCTTCTTTCGCTCCTCCATCTTTCTTCCTCTACTTTCGCTCTTCCATCTTTCTTCCTCTACTTTCGCTCTTGCATCTTTCTTCCACTACTTTCACTCTTCCATCTTTCTTCCTCTACTTTCGTTCCTCCATCTTTCTTCCTTAACTATCATTCCTTCATCTTTCTTCCCCTACTTTCGCTCTTCCATCTTTCTTCCCCCTACTTTCGCTCCTGCATCTTTCTTCCTCTACTTTCGCTCCTACATCTTTTTTCCTTTACTATCGTTCCTCCATCTCTCTTCCTCTGCATTTTGGCTCCTACATCTTTCTTCCTTTACTATCGTTCCTCCATCTCACTTCCTCTACTTTCGGTCTACCATCTTTCTTCCCATACTTTCGCTCCTCCATCTTTCTTCCCCTACTTTCGCTCCTCCATCTTTCTTCCCCTACTTTCGCTCCTCCATCTTTCTTCCTCTACTTTCAATCCTCCATCTTTCTTCCTCTACTTCAATTCTCTTTAAGATATTCTTGTCTACTTAAAGAACTACAATTAATAAAGAAATTAACTATATTGCACAAAAGTGCACATTAGGGTTACTCTAAAAGAAAACATGTAAACAGGAACACTATAATGAAAATCAAAACCATGAAAAGATTATCAGTGCTTTTCTTCGATGCACTATATTCTCATAATTGACTATAATAATATTACCTTCACAGGCATTGTGCTTTTAACTTTACCTCAACATTTTCTATTTTCTCTACAGTAAAACCAATCAAGTATTCTACATTCCACCCTTTCTTTTCAAAGTCGTGATCCTGTTTCGCACATAATTCTTCACTCCAGTCCATGTGTGTTCCTTTAAGGCTTCTGGCTCTGCCTGAATGCATCTCTCACAGTCTTGCTTACCAGGAACTCTGCATGTCTGTATGAAGTTCATCATGTGTTTTTCAACTGCTTTTACCTCAGCGTTCTCCCATTTTCTTTTTGGAAGGATTGATGATCCTAAAAATATGAAAATCCTCATCACAACTAAAGTCAATGATTAATGAGTAATACCCAACACTTTCTTGTGTAGATATTGTTTATTCTGAAAGCTGGACCTAATGCATTCAGTAATTCATATTAACTTGGTTAATGCTTTGCTGTGGTTAGCAGAATTTTGTACCTTCATCCTTTTGTGAGACACATGCTTGGTCAGTGTCTGCTGGTGCTGTTGTCTCAGGAATGTCACTGCATCTTGCTGCATCCACTTCCTCCTCATCACTTGATATGGAATCATCTGGTTCCTCAACTCGCTCTACAACAATAGGAAATGTATTAAGTGTATTTAATTTGTGAAATATGATGACAAAAACTGTAAATATGGACTGACAGCTTAGCCTTATTCCAATTATAACCATACCATTTGGGTCGATTTCAATATCATCAAGCCTCTTTCCTTTGAAGTTGGACAGTGTTCCTTTCTCCATTGCCATCAAGACTTTACTCATTTTTGCCAGCTGCAATGTCCCCTCCGGTAACCGGTAATACTGTCTGTGGACTCTGATATCGTGACCGAGGAAATCAGCCAGCTGGTCAGCTTCATTCTCATCAAGGTTAAGAAACTTTGACATGGTTGCTATATGCTTCCTGAGCTTGGTTGATGAGAGAGCTTCGGGATTCTTAATGCCACATTCATGAGCAGCTCTACGTATGCTGCTCATGGACTAGTTTGATGCACTTATGTATTTTGTTGCTTATGTTGTTATAATTGCTTCCAATGTTTCCTCATCTGTAAGTCGCTTTGGATAAAAGCGTCTGCTAAATGACTAAATCTAAATGTATGCACTCTCCTCCTCGGTAAGCAGACATTGCTCCAGATCTAGCAAACATAAAGGGATTCTGAGCTGGAACACCACAAACCTCATGTGTTTCAACAAGTAGCTCCATGGCAGAAACCAATGAAGGCTTGAGGAGCACAGGAACCTTTCTCCCCCGTTTACCACGGATTTCTGCTCTGGTGAAGTGGTTACTTGTCGATATAAAAAAGTGGATGAGTAGCAATTTTTTATTACTGAACTCGGACAAAACTGAAGTGTTACTTATCGGACCGAAAACCGCCCTACGTAACAACCAAGAATACTGCTTAACTATTGATGGATGTTCCATAAAACCCTCATCTTCAGCTAAGAATCTTGGCTTTATATTCGATAGTACTCTGTCATTTGAGAACCAGGTCGCCAACACCTGTAAGATTGCGTTTTTCCATCTTAAAAATATATCTAAATTACGTCATATGCTGTCATCATCAGATGCAGAGAAGCTTATACATGCCTTTATGACATCAAGACTAGATTACTGTAATGCACTATTAGGTGGTTGCCCTGCAGGCCTATTACAAAAACTCCAACTGGTCCAAAATGCGGCAGCTCGAGTTCTTACACATACAAAAAAGTATGAGCATATTAGCCCGGTTCTGTCAACCTTGCACTGGTTACCTATAAAGCATCGCATAAACTTTAAAATCTTGCTTATTACCTATAAAGCCTTGCATGGTTTAGCTCCTCACTACTTGAGAGAACTTCTTACGTATTATAGTCCATCACGTGCACTACGCTCTCAGGCGTCAGGTCAGTTGGTAAAACCTAGAATTTCAAAATCAAGTGCAGGCGGCAGATCCTTTTCTTATCTAGCGCCAAACTTTGGAACAGTCTTCCCTGCAATGTCCGGGAGGCGGACACACTCTGTCAGTTTAAATCTAGACTAAAGACGCATCTTTTTTATCTTGCATACACTACACTATCATAATATATATATTTCAAAGATCTAGGCTGCACTAGTTAGATCAACCGGAACCAGGGACACTTCCAATAACAACTGATGCATTTGTTGCATCAAAGAGTGCAGAACAGTACTCTACTCTCAGCCAGTCTTGTCTCATTGTTCCAAGGTTACAAGAGCGGAGCGGGCAGGGCGCAATCCATTCCTAGACCTGACAAATGCTGGACGAAGGAAGTGACGTCCCTACAAAACTTCAGCCACTATTAGATTATTAATGATAATTTTAAATCTAATTTTTTTATTTTCGCCTTGTTGTGCAAGCACTGTTGAGCTTGTGCAGAGGCTGCAGTTTTTGCCAGAGGGGAACTGGAATCCCCTGGTTAGGCCTGGTTTCCCTCCGAGGTTTTTTTTCTCCTCCAATGGAGTTTTGGGTTCCTCGCCACCGTTTGCATACTGTTTTGCACTGTTTTGCCTGGCCGGGGGGGCTGCTAGAATTTGTTAGTCTTATTTAATTAACACTGCATATAGGAATTTATTGTGTGTCTGATATTTGACCTGTGTTTTGAATTCCATAACCTTTTATGTTTTACTTATAGTCATTTTTTCTTGTACAGCTGCTTTGTAACAATGAAAATTGTAAAAAGCGCTATATAAATAAAGCTGACTTGACCTGACTTACACAGCTTCCTCTCAAACTCAGAAAGACAGATGGCTATGTCTTCATGTAACTCAGAAGAATCTTTGAAAAGCGGACAAAAGCATCCGTGACACCTCACCTTCTCTTCGTCTGTTGAAAAGGATGACTTGGGACAGTGTGACTTTGGCAAGAGCAGCATAGTTTTCTGCAGACTTACTGTTTCTGAGTTTATTAAGGAACTCATCATGTTTTTTCTCTAGATGTGCATGCAGAACTTTGACATCCTGAGTGAAAGGAATGATCTGTGGTGCATTCCACTTTGCTTCTTTCAATGTAGTTATATCACCAGCAGAAATGTATTCATTCCACCTTGCTTGGTGTACTTTTCTGAAGTCTCGAGCACACTCTGCACGCTCATGGTCTCCATTGCTCTCAATAATGCTACAGATTTTGTTTAAGGAATGTCCAAGTTTGAGAGCTAAAGAGGGAATGCGGTAGGAGTTTGTCTCTTCGTCAAAGCCAGACACAACTTTCACAGCTAATATGACATGTTTGAAGTTTGCTGGTATGATAAAGTCCGCCATTGTTCGCAGTGGAGTAATCTTTCTTGCTTCAAGAAGAAGTCTGCCAACTTCTCTCATCTTTTGTCTGATGTAGTCATGTTTGGTCACATCAGATCCCATCCTGTTGAACATATACTCTCCCAGTTGCAAGATGCACGTGTCGCTGTGAATTGTGCGTGAAACATCATCATAGTTCATGAAGGAAAGTATTTTCTTGAAGACTTTGCTAACCTCTAAGCCTACTCGTGTTTTTAGAGCACAGAGAGATCGAACTCTTTTTCTGCCTTCATCATTTTTAGGTTTGAGTGGACAGTTTTTGATATGTTTCCAAAGGCTATGCTTGTTGTAAAGCCCTTGGCAATAAACACAGTGAATAAAATCTTTGGTGTTTTTGCTCTCTTTGGGGCGGTAACAAGCAATCATCTCACCATGTCCTTTTCTCACCACATCTGTGTTGTGGGCAAAGTTTCCCTTTTTTCTAAGAAGGTTTAACGTCAGGTGATGAGGGCTGAACAGGAGAGGAAGATGCTGTGGCCATTTTAAGGTCAGGTGATGAGGGCTGAACAGGAGAGGAAGATGCTGTGGCCATTTTAAGGTCAGGTGATGAGGGCTGAACAGGAGAGGAAGATGCTGTGGCCATTTTAAGGTCAGGTGATGAGGGCTGAACAGGAGAGGAAGATGCTGTGGCCATTTTAAGGTCAGATGATGAGGGCTGAACAGGAGAGGAAGATGCTGTGGCCATTTTAAGGTCAGGTGATGAGGGCTGAACAGGAGAGGAAGATGCTGTGGCCATTTTAAGGTCAGGTGATGAGGGCTGAACAGGAGAGGAAGATGCTGTGGCCATTTTAAGGTCAGGTGATGAGGGCTGAACAGGAGAGGAAGATGCTGTGGCCATTTTAAGGTCAGGTGATGAGGGCCGAACAGGAGAGGAAGATGCTGTGGCCATTTTAAGGTCAGGTGATGAGGGTTGAACAGGAGAGGAAGATGCTGTGGCCATTTTAAGGTCAGGTGATGAGGGCTGAACAGGAGAGGAAGATGCTGTGGCCATTTTAAGGTCAGGTGAGGGTAATGATGGCAGCAATAGGCCTGAGGGTGATATCTCCTTTACAGAGGTCACCGGACCACAGGATCCTAAAGAGGATCCAGGTGTGCATGCTACAGAGAATGCCTAC
Organism: Barbatula barbatula; assembly: GCF_947034865.1. Classification (NCBI taxonomy): domain Eukaryota; kingdom Metazoa; phylum Chordata; class Actinopteri; order Cypriniformes; family Nemacheilidae; genus Barbatula; species Barbatula barbatula. Next base: position 1,552,661 of record NC_136773.1, read on the forward strand.
AAATAAAATTTGAATAAAATTATAATCACAAAAGGATGAAGAAACATAAATAATCAATTCTGTATTAAGTAACATGATGATCATGTTCACATAATACCCACCATGCAATCTTCACGTATGGCAGTCTTTTTGTGTTTCTTTTCTAATTCTGCTCTACCAAAGCGCTTCAAGCTATTGTTGTGGTGTTCTCGTAGTTTGGCTAGTCTTGACTGAAACCGCTCCTGCGTATATATATATATATATATATATATATTAATTGAAACAAGTAAAATGTACATGAACAATAATGAAAGCTGTGACACCCAAACACATTAGACAAAACACCACAGAAGTAAACAAAAAGTAAATGTAATGGTTTGTTCACTTGGATATACAGTTGTGCTCAAAAGTTTACATACCCCTTTGCAGAATCTGGAAAAAGCTGAAGCTTTTGGAAAAATATGAGGATTTTTTAAAATGAAGGTTTATTTTTAAGTTTATTTTAGGTCAGGTGATGAGGGCTGAACAGGAGAGGAAGATGCTGTGGCCATTTTAAGGTCAGGTGATGAGGGCTGAACAGGAGAGGAAGATGTGTTTAACAGCCAATCTGTTAAACACAGCCATCAGGTGAACAAACACATGATTGCTAAATTGTAGACACACCAATCAGGTTTAAGCACTATAAAAATGCAGCTGGTAGGTTCACCTGCCTTCAACCAAAATGGAAGGAGTCAGAAGAAGAGTGAGGGTGAGAGGAGGAGTACACAGAGGAGGAGGAGGCAGAGGTAGAGGTAGAGGCAGAGGAGTAGAAGGAGGAGGAAGAAGAGGTAGAGGTAGAGGCAGAGGAGTAGAAGGAGGAGGAGGCAGAGGAAGAGGCAGAGGTAGAGGAAGACCTGAAGCAGGAGGAGAACGTGCACAAAGAAGAAGAGGACCAAACTTATCAAATGACATTCGTGCAACACTAGTGGACCATGTTGAGAACCACGGATTGACGCTGAGGGAGGCTGGACTGAGAGTTCAGCCAAATCTTAGCAGATATACAGTGGCATCTGTCATAAGGACTTTTCGACGTGAAAACAGGTAAAATAAGATCTAACTACAGTTATTATTGTATGCTCCATATTAGCACTTGTGATACCCCTTCCTGTGATATTGTACAGTAAGTTACATGTATTATTCTCTACATAGGACTGAGGGTCGGGAACGACAAGGAGGAAGAGGGCCCATATTCACGCAAGAACAAGAGAGAGAGATAATAAACATGGTTTTGGCCAATAATGCTATCAGGCTCAGAGAACTACAAGCAAACATTATCGGTGACCATGCCATTTTCCATTATGTCCATCAGGTCTCTCTGTCAACACTGGGTTTGTTCACTTGGATATACAGTTGTGCTCAAAAGTTTACATACCCCTTTGCAGAATCTGGAAAAAGCTGAAGCTTTTGGAAAAATATGAGGATTTTTTAAAATGAAGGTTTATTTTTAAGTTTATTTTTGTGATGAGTCCTGCCCTGAGCAAGTTATTTCACTAAAGAAATATTAACATTAAGTTCACAGTAAAGAATAATAACAGATTTTCTTTACCCTAGGGCAAAAGTTTACACGCCCCTGATTCTTAATACTGTATGATGTTACCTAAACAATCAATGAGAGTTTTGATGTTTAGTCATAGTTGTTTAAGGGTTTCTTGTTTGTCATGAGTCATTAGACTGTCCACTGATCTTCAAAACAATCACCCAGGTCCTCCACAATCTTTACTTTTTCAGCATTTCTGGATATTTGACACATGTCCAGCGGTAACTACTGTATGATGTTGAGATAACTCTTTCTACAATTTTTCCAAAAGTTTCAGCTTTTTCCAGATTCTGCAAAAGGGGTATGTAAACTTTTGAGCACAACATAACATCACGATATGGAAATAAAGACAATCGCTGCTTTTGTTTCATGTGTGCAAGTCTATGGGACATTTGAACACCTACTTTGGACATGTTATAGATACAGACACAGGAATCTTAGTCTTTTAGCTCATTTCCACTGAGCGGTAACGTACAGAATGGTGCAGAATCATTTCCGTTGCTACTGTCAGAATTTGTGAATCGTACCAAAAAAGCGAACCATACCGTACCACTTTTTGGGACCCTTTCGTAAGGTCACCTAGCACAGTAGTACGGTACCTAATGAGTGGAGCTAGACTCACTGCAGAATGCTGATTGGTTTACAGAGAACCGTCACTTGCACATGCTACAAGGGGAACGAGAACACAGGAAGCGCCATTTTCTTTCTGGCATACACCATGCCTACCAAGTAAGGGTACTGTTGGCAGTGAAAATGCAAGCCTAATTACCCGTGCTGAATTGTACTGAACTGTATCGAACCGTACCGCTCAGTGGAACCAGCCAGTTTGAACCCAAACCACTGAGACTGGATTCTGTGGCCTGATCAAAGAAATATAAGAACACAATATAAATATATGATAAGAGAATAGCAAGGGATGAAAATGTTTTTGAAAAAAATCAACATTTAATTTAACCTTCTCTCGCCAAGGCCAATCTGAGTCTCCATAGCTGTAAGTAATTTCTTCTCCTGGTTTAATGTCTCGGACAGCAAAAAGACACAGATGAGGTTGCTGGTTCACTTCAACTATTTTTATTTTACAGGTAGGATTTTTGTGCTCGTCATTGACCAGTCTTCCCAAAGATCCATCTTCCTCAGATGCATCCATGCTATAAATAAATCAAATCCCATTAAGAATAAGTGACTGACAACACTTTTTCAATACTTGTTTTTCTTTTCACATTTACACCTAAAGAGCGAGTAGCTAGTACAAGTCTATATAAACACAAATGGGTCTGGTGAAAAACAAACCAATACCGAATGCACGGTTGCCCTTAACCCTGTGCTCGAGCACAAATGTCTCCACTTGTCTTGTGGCTTGCATTCTCACTGTACTTTACAATCTTAACCCGAGACCCTTTTCAGATTATGATGCAACTATTTTGTAGTAAACAGAGAAAGCACTCTCGTTCACCACAATAGAGTTCATCATAATGCTAAGTTTGTAAGTTTGATAAGATCAGCATTTCATATTACAGTTTTTCTCAATTGTTTACACACAAATATTGGTACTTGAGACACAATGACCACAACATGTAACTCATTCACCAACCCCCTGAACCAATTCTGCTAAACTACAAGCACAATTCCTGCTTTACACTCACATTGTAGATCTAAAACACACTTTTTTCAAAACACTACACGTAATTCTCTGCATTTGGCACAATTTTCAGGCATAAAAATCTCTTGTTTTCACCAGGAACACACTGCCATTTAAATATGAACACTGACTCATCACATGTGTAAACACCTGTCACAAACGCATATACCCTTCTCCAAGCTATAGAAGACGCATGTGGAGATATAGCAGCTGATGCTTTTCATGACTGGACTGAGAAACATTGCTTGTGATGTGGATGAGGTGCTGTGGTCAGACCCAAACCCAAGAGAAGATGCATCATAGTTTTTTACTGTAACTGTATACAGTCAATTCTTCTGTTGTTTTGTATGTAGACCACTGTATGTGCAACTTTGCGTTGGTTGGGATGTACACTGTACATTGTTTTTGTTGGAAAAATAAAATATATTTGTTATCGTGTATTTGTGTGTTCTGACTATAAAATCTATTTTAAATATATATATATGTAGTAAGTCTCTAGTAAGTGTAACACTGAACAAAATACAGTTTTTTACGATTGCTTACACACTAAAATTTTACTTTTCCCACAATTCGCAAAACCGTACACTCAAGGAGCAAAACACAAGGCTAGATTTGCACAACTGTAAGCACATTGTCAGCTTCACACTATTTGCAAAGCATTACACACAGTGATTTGCAAAACACTAAACACACTTGTATACATCAGACACAGAAGTATATCATGATGTCACTTCCTTGCAATTCCTAAGCACTGACTGTCAAATGAGCACACCGATTAGCCAATCTGTTAAACACAGCCATCAGGTGAACAAACACATGATTGCTAAATTGTAGACACACCAATCAGGTTTAAGCACTATAAAAATGCAGCTGGTAGGTTCACCTGCCTTCAACCAAAATGGGAGGAGTCAGAAGAAGAGTGAGGGTGAGAGGAGGAGTACACAGAGGAGGAGGAGGCAGAGGCAGAGGTAGAGGTAGAGGCAGAGGAGTAGAAGGAGGAGGAAGAAGAGGTAGAGGTAGAGGCAGAGGAGTAGAAGGAGGAGGAGGCAGAGGAAGAGGCAGAGGTAGAGGAAGACCTGAAGCAGGAGGAGAACGTGCACAAAGAAGAAGAGGACCAAACTTATCAAATGACATTCGTGCAACACTAGTGGACCATGTTGAGAACCACGGATTGACGCTGAGGGAGGCTGGACTGAGAGTTCAGCCAAATCTTAGCAGATATACAGTGGCATCTGTCATAAGGACTTTTCGACGTGAAAACAGGTAAAATAAGATCTAACTACAGTTATTATTGTATGCTCCATATTAGCACTTGTGATACCCCTTCCTGTGATATTGTACAGTAAGTTACATGTATTATTCTCTACATAGGACTGAGGGTCGGGAACGACAAGGAGGAAGAGGGCCCATATTCACGCAAGAACAAGAGAGAGAGATAATAAACATGGTTTTGGCCAATAATGCTATCAGGCTCAGAGAACTACAAGCAAACATTATCGGTGACCATGCCATTTTCCATAATGTCCATCAGGTCTCTCTGTCAACACTGGCACGCATCCTGAAAAGACATCAGGTTCAAATGAAACAACTTTATCGAGTGCCTTTTGAGCGGAATTCAGAGAGGCTGCGGCATGAATATGTGGAGGTTTGTATTGTTCACTTTAGCACTGTGATGTTGAGTACTCCACACATTACCTTTGTACATTGACTGTAATATACTAGACCTATCCTGAACAACACAATGTTGTCTTTCACTGTATTTCAGAGAGTTTTGCAGATGGATGCCGAGGAAATCCTCCATGAATTCATATATATTGATGAGGCAGGGTTCAACCTCACAAAAGGAAGAAGGAGAGGCAGAAATATAATTGGCCACAGGGCTATAATCAATGTCCCAGGTCAACGTGGGGGTAACATCACCCTTTGCGCTGCCATTTCACAGCATGGGGTCCTCCACCGCCATGCCAAAATGGGCCCTTACAACACACCTCACATTCTCGCATTTTTAGACCAATTGCACCACATCGTCACAGCAGGCAATGAAATGCACCAGATACAATACACTGTCATCTGGGACAATGTGTCATTCCACCGCGTTGCTTTGGTCCAGAACTGGTTTCAACACCATCCACAGTTGACAGTATTATACCTTCCACCATACTCTCCGTTTCCAAAACTCTATCGAAGAGTTTTTCTCTGCATGGCGGTGGAAGGTTTACGATCTTCAGCCCCAGGCTCAGGTACCCCTCATTCAGGCCATGGAGGACGCATGTGACCAAGTCGACGCTGCAGCGGTGCAAGGATGGATTCGACATTCAAGACGGTTCTTCCCACGTTGTCTTGCTTATGAGGATATTGCTTGTGATGTTGATGAAATTCTCTGGCCAGATCCAGCTAGGCGAAGAGATAATGTATAGTATGTTTACTGTAGTATTTTCTGTACAATATTGTCAGTTTTTTCAGATTATTATTTGTTTGTTGTTATTTACTGTAATTGTTACCTGTACTGGATACAGTATTTTATGTTTGTCTGTTGTTTGCTGAGCTAACAGTGTTATGCACACTACTGTACATGACAACTGGGACATGTTTTCTTGTGATTCTCCGTGTTGACTGATTTGGGTATATGGAGGGAAATAAATGATATTTTCCTCAGTCTGTAGCATTGGTCTTGTGTAGTCTTTGGTGAATTATTGTATAGTTGCACTTTTGTGTACTTCATTTACAGTACTCTAATCGCTGAGAATTAGACTTGCTAAAAGTGTTTTAGGTTGGCAACAGCAGTGTGTAAATGGTTAAAAAAGATTACAGTCATATGAAATGTGTGTGTTTCGTATGGTAACAAAATATTGTTTTTAAAAAGTTGTGGATAGTTTTGAAAAATGCGTTCCATTTTGCAAATGATCTGAAGTGTTGTGCTACTTTGGTGTAGTGTTGTATTAATTGTGTGTAGTGTTTTGACAAGCCGGGCCCTGTTTTCAAAATTGTGCTTAAGCAATTGTAAAAAACTGTAAAACATTACAATTGTTACTGTAAATGGGTTGAAATGTACCTTTAAGAAAAAGTACGTTTTTTATTATGAACTCTCCTGAGCTAACCAAAGTTGGATCTGTCTCGTAATCAGTATATACTTAAACATTGTGTCTTATCCTTTTTAATACTTTCTACGTGTCAGTTCTTAAGATGAATTGTATAATCCATAGTTGAGTTATTTTACACAAGTTTAGCCTGTCAAGATGCTGCAGTGTTGCGTTAACAAGCCAGTGGAGAATACGTGTTTGTGTGTAACTTTGAAGGCTTTTTTACTTGGCAACACAAAACTCACACATGACCTATCCCCAGATGTTCAGTCGATGGCACATGGACGTCCTGAGTTCAAATCAATAATACATTTTTGAAAGAACCTTTCCACAGGGTCCAGTGTTTATGACACTCTTGTCACCGTGGGTTCTAGAAGTCGAAATAATCTAAACTTGACAGTCTCATGCCTTAAAAAGCAGATGGGAAGTTCTTTAATACTGTTTGAAAAGCATCTCATAACGCTGGATGATTCAACAAACTCAATTCCCCAAATTACATTTGTGTTATTCCATAGTTTTGGTGGGTTTACTATAATACTAAATTGTGAATTTCTTTAATAATAGACGGTGTACGTATATACAGTATATGTATACATAACTGTGAATTGTTTATAAAACAACATTTAAACACAACATGTATGTGTTCATAATGCATCATAAACATGTTTTTGTTTATATGGATCTTATGATTTGAATCATAATTTGATTCGTTACATGTTTAATGTCATGTTTATTATAGAAGCTATTGGCATTTAAAAATTAATCTGATAGGAGATCAAATTACGTGAAAAGATGATCTGCGTATTATGTTTTTCTTAAATGGATAGTTATCATTCATTACTCAACTAGTCTTGAATGCAGCAAGAGCTGAGAACTGTGGTTTTGAAATCACGTCCATGTGAGTTTTCAGCAAATAGTTGCAGTGTCTTTTGTCTGCTCAGACCACGGCAACACAGCTCTGTGGTCACAACGATCAGAAGGTTTGAAAAGACAGAAGACTTTTATCAAGAGTTGTGTGTGCTCTTCAACGTTCAGCACAAAAAGCCTATGCAGTCTAATAACACAAACCAAGGAAAGAATCACTTTGTTCATCTTGAAGAGATTTGGCTCTGGTATTCGATCACTTGGTTGTGCTGATGTGTGTGTTTTAAAGTGTAAGCGGTTGTGAGTGTGGCTGCTGTGTCAGCTTTTATTTGGCCCTGTTCAGCTGAAGAATGTGAAGCCCCACTGAAAGTTGCGTCAGATCTGCCGCAGAAGTCTGGAAGTGTCTTGTCTGTCTGTCAGCTATTTATTAATTTCTTTGAAATGAAAGAACGTCCAGGAAAAGAGGACGGATCTCCAGCAGGGTAGCACTGCCCAATCTTTGTATCATTGTACGTAGAAAATGTCTAACTTCTCTTCATTTTCTCCTTCAGTCAACCAGAGTGTAAATGCAAATTATTTGAGCGCAACATTGGGTAGTACTGTCGCCTCACAGATAAAAGTTCATGCACCAGTTTTCATGTTTCTTGCTGTGGGTTTCTTGCAACAGCGTTCTTCTACTAATGGCTTTTACCTCTGTTAGCTTGATCCCGGGGATGGAAGGGTCATATTTTCAGTAGGTATGGCCTGAGATGCAGGAAAGGTCCAAATGCGTCACAGTAAAAGACATGTAGGCTTAGAGAACAGATGGATCTTTTCAATTAGATAGATTAGAAACAGAAGTCATCACATTGTATCCAAAGCAACCAAACAAGCCTCAGAGTTCTGGTGAAAAACAATGAAATGAAATTATATTCTCTCAGTAACCAGTCTAGCACCACTTTACTATTAAAGAATTCTTCAGGGACATTCATTGGGTGTAACATCATGCAATATCAAGATTGTGCTGTCTGTCTCTGGGGAGAGGAGAGTGTGTGTGAGAGAGATGAAACAGTGTGAAGGGAACTGGAAGCATGGTGTAGAGTAATTATAGTGTGTGAGGGTGTGTAGAAGCTCTTTATGGGAGTGCTGCAGGTGGGCCAGTGGGGGGCTGCCCACAATCACCTGACCACAGATGCTCTCACTGACAAACAGCCATTCACGTTTCCTCAAATCAGTATCTGTTTATTTAAAACAACTCCAATCCCTCAACCCACCATCATAATTGATTCCAACAACCTCTTTACCTCAATAGCCTAAATCTAAATTATTCATATAGTACATTTAAAAACAACTAGGTTGTCTACCAAAGTGATGTACACATATGATTGAGGGAGATGATAGAGGAGGAACAAATACATATTATACAAATATATCTTCAGACATGATTTAGAAACAGCAAAGAAATGACCTAATGTCTGAAAGACTAGGGTTTCTTAATCCGGGATCAGCAACAGAGAAAACATGTTAACCTTTAAGTTTAAATCGAGAATGGGCTATGTACAGAGGTAGCTTAGCTTCCACATAATTAACTAATTATTATTAATACATTAGTCACGTTTAAATGTCATGTCATGCGTTTGTTACAGCCAGCTGTCAAAATGCAACAAAAGAGGGACTTTTGTAGCACGGGGACCAAACCTTTACTTATTAGCATCAATAGTAACATTATATAACTAAATATATAAGACAGTGTGTTGGGGATCGCTCAAAGCAACGCCACAGAGTAACATTCATCCTGCGTTCAACAAGGGTCAGTTACGTCGGACACACACCCCTACAAACGACACCTGATGAAACACGCAGTCACACAGGCTAAAAAGCAAAGCACTCAATGGCACGTTAAGTAAATTCTCCTTTATCATAATGGTAAATGCTACTCGCATAAAAAAGCAGCCGATCGCAGTACATAATGTCACGTACTGTTGTTGTTTTTTCATTTGATTGTACTTGAATGGGTTTCGAGTTTAGGTCAGTCGCATGAGTGAATCCAAGATATTTTCTCAACGGTCGCACAGACTCATTTCCAGTCACAAATGAGACTGAAATGGTCGCACTCCATCTGAGTATCCTAAAAGGTTGCTGGTAACTCATAAGATCCGGACCATTTAAAGCTTTACAAACAAATAAACAAGAACTCAAAGGTAGGTCAACAAGCTATTTCATGCATTCTGACTTCTTTACACTGTTAAACATGCTGGCTTCTCATGCTCAACATTATCAACTTGTCAAAAATGAGTTGGACGTATAACTTAGTATTCCTGTGTTCGATACACTCCGCCAAGGTTCGTACAGAACATTAGTCCCTTATTGGGCAATTCTCCCAGAAAAGCTCAACCAGAGAGAGAGAGAGAGAGAGAAAGAGCACGCCCATGAATGTGCTTCATTCAGCTGTGTTTGTTTTATTAACGCATTTGGATATAACGCTGGATTTGGAGATGGTTTGAAACTGATCAATTGAGCGGTCCCAGCGCTAAAAGATGGCGGAAATGAACCTGAATAAGTGAAACTGAGTCATATGTTTGTTTGGTGGAAATCAGCACGTATGTGCATAATGCAAACAACACAAACTTACAGTGAATCAACACTTATGCAGGGATAATGCGATGATGCTATAGGTTCGCTCACTGCACGTCTCCAGAAGGGTCGATTGTTTTCTGTAATAATCGTACTGCTGTATCTGTCTTTAACTCTTTCCCTGACATTGACAAGTTATCTCGTCATTTAAACATCAACCGTTCCCTGCCAAAGATGATTTTTACGGCAATCAGTGTTTGTACTGTTAAAAGTACAGAATCTCTGAACCTAGAGCGTATATATTTAATCAGGTTTTAATCATTGTTCTGAGGGCGGAGTCTTTGACCAAAACAATTACTTTTTTTTAATCAAAGTGATGCATTTTTTTAAGAAACCTACCCCATCTTAGGGGTGATAGAAAAGAACAAATGATAATAGAAGAATCCGTTTGTTTAAAAGCAGGGACTCTGTTCTTTCATTTGATATATTGTTCGTCCATTCATTCATTACAGAAAATGTACTGTGAAAATGTTTAAAAAACGCTGGCACTGGCTGGCAACTTTTGAAAGAGTTAATAATGGGATCGAAAGGAAACACTCTTCGAAGACATTAAGTATGCCATACTACTCTATAGGTACTCAAGAATGATATGAGATTGGCAGAAACTGCGTGTGTTACCTCCTCTTTAAACTGGAAGTGTACTGCACTAGTAACCAATGAAGAGATGTCAGGACTGGAGAAATGCTGTCCCTCTACTGTACCTCGTGCCAGTCAGTAGTCAAGCTGCCGCATTTTGAACCAACTGCTAGTGATGCAGGGATGTACAATGCATTGCTTTAGTCGAGTATAATAGACCGTGTATGATAAACCAATAGACACTGCCATCTGTTCCCCTGCCTGCATGCACTCTCTGGACTCCTTCGGTCTCTCGCACCAGTCACCTGCACCCCATCAGCCAATCTCTTCACTCACGCATGTTACAGGATCTGGTTCCGTTACAATGAAGGACAAAAACTCTACTGTCGATCGACCGGTGAAACCCTGTGGCTGCCGGTGCGGGCTGCACCTCCCTGGTTCCCCAGTTTCCATTATTGTCCTGGAGTTTCCTAGTCACCTTTACTACCTGTCACCTGCCTGGACTCTTTCCATTCCATTGCCTGCATTGCAAGAAACCTGCCTGTTTGGGTATACCGCATTAAATCTCTGTCTCCGTGTCTGAAATCCTGTTACAAGACCTTTATCACAGTGGAATGAATATCACTAAGTGTAAGTGTAAGCAACCAGTGTTTCGATTCTTCCAAGAATCAACTTGTAAAATGCTTTGCCGCTTCCAGGCAAGATTCTGAGGGGTTTACGGCAAACATAAATGACATGACAAAAGTATAATTACATAGGTTTCACAACTTAAAATGTACTTTCCCACAAAAGATGATGTAAGCATGTTTTACTAATTCATTCCCTTGTTTTAAGTAAATTGTGCCAGACGGAAACTAACATATTAAATTCAGACATGGCCAAGAATAACCACAAATAATTCACATCTGTTTCTGGCAAGGCCAGTTGGCAGTTTGTTTTTGATAATTATTAAAAAGTCAACTATAGTCAACATTTTTACCCACAATAAATGAAAACAATTATGAATTTCTATGTCAATTTATATTGCGCTTGTCTATGGGCCAATGTCTATGTAAAAAATAGTCAGTCGATGCTCAAAATCTTTCCAATGGGTGACCGTCTGTTTTCACACACCCAAAGAAACACAACAGACACGTTTATTCGTGGCCAAAGCATGAATGTGTGTGTATTGTGGATTTAATTGGAGTGGAATAATTCATATTTTTACTAAACACAAGCAAAGAAACACGCAGGTCAGGTCTGGCCTGTTCAATTTTAAATGAAAGTAAGAAAATAAAAACCTTACATCAACAGTATTCAGTGTTGCTGAACATAAAGGAAAACTATAGTTTGTCATAAGAAAATGCTTTCTCTTTTGATCCTTGGCTGCGCAATCTACAGTAGCACCCAACAGGAAAAACCTGTGAGGGTGGGGGGGAGGACTTCTCTAAAATTGAGAATAAATCAGGGAAGAACCACCAATGTGACTTGGATGATAACCACAGAGAACACAAAATAAGATATGTGGAGAAGAAATTGCTCAATAGCTTCATAACATGATAAACATTCTGCTACGGTGGAATGTCACTGTTTAAACATTCGAAATAAAAAAGGAAGATAAATACTTATATATGCTTGAAAAGATGATAAACAAATGCACAGAAGAACGATTTTTCTAATGTTTGAACTGAATTCTGTGAGATACAAATCAAACTGTTTTGCCTGAGAAAAGGTGAAGAATTTGTTGAAGTCTTACTTTGTTATTAGCAACACAATTAGAAATCAAATAAAAAGAATATATTTCCTCACAGTGTAATGAACACCCTGATACTGATATACACGGCAGGTATCACTTCAGAAACCCATTTAAAATAGATTTTTATATAATTTCCTTACAAACAGTATTTTCTAAAAATACACTGAGTTGTACTGATTCTGAAGAAGTACAGGGTTTAGTATTGTTTGAGATTACACAACAAGAGAAACTGCGGTTATCACAGGTGTTCAGGGTGGGATATTAAAATAGTGTCTGCAGCTGAGAGGAGCCCGTGGTCAGACCTCAGACAAACTGTTCCAGCAGAGAGACGTGACCCCCATGACCACATGCTCCTGCTTCTCTCTTACATCAAATCACACAAAGTGACATGCATGATCATTTTTATTATTGGGAGATCTGAGGTTAGTTATAGAAGGTGGGAAGTTGTTGCAGATCTATTTGGATTTTAGATTTAGCCTATATTCTGACTTCATTGTATATTATGTTTAAACACATTTTTACTTTGTACTTTGCCTTTTTCAAGATCTGCAAACATTGCAGTTTTTCCCCAATTCATTTTTCTGAAAATAAATGCAAAACATAAGATTTCATTTGGAATTTGGGGGAAATGTTGTCACTAGTTTACAAAAGGAAACAACAGCATAAAAAAAGATTATTTTATTTCAACACATACCTAAAAATAGAAAAATCAAAAAACAAATATTTATTCCATGGCTATATATACTGTCTTAAACTGAGAAAACATGCCAAATCGCTCCGTACACTTGATCAGCAGAGCCTGACAACAGCATGACAGCATTTGCATGTCTAAAGATGGCAACAAGGTGAACCCATCTTACATTTGTATGTGCTCTTGTTAGGTCTCAATTGATTTGCTGGACTTTTTTAAAGATAAAAATAGGCATGCAAGAGAACATATGTGTTGCTTACAGCTCTTTAATGTAGTTCTACATTTACATTTCTTCATTTAGCAGACGCTTTTATCCAAAGCGACTTACAAAGAGTTCGGGGAGCAATAAGCGATATATCATAAAAGAACAATAGTACAATAGGTGCTAATACAAAGATACTAGTTTCAACAAAAGCCAGAACAATACCTGTTGAGAGAAGAGGGTTAAGCGTAGGATTTTAGTTTTTTTATAAACCAAAATAGAGATCCAATGGAAAGTATACTTAACCAGTTGGACATCAAAAGATTGTGTTTTGTTGCTTTTTTTTCTGTTACTGATGTTATTTATAATCCACAAAGATATCGTCTGTGTTTTGTTATTGGAGGAGAGGAAATGCTCTTTGAATACCTAGTAGGGATTGTACTACCACAGTGCCCCCCTCTTGTAGTACGAGGGATTACTCACATAGTTTTATTCTTTATAAGGGAGGGCAGAATGAGATTCATCCCATTGTTTTCATGATAGTTACATTGATTACATTGGTTATCAGTATTTTTCACCATGGACCACAAAACCAGTAATAAGGCTCCAGGTTACACATCTGAATAAATAAGCTTTTCATAATTTAATTTAATTTAATTTAATTTAATTTAATTTAATTTAATTTAATTTAATTTAATTTAATTTAATTTAATTTAATTTAATTTAATTTAATTTAATTTAATTTAATTTAATTTAATTTAATTTAATTTAATTTAATTTAATTTAATCACTCCCGCCACACTTGCGTTAGATTTGATGATTCCCCATTGAAATGCACAAATTGATGTCTGTCTGATATGTAAGATCTGAACCATTGTAGTGCCTGTACCTCAATACCGGTATACTGGTAAAGATTGCACCACCACCTCGACCAACCAGACGTGGCTCATGAATATAACAGTAACTTGGTGGGGTACACTCATTTAGACCGAAATAATCATTTGGTTTAAGCCAGGTCTCGGTAAGACAAAGTATATCAATGCTGTAATCCGTGATCATTTCATTTACAATTACTGCCTTTGAATTGAGTGATCTAATATTAAGTAGGCCGGACTTTATGAATTGGTTTTGGTTGTTTATTACATTGTCTTCAGGTTTAATCACGATCAGATCTTTCCTGTGACTTTTGCCAAAATTAATTTTTTTGTAGTATTATTCGGGGGACACGTACAGTCTCTATATATTTGGAAGCATAAACATTAATTACAGTTGAGTGGGAGGAACATAGACTATGTGTGGCACAATGTTGAGGCGGAGAGCAAGATAATAACTCAAATAAGCCAAAATAAAACTCACATTAAGATACTGAAAGTCTTAACTGTAGCCAACTACGCCACCTAGGGACTTTCACCCCAGGATATTCTAGTACTCAGAGAAAATCTAAACCCCAGGTTCGTTCTTTCCAGAGAGAGCTAAGTTTATAACTAACTTAACTAATCATGAATTACAGCTGGAATGTGTGTTAATAAACCATTTATTAACACATTGAGTAACTGTTACTATATGTCTGAATAATAAGATATATCAATGTGCATTCAAAGAGTTTATTCATCATTTACTAACACTTTCTAAATGATCTCATGAACCACTGACAACTCCCAACTAACTGGTTTGTAAGTAATGTAATCCTTAATTTAGAAATTATGAACTTATCCTTGATAAAGTATGAAAATATGATTATTAAGCATATTATATACATGCTTATAAATCAGTAATAATGCCTTTATAGCTGTATTTATAATCTTCTTACTAATGTCTTTTAATATGGGGCAAATGCTTCATAAATGATCAATTAACTATTTACTGATGCTTAACTAATGATTCAGAGCGTGCAGTTATTATAAAGTGTTACCGAACAAATTTATATTTTATTAAAATAATTCGTATGACAGTCACTATTAAGTACCTTCAATACATTTACCTTTTACATTACCAACACAGACAACAAAAAAGGTACTTAAAAGAAAGAAAAGAAAGATGTAAACACTACAGGCAGCACTTGGGTCATCAAAAGACACCAACAAGAAAAAAGAATACTGCCTTTACCTCAAACAGTAATCACTCACTACAACCAACCACACACACTGGTGTTGCACACTAGAAAGGGAATGAGAAACTCACACTCAAGTATTAAACACTACACCCCAAAAAGAGAGGTGGGCAAAGTACCCTTTGTACCATTGGCCACAGGAGACCTGAGCGCTTAAAAAAAACTTTTGAAATCAACAGTTACTTGTTCTTCAGTAAACTTCCTCAATGGGAAGCACTACCAAATACAAATTATGTAAGCAAAGAACGAAAATCAAAGCACACAGATTATAACAATTACTAAAAGAAAATACCACAAAACGAGAACATTAATAAAAATAAAACAACATTCAAAATAGAAACAAAACAGCAGCGTAATCCGGGGCTGTGCATCCTGTTTTACACCGCTCAGAGCTGGACACAAGCCTGTTATGCACGTCCCTCCGACTGCATTCACAATAAGTCTAACATGACTGTCCAGGTTCTAGCTGCACTCGAATCGTGTAATGACAATTCTTTAAACACAAGGACACAAACTTAAAATTATACACAAATATTATAAAATCACATTCCACTCAATCACATTCCTGATCAAACAATGAACAGAATAAATGCCCCGAACCACACGACTCCGCTAGGAATGGACAGGATGCAAAGAGTAACACATACCCAGCCATTTGAATACTGCATTTTTATTTAGTGCGCAATCATGGTATATAGTCACCAGCCGGTTACCAGACACCGCTAAATCTACAGGGCAGTTCTCCACCAGGGGGAGTTATAGGGGGATTTCCATTCCACTAAGTGCCGTCCGTTTTTGTCACAGTGTTCCCTGACGTTCTCCTTGTAGCCTTCTTGTTTCTCTACCGAGCAGTCGAAGGTAGCGTTCGTTATTATGTACCTGACGGGCGCTGCCAGGGAGTGGGGAACAACCGCGTGGGACAATCAGCATGAGTGTTGTGTTACGTTCGAGGATTTTTCCAAGGAGCTGCGGAAGGTGTTTGATCGGTCTGCACTGGACAACGAGGCAGCCAGGTCCTTGTCACTTTTGCAGCAGGGTAGCGGGTCGGTGTCGACATACTCCATCAGGTTTCGCACCTTGGCCTCGTCGTGTGGTTGGAACGACAAAGCCCTGTGGGACCGGTTCCTCCATGGGTTGGCGGATCGTGTTCTGGACGAGATCTACTCTCTAGAACTTCCACCAACGCTGGATGGTCTTTTGGACCTCGCTCTGCGGGTAGAGTTCCGCCTGAGTCTTCGCTCTCGACAGCGCTGGGGATATAAGCAGGTGGAGGAGTCTAAGGGTTTCCCCATTGATGGACACCTCTCACCCATTCGACCGTCGCTTCCTGCGGAGGAGTCCATGCAGGTCAGCCGGGCCAAGCTCTCCAGGCAGGAACGCGGCCGTCGTATCACCAACGGGTTGTGCCTGTACTGTGGCAAGCCCGGACATGCAGCGGCCTCCTGCCCGCTCAGCAGGATGTCTCCCGGGGGCACGACTTCACGGATTACCTCTACTTGTCTGTCCACTCGCACCTGGACTGTGGCAAGCCCGGACATGCAGCGGCCTCCTGCCCGCTCAGCAGGATGTCTCCCGGGGGCACGACTTCACGGATTACCTCTACTTGTCTGTCCACTCGCACCTGGACTGTTCTCCCGGCTGTAATTCAGTGGAGGGGAGACAGCCATTCTGTACGGGCTCTCATCGACTCTGGAGCGGAGGGTGACTTCATGGACATTGAGTTGGCCAGGAGGTGGAGACTCCCTTTCACCCCATTCCGGCACTCGATCTCAGCCCAAACGCTTTGTGGTACGCCACTCACCAACATTCGATTTGTCACTGTTCATATGACTCTCACCATATCTGGCAACCACACGGAGATGATTCAGTTTTTCCTGATCCCGTCACCTTCCGCTCCGGTTGTTCTGGGGCACACTTGGCTTGCCAGACACAACCCGCACATTGACTGGAAGAGAAATTTGGTTTCAGAGTGGAGTGAATATTGTGTCTCAAATTGCTTGTCCTCTGCTTTGTCCCCTTTAATTTTTGCTCCCCTATTACAGGATGAATCGGTGGTACTAACTGGGGTGCCCCCGGTTTATCATGATCTGAGAGCGGTTTTCAGCAGATCCCGTGTGGCTTCCCTGCCCCCAAACCGCCCGTACGACTGTGCAATCGACCTGTTACCTGGCACCTCTCCACCTAAGGTCCGCCTGTATTCTCTTTCTGGAGAAGGGAGGCGATGGAGAAGTATGTATCAGGTTCCTTGTTGTCTGGCATTATTCGTCCTTCTTCCTCTCCGGCTGGGGCGAAGTTTTTCTTCGTAAAGAAAAAGGTAGATTCTCTCTGTCCCTGCATTGATTATCGGGGGCTGAACGACATCACCATCAAGGATAGCCATCCCTTGCCCTTGATGTCGTCTGCCTTCGAACTCTTGCAGGGCGCGACTATCTTTACGAAGTTAGACCTACGCAATGCTTATCATTTAGTTAGGATCAGAGAGGGGACGAATGGAAGACCGCCTTTAACACACCCACGGGTCACTTCGAGTACCGGTTGATGTCTTTTGGCCTGTCTAACGCCCCGGCGGTTTTTCAAAGACTTGTCAACGACATGTTGCGACACATGGTGGACCGATTCGTCTTCGTTTATCTTGACGACATTCAGTTTTTTTCTCGGAATGAACGGGACCATGTCCAGCACGTTCGACGGGTCTTATGCCGACTACTCGAGAACCGCCTGTTCGGCAAGGTTGAGGGGTGCGAGTTTCTCGCACAGTCGGTTCCGTTCCTGGGATTTATCTTGTCACCCGAGGGTATTCGCATGGATCCCGCCAAGGTAGAGGCAGTTGCGGATTGGCCAACCCCCGAGAGTCGCAAGGACGTCCAGCGATTTCTGGGGTTTGCCAATTTCTACCGGCGGTTCATCCGGGGTTTCAGTCAGATCGCCCCTTCCCCGATCCGAGCTCACCTCCACTCTAAGACGGTTCAAATGGTCCGAACAGGCTCAGAGTGTGTTTTCCAAGCTCAAATCACTCTTTTCTTCTGTCCCTATTTTGGTCAGCCCTGATCCGTCTCGCCAGTTCATAGTGGAGGTTGATGCTTCGGAGGCAGGAGTAGGGGCCATACTTTCCCAACGCGCCTCCTCGGACGACAAGGTACATCCTTGCGCGTTCTTCTCCCGCCGACTTACACCTTCGGAGCGGAATTACAACATCGGTAATCGGGAGTTATTGGCCGTTAAGCTCACGTTCGAGGAGTGGCGCCATTGGTTGGAGGGCGCCAAGATTCCATTTTTGGTTTGGACCGACCATAAGAATCTAGAATACATACGCTCAGTTAAGTGGTTGAACTCTCGTCAAGCCCGCTGGGCTCTTTTCTTTGGCCGTTTTGACTTTGCTATCGTCTATCGTCCCGGGAGTAAGAACGGGAAGCCAGATGCGCTCTCACGACAGTTCGAGGCCCAAGCGGCTTCCGCCAACCCCGTGCCCGTCATTTCTCCGGGCCGAGTGGTCGTGGCGGTCACTTGGGGGGTGAAATCCAAAGTTCGTGAGGTGCTTGAGGGCGTTACTTCTCCCACCGGGTGCCCAGAGGGTCTGTTGTTTGTTCCCCAGTAGGTCCGAACCGGGGTCCTTCAATGGGCTCATTCCTCCAACCTGGCATGTCACCCGGGAGTTGCTCGTACCCTTGCGCTAGTTAAGAAACGGTTTTGGTGGCCGTCGGTAGTTCAGGACTCTCGCGACTTCGTTTCGGCCTGCCCTGTTTGTGCCACCAACAAGACGTCTACCCGTCCTCCGGCTGGACTCTTACGGCCGCTGCCCAACCCTTCGAGACCCTGGTCCCACATTGCCATGGATTTTGTTAACGGGCTTCCTCTGTCCGGTGGCAATTCCGTGGTCCTTACGGTGGTGGATAGGTTCTCGAAGGCGGTTCACTTTATTCCCCTTCCAAAACTCCCATCGGCAAGGGAGACTGCGGCGGTCGTTTTTGAGAATGTCTTCCGAATCCATGGTCATAGTCAACTCAAGCTTTGATCCTGAAGCTAAGATTAGTTAGCACACGCGTGCACATGAACGAGTGACGTCAGCATGGCTAAACCAATCGCATTATAAATGGATAAAGCGATTTCCACAATATGAACACAAACATGAATTTCAGCCATGGACTGATATGTTTCTGCTGTCTACGCAAGAGAGAAGTGTTTCAGAAACACTGCTGATTGCGTTAATGCGCAAGTTAAAAGACTATATAGTACACACATTTACTGTAGTGCTGTAGGGCAAACAGGAATAGCGGGGTCCTCAGTGGAACTACAAGGGGTCCGTGTCCTTGCGGGAAACTTTTGTATGTAAGGCATGGGTACAGAAATATTACAACAATTGTAATATTGTATCGCATATTGCAATTTTAACCTGCGCGCGGACAAAAAACATCCATTCAGGCAGCAGAAGCAAGAAAGTTAACCTTACATCTGCTTCATCATTTCCCTTCCGAGTACACATGAGAGGAGTCGCGTGCAAATTAAGTTCATTCTCATATATTTCTGAACTTCTGTACAAATTTGTTAAAGCTGCAAACAGCTAATTTCACAGGCAAATGACACGCACCGCTTCTGCATTGTAAACTCTGACATCTTACGTGTTTAAAATCAATAAATGCACCGTGTACTGATGCTTCATGTCAAACAAGTTGCCCAAAAAATAACGCGGACTGGTTGCATGTTGGTCTCCTTTTAGTCTGATATGATAAAAACTAGTTTTTTTTTAAATCAGATTTTACCTATATAGTAACCAATATTTGATTTTATATTTGTAATATATATTTTTATATTTTTATATTAATATTTTTATTTTATTAAACAGTATAAAAAATAACTAGCCATTCTAACACGCACTGTGAGTCAGTTACGTCATCTATATGTTTCTTTGCTCACAGCTGATTGGTCAAACTTCAGTCTGAGATCTTGAATCCAGAACATAATCTGCCCCGGAGCAGGTTAGCTGTGCAGCGTAAAATACCATGACGACGAACACCGAAGAAAGCCGAGCTACTCTCATGGTACCTAAAACCCAGGGTTGCCACAAACTAAACTGAAACATAGCTGGCTAGCCACCTAAACCAGCTTCATGGTACAGGCCCCTGGTGCTTGCTTGCCTTCTCTGGATTATTGTTTTTTGTTTGTTTGCTGTTTTCAAGCCGGGAGTGCCCTGTCTCACTGTGTACTGGATTTCTAACCAGTTGGATCAATAAACCCTTTTTTCGTGATTTCACCTCCTGCATCTGAGTCCTTATACGCACGCCTAACAAATAAAAGATTTCAAAGAGTTTTTCTAACAATTTAATTTGGTCACACTTCAGTATAGGGGACAATTCTCGCTATTAACAAACCATTTACTACAACTTTTTCCCGGATACAATCTTCATTTGTTGCTTATTAATAGTTAGTAAGGTAGTTGTTAGGTTTAGGTATTGGGTAGGATTGGGGATGTAGAATATGGTCATGCAGAATAAGTACTAATAAACAGCCAATATGCCAATAAAAGCCATGTTAATAACAACTAGTTAATAGAACTATTAATATTAAATAGAGAATTGCCCCCTACACAGAAGTGTTACCCTTTATTTTATTTCAATGATGCTATTATGCAATTAACTGCTGTTGTAACTGATTGCATGAACATATGAAGATTAGTCTTCTACAGAAGAAAAGTCATGAGTTTAGATTGAATCTTTTTTTGTCGGTGAACTATTCCTCGAGAACACTTGCCTCCCCGAGTCAAGCCCAGCAGCAGCAGCGTACAACACATCCATCATGTCTGTCTCACACCAACACACTCACTGTACTTTATGAGATGACCTCTGCCAGCCAGCCAGCGAGTCCATGGACGGAGATGGTAAAATGTAAACACAGAGAGAAGGCTGGGAAATCTCAAAATGACTGCTGCAAAAAAAAGTGTAAATGTTTTGTAGTGGTTGTATAAGGTTTGTGTGTTTGTTTGGGACGCACATTTATTGTATTTTTCTGTGAAAGAAGCGTGTTGATCAACATGTTTACACAGTTACGTTGCAGTTAGCAGAGACATGCGCACACAAAACACAAGATAATCTCCCGCCTCAGCGCATCCACTTCCTGCATCCAGAAATACTGCAGGCGACGGAAAGAAAGTGAGTTACAGTTTCCTGTCTCATGGTACTTTGAAAGTCAAAAGTTCAGAGATGGAGCGCTCGTGACCTTCAGCATGACTGGCACAATGAAGCCATGTAGGACATGACCTCTAAACATCCCTCGGACATACTTGCTTACAAGAAAAACAACTGGGTTTATACAGATATAAAGACAATGAAATTGAAGACCGCATGAAATCAACAGTTTGAGTTTAACCAGCCACTTGTTAGATGTTATGATATAGGAAACGTAGAATTTACTTTTCAATTGTATTGAGACAATTTATTTTAGAGTGGAAAAGAGTATTGATAATAGGATGATGCTTAATCACATTACTTGTAGATTTATAGTATACATGACACGTTGAATATACATTAAATTTACATTTTTTGTGATGATTTTTGTGTACTCCCAAAGTTCTTCCGGTTTGGCTTTAGAATATAAAGATCTTAAAAAAACAATATATGTATATATGTATACACGTACAGTACATGCATACATTGTTTGCCCATGCAGTATATAAACGCACACACATACATCACTAAGGCCATTTTAAAAGCACATATTTTCTAAAACATTTACTTGAGTAAATCTTAAACATTCAGCCCAGGCTTTGGTCGGCCGAGGTTCTTCTCCGCCTCTTTCATCTTGGCAGCATCTGAGTCTATGCTGCCCAGCCAAACAGCCTTCCTCACCTCATATAATAAATGACGCCCGACAGGCTCGATCCATCCAAAAGGTGCTTTAGATTTTCAGCAGCAGCGCTGAAAAACACCCCGAACTAATGTGTTGACTTAGAAAGCCCTCGGGGCTGATATTATTTTACCCTCCAGCTTGTGGAGAAGGAGACGGTCTAAAACAATCTTTGGCAGATCTCACAGCGTTTAACTCACAGTTGGACTGTTAAGGGCTGCTGTTGGACAGACAGTACAAGCACTGACATTTGTGTTTTATGAACGGTTGACTTTTCTATCCACTGGGAGAATATCAAAGCCTGTTGTTTCTTTTGAAACATCAATCATTCTAGTTTTAGAGGATATATTATTTGATTTATTAGTAAGCAAATAAGGAAACACAATAATAGTATCAATAGTATTTGCACAAAATGAATTTCTATCATAGCATTTCTTTTCTCTAGAAATCAGAAGCCGTCAGTGGGCCTCATGTATAAAATCAGAAGAAGTGAAAAACAGGCTTTAAAGAGATAACCGAACTCCAGCAGAGGTTTGGATTTTTTACTGGATATTTATGTTTTGTATAAAATGACCGCAAATAATTCATTATTATTGTTTCACAGTTATTTTTACACTGAAAGTATTTTTTTCGCTTAAATTACTTTGCTTAAAAAATGCATCTGACTTCAGTCTTAAAGGACTATGATTGTTAATGTAAAAACTAATGTATGTGTAAATTAAGTCCTACCGGTCATTTCTGCGGCGCAATCAAATGTGTATTAAATGTGTTTATTAAAAAAAAAGAGAAAATGGTCTGTGGCGGAGGAGACAGATGCATGTTTCTGAATGGGATCTAATGCTGCAAATGATGCATTTCAGTCCGCTTAAATTAAGTGTGCGCTGTTTTATGTTTACATAATTTTTTTTTCATTCAGGTCGGTTAGAGGCAGGCAGAGGTCTTCAGCCCCCACAAACCAGCCTGGAACCTGCCGCACAAAGCCGGGCAACCTCGAGCTGTGACCCGGTGCCCGTCTTCCACCCCATCGAACATCGCAGATCGCACGAATAAAGCGTGCGTGTTTTCTGTTTTCATTCAAATGCATATTTCTCAAACAAACAAGCTATCACCTTGCAAATAGGTAAACTTACCCATCGCTAGTAATTGATTATTGTATGTTTTTATATGTTTTACTTTGAATTGGGGCATTTAATTGGAGTAAATTATCTTAAAAAAGCCTAAAAGCTCAAGAAAGTGTTTTAAACCTCCACACCAGTTACACCACCACAACCAGAGACCTCCACACCAGTAGCACCACCACAGCCAGAGACCTCCACAACAGTAGCACCACCACAGCCAGATACCTCCACACTAATAGCACCACCACAGCCAGATACCTCCACACTAGTAGCACCACCACAGCCAGAGACCTCCACACCAATAGCACCCCCACAGCCAGATACCTCCACACTAGTAGCACCCCCACAGCCAGATACCTCCACACTAGTAGCACCACCACAGCCAGAGACCTCCACACTAGTTACACCCCCACAGCCAGAGACCTCCACACTAGTAGCACCCCCACAGCCAGATACCTCTACACTAGTAGCACCACCACAGCCAGATACCTCCACACTAGTAGCACCACCACAGCCAGATACCTCTACACTAGTAGCACCACCACAGCCAGATACCTCCACACTAGTAGCACCACCACAGCCAGATACCTCCACACTAGTAGCACCACCACAGCCAGATACCTACACACTAGTAGCACCCCCACAGCCAGATACCTCCACACTAGTAGCACCACCACAGCCAGATACCTCCACACTAGTAGCACCACCACAGCCAGAGACTTCCACACCAGTAGCACCCCCACAGCCAGATACCTCTACACTAGTAGCACCACCACAGCCAGATACTTCCACACCAGTAGCACCACCACAGCCAGATACCTCTACACTAGTAGCACCACCACAGCCAGAGACTTCCACACTAGTAGCATCACCACAGCCAGATACCTCCACACTAGTAGCACCACCACAGCCAGATACCTCCACACTAGTAGCACCACCACAGCCAGAGACTTCCACACCAGTAGCACCCCCAGAGCCAGATACCTCTACACTAGTAGCACCACCACAGCCAGAGACCTCCACACTAGTAGCACCACCACAGCCGGATACCTCTACACTAGTAGCACCACTACAGCCAGAGACTTCCACACCAGTAGCACCACCACAGCCAGATACCTCTACACTAGTAGCACCACCACAGCCAGAGACCTCCACACTAGTAGCACCACCACAGCCGGATACCTCTACACTAGTAGCACCACTGCAGCCAGAGACTTCCACACCAGTAGCACCACCACAGCCAGATACCTCTACACTAGTAGCACCACCACAGCCAGAGACTTCCACACTAGTAGCACCACCACAGCCAGATACCTCCACACTAGTAGCACCACCACAGCCAGATACCTCCACACTAGTAGCACCACCACAGCCAGAGACTTCCACACCAGTAGCACCCCCACAGCCAGATACCTCTACACTAGTAGCACCACCACAGCCAGAGACTTCCACACTAGTAGCACCACCACAGCCAGATACCTCCACACTAGTAGCACCCCCACAGCCAGATACCTCCACACTAGTAGCACCACCACAGCCAGATACCTCCACACTAGTAGCACCACCACAGCCAGAGACTTCCACACCAGTAGCACCCCCACAGCCAGATACCTCTACACTAGTAGCACCACCACAGCCAGAGACTTCCACACCAGTAGCACCACCACAGCCAGATACCTCCACACTAGTTACACCCCCACAGCCAGATATCTCTACACTAGTAGCACCCCCACAGCCAGAGACCTCCACACTAGTAGCACCACCACAGCCAGATACCTCCACACTAGTAGCACCACCACAGCCAGAGACTTCCACACCAGTAGCACCACCACAGCCAGAGACCTCCACACTAGTTACACCCCCACAGCCAGATACCTCTACACTAGTAGCACCCCCACAGCCAGAGACCTCCACACTAGTTACACCCCCACAGCCAGATACCTCTACACTAGTAGCACCACCACAGCCAGAGACTTCCACACCAGTAGCACCACCACAGCCAGAGACTTCCACACTAGTAGCACCACCACAGCCAGAGACTTCCATACTAGTAGCACCACCACAGCCAGAGACCTCCACACTAGTTACACCCCCACAGCCAGATACCTCCACACTAGTAGCACCACCACAGCCAGAGACTTCCACACCAGTAGCACCACCACAGCCAGAGACTTCCACACTAGTAGCACCACCACAGCCAGAGACTTCCACACTAGTTACACCCCCACAGCCAGAGACTTCCACACCAGTAGCACCACCACAGCCAGAGACCTCTACACTATATATATAGCGCTTTTTAAAATTTTCATTGTTACGAAGCAGTTGTTCAAGAAAACATTAACTATAAGCAAAACATATAAGGTTGTGCAAGTCAAAACACAGGTCAAATATCAGACACACAATAAATTCCTATATGCAGTGTTATTTAAAAAAGACTATAAAATTCTAGCAGCCCCCCGGCCAGGCAAACAGTGCAAAACAGTATGCAAACGGTGGCGAGGAACCCAAAACTCCATTGGAGGAGAAAAAAAACCTGAGAGGGACACCAGGACTAACCAGGGGATTCCAGTTCCCCTCTGGCAACAACTGCAGCCTCTGCACAAGCTCGACAGTGCTTGCACAACAAGGCAAAATAAAAAAATAGATTTAAGATTATCATTAATAATCTTGTAGCGGTTGATATTTTGAAGAGTCTCCACTTCCTTTGTCCAGCTTTATTATCACAGCATTTGTCAGGTCTGTGTCTTTTTGTCCATGTGGTTGACACAACACAGCATTTCAATCAATTCAACAATTGATCTAACAGTAACATTGTCAATTATTTATATTGTTTTTACCGGTGCAACTGAAATAACAATATTAAAGCAACTTTCAAACATATACAATTATATTTTAAACTTACAATATAACACATAACTTAAAGGATGTTTATCTCACAAATTCTGTCAAAATATTTAAGTTTTCATCTTCATGTGGTTGCAAACCTGTACATGACTTTCCTCTGCGGAAACTGGTGTGGAGGTCTCTGGCTGTGGTGGTGCTACTAGTCTGGAGGTCTCTGGCTGTGGGGGTGTAGCTAGTGTGGAGGTCTCTGGCTGTGGTGGTGCTACTAGTGTAGAGGTCTCTGGCTGTGGGGGTGCTACTAGTGTAGAGGTATCTGGCTGTGGTGGTGCTAATAGTGTGGAGGTATCTGGCTGTGGGGGTGCTACTGGTGTGGAGGTCTCTGGCTGTGGTGGTGCTACTAGTGTAGAGGTATCTGGCTGTGGGGGTGCTACTAGTGTAGAGGTATCTGGCTGTGGGGGTGTAACTAGTGTGGAGGTCTCTGGCTGTGGTGGTGCTACTAGTGTAGAGGTATCTGGCTGTGGGGGTGTAACTAGTGTGGAGGTCTCTGGCTGTGGTGGTGCTACTAGTGTGGAAGTCTCTGGCTGTGGTGGTGCTACTAGTGTGGAGGTCTCTGGCTGTGGTGGTGCTACTAGTGTGGAAGTCTCTGGCTGTGGTGGTGCTACTAGTGTGGAAGTCTCTGGCTGTGGTGGTGCTACTAGTGTGGAGGTCTCTGGCTGTGGGGGTGCTACTAGTGTAGAGGTATCTGGCTGTGGGGGTGTAACTAGTGTGGAGGTCTCTGGCTGTGGGGGTGCTACTGGTGTGGAAGTCTCTGGCTGTGGTGGTGCTACTAGTGTGGAAGTCTCTGGCTGTGGTGGTGCTACTAGTGTGGAGGTCTCTGGCTGTGGGGGTGCTACTAGTGTAGAGGTATCTGGCTGTGGGGGTGTAACTAGTGTGGAGGTCTCTGGCTGTGGGGGTGCTACTGGTGTGGAGGTCTCTGGCTGTGGTGGTGCTACTAGTGTAGAGGTATCTGGCTGTGGGGGTGCTACTAGTGTGGAGGTCTCTGGCTGTGGGGGTGTAACTAGTGTGGAGGTCTCTGGCTGTGGTGGTGCTACTAGTGTGGAGGTATCTGGCTGTGGGGGTGCTACTAGTGTAGAGGTATCTGGCTGTGGTGGTGCTACTAGTGTGGAGGTATCTGGCTGTGGGGGTGTAACTAGTGTGGAGGTCTCTGGCTGTGGTGGTGCTACTAGTGTGGAGGTATCTGGCTGTGGGGGTGCTACTAGTGTAGAGGTCTCTGGCTGTGGGGGTGTAACTAGTGTGGAGGTCTCTGGCTGTGGTGGTGCTACTAGTGTGGAGGTATCTGGCTGTGGGGGTGCTACTAGTGTAGAGGTATCTGGCTGTGGTGGTGCTTCCACACCAGTAGCACCACCACAGCCAGATACCTCCACACTAGTAGCACCACCACAGCCAGATACCTCCACACTAGTTACACCCCCACAGCCAGATATCTCTACACTAGTAGCACCCCCACAGCCAGAGACCTCCACACTAGTAGCACCACCACAGCCAGATACCTCCACACTAGTAGCACCACCACAGCCAGAGACTTCCACACCAGTAGCACCACCACAGCCAGAGACCTCCACACTAGTTACACCCCCACAGCCAGATACCTCTACACTAGTAGCACCCCCACAGCCAGAGACCTCCACACTAGTAGCACCACCACAGCCAGATACCTCTACACTAGTAGCACCACCACAGCCAGAGACCTCCACACTAGTAGCACCACCACAGCCAGATACCTCTACACTAGTAGCACCACCACAGCCAGAGACTTCCACACCAGTAGCACCACCACAGCCAGAGACTTCCACACTAGTAGCACCACCACAGCCAGAGACTTCCATACTAGTAGCACCACCACAGCCAGAGACCTCCACACTAGTTACACCCCCACAGCCAGATACCTCCACACTAGTAGCACCACCACAGCCAGAGACTTCCACACCAGTAGCACCACCACAGCCAGAGACTTCCACACTAGTAGCACCACCACAGCCAGAGACTTCCACACTAGTTACACCCCCACAGCCAGAGACTTCCACACCAGTAGCACCACCACAGCCAGAGACCTCTACACTAGTAGCACCACCACAGCCAGATACCTCTACACTAGTAGCACCCCCACAGCCAGATACCTCCACACTAGTAGCACCACCACAGCCAGAGACCTCCACACTAGTTACACCCCCACAGCCAGAGACCTCTACACTAGTAGCACCCCCACAGCCAGATACCTCCACACTAGTAGCACCACCACAGCCAGAGACCTCCACACTAGTTACACCCCCACAGCCAGATACCTCCACACTAGTAGCACCACCACAGCCAGATACCTCTACACTAGTAGCACCCCCACAGCCAGATACCTCCACACTAGTAGCACCACCACAGCCAGAGACCTCCACACTAGTTACACCCCCACAGCCAGAGACCTCCACACTAGTAGCACCCCCACAGCCAGATACCTCTACACTAGTAGCACCACCACAGCCAGAGACCTCCACACCAGTAGCACCCCCACAGCCAGAGACCTCCACACTAGTTACACCC
Source organism: Barbatula barbatula (assembly GCF_947034865.1). Classification (NCBI taxonomy): domain Eukaryota; kingdom Metazoa; phylum Chordata; class Actinopteri; order Cypriniformes; family Nemacheilidae; genus Barbatula; species Barbatula barbatula. Next base: position 1,581,117 of record NC_136773.1, read on the forward strand.
CCACAGCCAGATACCTCTACACTAGTAGCACCCCCACAGCCAGAGACCTCCACACTAGTAGCACCACCACAGCCAGAGACTTCCACACTAGTAGCACCACCACAGCCAGAGACTTCCACACCAGTAGCACCCCCACAGCCAGAGACCTCCACACTAGTTACACCCCCACAGCCAGATACCTCTACACTAGTAGCACCCCCACAGCCAGAGACCTCCACACTAGTAGCACCACCACAGCCAGAGACTTCCACACTAGTAGCACCACCACAGCCAGAGACTTCCACACTAGTAGCACCACCACAGCCAGAGACCTCCACACTAGTAGCACCACCACAGCCAGAGACCTCCACACTAGTTACACCACCACAGCCAGAGACTTCCACACTAGTAGCACCACCACAGCCAGAGACCTCCACACTAGTTACACCCCCACAGCCAGATACCTCTACACTAGTAGCACCACCACAGCCAGAGACCTCCACACTAGTTACACCCCCACAGCCAGATACCTCTACACTAGTAGCACCCCCACAGCCAGATACCTCTACACTAGTAGCACCACCACAGCCAGAGACCTCCACACCAGTAGCACCCCCACAGCCAGATACCTCCACACTATTAGCACCACCACAGCCAGATACCTCTACACTAGTAGCACCCCCACAGCCAGAGACCTCTACACTAGTAGCACCACCACAGCCAGAGACCTCCACACTAGCTACACCCCCACAGCCAGAGACCTCCAGACTAGTAGCACCACCACAGCCAGAGACCTCCACACCAGTTTCCGCAGAGGAAAGTCATGTACAGGTTTGCAACCACATGAAGATGAAAACTTAAATATTTTGACAGAATTTGTGAGATAAACATCCTTTAAGTTATGTGTTATATTGTAAGTTTAAAATATAATTGTATATGTTTGAAAGTTGCTTTAATATTGTTATTTCAGTTGCACCGGTAAAAACAATATAAATAATTGACAATGTTACTGTTAGATCAATTGTTGAATTGATTGAAATGCTGTGTTGTGTCAACCACATGGACAAAAAGACACAGACCTGACAAATGCTGTGATAATAAAGCTGGACAAAGGAAGTGGAGACTCTTCAAAATATCAACCGCTACAAGATTATTAATGATAATCTTAAATCTATTTTTTTATTTTGCCTTGTTGTGCAAGCACTGTCGAGCTTGTGCAGAGGCTGCAGTTGTTGCCAGAGGGGAACTGGAATCCCCTGGTTAGTCCTGGTGTCCCTCTCAGGTTTTTTTTCTCCTCCAATGGAGTTTTGGGTTCCTCGCCACCGTTTGCATACTGTTTTGCACTGTTTGCCTGGCCGGGGGGCTGCTAGAATTTTATAGTCTTTTTTAAATAACACTGCATATAGGAATTTATTGTGTGTCTGATATTTGACCTGTGTTTTGACTTGCACAACCTTATATGTTTTGCTTATAGTTAATGTTTTCTTGAACAACTGCTTCGTAACAATGAAAATTTTAAAAAGCGCTATATATATAAAGCTGACTTGACTTGACATTGCTGTAATCATACGATCAAAAATAAAAGCTGTGGAAAACATAATTAGCTGTGAACGCATCTGAAATGAGATTATTTGAGCTGTGAATACTGTCTCACTATCATTGTATATAACAATTTCTTAACAGCTTGTGTTGTCTTGGATTCTTCAAGTACTCCAGTTTTTACAACAGCCCAGAGGCATGCAGATCAGGTAGAATCAGGAACTCTAAATTGCCCATTGTAGGTTTGTGAATATGATTTATGGTCTTGCCCCCTGTCCAAAGCTATTCTGTGCTGCTGTATACAAAGCTATTGAGCTGTCAGCATTCAGAAATGTTATGGTTTCATAATATAAATTTAAATACAGCAGATACTGCTTTTTTAGAAGTACAGTACAGTGTACTTGACATCTATGTGTTGAGCATCGAGCAAGTTCATTTAGAACAGGAGCGAATCAAGAAGTTTACAAAACTCACGTAAAAGAATTACTGATTCTGTTTGTAGATTAGGTATTAGAATTTTAGACAATTTTACACAAAAACAGTAAATTAAAAATGTCTTCATAGTTTCCATAATGCATACTGTACAACTGTGTTTGTTTAGCCACTCCTTTATTTAATGCCATGTCAGAAGTGGGATTTTGCATGTTTATTTTTCTATTTTTCAAGTCTGTTCCAAATCTGTTCCAAGTCTCTAGTTCTTGTTACATTGTGTTTTGGTGAGTCAGTCTAGTCTTGTTCTTAGTGTTTATTTCCCTAGCCTAGTTAGTCTGTGTCTTGATCGTTACTATTATTTATCTTGTCTTGTTTTACTCCCTCGTGGGTTTTGTTTTGTGTTTATTGTGAATAAACTTTTGTTAACCCCTTCATCCCCTTGTCTGCCTGCACTTGGGTTCTTCCCCTACACAGTTCATGGCAGAGTCGCATATGGCCAATGAGACTGGGTTGCATATGGCATGCAGTTCCCTCATAAATGTTTTTTTGTAATTTTCCTTACTCCTTTTTTCCCCCAAACTTTACATGTTGTCCATCTTTATCTAGATATATGTACTGCAGAGGTACATTATTGTTACATTTAGTTACACTGTAAATGCAGTAGATTGCTGGTTGTAATCTAACACATTCCCATAATAAGTATTTATAAAATCGTTTCAGAGGCAAATCATGACACTAAAACGCAGACCAAGCAGTTCTTCTCTTTAGCGCCTCCAGTGGACTTCAGTGTGTCTCAAAACTGGAGCAATATGTACGTGTTTTGTGGAACAGAGTGAACAGAGTACAAAAAGTGAATAGAGTACTGATTTCCTTTGAGACCAGGTTGGTAATATTACAATTATGGCAGTGGCAGAAACACTTTAAGAACTATCATGGATCAAAGGGGCACATGATCTTGAAGAGTTTTCTACAATGCAACGCATGTAAATGTGAATCCAAGTAAGACAGAATGAATAAGGTAACAAAAACTTCTTCTCAAATCCACCTTAAAGAATTGAATATTATACACTTTATGTAACCTTATGCAATTTGTTAGTAAATGGTTTAAATACAAGCTTTTAAATGCATTTACAGCTTTGACGAACATGCAAAAAAGTGAGAATACTCGTGCTCTAAAGAGAGCTGCCTGAAAATTTAGCACGCCTGGAATAATTGTTTTGGGGTGTTTCGCACTGAATGGATGGACAGTGTTTCAACCTACAGAAAAGCCTTAAGAACATCTAGATCTGCTTACTTTTCGTCATTATTAGAAGAAAACCAACACAACACCAGATTTCTATTTGATACAGTGGCTAAATCAACCAAAAATATACACAGTAGTGACAAATGTATAAACTTCTTTGCAAACAAACTTGACAACATTAGAGAGAAAATTACAAAGGTAGTTTAAATCCTATTTATCTGACAATTTTCAGTATTTCACCAATCACTAGTTCAGTACGGAGTGCTACAGGGCTCAGAACTAGGCCCTCTGCTCTTCACGTTATACATGCATTGTCTCCTCTAGCCCAGACGAAAGACATCAATTCACCAATATGATGTGATGTATAAGAGATGTAAAAAACTAGATGGCTTGCATCTTCCTACTATTAAATTCAGACAGAAAAGCAGTTATTCTCAACCATCCGAAAACTACTGCACGTATCAACCTAGAATACTTCTTAATTCTCGATGAATGTTCCATAAAGCTTTAGTTGTCAGTTAAAACGTATATTTGATAGTAATGTGTCTTTTGAAAGCCACGTTTTCATCCTTTGTAAAACTGTGTTTTATTACCTTAAAAATTTATGCAAACTATGGCACATGTTATGCAGAAAAGTTTTTTTTGTGCCTTCATGACATCAAGATTAGACTATTGCAATGCCCTAATGCATGGTTGCACTACACTGCACTGGTTGCCAATTAAACATTGCATAAACTTTTACATATAAGGCCTGTATGGTTTAGTTCCTCAGTACCTGACAAAGCTTATGTCGCATCACAGTCCTTCACGTTCCCTGCGTTCTCAGAATTCTGACCAGCTAGAATTTCAAGTGCGGGAGGCACATCATCTTTGTACCTAGCACCTAAACCTTGGAGTCACAACAAGCTATTAGATAAACACTGTGTCTATTTATCCTTACTTGTCCATTCTTAAGATTAATTGTCCATTCGTCTCAAACTCTATACATGGAGGGCCACAGCTCTGCACAGTATTTCTCCAACCCCAATCAAACACACCTGATTCAGTTAATTAAGGTCTTCAGGATTTCTTGAAACTTTCAAGTAGGTGTGGTTTGGAGCTGGTTGGAACTGAGCTTGAGACCACTGCCATAAAGCTTAGTTGGCTCATACAATTTTAGCCTGTCAAGATGCAAAAGTGTTGTTTTACCAAGCCACGGAGAACTGTCTCCCCTGGTCGAGTCTGTTTTCTCCCAAGGTTATTTTTATCCATTTATATACATCATTGGTGTAATGGTTCAGCCTCTGTGTGTTGGCTCACTAACCTACACCTGAGCATTCCTTTTAAGATAGAATAATGAACATGACTGTTTTTCATGAAAATGATCGACATGATGGCTAAATGGTAAATAAACATCACATAAACCTTGAGCTACATGACAGAGAAATTTTCCTGTATCTCAGTGGTAAGAGCATTGCGTTAACAACACAAGGTTGTGTGTTGGATCCCAGGGGATTGCAAATACCTTATATAAATGTATAGGATAATGCAATGTAAGTCGCTTTGGATAAAAGCGTCTGCCAAATACCTAAATGTAAATAAAAAATGTAAAAATTATATCATGAGATCGCATAGCTTGAATAAAGTGCATGTGCGTGTTAACTTCTGATCTGCTGCTATATCATTAAAAGCCATTTGGAAAATGAATGATGTTTTTTCTGAATATAGTTGATTCCTGCTGAAATAAAAAAAACAATAGAACCCTGCTCAAAATACAAAGAGAAAATGTAATGGATTTAATGGTTATAATGGGAATTGTATTGTCTGGATACTTGTTGTCTACTTGTTTGTGATGGATTCTAATGGAGAGATTGGAATAAAACCCCAAAAAAGAGAAATTTAATAAAAAAATCTCATTCTAATTCACAAATTTATAGTTTTTTTAAGCAGGGATGGAACTTGCTGTGAAACCATAGTATCCACAAATTTCCCATTTTTCCTATATAGTAACCATAATCCAAATAAGCAATTTTAGTTGCCATGTAAAACCACAGTAACTACAAATACCATAGTTTCATTATAGTAGCTATAGTTTATGTTTGTAGTTAAACTATGGTAATACAATGGTAATAAATCCAACAAACACGTGGCTTCTAAACTTTACTAAATACAAGAACCTCACATCTCACTGGTAAATTGCTGCTAAAACTGGTAAAGGGAAAATATAAAAAACACTGCTCATTAATACATGTAGGCCTGGGGGGTAATGAGGATACTTATGAGGATAAATGATCATATCTAAACTAAACATGTTTGTGCTTAACGTATAAAGCTCTTTAGTGAGTTGCTCATGGAAAGTCAACGGGGCAAATTTTGAAGCGAACTACTCCTTTAAAACCACTGATACTGTGAGCTACTCTGTGTTTCAGTAGGTCGCTTCAGAGGCATAAGGTATACGACAATGAAACGTTGCACCACTGACACATTATATTACTTTTAACACTTGAGTACTTTTAAAAGCATGTATTTCTGTACTTTTACAGTGTGTGTGTGTGTGTGTGTGTGTGCGCGTGCGTGTTCATTTGCCTTTTCCCTTACTGTCTCAATTACCATCTTACTTTCTGTGTGTTTGTAGTTTTCTCGTACAGCTGCTCTGATGCCATGGGAATTGTAAAAGAACTATAAAAATGTAAATTGAAAATTTGAGTCAATTATTGAGACTTCGACTAACGCTGAATTGCTATAACGTAAAAAAATCTGGTTGAAATTGCTTGCATAATCATTTTGTGTGTTTATGTGTGTGTGTTCTTATAAATGCATTATAATGACACCCTCCTTATAACATAAAAAATGTCTTTTTATAATAAAAAACCGTTTTTGACACACACACACACACACACACACACACACACCCGGAGCGTTCTACTGACTCAGAACAGCCATGAATCCCAAACCTTGATTACAATGCAGTCTCTACAAGACAAATGAGCGCATGTAGCGCATGTGCTGCCAGACTATCTTTAGCTGCAGGCCTGGCTGACAGAAAACAACAGGCACAGAGCAAACGGGAACACAAACTTCATAGGGTTGACAGAAACACATCTAAAGTCCTATTACTGACACACAGACACGCAATATTTAAAAGCAGACAGTGCTTGGGCAGCAACAAGCCTGAGGGATAGCAGATTTTGCCTGAACAAAGACACAGTCTTTTATAAATGCTTGGCACTGGGCACATCATCCGTCACGACCACGTTTATACTGCCTCTCCTCACTGTTGCTTTAACCTCAGTGGGCAGATGACCGGGCGGCGGGGCAGATGTGATTTATGGGCAGCACTCAGCACTGAGCTCTCAATGCACATCTGAACTCCTTTTCATCCCACACAAACACATGAGCGACAGAGACACTCCATTGAAATGAGACGTTTATGATTTGCTTGTGCTAAAGTTCATAAATGATGTGAAATTACCTCAATACATTATTTTACGTCCACAGCATGTGTGAAAGGGAATCTGTTTTAATTGCAGGTTAATATTAAACAGTAATACAATAAATAAGATGCCAAGTTTGACATAATTAAACATTTGACACCAACGCTATAATACAACGTTACACTCAAAGAAAAAGGTTTACTCGTTCTATCTGACACATATAAATCGATGACACTTCGACAACATGGACTTACTGAAACTATGCACAGGTTTGAGTTCCCAGCGTGCTTTGCTCTCACGACTGGATTTAGACCGTGCTAATTCTGGAATAACTGGAACATCACTTTGTTAACATTCACAATTAAAAGCAAAAATGTGAGACCACCAGTTAAAATGATTGTATTAGTGGCTTTTATAATATTATTGTATGTTATTTAGTATTTTTATACTAATTGTATAGATGAGAACCCCTTAAATAATAATTCAACGAAAACAAAGCCAGCATTAACTTTTGAACGGTGGTGGCGTTTTATTGTTATTATTATTGCTGTTATTGTAATTATTATTATTACAAGAACACAGTGATTGAAGACATGCTTACATTTTACATGTATTTGTTATAATATTGCAATTCTGTTGAACTTTTCCAGATTAAAAAAGATTAAATCCCAGATCACTTGTTACTGTATACTGTAAATGTGTAATACAGATCATTAAAAATGTAATAAATAAAATATTAAAATGGAAACTTATTTAGAAACATATAGTACATTCACAAATTCAAATAAATCACAAAGTCATAAATGCCTCTTTTTGTATTACCATGTTTTTGGCAGTGCTGCTTCACTCCTGTAGGGGGCGACCTATCCAAAGTAATATCAGCTCCAGTACTGCAGTAATTTGCATTTACATACATTGTTCAAATACTATTCGATTAGTAAAAACAACTGAATTTGTCAAGATGATTGTTAGTGATAGTTGGTCATTTTTGTCAAAAGTACAAAAATGTACCAAAAATATGTTTCATCAAATAGACATGCAAATTCTGGGTTTAAATAGGCATACCCGTGTGAAGTCTCTATTACAATGTTGATGTATGCTTTTATAAAGCATAGTTTACCATAGTCAGGTAAGTGACAAGTCACAACCAACGACACATGAAAATACATTTGTATTCACAGAAAAACATATGTCCTTTTTGTGCGCATCTTTTAAAACAGAAACGATATTTGTCTGGACTCAAGGAGTTTTAGTCTGGACTTCAGGAGTTTGGTCAAATAGAAACAGATGATTCAATATATTTGTGAAATGTCACATCCACAATGCTGGAATTGCCTACATTTTATTGAAGGTAAATTCCATAGAAGTTTTTATTTTTTGAGAGGGATCTTTAAAACTAAACCTTTAAGAGTGATGAGCAGAAATACACAGTCGTTCTACTGCAGCGGCTATGACATATTCAACTTTCCCTGGAAACCAGGACAGAGTCACGAAACAGCAACGGAACCGTCCACATGGGCAACATGGTGGTCCGGTCATTATTACACACACACACACACACACACACATGTATTTATTACTTGTTATTTTTTAACGGGTCTTAAAAGAGTGTTGCCACAAGTGATACATTTATGAAACTTTATCTAAGCCAACTGAAAAATGTAGATGTGGGAGTCGTGCTCTGTTTTCTTTACAGAGAAAGTATTTTCAGAAAAATGTCTTATTTGTGATAAGACTTAAACACCCCGTAGCTTCAGCTACCAGAAATTTCACTTAACATAGTGAGAAGGTTATCAACACCTATTAAACTACATGAAGTCTTTTAACTGTTTGCGCTTGTATTTAAAGGAATAGTTCACCCAAACCTTGTGATCATTATTCATTATTAATTGAATACATTTAGCGGTTAAGCAAGTGTTTGATTTGTTCTTTGCTAAAGATTATATAGAGCAGAGCAGAGAAACTGTGTGAACATTCTGCATCGAATGCTTGTGATAAGTGGAGGTATTGTGAAAAACAAGACACATCCACATCCAGTCCAACAACATCGATCACAGGCTTAGCATTGAACTACCTCCCCTGCACACACACACACAGTCCAGACTAGACAGAGTTTATTGATAAGATTACACATACCACCCAGAGGAAAGTTTGATTGCTTATATGGTCCTCTGACTTTTTATTGTAGAATGTGGTTGTAATATAACTAGGATGTGTTTCTCTTAAGATACATTTTTCTAGATCTAAAAAGCAGATTTCATGAGCGTATTAATCATTATATTGTCGGCTTAACTGGTGATGCTCTGCGTTTTCTATACTATATAGAAAAAATCCTTCCGAAGCATAAATCACTTGAATCATGTCTCTACGGGCAGCTCGAGGTTTCTCTAACATTTTAGTGATTTCCACGATTGGTCACACACTGAACCTGCAGCAAAGGTTAATAGCATCCAAGATCCCAATCTGCAGATGACACACCACACAAGAGCTCTTCTGAGAACACGGGGTGAATGTTTGTTACTGAGGTCTGTTTTCTCTACACGCACTTACATAATTAAAACGTGAATTTCTAGAAAGTCCAGGATGGCGTGCAGCTGGGACATCATGTGCACTCACAGGCGTGGGAGTGATTAATGTGTGTGTTGCGTGTGTCAAGTACCATCAGGAAGACGGAGAAATATCATGTGTTTGTGCGTGTACGGGACGGAGTGGTTTGTTCATGTCCTTTGTCATCGAATGCAAGAGTTTTCCAGTTTGACTCAATGCTCGCATGCGTGGGATGACGGTTGAGGGTCGTGTACCTCATAAAACAAATGTAAGAGAACACAACTAATTTACGAGAGTAAATACCGATCACCCCGAACGATTTTATAAAGAATGTATTTTTCGGCAGTGCTGACAAATAATGACAAGAATACAAGTATTTCTTTTAAAAGTTAAAGCATAACTAATAAGGGATTTTTACTCTGAATTCTGTAAACCCTTCCACTCTTCCACTACAATTCCTAACTCATCTGTCGACATGTTGAAAAGCTTCTGAGGGCAGGTTGCATGGACTTTCTTTTTACAGGTAGGAGCTCAATATTCATTATGACAGGACATTTATTTTTTTCTATTGCTTCAACAGGAATGGCTGGTTCAGTCAATGGCCTCCTCTAGGAGGAGCAGGGCGGCTTAGTGAGGTCTGACACAAGCCTGCTGACCCACGATCCTATCGGCATGTGATGAGGGGAGTCAGCATTGGTATGAAATACTACAGACAGAAGCATTGTGATCCGTCTTTCACAGCTTATCTGTGACGCTGGCTTACGAGTCAATGAAAACATGTTAAAATTGGCTGCTGAATTATTTAATGCTGTCACAGCTGCAGTGGCTCAAAAATGGCACAGAAAGACAAACAACAAACCATTATTACCCCCACAGGTTCAACACGTATCCCTTTTCACACACTTATGTGCTTTTTGGGGATGTGACGATATCAAAATCTCACTGTACACGATCACACATCGGGATTAAGTCCACGGTACAATATGTATTGCAATATTTAAAATGACAAATGATGACTTGGAAATGTGCCATAAGCATCCTCTTTTCTTTATCCTCTAATCATAACTGCTGCTTAGAGGTATAGTATGAGATGGGTCACATGACCTAAATATCCATTGGGATCGAACCCATGACCTTGACGTTGCGAACATCGTGCTCTAACCACTGAGCTGCAGGAACATTTTGACACTTTTTTTATAGAGATTCAGTTCAAAATGTAGAGGATTTCTATCTATTTTCAAATTTTCACTGTTTAAACGATTAGCAAATTTCATATCGTGGAATTTCCACAAATGCTTTTAAGAATTTGACTAAAGTGATTTAACTGACTAAGAAGCAGAGAGGGAGGTAAGGTGAGGTTAAAACACGCACTCACACAACACACACATAGTTCTGTTTTATTTCCATTCCTTCTCTGCACTGGATGACGCACATCCAGAATAGTTGAGAAAATAATCATCATTTTATTGCAATTGTGTCTTCACAACATCCCACACAGAAGTAAGGACTGGCTTCAAGTCGAGTCAGCAGCATGAGTCAGGCGACTGTATAAGCTCTGGTCACCTTTCATAAACACCATCCAGCACGGCCCAGCGCAAAAGCATAGCTGACATCTGAAATCGCCTCTTCATTGGTCTGAGCGTACAGTTATTGGCCTTTGTAGAGAAGGGTTCATACATCTCCCCCTCATGTAATTTCTTTGAAAACAACACTGACACTCAATATGAGCTCCGGGGCGGTAACGGGGGCACAGTGTCTCTCCGCTCCCATGTTTCTCCCAGCGGGCATCTCGATTAGAGCTCAGATAAGCTGTGCATCCATTTACAATCACAGCTTCTGTGATTTTTTCTTTTTGCTCAAAATAAGTAAATTACCTCTAATACCCTTTCTCCAGCACTCAGCCTTTTTAGCTTTTATGTAAACCAGATGTTTTGCACACACGCACACACACACACTACTGCATGCAGGGTACCGGGGTAATGTATAAACAGTCAAATATATAAAAAATGTTTCTGTGCCCAACCTACAATAAACTTTCTACAGAATTCTACAGAGTGACATTAGTTGGTCATTTAGTTAAATTAAAGTTATGATTAATATTTATGATAATTTATTAAAAAATATCTTAATGACATATTATGAGATAACCTGACCAGTTTATTTTAAAGAGACGAACAGAATTATTGAATTGAGGTCTTATAAATATGAAAAAGCATCTTATAAAAATATAATAACGGTGAGTTCCGTCTGACATAATGTTTGATGAATTGCCATCTCATCAGGTATTTTGAGATATATGTTCTTGACTAACTTATGGGCAGGGAATAGCCACAACATGTTGGATAAATGGAATGATGTTAACGTCATCATTTATTTTTTATGAGAGGACAATGCTAATTCACTTCACAAGGAAAATCACATGTTAATATCGCCATTTAAACTACTGACGAATATATGCATATGCAAAAATGAATAAGCTGTTCATGTCAGTTGACAGTGATTCGAATCCTTTTTGGACGGTAGCAGCAGATTGAAATGTTGAAATGTGTCTATATGTCACATTCTGTAAGGTAAAAGAGTCTAAAATTAGACTCCAGCCATGTTTAACCTACAATCGTTTCCACAGACTGATGCTTGATTCACACCTATACACACACACACACCTGAACCCGACCACATATAGATACACAAACGCTCCCGACAGTGAGAGAGTCAGAGTGAGAGAGAGACAGGATGGGAGAGGTGTGTCACTGCCTGTGACCCGTGCTGCAGCGGCCAGTTTTATTGGCTGTGTCCTTTACTGGTGTTCAGAATGGCCACGCTGACGCATCTGAACACTGCGACTATTGTACGGGCAGAGCTGCGCGTGGGAAGAGCCCAGCATCAGGGAGGCAGACCCGGGGAAGGAGGTAGGATGCCAAACGTACACATGCCTTCTAGACAATAATTCTAGGCAAGGAAGTGTGAATGTCTTGTGTGTTTGAATTGGTTATGGGGAAGGAAGAAGACCTTACTTTGTGTGTAGGCTCCTGCTTGGCCAAAAATAACCTCAATAATAATGATGACCTGAAAAATGTGGTTTACATAAATCTGGATTATTAGCTGAGGTATCAGAACATACGTGTGTGTGTGTGTGTGTGTGTCCAGCAGAAGTGAGAGGCAGGCGGTGCAATTAACAGACATCTGGAAACCATTGGTGAGTAAATGACCCTGCAGCCTCTAGCTCCTGTGTCTCTGCCAGAGCAGCTTACCATCCTCACACATGCACAGACAGGACAGTAAAAATATCATGAATTTACATTTGATCATATCATATATGAAGTGCTGATCTGTGTGTCTCACTTATCAATGAGAGCAGAATGTTGTCGGAAACAAACGGCAAAGTCCCTTTTAAAGAGGATTATGTGATGAGACGGGCCCCCGAGGGCCACAGAAATTAGAGTAGGTTGCCTTTAATTAAAGGCACACGCACGGCACATTCCACATGTGCCCACTGTGTGTGAATGGAGGTCACTTAGCTTTCCCCATGACTTAACTTGCCTTTCAGGACATTTAGGGATGTCTTTCCCTAGAAGATAACGTTTTGTTCAAGGGGGGGAGTTCGAAGGTTTGGGGGTCCGGGTATCGCCGCCGTTGTATGTGTGACTAAATGTAACCTTAATTATCTACATTTTGGGGAGGAGCCAACAGTGACCGCGAGAAAAGCTATTTACTGGAAAAAAACTAAAATCGGCATCTTGCCGAAAAGGCCCGAAGGGTTAAAAGGTTGACCTATAGGTCCTAGAATAGAAAATGCCATTAGCTCAGTAAAAAACCTAAACAATAAAAGTAAATAGTCTATATGTGCGTGTGTGTTGTCATCCCTCCGTGAGATTTGTGGTGATCCACCAGGCTGGATCTCCTCAGGTTAATCACAGCGAGCATGCCTCTAGCGGATCTGTGACAGTGATACATGGAGTTCAACAGCTAGTGGTGATTGCCGGACCACCCAGACCATCACATAAGACCAACACTGTGCATGCCACCACTCTACTGCTGTAGATATTTCACCTGTATCATGCACCACAGAGGAAAGCTTGGATTGTAAAAACATCTTATAATTCCTGTCATTACCCAGTTCAACATAACAGGTCGACATAACAAGAAGAAGAGCACATTACCACTTCGGCATCTGCTGACCAATGTGAATGCTAAACTGTCGTATCCATGCTGAGCGTTACACTGTGTGTAAGGACAAAAGGTAAAAACCCTGACAGATAATCATATTAAGTCACACATGTCAATATTGAAATGCGTCATAGAGTTATAAGAATCTACAATAATATCACGATTCATTGAATCGGTTTTATAAAAAACCCTGCGCAACATCTGTGTGTTGGTCCTTCAATGCATGGCTTTGCGGAGCAGCGGGGGTCTCTGCAGGGCTGGTCAAATATTTCACCCCATGAGGACGTCTGTGGGGTGTTTGCACCATATCTCGCCCAATAACCTCCGGAGGGGTTTTCAGCAAAGAGGAATGTTGAGATTTCACTCAGGCCTTCACTTCGGATCAGACTCTATAAAGATAGTTCCTCTGAGAGTGTAGTCACTGAACGACCACACACACTCCACACACGCACACACGCAGTATAAGCTGTGTTAAACGGAGAGTAAGACTGTGAGACAGACAGACAGACAGTTTAAATTAAAGAAGAGAAGAAAGAGAGAGAGAGAGAGAGTCTACTGGCATGACATGGCCCAATCAGGCACCCTCCCCTCCGGCTCGCTCAGACTCATCTCTGGTTGTAATCAGCATGACCCTGCGTTTGCTCTCTAAAAGCACTGCTACAGATGTTTGGAGAGACAGGTTTATGCCCGCTGGGGTCTGCAAGGGTTCTAATCCCTCCCTGCATTATTATCTGCTCAGAACCGAGACAGCCGTAGGGATATTCCCTCTGGTACTGCATGTCTGGCCCTCTCTGACTGACACCGCAACAAAACCAACATCAACCCAGCATTTGTCTTTTTACAGACACGTCATGATCCCAAACTGTCCGACTTGAAAAGCATGCTTGTGTAAAATGCCACAAGTATTGTTTCCAGGTGAAATTAAAATGAGAGATTCAATTCCTTCAGCATCAAAGCAACCCAGATTATTACTTACAGTCGTAACATGTTCTCGTCACATTGCAGGCCAACACATTTTAACTTTTGCGTTGTGGGTACGGGTTTGCTGCCGTTGTATGCCATTTTTGTATTGCTATTTTCTTTTCGTTTAAAATAAAGCAATAAAGTTGGATTTTCTGCCTTGATGCATGCTTACATACAACAACTAGTTATGCAGTGTCACAGACCAGTTTGAAGGGTTATAATAACATGGCATATGCTCTCTATCAGTGTTTAAGGCTTTTTAACCCAGAGCTTTCTGTGTTCTGTGTGGTACATCGATCTGGCAATCATTTGGTAAATATTGTCTTTCCTGTCTCCACCTTAACTGTTTTGGTAATTGGCTTGTGTTAACCTTGTGACCCGCTGATGGAGAGGGTTTGTTTCAGAAATTTACTGGGAGAGCCAGGAAGCCAAAAGTTGAGACCCTGGGCCCCACAACGCCCGGAACGGTTACCCCACCAGCATAGGACTTATGCTCGTGTTCCTGCACACCGAATGACTGGACGGCTCATGGATCACCTTGAAGAGAGACAAATGTGCTCTGGTCTGCCTGCAGAGAAACACAAACATATACACCAGTATAAACATAACGCACACCTTTCAAACACACTTATTGCACAACATCCCGTTTCCTCTTGTTCCAGGTTCAGGGGTATGTTAAAGCTTACGTACGACATTTCAGAGCAGCGCGTCAACGTGTTAATATGTCATTAGAGATGTGGCACTGCGAAATGAGTTTAGATGTGCTAGTGATGTGTGAACAAGCAGAAAGAGGCACTAAACAGATCATGTTGACATGCACGCACACAGTTTCTGATATGAAGCCTGTGAGGGAAAGCAGATCCCTGTCTTAGGAGGTCCTTGAAAGGTGAAAAGTGCCATTCACAGGCACGCACACACACACACACACGCACACACACACACACTCGCACAGGCACACACACATAAGGAACACACCTACATATGCATGTTATGGACGGCATTTCATTTGGACAAATTGTATTTGTATGCTTTCTTCTTCACAAGGTGGAAGTATGTTTTTGACTTCTCAATAAACGAGGAATATCATTAAAAAACGTACCCTTTAGCATTCAAATGCAGTATGTATACATTTGTGCATACTGTACATATTCAGGCTCACTCCTATTTATATTTAAGCATTAATTACACCTCATCTGCATTATTTCATGAACCACAAACAGTCTTTTCATTAAAAAACAATTTTAAATGTTCTTTCTGATTTTAACAGTTCACCATAACTATTTTTGAGCTGATAATGACTCAAGTGGTATGTAAAGGGTCTATATTTGACAGAAATGAAAGGATTATTAAATTACTAAAAATACATTTGTTATTGTGCTCCAGTATACAAGTTCTTGAGATACTGATAATACAAAATAAAATATAGTTCATGCATCTAAAAGGTTAATACATCCATGCAGTATGTATCTCTCAATATAATCCAAATATACACTGAGCTATATATGAATTAAGCCAAAGCACCCATTCCATTGCAATCTAATTGAATTTCTGATGTTATAATGCATCATAGCCTTTTACTTAGAGAAGATTAATAGATCTGTTGAACATCTTCACAAAACGGGAAAAGAGCTTCAACCCCAATTCTGGTAAATACCCCACCTCTCATATACTTTGGGCATAGCAAATTCCAATGTCTTTTTCCACGGCGGTATGTAGCCTACACTGTATACAATGACAACCCGCAGCAGGCGAAAATTAAATGTCATGTTTTAATAGTGAAGTGTAGTATGGGTTTCTTCTGTATTGGTTACCATGTTTTTTATATCGCAACCATGGTTATTTTGTGGTAACCATGTTTAATAAATGTTTAAAAACTACATGTACCTGTAGGGCTATATCTAAATTTACATTTTCAATATCATGTGGGCAACATTTGTAAATATATCATATAATTTTACATTAATTTTACAGTTTCTGTCGTTTTAACATATTTTAAATGCTATTTGAACTTTTTCAAGGTGCCAAAATACAGACAGGTAGGTTTTTTAAGATCTGGAATAACACTGCTGTGACAGCCGCTGTAACTCGACTACTGAAGTTGGCCTCATAAAAATGAACCATGTCTAAGATATTATGACTAAAATACTCAGTGTTTTTTTTGAGCTGTTATGTTCAAACCTTTAACGTAATAACGTGTATTTTGAGCTTGAATAAGCAGAGAAATCTGCAAGATGTTCTGTTAGAAACACTGAAGTCATTTCTCTGCTTATGCTCCACATCATGTAAATTGAATGCTTTTATCTGCTCTGCATACATGCACGTCTCCAGAGTTAACGCACATAACGGACGGGAGATGCTGACCACTCCTTGATGGAATGACACAGAGCTCGGTGGCTTTGTCTGCTACAATTCACACGGTATGTCAATGAAAATGCAATTCCAAGTGTCCTACCTGTTAGTGTAAATGGATTTAAGGGACAAAAATCAACATTTAAAATGTTTTAATAAGTATAAACATATACAATCAACATTCATTTTAATTGTGCAACTTATAAAGCATTAATGTATTCATTTCAATTACGTATTAAAGAATAGGATCTGGCTCATGTAAATAAAACCATAATATCCATTTTTATTTAGCACCTAACCTTGCACACGTGATATTAAAAATGTAAAGTAAAATGGGAAAAACATAGCCATTTACACACAGTCTTTTTGCCTTAAATTACTACTAGGCAACTTTAGCCCAAAGACATCCACTTTTTTTAAAAGCTATTGTATATGTTCAGAAATCTTATAATATGGGAAAAGAGCCACGGAAACTTTTCTGAGGATCACAATATTATTGAGAGATTTATTTGAATATTAGGGTTATGAGTTGAACGTTTGTTTTTCATCGAAACCCATCTGAGGATAGTGCCTTTTCCTTTTATCCACACCCAACTTACATTATGGTGCTCTTTTATATAAATATATCCCATAAACTTTTCAAAACACAAATTGCAGGTTGCAAAGAAACAAATCTCAATTAAAAGTGTCCTGAACGAAACTACCAAACGTGATCGAGTCGAAATATCAAACAATTGCAAATACATGTTGTACATTTTCTATTTTAGAACCCCATGTTGGGTGAACATGACCTCACACATTTATAAACAACAAGTCCCTTTAAATGGGCTTAAAGTTCACATCATGATGGAGAATCCATGCATTTCTTGCATTACAGCAACACTTCAAACGTAATTGCCTAATATCTGTGGCTATAAATGCAGTAGAAAGGACAGCAGTTCAGCACAAAGACGAAAACAAAACCTTCACCAACACCAGTCCAGTAGGACACAAACCTTTGGGCAGAAGAACACACGCGCTCTTTATTTCATCTGAAACATCTTTGATTCTTTCATTCCAGACGGGAAAAGTGTGTATTTGAGATGGAGGAAACTCGCTTCCAAGAAAGCAGTGATGGTGTGCGATGCAATAATTGCAGCGGCTGATGGCATAGAGAGAGAGAGAGAGAGAGAGACGATCTGTTAGAGGAGAGAGAGGCTATGACTTATATCTGTAATTTCAGAGTTCAAGAACCTTGTAGAGTAAACAGAAAATCAGTGTTAAAACAGGACACACAGCGGCTCCTGCCAAAACCAGTTCTGGGCAGAAGCTGCGATTCTGTGACTCAAATTGACAAAGCGAGAAAGCGAGCGAGCGAGAGAGACATGAAGAGAGATAGAGAGAGCGAGACAGAGAGAGACAGACAGGCAGATTCTCCTGGGTGGCCTCTGCTGAAATGCAAGCATAAAAGGCAAACAAATGGGAGGATTACACACAGTAAAGCCAACCCATCACCAACAGTCTGTCTGAGCCAAATCCACAGCAGACGCCTCTCTGAGGTCACTATCTGTCCAGAGACAGAAAGTCAGATTTTATAAGACCTTTTAGCATGTCTCAGTCAAAAATTGAATGACACATCTAGTTTTTGTATCATTTAGTTTATTTTTAGAAGTGTGATTGTATGACCAACAGACCATTATTCTTTTATATTTGTAAATAATTATCTTTGCACAATTTCCAATACAATACATAAAAAACACAAATTCCTATTCCTGTAAAAAAGGAAAACAAATATCCGAGCACTCCTCTTATAAGTATTATGTATATCTCAATTAAAATACATTAGGTGGTAAAGAGACCAAGAAACTATTATTGAAAAAACAATAATCAAATTTCCCTGTTTGTTATATAAAATGAAAAATAATTTATATCACAGAGTATAGACCCAGTATCATTTTTTATAGGTTGTTAAGTTTTTAATAAATGTTGGGTATATGTATGATTGTATGACATCACAACGCGGGTCAGATTGTTTTTTGTTTGACAATCGTAATGTAAGAATAATTTTTGTTACATTTAAAAAAAAGTATAAAAACAATTTCCTTCATCACATTCCTGTTTCTGGAAGAACAATGAACAAAAACGTGTTGAATGCAGGACAAATATACTGTAAAATGCCGAAAAATAGGTCAACACAATATTTAATAGTTATAAAATAATTGGCTAAAACTTTATGAATTTAAAAATATTTTTACTTTGTAAATGTTTTGTGTATGTTTGTGTCAAAGGAACGAAGACCTTTTGAGCGTAGTCTCCAACAGAAATGTATTTTTAATGGCTCATAAATATCCACCGAAAACAAATTCGGTAAAAATCTTCTTAGAAAAAACAGAAATGTGTAAAACAGCACCATATAAGATGAGAACTCAAACAGGGCTGAAAACTGCACAAGAGAAAGTATGTATGAGTGAGATCTTGTTTGCTCTGAGGTGACAGCATCATCAATTCTCTTGGTGGAGACGTCAGTGGAGGTGAAGAAATTTCACCGCCTCCCTCCACCCGAACGCTTTCCAATCGGCACCCATGCCCTCTCTCTTCTGCAGCTGGCAGGCCCACCTGGCACGGCGCCTTCCGAAGCGAGGCATAGGTTGACTTTGATTGTGGCGGGAAACGAGGTGGGCAGCCCCGGCGTCTTCCTCGAAGAGTTCGGCTTGGTTTGGTTGGTGGTACATTGCAGCCCCAATAGTTAGACCGGAGCACATGTGTTTCTACGCATTAGCCAAATGTGTCCTCATTCTCTCGCGGGTTGCTCCGGTTACACACGCGTCACAGGCCAGACAAGCTGGAGAGTCTGTCAACAAGCAAATTACAAGCAATTAAGGAGAGAAAAAAGCATAACATTCAATGAGGAGAGGAAGGGGAGGAGGGCGCTGTCGGGGTTAACCAGAGTGCTGAGTGTTACTGACAGACCTCAGTGGTCAGCCTGTGGAAATGCGGCTTTCTTAATTTTTTATAACTGGCCTGACCTCTGACCCGCTCCACATGACCTTACCGAGTCCTGCTAGTGACCTCCTGGTCAAGGAGACTCATTTTTCACGCTGAGCTCTGATTGGATGACTCTCTCATGTGTGAGATGGATTGCTGGAGCACAGACCTGACAGATGTAAATGCCTTGAATGCCTTGGCATAGAAACACAAGCGAATGGCATCAGATATTCATATTGATCAAGCCGTCTCGCTGCATGTGTGTGCAAGGGTTCGCATGACTCGAAACACCTAAGAGCTCATTTACCACCACAGATGGACATACACAAACAAGTGTGAGTGCCCGCGTACCTTTAAATGCACGCATGGGGACGGATACACAAACATGCTCACAAATCACACCCACGCCTCAGTCGCCGACTTTATGGCCTTCTGCTTGCCAGATCAGTTGCATGCAAACCTCACTGCAATGATCAATTCTCATAAGAGGCTGTTTAGACTTTCACCAACCTGCCATATATGTCAAATGAAGACATTCAGTGAATGACCTAGTTCAAACCTCTCCTAATGAGACCAAACAGAGAGACGAAAGAGAGAAACAAAGCCATGGAAATTTGAGCGGCACGGGGTGTCTACGGCTAGAGCTCACCACACTAATAAAACATCTGAGATGAATACAAAATGGGATAATCTTGCAACCAAAGGCTATACTACAGTATTATGCCGGTCTTAATATTGCCAAACTATATAATAAGGCTATATGAAGAGTTCAGATGCAACCCTCTGAAAGCCATCCACACATGGCCAACATAGAAGCCAACAATTTAGCTTCAAAAGCTGCTAAATGCCGTACTCTGCCCGGTGTGAAATATCTGTTTTGCTGAAAGTTTTGCTGAAAGCTCATTTAAATAAAAAAAGAGGCTTCTGCAGCTGACCTCCTCATTAATAGTTTGAGTATTTTATGATTTGCCATAGTAAGACTTTATTTTTTTAATTGTTTGATGACAGCAGGGCATTTTCTGAATCAAACATGAGCAAATTCATGAAAAAGCGTGTGATAATATTCATGTGGAATAGAATTAGGAACAACACATTTGTTTTTCATTTTAAATGTCCCGAGGCTTCCTTTTTGCAGTATGAAAATTAGGGTGAAACGAAACCAAAAATGATGCCACATGCGTTCAGTTGTTTTTGAACACATAAAAATTCAGCACACAACTCCAAGCCTTTCTTTGTTATAGTCTATTACATCATAACCAAACAAAGCAAAAATATAAATTTTGAACTGTAATGTAGTCTACAATAAGGACAATATTTGCAATTCATGTAATGCTTGTCAAAAATATTCTGGAATAACGCATTGGTACTTCAATGAAGAAAAGAGTTCCCTTGCAAGGTAACTCCTGCTGATTGCCATGGCAACACATTGGTAAAAGCCTCAGCATGGTCGCACTCTGAGCGAGTGTGTCGCAGTGTTCATTTTGACAGCAAATATTGATTTAGTTTTAGTCATAGTCTTTTGACGAGAATTTTTCACAGTCAACTAAATTAACTGCTGTGTCATCACAGTCCAATAGAGAACCGATACCTCATAGGTGGAATGACCGTGGACCAGGATGTATAAAAGGGCATCCGAAACCAGCCTTTTTTAGCTATTGTTATTTCAGCAAGTATGTGTGTTTTAAGGACGGATATATGGTCAGCCAGTTCGCTTACGTGTCTAGCTCTACGGAAAGTCACTTCAGACCATGTGTTGCTCCTTGTCCACGTTTCGAATGCTCTAAAAAAATGCTGGGTTATTATTTTAACCCAACCGCTGGGTTGAGCCTGTTGGCTCATTTTGTTGGGTTATTTTCTCAGTGTTGGGTAGATTTTTCGTGTAGCCCTATCGTTGGTTTCCGGTTGGGTCCAGTTGAGAGAGTAAACCCCTCCCCCTGCTCACCACCTCAGACCAACTCTACCTTCGCGGGCATTTTGAATCATCTCAGGAACAAGCGCCTTTCAGGGATGACAGCTGTTATTCTGAGAAAGAAATGTATGTTTGCGAGTTTTTAATCTATAAAACTATTACTGTACATCAGAAAATGCAAAAGTATGCAAAATTCGGCGGTACAGATTTGGTTTGAAAAGCACCATCTAGCATTGTTAGCTTTGGTTTGCTAACGTTAGTCTGTATGCCCACATTGTTATAACTTACAGCTTTTGAATAAAAACGTCATTTTTGGTCAATATTGTGAGTCATTTAGTTCGGTAACGTTACGCATCTTTATATTGGTTTAGGGTCGACATGCGAGTCGTGTCAAAAGCAAACATCCAGCTAATACATTTTTTATAAATACTACTAATGTTCGGTCACGGAACGTAGTTTTAAGAGTTTTTTAGACGAGAATGTAGTTGTTTAAGATTCAAATACGCGATTCATATATAAATATAACGTCTCTATGAGAATTTGTAAAGACGCTGTCGGAGATGTGAGCTTCATGCTGTCAGTGGTCGTTCAACCCTTTATTTAGGTAAAATGCTAATGTATTTCTTTATATGTTCATTATAACCATTGTACTCTGGGTAGGAAAGGTTTCTTACATTCTTCTCTTTTTGTCTCTTTTTCTCTTTATAGATAATTTTTTTAAAGAAACCCTCCTGCTGGACATCCACTTCCCTGAGTGCACACCGGTGGAATTTTTGTAAACTGTTGTCTACAAACTCTCAGGAAAAGAATTCTCTTCAGTAAGACTTTTATAGAAATTAAGTTTTTATGAAGAGGAAAGTTCTCAGACTAATACATTCCTTGCAAATGTCAACTAATACTATGAAAAAAAAAGTTTTTACCAAAGGTTTTTACTGTACTAACTGCACAGATATCAACATTTGGTGGTTCAAACACCCATGTGAGGTCTCTTTTCAAGTTTAGGTGCTATTGCTTCTGGTTTGTACATTTTAATTCACAGAAATCCTTCAAAGTTTGTCGC
Source organism: Barbatula barbatula (assembly GCF_947034865.1). Taxonomy (NCBI): domain Eukaryota; kingdom Metazoa; phylum Chordata; class Actinopteri; order Cypriniformes; family Nemacheilidae; genus Barbatula; species Barbatula barbatula. The sequence continues at coordinate 1,603,682 of NC_136773.1, forward strand.
CTGCCGTAAAGGGTGTTCTTTTTTCACATCCATAACGCGTGTTTATTTCCCTTTTTTAAAATAGAAAACTTGTGCATAGACTAATATTTTATCATATAAGTGCAGTTCTATCAACAAGGGTTTAGTAAAATATAAACAAATGGTCAAGTATATTGGTAACAAATACATTCTCTGAGTGTTTTATGTCACATCCATAACGCTGGAATTGCCCTAATGCATTTTACTCGTGCCATTTTGTTAACTGTACTTTCTAAAAAGTTATGAGTTTATGAAGTGGAAAGTTGTTGAACTATTTATATTTTCTTGTGCCAATGGGTTTGTACATATTTGACCCAGCGTTGGGTTACCAAAATAACCCAAATTGGGTTGTTTCAACCTAGCGTTTTTTTTAGAGTGTAATAGACAGGGACACACATGATCTATGTGTAGTGTTTTTGGGAGTAGAGCACGCACAATTCTCACAGGTGCTGATTGGGTGAACTGTGGATACCTTTCACGGCATATGCTCCCCTTCCGCTTGGCTATTTGATTAAGAGGGTCAGGTGCAAGCTCCACGCAGTGCGGGGCGTGCTTTTGTCTAGGTATGGTGGACACATCATTCCCGGGGTTCCCAAATACAAAGAACATTGGAACAGTCTTTCGATTGCTGTGCTGGGGGCAGACACACTATCAGTTTAAATCTTGATTAAAGACAGATTAATCAAGACTAACAGAGTCGGACCGGCTGGCGGTTTAACATATGAAAGAGCAACTGCTTGTATAGCTGCGATCCTGTTAGCGGTGAACAGAATAAAGCTAGATCAGTCACTTACTGTAAAGCATTATCAGAGGTTGCCTCTGTACAGAGACCTCTACAGTGGTGACGCAAACCATTTTACATGATCACAGTGACACGCAGATGCCTGTACACCCTGAGGATGTAGAAGAAATCTTGGTTTCTCTCACGCATAAACTGCCTAGAGATGATGACGGCGTTTCTGGCATTTAGACATTTTCTTTCACAGCTCAGAGACCAGAACAGTCAACACAACTGTGATCTTGTACATACCTGTAAATCACCATGTGGGTCTACATTCGCAACCATTGTACTAGTTGTACAAGTTGACACATCAGATTTCCTATACACTGTAAAAAAGGTTTCTGATTATGCCTATATTGTTTTTATATACGGTACTAAATCCTTATTTCTGAGGTGTAATATTCTGTACACTACCGACTTAAATTAAATAAACTCTGATTTTTAATCTGATATTTTTATATATAGTACGGAATCCTTATTTTTTATTTTTTATACACTGTACCTACCTAAATTCATTAGTCAAAGTCAAGTCAAGGTCTGCTTTATTGTCAATTCTGCTACATATACAGTACATGCATATGGAGGATTGAAATTGCGTTTCTCTCAGACCCAGGCAAATACAAATAACATTACACAGAATCAAAATATATATACATAAAAAATACAAATAAATATAGTTCCCTTTCTGTCGTTCTCTTGTCGTTGTGTCTAGACTAACAGAATGGGGTGGACTCCCATGGACGGAAACATGCCGCAGTCACTGCCACGGACCAGCCATGCCCTGACATGCTCACCAAACCTGTCTCTGATGGGACTCACACGGGGCCGTGCTGGCAACGGACGCTGAAGACTCCCTTGAGCTCCCGGCTATGGCCGGTTGAGGCCTGGACGAGGCGGACATGCTTCTTTGTACCTGGATACAGAGCGCGGTGTCAACCGGTACCGGTACCAGTACCTTTTTCCCAGAGCTTACAGAGACCTGGAACTTTCCTTTGGGTTACGTCGACCCCGGGTCGAGCATGCTGTTGCGGTTCATCTGTACCTGCAAACCGTCGCCCCTGGACAGGTCGACCAAGTCTCCCTTTCTGGGCATGTTCTTTTACATGAGTGCACTTGAGTCAAAAGCTTACTGCTACAAGCGGTCTCCACTCTTGATGCCATACCTATCCTTCAAGCCAAGGCATTATAGTGAAAGAGGGAAGACACGACCCAGCATCATGCAGGAACTGTGCACCGCCACTGAAAAGTGACGGCAGGTGCGCTTGGTCATACGATGTCCACTCTGATGGTCGGAGAGAGACATCTACGGTTTAACCTTGTGCAGATGAGAGACGCCGAGAAGGTATGCTGGCTCCTGGACGAGACTAGGAGATCCTGAGTGATCTGCGGCCCGCAGTCGTAAGTATGATCATTCGGCAAGAGCCCCAGCCACTAGGCGACTGTACGCGTACAAGTGGCACCTCTTCTCGTCCTGGTGTTCTTCCCGTGGGAAGACCCACAAAGTGGTGTGATCGGTGTCGGGCTGTCCTCCCTTCAGGAAAGGATAGAGAGCAACCTCTCTACTTCCACGCTCAAAGTGTATGTCGCCGCCGCAAGTGTATCACACTGTAATAAAGTTCGTAAGAAGGGAAGGAAGGAGGCGGGAACCGGCGAACATTCAAACTTTACTTTAATTAAATAAACAATAAACAATAAACACTGAACAAACCGGCAGCCACCTCACGGTAGACTGCCGGCCATAAAACATACACAAACTAAACACAGTTTCGGGCCCGGTCCTCTCTCGTCAACAGTCCTGCCGAACATCCTTTTAAGCTCCCAATCTCCTCCGTGATAACATGCGGGACCGGTGCGCGCACAGCTGCTTCCACTTATCACTCACGCCACCGGCCCCACGTCACGGCTCTCGTCCCGCCTTCCTCACCACATACCCCCATCACCCCTTACAGGCCGGGGGGCACCACCGAGACTGTACCTACTCCCCCCCCGGGGAGCCAGCCTCGGAGTCCGCGGCGCCTGGGGGTATGCACCGGCGAGACGAAAGAACGGAGACGGGAGCCCCCGGAGCGACAGGGACGAGAGAGGGGAGAGAGGAAAAGAAAAAAAATTGTCCGGTTCCCTGACAAGCTGTCGCTCGGTCCTCAGCCAGCCGAGAAACTCTTCCTCGCGGTGCCATGCGATGGTACTGGACGCTCGGTGGACGGCTCGATCCTCCTCCGCCCCCTGGCGGCCGGCGATGGCCCTCCAGCTGAGGCCAGCTGGTCCTCCGTTCCCTGCTCCTCCCCATCATGGCGGCTGGCAGCAGGCTCGGCCCACGGCGAACGGGCCTTGGCTCCCTCCTGGACGGCAGCCACCCCACCTCGACCCAGGAGCACGGCAGCGAGGTCCTCGTCCCATCCGACTTCTTGATCCAGCACCACCGCCTCGGGCAGCCACTCGCGGACTTCCCCCGTCCGCGCTGCCCGAACTCCTCAGCACCGCGATCACCCTCGGCAGCGAGGGCTCTCTGACAGCATGTCCCTCCTTCCTCCCGGGTTTCGGCACCAGTGTAATAAAGTTCGTAAGAAGGGAAGGAAGGAGGCGGGAACCGGCGAACATTCAAACTTTACTTTAATTAAATAAACAATAAACAATAAACACTGAACAAAGCCATAAAACATACACAAACTAAACACAGTTTCGGGCCCGGTCCTCTCTCGTCAACAGTCCTGCCGAACATCCTTTTAAGCTCCCAATCTCCTCCGTGATAACATGCGGGACCGGTGCGCGCACAGCTGCTTCCACTTATCACTCACGCCACCGGCCCCGCGTCACGGCTCTCGTCCCGCCTTCCTCACCACACACACACTTGTGGCTGATATGTCCGCACAGTAGAACCTGGTCATCCGGATCTTGAGGGGCGTGAGTAGGGTAAATCCTCTCCGACCACGCTACGTACCCTGTTGGGATCTTAACGTGGTTCTGGTGGGCATGGTAAATCCTCCAGGAGAAGCTGCTCTACCTCATCTCATGATGAAGACGCTTCTGCTAGCGGTACTTACTTCCATCAAAATGGGTAGGGGATCTGCAAGCACTCTCTGTTTCCAACGAGTGCCTTGAGCTCGGGCTGGGCAACTTGCACGACCACTCCCTTCAGGGACCTTGTGGGGAACTTGCAGCACCCCCCCCTTGGGAGGAAGATCAAACCCTCACAGTGTTGTGTCCATAATCCATAATTTTCTGATGTTACGTTTATCTGATGCTATAAGCAGGTCGTTTGTAATTTTAACGAGGTTAAGAATGGACACTACTTTTTTTGTATTTTTGATAGTTTAAGGAGATTTGAAATCGGTCTATTGTTTCCTGTTTCATTTGGATCTAAGTTTGGTTTCTTGATAGGATGCTTAATGACGGCCATCTTAAAGGGACATGGCCTAGATTAATTGACGAGATGATAATGTTATAAATGGGCTCAATTTCAATGGGTATTATTTCTTTTAATAATTTAGTTGGTATGGGGTCTAATAAGCAGGTTGTAGGTTTACATGTTGCAATAAGTTTAATTAAATCTTCCTGTTTTATAGGTAAAAAACACTGTAGCCTTTCTTTTGGGGGGATGGTTGGTACTAATTCATAGGACAGATTTGAAGGATTGAGTTTTTACTATTTTGTCTCGTATGTTTTTGATATTCTCTGTAAAAATATTCATGAATTCATTAGTACCAAGGTGCGGCGGAATAACCAGGTCAGGTGATGTCTGTTTATTTGTTAATTTAGCAACTGTACTTAATAAAATCTTTGGATAGTTTTTGTTAGTTTCTATGAGGTTACGGAGGTTCTCAGCCTTCGCTGCTTTTAGTGCCTTTTTATAACAGTTTGAACTCTCTTTCCACGCAATTTCTAAAGACCTCTAATTGGGTTTGCTTCCATGTGCGCTCCTGTTTACGTGTTTCTCTTTTAAGGGCGCGAGTGGTGCTATTGTACCATGGTACTATGCTTTTTTGACTTCATAGGTGCGACAGCTTCTAATGTTTTAAGAAAAATAGTTCTTTGCTGATCATATCATCGAGCAATTCTGTATTTATTGGTATGGTTTTTTAATTAGTCAGATCTGGCAAGCTCTTTGAAAACTATTTTTAGAAGTCAAGGTGATTGTTCCACCCAGTCGATAATGAGTTAAACGGCTGATTCCTGCCGTGCGCAGTTGCAAAGATAGTGATTGATGACTTCTTTGCTTTAAGGTATAATATCTATATTGGTTAGATCGGCTCTGAGAGATATAATCAGGTCTAGTGTATGATTAAATCTATGAGTGGGTGCATTGTTTTACTCCAAAAGAGTGTAGTAGTTCTGTAAACACCACTGCTAATGCATCGTTAGTGCTATCTAAGTGGATATTAAAATCTCCGACAGTTAGTACTTTATCAAACCAATATGTCCGATAAGAAGTCTGCAAACTCTTTCAGAAAATCAATGTAGGGACCAGGGGTCTAAATACAGTAGCCACTGTAAAAGAAAGCAATGGTTTTTTACTTTTGTTTGAAACAATTATGTTCAACGCAAGCACTTCAAATGATTTAAATGTATCCTCTGTTCTCTGAGTTACAGTAAGAAAGTCTCTAAAGATTGTTGCGACACCACCACCTCGACCAACCGGAAGTGGCTCATGCATATAACAGTAGCTTGGTGGGGTACACTCATTTAGACTGAAATAATCATTTGGTTAATGTCACGAAATGGTTTTGGACAGAACCCAGATGCAGGCAGACGAAGGGTAAATGTAAAACGCTTATTAAATCAAAGACCCACAATGGGGAAAAACAAGCACAAAAACACACTGACCCAAAAACACTAACAAAACAAACACCTTCCACGAGGGGAAAAAACAAGGTCTATATAAAAGAGAAATAATAAGTCTACAAACTGGAACATGAACAACATGTAATCCAAAGACAAGACATCCGTGTTGAGCATGAACATTAAACAATGCACCAACACTGAAAAGAGGGAAACTAAGACTATATAAAGGGAGACACTAACGAGGAGTGATTACATGGGGAGAGTGGTGACAGCTGATGGGAATAAAACCCTAATTAATGTGAAACACCAAACAGACGATGGGAATGAAACCCTTAAGAAATTACAGGAGATAGGAGGGTGGGGCTGAGAGACATAACAGGAAGACACGTGGCATCAAGTAACAACATAAAGCCACATGTCTCCACACATAACACAACAGAAACCCGAAAGACGTGGCAATGTCATGACTCTTATCACGGAGGAGATTGGGAGCTTAAAAGGATGTTCGGCAGGACTGTTGACGAGAGAGGACCGGGCCCGAAACTGTGTTTAGTTTGTGTATGTTTTATGGCCGGCAGTCTACCGTGAGGTGGCTGTCGGTCAGTTACGTCAGTGTTTATTGTTTATTTAATTAAAGTTTTATTGTTCAAATGTTCGCCGGTTCCCGCCTCCTTCCTTCCCTTCTAACGAACATCCTTTTAAGCTCCCAATCTCCTCCGTGATAAGATGCGGGACCGGTGCGCGCACAGCTGCTTCCACTTATCACTCACGCCACCGGCCCCGCGTCACGGCTCTCGTCCCGCCTTCCTCACCACAAATACTTATTTGTGTTATCTAATAAATAATGATCTGTCAAATGATTCAGAGACAAATGCAAAATTATATGCATGCAATGAACTTTGATTATACGTATATCTGCCCAACCAGAAAATGTAATTGTCCCCCCAGCCGTGCCAGCCTAGTACCGGGCCTGGTGGGCATTGTTATTAAGGATAACCTGTGGACCATCTTACAGGTTTCTAGATGGTATGTAAATGAAATGCAAAAAACTGGTTTGTTGATTTGATCCACTTCATGATTGTTATTATTTTATAGGGTGAAACGAACAACTTAATAATCAAATGTTGCTTGCCATTTAAAAAGAACTTGTAACTGTGTCATATTATATCTGAAGTATAAGCACTTAATATGACTTTGATGACCCTTTGAAGCATGAATTATGAGAGCGTCGGTCCGGACTTATTTTTAAAACACGTTTTTCAGTTACGTTTTATTTTATTTTAACTTAAGAGATAATGTAACTGTCCACTATACTCACCTGTGTAAAATATTTTCTGTCATCCCTTCTTATAAGCAGAAACGGCTATCAGAGAGACATTTACAGACTGACTTTCTTAAAGCTGCGCCCTCACTCTCAGACTCGGGGCCGGGACAAAGTTATAAGGGTGCGCCCCTGCCCCAACAACAGAAGACTGTCAGTTCATTTTAATGTTACCCGTTCGCACGAAGCACAAATAAAAAAATTTCTACAGTGAAACACACAGCATAAATGAATCTTGGAATCAGAAACCAGAGATTATTCAGCAAATTTGCTAAATGTCAACTTTTGTTTGCAGTCTGTTTTTGCACATGTGAGTGATATTGGCGTGTATGTGTGTGTTCTCACTCTGTGTGTGAGGTGGGATGCGGCATACAGCTGTGCATTATGGCAAACGTTGAGGAGCCCAGACCATATCACTCTAATCACAACTTCAACACAAAATGGATTTTGTCAGAGCATGCCAAGTTCTGTAAGAGCGGCCTGAGCGAGACGCTGCACAGCTGTGCTCATGCTCTCACTCTTCTAAAGTGGGAGAGGGGCTTTGACTGGGGGGGGGTGGAGATGGGGGATTGGTTGAGTTTGTGTGTGAGTGTGTGAAAGAGAAAACTTGCACATCTTCTGCTACATTTTCTAGCCACCGTGTGTGTACAGATGATCAAGTCAGAATTACCATGCCTTCACTCTAAAAAACAATTTCGGACTCTGGTTGGGTCAAGTGTGAACATTTTCTGGGTTAATTTAATCTCAAAGAAAGACAGACAGACAGATAGATGGATAGATCGGAGTGGAGTGGAATGGCACTGATAACCTCGCACAAAGTTTTTGTCCCACAGGCCAGACTGTGATTATCCCTGCTGTTGTTCAATCTGACAGTAGTAACACAAGTAAAGGGCCATCGGTGATCTGGCACACACCGCACCCATTCAGCCACCTCTAGCCCGGCTCTACCCGCCAAAGTATGTGAGAAATGTCCCTGGATCTGCCCCGCATACCGGCTCACTGCAGCAAACAGCGGGTAGGGTCACTGTGGCAGCTCTAACACTAACCAGAGCCCTTGCGTCCCCAACCAAGTATGGCACAGGCCACCCTTACAGCCCAGCACTGCAGTTTATTTATACAGCTTCAGCAGACCACCGAATGTGGGTGAGAGAGGTCTTTAAACCTTTTCCCCTTCCCATGTTACAACTGCTTTCATTCTACTGAAGTGATTTACTCACCCAGATGTCAAAGGAACAAAAACAATTGCGTTACAATTTCACCTCAAATTAACAAATCCAATGGCATTAAACAACATACAGTACTAGAAAACCATTTCCGATTGCTTTTAAAATCCAGCACACCTCAGATTATGCCACCCTAATTCTTGAAAACAATTCGTTAATCTTATTTACGGTATAAAAGCTCACATTTTATTGATACATAACTTTGAAATGAAATCTCATTTTTAATATGACAATTAAAGTAGATGGACATCTGTCTGACACCACAGTGGTTATGTCATGTGAGAGGCTCTATCTTATATGATCAATTTGAACTACATATTATGTAATCTTAAGATTTTTTTAATAATCAGCAAAACAAATTGCGTTAAGGATTTTGTGAAGCTAATTCAAAAGGTGACAGATATTCTGCATCCAAAATCACGTACTGAATTAGATGAAGTTGGTACTTATCCACCGCTCCATGGGTGCAGAATGAATACATTCCGGACACATCCAGTAAGTTTGCTCTGTGACATTTATTAACATTGCCCGCCAAAATAATACACTTAGACGTTGTAAACCAGCACAACTTAACCTCCATGAATGCATTTATTGGTATTTACACTTGATCAAAATACAGCTAGCTTTACAGTTTTCCGCTATTTTTAGATTTTTAACCTCTGAATTTGCAGGCTCCTCAGCTCCTGTGGCATCATAGGGTAGAAAAGTGTCCCTCCAAAGCACACTCAGAGATCTGGGCGGAAGCAGCAGTATTTATTGACTAGAGTTTTTTGCCTACTGAGATTTCGGACCTAATATTCATGACTCTGATACCATACGGTATATTATGGAAGTTGCCGATTTCGGAAGCAGGACTATACATACAGTTGGAATTGAATCACACACGCACCTGCGAACTGACAGTAGTGGTGGTTGTTTGCGGCGGTGTGGGTCCTTCCTGTCTAGACTGGAGGAGATAGGGTTAATAAAAACTCAGCACCGTCACAGGACGCTGTCTACAGGATTCTGCTGGTCTGCTGCTTCAGAGGAGAGGAACCATTTATGAGACGTTCTCAGAATAAATGGTGGTCAACAGTTCAGCGTGTTGGCTCAGGCTGTTCTGTAAATATAGATGAGTACAGACAGCCACAGAGAGAATATGTTAGTGCCTGAAGCAGAAGCGGCCGCTGTGGCCAGAAGAGCACCTGGACGGTGTTAATCACACACTAATATAAACATATCCTCCACTAAACATTCGGCAGAGCTCTTTGCCTACGCAGCTCACTATACTTCACCGTAATCCTGCACACACACTCCAGCCCAGGCTGTTCATCTTGCAGACATGTTATAAAGTACTGCATGTGAGTTTCTGGACTGTCTGTTGAGTAGGTAATCATAGAGGCGGTTATTGCACATCTGTTCTTATACAGTACACTGCAGCACGCTTCACAAATATTCACGGCCATTTCAAGCATGCCTAGGCTACAAAAATGACACAAAACATAGTTACAAAAAGCTCTGAAAAAGTCAGGCTTTAGCATTACTTCAATGCACTGGTAGACTAGATCACAACATCCCGCAGTTGTCACTCGAGGCCCAAAACGAATGGAGGAGTGTTCAGACGTCACGAAGACATTATAGAGATGTGACAGCATTGAATTCATAAGAATTTAAATGGCCTTGGATTTAGGAGATATTTCACCCAACTTCTTGAGAATCGACTCACCCTCGTGCCGTACCAAACTCGACTTCAGCAATGCAGAACACATTAGAAGAGATTTTGAAGAACACTGAAAACCAACCAATATTGACTTCCACTGTACATTTCTCAAAGTATATTATTTTGTGTTTCACAGATGAAAGAGTCATAGATAGATTTTGAACAACATGAGGGTGAATAAATGATGAGATTTGTGCAACCAAAAAACTATTTTACATACAGTATATAAAGCAAAGGTTTTAGCACACTTCAGTGAAATGTTTGTCAAAAAGTTTGCCTAAATAAAAAAGTTTCATATTTCTTTCACAGACAAAAAACATATGCAAACATTTTTGATTACAAACTGTACAAACACATTTAGATTTTGATCTTGCAAAATGTAAAATAACATTCTGTGAAAATATAATCTTGATATCTGTAATATTTTCTGTAAAAATTGAATCATAGTACAATTAATGGTTCAAGCTTGTTATCACAGAATTTGATTTGGAGACCTGTTTTACAGACAAGAACCTTGTTGTTTTATTTACACTTTTTTTATTGGGAAAAGGCACCTTTGTAACACTCCAGCGAATAAAGGTCTTTTTCATGTCCCCATTGTGTTGTTATCAGATCCTTTTCCTTCCTTGACAACCCGGAAGATAAAAATTTACTGTCATGTTTCACAGAGACAATCATTCTCCCTAAAACTGTGTCGAGAACCTTTTCCTAACCTCTGGAGAGCAAAACACTCTAAATCATCTTAATGGCATTCAGCCATCCACAGCCTTATCTGCTCAAAAAGCGGGAAAAGGTTAATGGATCATTATTAATGTCATTTTTATAAAGTTAACCTTTCCTTTCCACTTTCTTGTGAAATAAAACAACTTATCCCACACCTAACCTTTACAGACCATTCTAGAGTAAAGTACACCTTATATAGATTACTAACGATAACTAACTATATTTGCATCCACAGCGGACGAAACTTTCCAAAAGTCTTTTCTCCAAAATATGACACCAAAGGTTGGATGCTCTTTCTGAAGGCTAAATGTGCGCTCATATCCGGGATGTAAACCATATATTTTGCCAGCTTGTTCAAAATTATATAAGCATTACAAATATAATATCCAGCCGCAATCACACCGCTTTCTGTATTCAAAGTATTAAAAGAAAGCGCAATTGAAAGTTGCGTGATTGGAAGTCCAGCTGTGGCTAGAAATATAGTTTCTCATTGTTGCTCATTGTCTACGTCACTCTCCCCGCCCTCGTGTTTCCCCGTTAGGGCTTCCCTTTCATTGGTGTTAAACCTAGTTATCACTCTCGCACCTGTTGCCCATTAGTTAATTCCTTCCTGTATCATGTCACACCGGCTCCCTATTACCACTCAGTAGATTTCTCTTTATTACCCTTCTGTTTCTCTCATCCTTTCTCTGACCATTGCATGTTCTCATGCCAGTTCAGACAGAACTAGGTCTAGTGAGTCTAGCCTATTGATTCTAGCCATAGTGTCCTGTCTTGTCTCGTCTCTGTTAGTTATTTAAGTAAATCCGCTCTTAGGGTCCCTTACTGCCCGATTACCTCAAACTCTGTTGCATCCCTCTCTAGTCCTCGTTGGCGTCCACGACCGCTCTCGCCACCCACCACCGACACTTCAGCCACGGACCTTGGACGGCACCATCCACTTGCATTCTCTTCCACCTTGGGAGTTACGGGTCGAGAAGACTCCCAGTTATCTTTCCTCCTCCGTCTTTCATCCGGGGATGTTGTGGTACTTAGTGCTGCAGATTTTCTCACTCGGGCGGACGCCTTGTTCCTGCAGCTATTTTGACTTTTGTGGTGTTTGTGCTTTGGAATGTGTTTGGACTTCAGACCAACAACATGACTCAGTGGGGTTGAATCCTCTGAGAGCCGCTCTTCAGCAGCAGGGCATCATGCTGTGACAGCAGGCATCCCGCCTCTCCACCGCCGCCCAGGAGGTAGATTCTCTACAGTGCCAAGTAGCGGCGTTATGCCTTCAGGTCTCTGAACTTCACCGTGGGTGTGGTCATCCTAGGGAGTCTCCCCTCTCTGCTTCTCGCTGGGGTCAGAGTGAACTGGAACCGTTCGCTAACAGCCCCCCATTCTGCGACAGGGATCCCAACTCGTGCCGGGCATTCCTGTCGCAGTGCGTTCTAGTCTTTGCGCTACAGCTGGGCCGAAATGCCACGGAGGAGATGAGGATAGCATTCCTATTGACCCTGCTGACAGGACGAGCTCGCGAATGGGGAGCCGCGATCTGGGAGGCACAGGATCCATGTTGTCGCTCGTTTTTGGACTTCCACATGGAGATGACCAGCCTGTTCAACAGGTCGGCTCAAGGTGACGAGGCGGCCACTCAGGGGAGAGGCACGATCACTGACTACACAATTAGGTTTAAGACTTTAGCAGCCGCCTGCGACTGGGATGCAGGGGGTGCTCCGCTCTCGATTCCTTGATGGTCTTAGTCCCAGTATCGCGGACGAGATCGCCATGCTGGAACCTCCCCGAGATCTGCAGGAGCTTGTCAACATGTGTCTACGGATTGAGAGCCGATTCCAATGCCCGGCGCTGTCGTCGTCCCTCTCCATCATCCTGGCGATCGTGGGACGCCAGTCGGGGTGGTGGTGCTCCCGGCTCTTCCCACTTCTCACCGCCGGAGGCAGAGCCGATGCAGATCGGACGCTCATGACTCACTCCGGCCCAGAAACAACAACGTCTCCTGAACGGACTGGGCTTCTATTGTGGTAAGGTGGACCACACAGTGGCCCATTGTCCGTTAACAGCTGACGCCCATCCGTAGAGTGGAGAGTCCGGGTGGGCGCCATCTCCACATCCTCTCCTGCCTCCCGTACACAAATGCTGTTCCACTCTGGAGTCGCAATGATAGATTTCCTCGATGTGTCTGCGGCTCGGAGGTGGAGGATTCCTACCACCCCTCTGCATCAGCCCATCTCGGTCTTGACGCTGGCAGGACGGCCATTTTCCCACAATCACTCACGTCACCCCTCACGTAAGCCTTTTTCTTTTTGGGAGTCATTGTGAGGGAATTAAGCTGTACATCCTCGATTTCCTCAATACTCCCATCATATTAGGGCATCCTTGGTTGTCACAGCATAATCCTCACATTGATTGGGTTAACTCTTCGGTTTTAGCTTGGAGCTCTTTCTGTCATGTATTTTGTCTTGGTCCTGCTCCCTCTCCTGTTTCTGTGACTCCTGTGTTTCAGGTTAGCGCCCTGGATTTGACCGAGGTCCCGGAAGAATACCACGACCTGTGGACCATTTTCAGCAGGTCAGGAGCAACCTCTCTTCCTCCACATCGCTCCTATAACTGCGCCATCGACCTTCTCCCAGGCACTTCTCCGCCCAAGGGCCGTCTCTTTTCCCTGTCTGTCCTGATAGAGAGGCCATGGACAAGTACATTCACGAGTCGTTGAATTCTGGGCTCATTTGCCACTCCTCCTCGCCGGCCGGTGCAGGTTTCTTCTTCGTGCAGAAGAAGAATGACTCCCTGTGCGCTTGCATAGATTACCGAGGTTTGAATGAGATTACGGTAAAGAACAAGTACCCCTTACCATTCATGTCACCTGCCTTTGAACTTTAACAGGGAGCCTGGGTCTTTACTAAACTAGACCTATGCAACGCCTATAATCTGGTTGTGTTCGCGAGGGGGATGAGTGGAATACGGCTTTTACTACACCATCGGGACGTTACGAGTATTTGGTACTTCCGTTTGGACTGACCAACGCTCCTGCCGTCTTCCAGGGTAGACGGCAGTCAATGATGTGTTGTGGACATGACAAATCGCTTTGTCTTCATGTACCTCGATGATAATAAATCCCTCTCTCCAGGAACACACTCAACACATTAGAGAGGTTCTACAGCGTCTTCTTGAGAATTTTTCCTCAAAGCATTACAGAGGTTCCTGTGGTTCGCAAATTTTTACAGGCGATTCATCCAGGGTTTTGGTCAGGTGGCCGCTCCGCTCACAACATTGACCTCGACTAAGGTCCCGTTCTCATGGAATTCCTGCGCACAGGTAGCCTTTGATAAACTTAAGTCTTGATTTGTCTCTGCACCCGTGCTCTGTTTTCTAGATCCCGAGTGACAGTTTATAGTTGAGGTCGATGCATCCGATGTCGGGATACCGCGGTTTTGTCCCAACATGTCAATCATGATGAGAAGGTGCACCCGTGTGCTTTTTTCTCACATCCCCTCAGCCCTGCTGAACGAAATTACGATATCGGCAACAGGGAGCTGCTGGCGTAGGCCAAGTGGGTGCTCTTCTTAGGTAGATTTATCGTACCGGCCCGGCTCTACGAATGTCAAGCCTGACGAGCTGTACCGACTCCGCTGTGCCCAGACGTCCTCCATTGGTGTCATTCTTCCAGGCTGGTCGGCCATTCAGGAGTCCATGGAATTATGTACAGCAGCCCAAAACGGACAAACAACTCTACAGCGTGTGCTTCCTCTTCCTCTCCCTCTGACCTTTAAAACGTGCTCTCACTCTCTCTCTCCGGTGCCAATGCACGCTCGCTTGCGCTCTCTCTCCAGTATCTAGATGTGTGCAATATTAAAGCGGTTCCAGATAAACAATGACGTTCAAAACTGCTCCAACACAGCTAATAGGATTTTTTCGACAATCTTTCTCTCCAACGTCTCTCTGCTGGAAAGTATCTCCATAGATATCTATGAGTATCTCTGCTAAAAGCCTTTAAAGTCCTAACGCGTCTCTGCTGGAAAGTCTTTAAAATAAATGACGCAGGTTCTAGCTCTCCCTGACTTTTATCCTTCTTTTTATACTTTAAATCCACAGACCTTTTATTTGATGTAATAAATAAGACATCGCTCCTTCTACAGTCTTTCTAATGCCGGCATGATCTCTTCCCTGAGTCAACATGAGAAGATGCGCTGTCGCAGCCGACGACATATTCTTATACTGTGGTGGCCACCGTCGTGTTTTGACAAAGATATTAGTTGCAAATCTATAATACGACGCTAGTGGCCGCTGTAAATCTAAAACTGCGCCTTTAAATAATTTATTTTTAAGTTTTTTTGTGCATGCTATGTTTTGGGGAAACAGTCGTGACTATGTAGTACTGCATCATACTTTTTGTGGTTAACCAGCGGGTTATGTCGTTATTCGGGAAATGCACCCCCACCTGGAATCACAAAGCATGTCTTATTTGTTTATAATTGGTGAATTGGAGAAGGGGACCACTGATTTGACAAATAATAATAATGTCGCCTCTGGCTTTTCTGAGGTTTAAAGGGCACTTAATATTCTGTTATAATGTTATCAATAATGTAATAATAGAAAGTAGATATTGTCTAACATACATGAATGTAATTTATGAAAGCAATAGTGACGAGGTGATGCTTAACATCAGTCCCCCTAAACAACCATTAAGCACAATAAGCTTTAATGTCATAATTGCAGGGGCCTTAATTAAAAACAAACAAACAAACAAAGAAGATACAGCTTCCCTTACAAGCTATCTTTACCATCTCCACCACTGTACCTGACAGGGAGATTTTCAAAAGTGGCTGGTTTTTAAATGGTCAGAGAATTGTAAGAATATTTTGGGGTCATATTACTATTATTATTAAATAGTTACGGAAATCAATGGTGTGCTTTTTTTTCTTTGAGTAGGATTCTGCTGATACTATCCTGTCTGTCCGACCATGAAGGATATTGTGACATGAGAACATTATCACGAGGAAGGAAATGTTTTAGTCTAGAAGTATGATAGTGATTCTGCATCATGTGCTATTCAAACCAATTATCTTATTCTGAAACAACTCTAGCAAATCATACATACTCCGTCAGACGTGCAAAGATCACTCGAAGGATAAAAGCCTTGAAACTTGTTTTAGACATGTTTCATGAAATAGAGGAACTAATCGATAATTTATAATTTGATGTATAATTACGATTGCAATGTTTTGAAACTGTGGGCAGGACCATTCTTGTCAAAAAAAGAGGAAATAGTTGCTAAAATTGAGTTCCAAGTGAATATTCTGTGGTTTCAGACTATTAACTAAAAGGGAGCCAAGTTTTAAATATACCCTGCATAGCCTGTCTACAAATATTACCTTGTAATTCATTAGCTTGGTTCTATCTATTACTTATTAGCTACATGTTCATATTCTGTGACTTATATACATTATGCTAACACATACACTACCGGTCAAAAGTTTTAAAACACTTATTCATATTTTCTACGTTTATAATAATACTAAACCCGTCAAACAAAAAGAACCATAGAAATTATGTTACAATGTTTCAAAAACATTTTGGTTTAATAAAATGTTTGCAAAATTATAGTTTTGTCAATTGTCAGACATTTAAGCACATTCAGATCAGATGATATTGAGAAACAATTCACTTAAGTTTTACCGGTAGTGTACATAGTAGTATTTATACTCATTATATAAGATTAGCAACACAGATCAAACACAATCTTCACAGGCAGACAGAAGAGAGGGCACATGGTTTGCAAAATCATTCAAATCGTCAAATCCATAAGCCCCAGGTCTACTGTCAAAACACATGTGAGCGAGCTTGACATCATGACCTTCACCTCATCTTCCCATGACAATGCCAGTCTCCAAAGGAAGTTTCTTCACACAGCAAAGGACGCGATTCTATAAAAGCCCTAGAATGATAAAACTGAAACATGAAGTCAAATTATCTTTTTTATTCATCAAAAACGAAAAGTCTTAAAACGCACATAACACGCTAGAGTATACATCTGAATTGAAGACAATCGTCAAACTTGTCCGAAAGTGTTCAAGATAGCATGAGAACTGGTTTCTATATTTGCATTTGCAAGTGTAGATATTTAGTCACAATGTCATGCTGTGTTTAAGTTGATAGTTTTCATATTTAATAGTGTATCATTCTTAGGGCCGGTTCAATATTGCTAATAAGGTTATACATTCACGGTTTTACAGTGCACAGCATAACGTTCTACGACTCTCTTCAATTATACCAAAATGTTGCAAATGTTTTCCACTGCCTGCCTGCCAAGTGGAAATACATGTAAATAAAAGTGTTGCTGAAAATAAACTTCCTCCAGTACATGACTCTTTAATCCGTTTCAAGACAGAAACAACAAATTGTGACAACTTCATTATGTTTAGTAGCTCTTGTTTTAAGATCTTTTCATTCAAATTTAGAACTGACAGGCTAGTTATATGAACTTCAACAGCACAGGTTTTCTTACTACGTGTTTTATCGTCTTGCCAATGGGGTGAGAAAAATAAACTTGACTTAACACATTTTTATACTTATATTCTTTTTCATAAAACAAGACTAAATGCTTAGTAAGAATGTAATTTTTGCAGTGCAGATATGTTTTATTATTTCAAGGGATCTTCGTAAGTGTATTTGCAGTATGTTGCTGCACGGAAAGATAACAATTTAGATGCAGCTACTGCCCTTGGCATCTTCAATCTTTAAACCACATCAAGGTCTTTCCCTTTACTAAAGTGAAACCACATTCTTTCCTCATTGACAGGTTTAGGTAGCTAATGGACTATGTAATATGATGGACAAAGCTGCCCATCACATGTGGGCAGCAGACCTACAGTATGGCTGTGGCTTGTGGGCACACATAAACATACACTACGTCTAGTCTACCAACCTGTAAGACCTTCCATCTGGACCCTTCCAGCAAAAGCTGCTGGGCCTATGCTTTATCCCTGATATCAAATTGAATTGAAATGAAAAGGCTAAGTTCACAGCACCAGAATACGGTTGTCAGTCCTGAATTCAGTCCTCAGTAAGTTTGTGTTCCAACGCAGTTCGTTTTTTTACGGGTATGATAATCGCATTCTATAACCAAACTTGCATGCTGCGTGAACAGACCCGTACTGAACTAGTTGTCCATCATGTCACCCGCCACTCTCTATCATTGTGTTAATGTACAGTGAATGAACATGTCTGCCACATACGCTGCTGAATTGTCTTATTGATCTTCTGACATTAAGCAGCAGCACTATAATGCGATATTATAGAGACTCTCAACTGAAAGTAAATATGGTTCTCAATCCTAACAATTGACAGTTTGAAAATTGACATTGGCCATATTAATCTCACTGTGCAGGTGTACTTAAAGTTTAACACTGAATCCTAAAACAGTTTTAAATAAATCTGCTTGAGATCTTCAACGTATTTTTGTCTGAGTGCAATCTCTTATATTATTGATTTTGTTTTGAAAATGTTTATTTGTTTTAGCACGGGACCAGTTAACTACATTTTTCAAAATATCTTCTTTTTGTTCTGCGGAAGAGAGAAAGTCATTCAGTTTTTAAATGACAAGAGGGTGGGTAAATGATGACATCATTATCACCATCACATAGGATAAAAGGATCCCAGAATGCAGACACGCTAACATCTAAAAAATACTGATAAAGGCAAATACACGGATGAATACTACAAATACTAACATACTCTAAAAGTGACATTTGATACTAAAACAATAAATGTTTCTTCTTAATTTTTCTTTAAGTTAAAAATGACTTTGACGGAAGATTGATGGAAGAAATTAACAAAGTCTTTCTGTGGCAGTGTGCCTGTGCTGTTCCTCTTTACTTATATCCTCTACTTACTAATCTTTAACAAAATATAACACACATAACGCCTCACACATCTGTCAGACACTAACACACACAATAAAATTACAAAGCTATTCAAAAATTTGACATTAGTACTAGCTACACAAATATAAGGAAATACAGGACCCTATGTTATCAATGTGTTCAGAAAAACAACCTTGCATATAATCGCACCAGAATTTTGAATGAACCATTTCCTGCCATCTGATATGTGTCACTAGGCCTTTGTGCACAGACTCATAGGGGCTCTCCAGCAGGGAGACATTCGTTTGCGTCAGGAACAGTGTAATGCTTACACAAACTGACCTCACTGGGAAAAACGCGACCAGTCGCTCGCTTGCCTCAGGTCTGCAATAGACGCATGTCCACAAATCTCCGGCTTGACTGCATGACCGCACACTCTCTTCTGGTCAGCGCATGGAACAGCACAGCTTGGGAGGTCCCTCAATAGTGGTATATGTCCAATTACATGACGTGTCTCCAGTGGAAGACTTTTTAACCCGTGCAATCAACAGTTACATGGAACTCGACAAGAAAACACCACGGGTCATATGTTGTCTTTCAGGAAGTCATTGCCTCAAAATCTTTGCAAACATTCTCCTCACCTACATTCATGAGACGCAACGCACCTCTTTATATCCATAAGACTGCAATGCGTGAAAAATGGGCCTCTCACCTATGAAGGCCTTACGGTTTCCCCCGTCACAGCCCATAAACAAAGTCCAGTAATTAATGCATCAATCATTCCACATGAAAGCCTGAGAGCTGTTTCACCATTCTGGTCAGAAGGCAGGACTGTGGCTGAGTGACAGGAATATGGATGCTGTTGGTGGTAAATGAGCTTTGACGGTTCCTTAGGGTCTCGCCGCATGGGCCGCCCGGCCTGACGTCCCGCTTCTGGGCTGCTGATAGAATTAGTGAGCTCTTGAACCATGCCGCTCTTACTTCCGGAAACAATTACCATGAACCAGTGGGGCCACAGAGCCTGGCAAGATGTGTATTTGGAGTAGTGGGGGTGTCAGGGATGTTTAAAGAGAGCCGAGCAGGGTGCATCCAGCCACCCACGCATGTAAAGCAACAGCCCTTGGAGAATGGGGAGAAAAAAACTGCAATTCTTTCCATTGTTTGGTTTCAGAAAGATTCACAGCAAAAAACCATGATGGGTGGGAGCGGTTTTCTGAAAAATTACTGACTTGGCATGGAAGGTTAGGAAATATTACATTATAGACAGATGTCTCAGTCCAAACTCCCAGGTTACATGTCGTGTACACACAGAAACAAATTGAGATATTTTGTTTCAGGAAAGGATTTGTAACAGATGCACACATTTTTACAGCCTAAATGCACTTTGCACAAAAAGATATGTGGTTCTGTCTGAATTTTTTTGGGAGCACGTGTCCTTAAAAGTGTGCTGTTTAGATGAATATTTGCTAAAGATTTGCAAACATTCACAGAAATATACAGATTCTTAGAAAACTTGTTCTATTGCTACTTCCTAAAATGAGGTTGGATGTATGGCTGGCACAGTGGAGCATCCATTTCCTTTCATGATCGTTTAGATTCATTGTTCAGGTCTCACCGGATCAAGTCTGAGCATTCTGGGCAGTTTGTTTTCCTGCCTAAAATTGAATTAGTGACAAAATCACAAGAATTTCTAGGAGTTCTGTTGAAAACATTTTGAGTTTTCCCCATGGAAGGTCACCAATGGCCTGTGCGGGGCTGTGGGGCACAGCACTAGGGTTTCAGGTCAAAGGTCTGAGGAACTTAGTCATTCCACGATGCCCTGGCGCCTGCCGGCAGAGCCCTCAATTTGTTAAAGGCAAACTCTGACCTCTGGGGCTTCCCTGGCAAAACACAGGACTTAAACACTACCAGCCAACTCAAGAAATGTCAGTTCTGAATCCACAGGCAGATTTGAAAATCCCCAAAAGGAGAATTACCCAAAGATTCTGCAAATACAGGGCTTACTAACAGAAAACACTTCAGTACAGGGACCAATTCTCACTATTCACTAGTTCACTATTCACGCTAATTAGCATGCCTGTTATTAGCATAGTGGCTGTTAATTAGTACTTCTAAAGCACATATTCTGCATGACCATACTCTACAACCCTAATCCTACCCAATACCTAAACCTAACAAATACTTAATTGACGATGTTATTGAGGCAAAACTCATAGTTAATGGTTTGTTAAAAGTGAGAATTGTTCCTCAAAATAGAGCATGACCGACATTATCTTCCAGAAGAGATGGTCCATCCAACAGGCTCAAAGACAAGGAATTTTCTCTTTAAGAGAACCCTATTAAGAGTATATAAGAGTCACAGTTCATCAGGTCATCATTGTAGACTGATGTGGGCTAATATTCTTTGAACACACTGACCTAAACTGGAAATAATGAAATTAACAAATAGGATAATTGTTGTAGAGAAAAAGTTGAAGAACCAATATTTTAGGTATATGAACTTTCAATACGAATACAGCTCCTGGAGAGGGGGGGTATTCGTATGACATATGTACTGAAACAAATGCTTTAACAGAAGTAGGAATAGAGCCATACTTGCGAGAATGTCAGTGTACCTTGTGGTAACTTTATCTCCACACGCTGGAGGTCTGTTTGTATCAGTCAGCGTTTCATCCATCAAGCAAGCCGGTTTCTGTGAGACAGCTCCACCGATAAAGTTTTAAGCACACAGACAGGCAAAGAAACACAAGTGAATTGGTGGGGGATTCAACCTTCTCAAACACACTGGCTATAGTTCGGTTTATGTTCCACCTCTTGCCTCATTTATGAGGCAAATTGTCACCAGCAATGAAGAAAAGCTTCATTATGACAGCATCATTACGGCCTTATTAACCAGCACACTTTTATCTCAAACTTAAGGAGCCGGTGTGCCCCGGGTAGGCAAAGGTTCCTGAAGCACTCGGGGGCCCAGGTCCCTCCCTCTCTCTGCGTTTTGCTTTCGGTGGGCTGGGTCCCCGGGTCTGATTTGGCCCAGCTGGAGGAAGAGACTGATCAGAACTGGGCTGGTGCAGACAGAGCTAAAGTAAACAGCCGTGGTGGCTGGGCAGGCAGTTAGCAGCCCTCGGACAGATGATCGGGGGGCCTGCGCAGACCACACACGCAGGCACGCAGCGAAAGACCACACAGGGGCTCGACTGATGGGGGAAGCTCGGGGGCTCTCGGCACGCAAATGCATGGCCCATCGACAGGGCGCACCTACGGGCAAAGGCTAGCCCCAGGTCAGGCACTGGCTCACGGAGAGTGCGGTCCGTTGAGGACGTACCATCTGTGTGAAGGGAAGCTGCAGAAAAAGCCAGACGGCTTTTTTCGCTTTGTTGCATCGGAAATCAACTTTCATCTCATAACGCACAAGAGTTCGGGGTAAACACAAACAGGAAGCAGCTCATAAAGACGTCATTTTCCACCGGATTCATTATGAGGCTCTGAATGTGATCTTAAATAAAACCAGAGAAACAGAAAAGATGTCACGCCATAGAAGCATCGGAAAAAATCTGGTATTTGATTTGTAGGTTAAATACTACATATATGTAGAATTAACAAAAGTGTCATCCTAAATCCCATGAGTTTTCTCTTTTTGTCATTTTAACTGTAAATACAAATGTTCTCTCATTGAGAACAAATGGACACTTTTGAATAAATATTAATTGAAATTGTTAAACAAAAAAGGAAACCTTATATTTTGTTCATATCATCACATGCATGCACATTTGTTACATTGAGAGATAGTTTGTACAAAAAGTCTGAAGGGCATGAGGAGATGATTCTTGGTACATCATGCTTTGATAACAGGGATTTTCTGGTTTCTAATCTCCCTCTAATCTAATGTTCATATTTTAGGGTTTTCAAATAAAAACTTTGAATGTTTTTTTTTCTCCTCTAACTTTTAGACAAAACTCTACTGTATGTATAAGAGACACTGGGGCTGGATGTCCAACATGAACATTTTCATAAGGGGAGTATCTTATTGGTTTTTAGATAGATTTTCGATTGAGAGAAACTCAATCTTACATACATGCACATGTTAACTAAATAATCATTTTAAATAATTTTAAATAAAAGGTTAAACTGTGTTCTGATTTAATGAAATGAATGCCGTGCCAAAACAATGCCTATAAACATACATTATTGCGTGCGTGCGTGCGAGAGCGTGTGTTTATCTGGTCAGTGTCAGCTTGACCTGAAGGGAGTAAATGGTCTCAATCACACTTACTCCCCCTCTGCCACCTATCATGAGAGAGGGAGAGAGATCTTGATTCAACACCTCCGCCGCAAATAAGATGCACTGCATGTTAATGCTGCACACACACACACACACACACACACACTTGAGAGACTGCAGCTGGATCGTGGAGCCACACTACACACCCTCTTTGTCTCACATGAATTATGACGGCTGCATTTACCAAGAAGAATATTATACCTGACTCACAGTATTGCTGATATCCTAACATTTTCCCAGGTGCTCATAAATTCTGTTCAACAAATGCATAACTTTTCTGGAGTGTTACATTTCCATGAAAGAATGTGTTGCATTGAGATCAAACTCTAAGCCTAAATTCACCACAGTCTGGTATGATTTTCGGACTTTAGGAGCCATTACAATTGCATAAAAAAGTATTGCGCACATCATTTTGCTCAACTTGTGTCATTCTGTGCTGAACAAAGGCCATTTATTCGTGCTTGTTAACAGAGACAGAACATATATCTTAAGCCGGGGCCCGGATCAATCACATGTCAAAAAATAGCATGCATTGTAACAGAAATATCAGTAAAAATGTAGAATGTAACCAGGAAGTTTACAGTGATTTCACAGACCTGCGTAAAGCAGTATTATGGAGAAGATGGCAAAGTGTGTGCATGTAGGTTTGAAGGGTCATCGTGCAGAGCTAAAATATGTCTGAGAGAAAAGAACAACACAGACTTTCTGTTTCCTGTAGGGCTTGGAGGGTGTCTGGGACCCTGCCGGTTGACACAGGGGTCACGACCCGTCCACGCCGGGAAACTGCCTTCCACACACATGCACGCACATGCAGTATGGGAACTACAGTGAAGCCTGAAAGACACGTCTATACATACAAAGCAGGAACACAGGCACACAAATAAAAGCGCAGATGAGAGTGCATATTACGCACACCTGCGCACAATTATTGCATGAAAAATGCACTTCAAACTCAAAAAATAAAATGAATATAAAATATTAGTATTAGAGAAGAGAGACACCAAACAACCCCCGTACACAACTATTCTCTATTTTTACAAAGGTTCAGTGTTTCTGATCAGACTGATCCTATCCTCATAAAAACACTTCAAAATGCCATCTATAAATAAAGAGACAGCGACACTGGGCAGATTCCAGCTATTGTTTAACAGAACAGGTTTCATTTGGATCTACGGGCGGCTTGACCTCCTCCTCAACCCGCAAACACACGAATACAGGAAGAATAAATCACTCAATACTAAAGATTCAAAAACTGTGCAGTATTAAAAATAAACATTCCACATTTATTTATCCGCATACGCCTAAAAATTGTAATCGTCTTATTCTGTATTCCGTAAGGAAAAAAGAGTGTTTCTTTCAATAAGTAGATGAGATGTGCTGCTTAATTTAAGATATAAATCTCAAAAATAAGAAAGGGCAGCTTGAAACCAGAATGAAATAAAACAGTAATAATAATAATGAATATCTATTGAAAATAAACTGGAAAAAATATATTACTTTGTAGCACTGAAACAGCAGCATAGCAGAAAAATGATGATCATTTTGGTGGAGTCCAACAAACTTTAAGCTCCTGTACTGCCTTTATAGAATTTGAACTCTGCCATTTCCACTACATCTACATTTGACTACATCTGTAGTGCTAGAGTACGCTACATAAATGCTAGAAAATCTATCATTTTATAGTCATTTGTTTAATAAGTTTAATGAATACCTATATAGATGTAGCCTGCCTACTGTATCTAGTGCAATAAGCCAATGTTTACTGTAGGCCTATGGCTGTTAATATGATTAATATAATTTAGGAAAACATAGTAGGCTACTGCTTTTTATTGAATACATTTCACAACAGCTTGCGTTTTAAATAAAGCAAGACTAGAGAACGTTTGCGTATCTGATGGCTGTTCTACTTACTGGCCCCTCCAGATGGCGTCAATCCACTTCATAGAGCTTTAAATGATGTTTAATGTAATAATGCTAATCTTCAGCCATTAAATCCAGCTCTGTTCACCACAACAACTCACAGGTACTCTTAACTCCACAAAAAAGAGCGATTCAATTTGAAAAAGGATGAAAATAAGGACTGTATAGGTGACACGTAAACCCACTGAAGTAAATACTGTATAACATTGTGTTATTTAAAAATGGCAGTTATATATAGCCATTGCTTTGAAAACATCCTCAAATCACCATAAATAGTGAAAGTCAATAAATACACGTCGTGCAGTGTTTTGTTGGTACATGTAAATGAGCTAAGACACAGAAACAACTGCAGCAGATATCAGGCCACACAAAGAGCTCAACAAGCTTTATTTTCATACACATCATATTATGTATTACATGTGAAAATGATATAAACAAGACAACGAAAATGTGCTCAAACTTACTTACTCTGACTGCTGACCATGTTTTACTACTAGCTCGAAGCTCTCTGTGCATTTCCATGCAATATACTGCGCGTCGCAATGTTTCTTCCAAGATCCACCTAATAAGGTTGACTGTATTTCAAAAACAACAGAAGATAAATATAACACAGCTTTTATTTCCAATTTCCAGGAGGTATTCCAATAAGCAGGGTTAACTTACTCACGTCAGCTAAACCCTGAACTCTGGGTCGGTTAACCCAAACCTTGCATACTCGGGGTATGTCACTTCCAGAACACGTTTGAAGAGTAAGATACCCAGAGATAACCACAGAAACAGCATGAAGACATTGTCACAGATGGATCACAGATATCACCAGTCACCATGGAAACGGCCGGGAAGCTTAAAGTTTATGACTGTAAAACAACGTTATAAATCAGAGGTTTTTTTCAGCAAAGACTGCATCTGCATCAGTGTATAAAGTTTAAAAGGAAATAAGTTATGTGTTTATTTAACTATAAACGCTATAAATTTATTATTTAATTCAATATATATATATATATATATATATGCATATTTTATTGTAGATTTGTTGAGATGTATGTAGCTGTTTAACTTGTCTTCCATTTCATTGTACCAAAATTGTGTATTCGATCACATTGCTAATTTTGAAGGCTGTATGAAACTTCTTTTATGTTCCTTCTCTGTATGGCTTTATGTGGTTGTCTGAAAACAGCTCAGTATCAGCTTTATTTGCAACAGTTGCTGTTGTCGTCATGTTAACTGAGACTCTTTCTCTTCTGGAAACTGCTACAGTTTTTGGAAAAACTTGTGTAATGATTTTCAGGACATTCATATGAAGGCCTTTGCACATACAGTCTGAAATTTTGCACGTTAAAAAAAAAATACGAACTCACGTTGTGTTGATCAAATTCACAAACTAATCCAATATTTGCGTCCGTCGCAAGAGGCTTCAAATGTAAGACCCAGTCACATGTCCAATATATCATGTAGCCTAATATATATCCCTTTCAAATTCACATTCAATTTTTTTTCTTTGTTTGTTTCTTTTGAATTTGTTTGCTAAAAAGCCATGGCTTTAAAATGTTAAAGGAGGTGTAAGACTAATCTTTAAAGACCAATAACAAATTGTGATTTGAAGACAGACCTTTCAATACCGTCTTAATACATTATTAAGAAATACAGATAGTATGAAAACACTCTTTCGATGTCATTTATTATGTGTCTGAATTAAAGTTAAATCTGTAAACACTATATGCCATAGGTGATCATCTATAATTAAATGTATCTTGTGAATCGGGCCTGCCAGACTGGGAATCGGACGTATAACCTTTGGGCTATAAATCTCTCCGACCATTACACCACAATTAAGACGCATGAAATATTACATAGTTAGTGGGAAGAGTAATGAGATCCAATGGCTTAATAAATTGTTCTGAAGTTACAGGAATTGTAAGGCGTGCATATACAGGTTATCTTCAGAGAGAGAGTTGCTATGGTTACTCACATACCCAGAAAGTTACCTCTGTTTTTGAGGATATCAGCTAACCTACCCTTAAACTTACCCGGGTGTGTTACATAACCAGCTTTCTGGAATACCCCCCAGATCTCCATTTGTGTTATTGTAAAGTTTTGTTTGTCATTTTAAAATGGGATCAATCGTAATAATGAAGAAAAATGGTAGCAACAAATGAACATCAATCTGGTTAAATAACAAAGTAAAAATATAACTTGTTCTTGCTGTTTATTGCAGGTGATAACCAATAAAGCAGCATTGGCGTACTGTAGCCTATATTGCAGCAGACATCCTATAGTTTTTATGGGACACCGAAGTGGGGTCTGATGTCGTGTTGTAAAAGACTGAAGGAAATGGACAGTGTAGGGCTTATCCAGCATTGCTCTTGTAGAAGGAAATCTGAGAGGCATCACTGCCTCAGGGTCCACTTCCCGGAGTCTGCGACTCATCACAGAACACAGCAGACGCCATCCCATGCCCTTATCAGAGAAGCGTCTGTCAGCTACAAATCAGCCTGTCCACTGCCCACGAAACACACACAGCTAATAACACCGAGCGTACAGAGCAGTGCAGTGCTAATAAACACTGGAATAACAAACGCTCGTGCATATGAAACACTCCCAATAGTGTATGAGTCACTAACTGAAGAGGTTTCATGTTGTATCATCTACACTTAACCACCTGATGTGTTTTAGGAACTCACACGTGTTAATCACAATGATGTAACAGCTTTGATGATAATGCCATTTGTTCTTCATGCATGTCAGGATTGTGTCGGCACAAAGGCTTTTTATCCAAACCATGTTTGTTATTCAACTGTCTATTCCCTTAATCAGTAGAGCAACACACACACACATAAATGAGCTCTAAATGTAACCAGATCCTTGTCATCACTAACATCAACATGAGAGAGAAAGAGAGAGAGAGAGAATTTAAATCTATAACCCAAAAAAGTCCAGATATATTGGGGGAAATGCAGAAGAACACAATTTTGCTTTCACTGTATTCCATGTATTGCCTATACCTTGTAAATTTGAAATCAGATTAAAAGTCTCTCACAGACGTTATTTAGCGAATTTGTCCATGCGTATGTTATGTGATGAGAATTTTTTTTAAATGAGTGTGAGAACATTATAGATTCACGTTAAGTTTTACTTAAAATCAGTGGTGTTAGACCCGAAGCACTACTATAACAATGCATTATTACATATTAATAAGAACGACATTTTAAGGAACCGGTCATTTTATGGCTGCAACTTTATTAAAGAGCTTATTTCATCTCATAAAATAACAAACATCACCTGGTTTGCCAGCAAAGGCCAAACAAAGTTTGAGCATTAAACTGTTCTGCATATAATAGCACATAGTAATCTCAGCCATAGTACCTGCTAACTTCTTATCTTATGTCCTAGTAACTAAGGATTGCATTAAATATTAAAGGCAGGGTCATCGATTTATGGAAACTGTGTTTTTATTTGAAATCAACAACAAAACACACTACACACAGGAACACGCCTCTTCCTGCATTGCTCCGCCCTCAACTTGCTTTGCAACCAGGGACGACTCACACGTCCTGAAAAGTGATGTTTTCTGTTTTTGTAGTCAGTTTTTATCACGTTCTTGCCTTTATAAGATATTATAAAAAAGTTGATACCGCGCCCCACTTCGTGCTCACTTCTGCGCAGACTCTGGTGCCACTGACGATACGTCTGCGCATGCCCAGGCTCCAAATTGACGTTTGTGTGTAACGTGTCAGCACTCATCGTCGGACGTTTTCAAATGTATCTGCTGCAGCTCAGTATACACAACAATTGAACATATTAGAAGACCTGTATTTTGCAGTATTCAACACGTATTTATACCGATTTCTTCAAGCTCTGAAAATTCTTAAAAAAGAACACAAAGAATGGCCTTCTCAGCTGCCATGGCTTGCGTCATCACAACATCACCACCGCTTCCGTTTAAAAAACGCTCTGCAAAGTTTTGTCGTGGCTGAACGCAGCCCAGGTTTCTTCAGTGCAGTGCATCGATAGTCCGTCAAGTAATGAAAAATGCCACTGGAAACCGGTCAAAAGCTGTACTTTTACATCTCTTCTCAAAGGACCTGCATATGCAATAATAGTTTTTCATTTTGCCATTTCTACGTCAACTGCATGATTCGAGGCGGACTTCTATGCGTTATTTTACTGTTTCCTCCGTTTGGGACTTTAAATATTGAGCTGCAAGACATGCGTTCATAAAAAAACCTGAGAGAAAAACGGTAAAGACGTTTACATGCACGATATCGGAGTAATGGGAAAAAAACAACCTTTGCCGAGCGGGTTTTGTTTATGAGCTTTCCCAGAAGAAAACTGGTTTACATGACCTTACACGTTAGCAGTTTATTATTAAGCATAATCGAAGTAAGACTGTGCATCTTAATGCACTCAATGTTACACACATACTGATATTTCTCTCCAACATCTCCTTGATGGAAAGCCTGCACTATAGTATTGCGCATCCTAATGCATCTTCACTAGAAGTCTTTATTATAATACCCCTGCCTGACCTTTATCCTTCTTTTTATACTTAAAATCCATACAAACAAATAAGAGATCACTCTTTCTACAGTCTTTTACAGTCGCTTACTTTCTTCCCTCTGTCAACATGAACGGACACGGCCCTTACTGCTGATCGGCTACAAGTTTGTTTTGGTACTCGGACTGACTCAATTTTCAGAAGTTTTTTTTAAATCCTTACTCTGCCTTTAATACCGCATCTAAAACTACAGTGTGTGTCTTTATTTGTTTGTTTATTTGTTTAAATCTACAAATATACAGTGGAACACATAGTGGAACCTCATGACAATCTGTAGACCTTTAATATACCTTTATTAGTTATTATGTTTATACATTGTGATCCATGTCATGTTTCTGTTCAATTCTAATAATTTGCTAATAATCTACTGTAGTATTTTGTCGTGCTAGCCCATTTAATCCACTTGTTCAGTTTTTTACTTGCCCTGCCAAATTTTCACTGGCATTACCACAAAAAAAGACATTGTACATTTGTTGTTTTTGACTTGAGTAATCTTAATAAGTAAGGTTCTGACAACAATTTTAAATACAATCTTTTTTTTGACAGTGAGGTTCCACAGACCAGTTTTATTAATATCACCTACCAATGTAAAAATCGAAGTTACACCCCTGTGTGAATACACCATTCAGATACTTTCAGGCTCTTAAGGCTCTGGACGTGACTTGGAGCCACAAAGCCCTTGAAGGATTGTTGTAACTCAATCGTAATTGATTGTGAAAACTCACTGGCATAGTTTTTCCTGTATTAAAAATGGTCTTTGGTCATCCACACACAGTTAAAAGTACTCTACTCTTAAACTGAGAGCCCAATATTGACAATACATATTAGTAAATTCAGTCCCAATCATTCTTAGCAGTATATGTTAGCGGCAGCCTCCCCGGCACCCCCTTAATCATCTTCTACTTTACTCATTTTCCTCCTCTGTGCAGTCTCTATTGTAAGGGGCGGAGGTTAAGCTTGGAGCTCGAGCCAAGCCTGAGTCAAGCCAGTTAACCATTATCAATTACTGTAAGTCTGAATGGAAACATTTTATTTGTCATTTTCTTTTGATGCTATTTTTTTGTTTTACAACCTCTTCAAAGTTAGATTGGTTATGCATGTGGGAGTGTATGAACCCGTGTGCGTGTCTGTATTCTGTGTGTGTTCACATTGTATTGTTTTTTGTTTGTTTGGTTAACGCTTTAGATTACGGCCCGCAATGAAGCGCATAATTAAACAGAGTTTTCAGCGTAACTAATTGTAACAATAATGTACCTCAACAGTAGCCTACATATCTGCAGGTTAAGGGGAATAATATGCAAGGTTTGGAGGAATTTATTTTTATATTTACTATTAAGTATTCTAAAACTAAGGGCTAACTATTTTAATATAACGTGGTATGCATGACCTGCAGTATGCTACACTACATGTTTGTAATCACAATGTATCCATAAATAAGCTACTGTGGATATTAATTCATTACGGGGTTCTGTTTTATTATTATAGCAAACATGAAACAAGGATAAATTATGTGTTCAGTTTTTGAGAAAGCAGCACACTACGAATGAAGCACGCACACCGCCTGTCAACTGTAAATAAGGATTTGATTTTAGGATTGTTGGTCACTATGAGTTATTTTGATGAGTTTTAATGTGTAAAATGTGCTAAATCAATGTTGATCTTTTGCTCCGATATAATCAAGAGTTCAAGGGCGCTTCGATTTGGATGTTTATAAGGCATGCAGTTCCCTCATAAATGTTTTTTATTCCCCAAACTTTATAGATTGTTCCCCTTTGATATGTACCGTAGATGTATATTATTGTTACAAGTAGTAACGGTGTATATCCTGTTTAATTATGCGGCACATTGTAATCTAAAGCCTTACCTTTGTTTGTTTTAACTTGTTGCTTATAGTCAATATTTTTCATGTTCAGCTGCGTTGTAACAATGAAAATGTAAAAAAGTGCTTTCTAAATAAAGTTACCTAGACTTGAAACGATCTGTCACTGATATTACCTGACACTCTCAAAATTCTTTGTTGCCCTCTTTGCACAAAGATGTACATTTGTCACTGGCCTTCATTTATTGACATTCATTTGTCTGTTGGCATGTGTGTTTATGTGCGTGTGTACCAGCTTGAGAGTTTTGTTTGCTATGAACTGTAAATTGTGAACAGTTTGGCTGGTCCTCACTTCCTGACACCCCTTTAACAGGCTGTTGAGGGTTAAAACTTGCTCTTTGGGTTAAGGTTAGGTTTGGGGTAAGCATTAGGCACTTAAATTGATGGGTAGGGTAAGGAGCTATATTGTATTGCGTCAATGAATGTCCTCTGTCTGTCTGTGTGCGTGTGTGTCTGGGTTGTATACAGGAGTCAGTCCGGCGGAACAGCCACAGAAATGTTACTCCACTTCCTGAGTCAGGAATAGACTGTGCAATGACTCTGATAGTGTGAGTGTGTGTGTGTGTGTTTTATAGTAAAGTTGTTGGTTTTCAAAAATTAATATATCTGTTTAAAAATGACAAAGGCCAGTCTCTGTATCGAACAGACCTCACAGTTATTTCACAGTAAATGTTGAATGTTGTATAAAACAAATATTGCATTTTAAACTTCTGAGAAAGAATTAGAAACATTAAGGTTATACTACACTAATATTTTTTATGACACATTTCAGAAGCTTGTACATACTTTAGGTTACGTAGCCACATCTGAAATGTCAACAGTTGTTAACTTGACACTTTAAAATTACAGCGGTGAGGTGTAAAAACATTGGGTTTTGGGTAAGACTAGAGGGAAATCAAAAGCTCTGTAAAAGTCATTCCTGAGGCCTGGGTTTGCTGATTTCTTTCAAATGCACTAGGCTTTTAGTCTGCCTCAGTTTTCATTTCCTCACAAAAACCACCTTATTTCCATAAAACCGCACTTATTTCCATAAAACGGTATATGGTTTCACATGAAAAGCGACCAAAAATAAACTAGTGTCATTGTTAAATAAACTTGATGTAGTTGTGATAAACATACCTGGGAAATTCACTGCAAATGTTTTTACCAACGTAACAGGACAGATATTAACATTTGTTGGTTCAAATTCCCATGTGAGATCTCCCTTCAAATTTTCCTGTATCTCAGTGGTAAGAGCATTGTGTTAACAACACAAGGTTGTGTGTTGGATCCCAGGGGATTGCAGATACATGTAAAATGTATAGGATAATGCTATGTAAGTCGCTTTGGATAAAAGCGTCTGCCAAATGCCTAAATGTAAATGTACATTTGTAAAGCATTTGTTTTATTTTGACTGCATGATTTTTCATAGTCAGGTAAGTGCCATTTTCAGGATTGTCACATCCATAATGCTACATATTCCTCATAAATGGACACATGAACATAAACAAACTATTGATGTTCTATAAAGAGACATCCCTTTGGTATTATTGCTTCAGGATTGCGCATTTTATTTCACAGAAATCCTAAAAAGTGAACTGACCTATTTGTCAGTTATGGTGACCCTTATCCGAAATGTGACCTCTGCATTTAACCCGAACCAGTGAGCAGCCATCACTGCAGTGCCGACTCTCTAACCACTAGGCCTAAACTGCACTGCAGTAATAACGTCATTAATAAGAAGAGGGATTCTAACGAAATACCTGCCAAATAGTGAGCCATGTTTAACTCACACGTTATAAATGCTTATTAAATGTACCTATTCATCATTTATTTGACTCGAAAGCAGATTCATTATTATCTTCATGTTGTTTGCAATATAGTCTGTCAGACTCTGTAGGGTGTTATGTTGTTTTTCTTATCACCGCTCACTATTTGGCAGGTATTTCGTTATAATCCCCCTTTTTAGTCATGCAATTAGAACTGCTTTATAATGCATTTGTAAATTACTTATTAATTATTAATGAACACATTTATAAATGATTTCTAAAGGACACCTTAATGTAAAGTGTTACCCAAATATTAAACACCCAATGGTTACTTCACAACTTTAAAATACAAATCAAATCCCAACCGCTGACTTTTGTCTATTTTTTATAGATCACCAAACCCCCCGGTCTATGAGAAAAACCTCTTTGGATCTACATGATTCACAGGAATGGCATATTTTGCATCAAAACTACGAATGTCGCAGAAAAGCGGCTAGTTTACAGAGTTAGAGTTGACAGTCTTGATGTTGTGGTCCTGAGGCTGGTTGCATAAACATTGCCATGATAATAACAGTCTAAACCACACAGCTTTGTGGAAAAAGTAAGACACTGATCAACGACAGTAGGCACTCAACATTTTTATTAGAGGAATGCTGCAATTTAAATGAACAAATTTAGAGATTACAGTGCAAATAATAACAAAAACATGGCTTGGACTACAGTAAGTGAGAAAAATGTATAGTGTACGTGTAAATCTGTAATTTCCCAACGGCTTAGTCTACCGCTCACACGTCCCTGTCGCAGTACTACGGCGGCTGACACAGGACAAACATCATCGTCATTATGTTTTCACCTCTTTGCCAAAGGAGATACATATTTTCCTATGCTTTCCTGTGGCTAGAGCATGGCGCTATAGCGACGCCAATGTCATAGGTTCAATCGCATGATTGCACATACTAACGCATAGTATCATGCAGTATTAGTTACTTTGGATAAAAATGTCAGCGATCATTCACGAAACTCGCTCTGTAAAAGCAGTTTGTCCATTAAGGGCTACTGTAGAAACAACATGCTTGTTAGGGGATTAGTATAGAAGCTCAACCCATGGTTCCAAATAATCTGCTCTGGACGAAGCATGTAAATGCTAAAGAGTTTAAGGCCATGACGACCCCTGGGGAACACCATAACAGATTTGTCCGATGTTGGATATGATGTCACCTATAACAGCAAACTGGGAACTTTAATATATGAGGCTAAGATTTTAACCACTCCAGCACTGCAGCAGAGATACCAAGCCAAGTCTCCAGTCTATAAATCATTATAAAGTGACATACCGTGTCAAAGGCTGCTCTCAAACCAGAGTCAGCCAGGTAACAAGGTGATCGTTCATGACATGAACCAAGGCAGGCTCAGTACTGTGAAACCCAGATTGAAAAGGTTCTAAGAGCTTGTTCAGGGACAATGTGAAAGTGACAATGAAGTTTGAGATTATATAACATATAATATAATATATCAGTTGGACATATTTGAGCGTTAAGAAACATATTATCATTCAAACACATGATATTAAAGGGGCTATGACAATGAGGAATTTCAGTCTAATTAAATCATTATATGTTCAATAAATGGCAAAATGTTTGTTTTCAATCCCTGTGAATGATTTTGCTTTTGTGGCTAGATGAAAGTTTGACATGACCACACCTGCAAACTTGTATGCATTTCAAATAGTGGGTACACAATTTGACCTCATAGTATACTGTAACAATGGATCACTCTAAACTACGCAAAAACCTGGTGACACCTCTGGGCATGAGCAGTACTCAAATCCAGCAACAGCCAAAGAAAAGAGAAAAGGGTTCAGTTAAAGCGCATTCCCCAAATAGCAAGTGGGGGTGATTAACACATGTCAATAAAAGAGACTGCAAATCGACAGCAGCAATACAAATCCTGTTTGATCTAGATTCTGGCCGTTCGCCAGCTATAGTCTAATTTGTTCCACCAAGGAGTTTATAACCCCTTTAGCGATTTTAAAGATTTCAAAGTGTTAGTTCACCCAAAAATTCTGTCATCATTGACTCAGCCTTTTGTACTGAGTAGTGAAACAGAAAACAACAAGTTGCAAAACTAAAAACAAATCTAGAAGCAAAACGACAAATCTGAAAATGCGATATCAAATCTAAAAACAAAATAGCAAATCTTAAAACACAAAAACAATTCAGAAAACGAAATAAAAAGCCAGAAACCACAATGACAAATCAGTCAAACTGGAAAAGGTAGGTACTTTGTTGTAATGCTGATTGGATGAAACACCTGTCGATCAAGATATCCAATTTTATGTTTATATTTATAATCGAAAGCAAACAATCGCGTCAGTCACTCTCTCACCATAACCAACAGGGACACGGATTAAAGTACATATCATGTTATTTGCTTATATTGTATGTATCTTCTGAGGGAAGACGATCACGGATGGTACACAGGCAATCACCTTTCAGCTGCACTATGCGTGCTGCTCAGGGCTCACGCATGCAAAGAATTCAGGGAGCAATAAGCTTTTTTTTCATTTGTCAGTATGAACCGACAGAAATGTGTTTTAAGTAGTTTTTTTAAGGTTGTTAAAGATGTGGTTGACCAGACTGAGTTAGGAAGAATGTTCCACCAGGAAGGAGAATGAGCGAGAAAGGGATTTAGTGCCCTTATGAGAAGGCATTAGAAGGCGCTGCTGGTTTGCTGAACGCAGGGTTCTTGATGGGGCAGCCCCGGATTGGTTAATCGGGAGCACCGGGACAATTCCCGGTGGGCCGGTCAGTTTTTTTGGCCGCGAGGGCCGGTATTGTCATGGCACGGTTGAAATGTGGCTTTCCCTAGGCTGCCTTCACTCACAGCAGCCCTAATCTTTTTATTTATTATTTTATCGCAGCCCCACTCTTTTTTATTTCATATTCTTTCGCAGCCCCACTCAGAGCGCAGCCTGCAGGTTAATGATGACGTGATTATCTTTTGACTCCCTGGCCCCGCCCCCGACAGCGCCACTGCAAGTTGCTCAAAATTAAAAACCGTCAGAAATAAAAATGGATGACAGAAAGCGCAAAGGCGGCGCTGAAAAGGCCAGAATAAAAACGAAGAAAGCTCTGGAAACCGACGCGGCCAAATAAAAAGCTGACCACATTTTTTCTCAAAACAAATGAAGACGACGAGACGGCCGGTAAGCTAACGTTAAGGTAGTTAGGAAAGGAGCACTGCAAGATGCTAGCGGCCGTGCAAAACAAAGTTGTCTGCAAACCACCGTTCATGTATCAAACTTTTTCTTGTAGCTCTTCAGCAGAAGAAAGAAATTCTCATGTCTCAATGGATGCAAGCTAGCCTCCTTGTTAGAGCGCCTGTCCCCTATTCGGACCAACGACGGTTCCAAGCCCGCGCAGAGCGGGGCGAGTGGGACCGGCTACACAATGCATCCGGGATAGATAAAGTTGCAGAGACCAGTGCTCTGCTCAGACGTTTATTAATGTTTTAGGGTTGTCCATGTTTCCTTGAAGCTACACTTATGCAGCGGAAAAAGAGATGAAACAATCATTCGAAATCATTGTGAAAAAAAGTCAGATAACAGTCCAATAGTTTTATTATTTAACTAATGTTCTCATATTTGTAAAAAATATTTGAAGTTGTAAAGCAGACGTTTCATTAAAATAAATTATAGTGTCATTAGACAGTGCAATACATTTTATTTTAATCTTTTGTAATTTAGATTTTTTCCTCATTTCAATGTTTGGATATTTATGAACACTAATTCTTAAAGAAAATAGATTCTGATACTGTCCGGCTATTTACTGTTCTAATAAATCTTCACTGTGAAGCAAAACTTAGGCTACTGTATTTTCACTGAATTGGAAATTATGATATTTTTGAAAAATACAATGAATTAAAAGGCTGTAGAGAACAGTGCGCTATTGCAGACTTATATTCTGAGGTTTTAATTATCATTATTTGAATATAGTCAGTCGTAAACTAAAGTGGGCCGGTCTAAGGCATGAAACTCCAGGGCTGAAAATGAGTCCCAATCCGGCCCTGTGATGGGGTGTAGGAGTGTAGTAGGGTGTGAAAGTATGCCGGTGCAGATCCAGTGATAGTCCTGTAGGCAAACATCAGTGACTTGAATCTGATCCGGGCTTCAACCGGTAGCCAGTGGAGAGAGATGAAAAGGGGCGTCACATGAGCCCTTTTGGGCTGTTGGAAGACGAGACGTGCTGCTGTGTTTTGTGATGCAGTGTGATACAGACACGCATTTACCTCTAATGCAATATGAGTCATTTTGATTTTAGATTGGTTTATATTTTTGCGATTTGTTGTTTTGTCTTGCACTTTCCGGCCACCGTACTTTTGTAATTTGCAACCTGTATAACTTTCTTTTTCAGAACACAGGAGAAGATTTTTTAAAGAGTTTTCACACATTCACTTACATTGGTTTTGTGTCCATAAAATAGCAGTGAAGGGATGCGGCGCTGTTTGGTTACCAACTTTCTTCGAAATATGTTCTTTTGTGTTCTGCAGAAGAAAGTCATACAGGTTTGAAATAAAAGAAGTTGTATGTGTGAGGACTTTGTCAGACGATGTCGTGGTTATAAATCAGGACTGACACTGTAAAATACAGAATGTTCAGAAAGTAGAAGCAAAACTTCAACTCAAATACAACACAATGACATCACAAATATGTGGTAACAAGCACGTGGCGTAATCCAGGGCCACAGTCCCACTTTAATGGTACTCTGATGGTATGCACACCCTAGAGGCCTCATTTTTAAAACGTGTGTACGCACACATTTGATCCTAGAGTGTGCATACACAAAAACCCACAGCAACGTTCATATTTATAAAAACTGTCTTTGATGTGGAAAAGTGCTTAGTGCCACGTCAGGGTCTGAGCAGACATTCAAACTTTTGCTTGTCCGAGTGTTGCATATTTTGGGAAATATAAGCCATTACTACCACTTGTAAAATATTTAGATGTTGAAAGGTGCTCTTTTCTATTATACCTATTTACAAGGCAGATAAATAGGTCTAATTCAACAAGTGAACCTGTTCAGCTGCAATTTTCAGATTATATGCGATGTTTCAGCTGACAAAAGCAACAAATTTGTGGTAAAGCTTTATTTATATATATTTATTTACTCATTGTGTAGCACTGACCTGGGTGCCTTTCTGTCTTGAGGTCGCATACTGTCACAGGTTCGTGCCCTGTCTATCTGGAGTGTCTTTCTTTTCCTTGCATTGCTGTGAGTTACCCATTAATTCTCCCCTAAATGTACAATGTAATTTAATAGTGAAAACAAAGGTTCCGTTTAGGTGAGACCTGTCTTTGTGATTTAATATGTAAAGGAAAATATGAATACAAGGTTTCTCACAGGCCTGGTTGATGTTATTGTTGCCAGGGGCGCAGATGGGATTTTTTAACTGCGGGGACCAAGCTGTCAGCAAGTGATTTCAACTCAGTTATTTTGCGTAACTTAGACTTTGATTAGTGCTCAAGTAGTTACTTTGTGTAATTTGGGCTAATGGTTTGCACTAAAAAAGCCATTGGAGGATAATTATTTGAAATCATGGATGAACAACGATGAACAAATGCCTACCTGTCAACACTAGCAACGCATGGTCAGTTATTTGTCTAGTATGCCAATCACATTTACATTTACATTTAGTCTTTTAGCAGACGCATTTATCCAAAGCGACTTACAGATGAGGAAACATTGGAAGCAATTATAACAACATAGGCAACAAAATGCATAAGTGCATCAAATTAGTCCATTAAAGCCTAGCACAGTATACAAAGCTAAGAATAGTGAGGTTAGTGCGTTTTTTTATTATTAAAGAAGGAAAGGGAAGAGAATTAGGAAAAGAGATGCGTTTTTAGGCGTTTTTTAATCACCATCATGCTTTCTGCAAATTATGTTTTATATAAACATAAATTAGTAGATGTACCTCAGTCAACTGAGATGATCCCTGCACGGGGAAAGAGAGACCTTGCCCTCGCGGGACAGCACTTGCGACATTGTGGATGCTGCAAAATCGCTAACAAAAATGGCTGGAAACACGACTACAAACTTCACTCGCTGCTGCCCGCCCTTTGGGAATTACCCACTCAAGTTTGATACCTATGTAAAGCTTCAAATTTCAACGTTCAGGATCATCTACTCTCGGAAATGTTTTTACAGAAGTAAGCCAATAGAGAGCATTAAAAAATCTCTTTCTTTGAAGCAACGGCCTGCTACAGCGTAGTCTTAGCCTCAGACGTGACGTTACTAGCAACAGCGTTCTGATGGACAACTTAAAATTTTCTCAATAATTCGAAACTTCTTTGCACCCTCACATTTCAGAGTTTGACATAGTTGTATCTCAGCCAAATGCCAATTTAAAAAATGGACTCATGAGACTTGTTTTGTTGTCCAGCGTCACATTAACACAATATTTTTGAGAATGTATGTTTGCAATCATGCATTTTTGATGGAGCACTGAACTTGTATGCTTATATTATATAAATGAGCTTGAATTGAACTGGCTGAGTGAATGGTTTATTTTAGTCAGTTCATTTGAACAATACTGTTGATTCACTGTTGAACAAAATCAGTCTGGTTGAACATAACCAATAAACCAGTCTGATGCAATAACAAATAACTGATTTGGTTATCAAGTGATTCAATGATTCTTTACTCTGTTTTAACCCATTCCCATGTTTCCTTCACTGAAGCGGCTGGTGTGTTAAACTTGTAATGGAACTCTGTACAGTATGTAATGTATGTATAATTATTTGTATATAACACCTAATTTGTTTAAATGTACATCTTTTTATTTGTCTCTATATCCAGCAATTGTGAATTTAAAACCTCTTACTGGTCATTCTTATCAGTCTGGGCATCTATAGTAACAGCCACCATGTAGTAAAATGGCATTATCTGCATTTAAAAGAATCTTCATGCAGACAATGAGGTCTCTGAAAACCGTGTCACTTAAGCCTCTCTGTGTTCTTTAATTTAGTCCATAAAAAAGAAACAAATGTCTCCACCCCTTTATTTTAACTCTTTGTGTTGTAATGTAGCAATAATAAGCATGATAAGCCACAGTGGGTGGATGTCTAGTAGGCGGGAAGGGTAAACTGTGTGGTTTAATCTCTGATTGCTGCTTGAGGAATAACCACATGAAAGCAGGCCTCTCCCTCAGGGCAAGGAATTCCTGTCTGCATGGCAATGAAAAGACAAAGAGAAAAATATAGAGTAGAGAAAAGAAGTTCAGGCACAATCACTGGACCCTTTCTTGCTCTCCCCAAAGCCCCTGTTCCCACTAATACCTCCTCGTCCACACTCGTCCACCTGTGTGGCCCCATGCTTTCGTCCCTTCGGGGAGTTGATTCTTTAAGTGCCCATATATCAGTGATGACAGTGTTCAGTTTCTGAAGGTGGTCTTGTGCCGAATCATTCATCAGTCTCTATACTTGCAATTTTTACCTTCGTACTTACTCAACAGCTGATTATATTTTCCATTTCATTATGGATTGTTTACATAGTTTTATTGGTATTTACATTTATGCATTTGGAATACTTTTTGTGCATTCAAAGCCTTGTTTCTATAAGTGTGTTCCCTTGTAATTGAATGTGAAAATTGAGCTAGTAATGCAGAAGAAAGTACATTTATATTTAGTTTATACTTTGTCTACAGCAAAAAACACTATTGCTAAGTCCACATATACTACAGCCTATTTTAGTAAATGCTCAAGTATATTTTATGGGGGCATAATTCTATTCCTTAAATAAAATCTTCTTTATAACATACAATATTATATACTCACAACATACTGTCATTCGAACTTAAATGTCACGATTAGTTTTACAAATCTCACTTAAGCCCATTATGCGCTTTCATATGAAATCACAACATAAAAAAAACTAACGTTTACCTTTAAATGTAAAGTCATCTTGACTAGTGCAGTTAAATATATAAGAATAAAAAAATGCCTAATTTGCACAAAGAGATGACCTACACAGCTGGTTCAGAATGCAGCAGCACGCCTCATCTTCCAACAGCCCAAAAGGGCTCATGTGACGCCCCTTTTCATCTCTCTCCACTGGCTACCGGTTGAAGCCCGGATCAGATTCAAGTCAGATCTACCAAGTTTACAAATTTTACTCATCCTATGAACACCTTGTTTACATTGGATGTGAGCAGCATGACTCAACAAAACCTATTATTAGTGATGCTGTCTATAGCGATGTGATCATCAATGAGGCCGTCTATACTGGATGCTGTGAGTGATGTGTAAGTAATGTTTTTTATTGTTTTCCCTGTTCCATACCTCAAAGTGCCCCCACATGAAAAAATACATTAGCATTTCCTAAAGTAAACGTTTTACTGTGGTGCTGATACATCAGGTTATATTACCTGTCACATGGCTATTTAGCAATTACATTCAGCCTGGCATTACTCAAGATGTGATTTTTAGGTTGTTGCATCCCCTGAAAAATGAATTTGCATCAGTCGCCACTGTTCCCAGCTACAAAACGATGCATTTTCTAGTTTAACAGCCTGTTATCACATAATCAAGCGAAGTAGATGGTCTCATGGACACTTACTTATTGTCCCATAGCTTTTGATGAAACGATAACTTATACTTAATGAACCGGCGTAATTTCATATTTCAGATCTGAGTTACTGTCCTGAAGTCATTCGCACTGCTTCCTATCTATATACACAGTCAGGGCACAGACGGGATATAGCAGCATTTCAGCCCAATCACAGATCTCATTTCTCTCCCCTGGGTTTGGTACACACATCCCTCCTGTCCTCATTCTTCATGTTCCCTCTCTTTCTGTTCTTCCTTCTCTGTCTTCTTTTACCCTTCCTTCTTCTCCACCCCCTTCCTGCTCTCTGTCGTAGCTGTGACGCTGGTCAGTCTCTCGTGGGAAGCTAAAATAAATTCTTGGAGGAGCTTGTAAAGACTCTACTGGTCATCTCTGGGTCTTTGAAGGGTCTGGCGTGCCTTTCTGCTGAGACTCTCTAATGCTGAGCCAAACAAGAGAAATATATGTATTTGGTTGTTTGTTCACAGGAGTATCCTAGTGACACACTTCCTGAAAAAGTATTCTCAGGAGATGTGTGAATTGTAAGGAAAAAGGCTCCACACCCATAGAAACAAAAGGTCAGAGAATTAAGCAGGACTGGCCAAAACAGCGACGATACCAGTGCATGATGTGTTCAACTCACAACCACCGCTGGTTTTCATTCATTGGTGTCTCAATGGGTGTGTAATCCCACATAGAATGCTTTGGAAGGGCACACTCACTCTTTCATCTTTCCCAGTTGGCAGATCTAAAAGTCCTTATATATGTAGCATTTGTTGAGTATTCACAGTCTTCCGTTCTCTGCCCTTTTCCAAGAAGGCTTGTGAGCTACATGTATACGGCAGCAACATTTTGCCAATCTAAAATCCTAAAAAGCTGGAAGGCCAGGGTTATTCCCAGCAGCCCGTGAACCCAGGCCAAAGCTTTTATCAGTGGGCTCCAGCAATACTGAGGAGCCCCCCTCCCTGGAGGGGAGTGCTAGAGGAAGTCGTAGGATGATAAAAATGGGCCATTAGAAGGCCTCCACAGGCCCCATGGGTTCATTAAACTGCCTTAATCTTGTATATCAGGGCACTGGCCATCTCAGAACTCTGCTTGGCTAGAGAGGGACCGCTACGTCCTTCCCCTGAAATGTCGGATTACCACAGCTTTATCACAGCTATATTTCCTTACTGATAAAAATATCAGCACTTTGCGGGCTAAGAAAGGACCGTGGAGTGACCGGTGTAAGAAGTAATTAGATATTGAATGAGTTTTAGCAAACAAGTACCTAGTCACTATCCCACAAAAGTTTGTAACTTTTTCCAAAATATAATGTAAGGAACATAACATCATTTTATGACTATAATTGAAAGTGAGCATGTCTAGGGATACTCCATAGGTTAAAGTAATCTCCAATGAGTGTTGGCCGATTCCTTTTGGGCAGCTGCAGTGGAGTTGATTGAGTCCAAACCAGATGTTACACCGATGACACACGAGCACAGATGTGACCAACAGATCGTAAACAAAAATGTGTTTAACCCAAAAATATCTTCCCAAAACAATCCACTGTTGCAAATGATATCTAGTGATGATATCCCATGTCAAATACACAAATACATTTCTGGACACATCAGTGGTGTCCTGGACAGTCTTGCCGTATGTCTGAATATACCTACTTCCCTTATAATATGCGAAACAAAACTTAGTATGCGATCAATAGTTTGAAAAAAAAAAACACTTGAGTGATTTTTTTATTTATTTTCTTAAAAAGGTTTTAATGTGAATGCTTAAACTCTTAACTTGGTTTCGTAGACACAAATCCAATTCTGCAAATATAAACTTTTATCAGTAGAAAATATTTCACAAAAATGGCTTTAAACGGTTTTGATTGTTAAAAAAGTTGAAAAGAGCAGCCAATAAGAGCCCAGAATAGATAGGAACTACTTCAACGTTGTTTAAAAAGCATCTCAGGATGAAACCTCAAGAGAACATTTCTGTTCATTTCAGTTTTATTTTCTTCTTTGGATTTTTTAGACACTCCATAGTTATGTCATAATTCCCTTTATGTTAATCACAATCTTGCACGAGCTTACTATTTTTGTTTTAATTGAAAAAATACAAATGTAAGTGTTCTAAAACTTTTGATTGGTAGGGTGTCATATGTCCAAATCGTTTGTAGTGACTGTACTGTTTTTGTCGGAACTTTAATTATGTACCACCTTTCTGTCCTATCAGGCCACAAATACAATTTGTCAAAATAAAATGCTTTGAAATTGTAATAATATCAAGACTAGCCTGTAAATAAAATTCAAACGGTGGCGAGGAACCCAAAACTCCAACAGAGAAATTAAAACCTCAGAGGGAAACCAGGCCTAACCAGGGGGTTCCAGTTCCCCTCTGGCAAAAGCTGCTGCCTCTGCACAAGCTCGACAGTGCTGCACAACAACGCAAAATAAAAAGAAAATACTTTAGTAATAATCTCGATTATAGGTTTAAGATCTAACAGCAGTTGAAATTTTGTAGTGAAGACTAGTCAAGTCGCCACTTCCTTCTTTATCTAGCTCTATCATCTTCAGCAGCAGTTTCATGTTGTTATACGTGTTGTACAACAACATCATGTCTCTTAGAAACTATAAATCTCAATAGTTAGAAAATGTATTGTTCTTGTGGTTAATTGATGATGTGAAATGTTCATTAATTCTGCAACATTCTTGATAATACACAGGATGAAACATATTTGGTAAGATGTTATGCATATGCAAGAGAAACATCAGTGTAGCAAATTAAAATAACAACATGTTGAAATAATAATCGTAAATAAAACTCACACATAATGAGATGGAACAGAAAAGCATTTTACTTGAATCATCAAACAAAACATCCAATATAACACATCAAAACAGACTATTATTCAACTCGCTATAATGATTTCACATTACACATGTCTGTTCAATTATAAAGCAAAAAATGAATAAGCAAACATAAATTTTAACAAATCATTTGATGTTAAATCGGTTTAAAATGATAAATGTTATTGTGATTATCCAGAAAACCTGCAGCACCCCCATTCACTTGATGTGCTTGTAGGGGAATGTTGCCACCACTGATATGGCGGCGCCATTGACTTACAATCCCACAGCCAACAAGTGTTTAAGGTATTTCTTATTGTTATTGTCAGCAGCATTTTCACATGTTCATACCAATTCCCTTCTTTTTTCGTGTCACTCAGCACGACTTTCAATAC
The DNA here is from genome assembly GCF_947034865.1 of Barbatula barbatula. Taxonomy (NCBI): domain Eukaryota; kingdom Metazoa; phylum Chordata; class Actinopteri; order Cypriniformes; family Nemacheilidae; genus Barbatula; species Barbatula barbatula. The sequence goes on from NC_136773.1 coordinate 1,648,298, forward strand.
ACAGGACGCAATAAACAGACAATACACAGGTTATTATTTATAACCTGATATCAGACATATTTTACATACCAAACCCTAAATCACATAATTTAGCTAAAAACACACACATTTTACAAGCTGCGATATACCCCAACGATATACCTCAAGCTAACCCCACCCCTGATGTTCCAGAGCAAAAGTCAAATCATAATAAAACGTAGGAATAAGACCGTAGGAATTCACACGCATAAGCCACCTTGTAAAAGGTACAAATTCCCATCAGATTGCATTGATATATATTTATTCTTATGAAAGATACCACACATTAAAATATATTAGATTGAAAGTCGTGCTGGGTGACACAGGATAAAAAGTCATGCTGATGGACTGGAAGGAAAGGGGATATATGTGTCTATGAACACAAATCAATAGATAACATTACGTGGCAATGTCACAAATTCTCATGAGAGTCATAATGAGAGTCAACTTAATGGGGTCTGTGTTTATCTAGCTCGTTTTGTAAGCTTCCAGCTTCCAGCTTACAAAATATTTTAAGTTGAATAAACGTTTTCTACAGAATAGTAACATTTGCATAACTACAGACAGTGAGTTATGACTTGTAGCGCAAGTCATATTGAAAAGGAAATATATATAGACCGTTTCATCGGTCACACACGTGTCTGACCCCCAGTTAACTTCTGATTCGTGTGTGGCTAGTTTCTAATAATATAACTATTTTCATTTTATTTAGTTTATGTTAATATTAATTTGTATTGTTATTTTACTGTATAATAATTGTATTAAATAAACTATTTGTTGAATTTTGTTGTATGTTCATTTTATAAAATAAACATTTTGTTGAATGTGTCCTGGCATATTAAAAGAAAGCGTCTGGCACATTGACATCTTGAGGTTTAGCTTGGTATCAAAGTCTAAATTCAAATGATTGTTGAGACAATTTTAGTCATGTAACGGTTCTTCTCGATTTCTTTTGATTGTTATCAGAAACAACAATTGTTTGTGAATGCGTACCGGGAGTTCTGCTGGGGTCACAGAAGTGAAATAATACGCTGTAACGTTTGTTTAACGTATGTTGTTAAGATCAAACCGTCTATATGGTAGAAAAATGTATGAAAGTAATTTGATTTCCATGATCTTTCAAGATTACTAACTATAACAAAATTGTCCGTATGGAGTTCTAGAATATAGTGAATCTCTTAAAAGATGTCAATAGACTATCAGTGAGCAAGTTGATTTATTTTCATGTATCATTCATTTTCATAAAGTAGAGAGCGAGGGCCAAGACATCAATAAGAATAATTTACCACTAACATTGTCTTTATTTTCATTGATCTACTGTTTTATTCACACACTTGCATTTCAATTTAGCAGGCAGTTTTCTGGTCCCAAACCATGAGAGTGATGATCTTTACTTAGTATCTAGCTCCCCTTCAGTCTTCAGAACTGACGATTTACCGACAGAACTTTTACATTCCAGACGGGGTCTTGAGTGGTCTGACAAATTACCTGTGTGTTCCCCAAACCCCTCCATAATACCCTCACATTAAGCCAGGAATCCAGCCGTGCCAGCGTGTAACATTATCAGCAAACACTCACCAACACCAAGTGCTCAATCTCAGCCGCTGTAATGGGAAGCGTGACAGACGCTGGTGTAGAGGTCGGCGGCAGGGGCCATGTCAACGGCCATTGGACACATCGAGAAAAGATAAGAGCGATTAGTTAACACGCCATTGGCTGTTCAATTTCACAAATCAATACATTCAAAAAAGAAGATTAAAAGATTCACATATTTATTTGTGTAATGTGTAGATGTAGCTATAGGCCTAATGGTTGACGTTTTGTGCTTAGATTGAAAAGCTATTTACCCACCCACAGTTGGACCACCCACAGTCCTACTGTAGATCCACTGAGGCTATTTACCAAAACCTTTCAAAACAAAGACAAATCAGTCACTGGTTATTACTAGATTCTGAGTGACGGATTTTTTAACAGCTTTTCCTGTTATATTCTGTTGAACTGGGACAAAAAAAAAACGAGCCAAAGCAAAATATCAAAATATGCCTTGCATATATCACAGAGCCTACTTACACAATTGATCACACGATTGATGTTCAATTAAGCTGCTAAATGTATGTTTGTTTAACAGAAAACATGTGCATAAACGTGTTTGGAACATTTGTTTCAAAACCACATGTAAATTTAATGTGTCTTTTCTGTATTTTTGTATGTAAAAGTTTTATATTTTGATTTATAGTTCTCAACTCAAATCGTATTAGTTAAGGCGACACAAAATTATCATTAATGTTTTTCAAAAACGTACTAAGTGAACAGAGCTAAACAGAAAAGCAAATGTAAAAAGATGTAACCGTCCACAGCCAAGCAATGCAACGATTGTCTGAACAATGCTAACTCAAAAGATGAAGTGAACATTTAACAAAAACTATTTCTCTTTTTCTGAAAAACACATTAAACAACACTTAATTTAAAAATACTTCTACCGATGCATTCGTATGCAAAGTTGTGTTTTACTGTATTACAACACAAAACAAATACGTTTTTTATTGTTGAATTAACTTGTTTAAATGAAGTAAATTGAACAAGTAGCAAAAATGGACTGATAAAAGAAGATGTTGTCATTCATATGAAACCCTGTCTTGAAGAATAAATGTAGAAAATGAAGAAAAATTGGCCAAATAGATGGAAACTCAATATTCCAAAACACAGCATATCGCTTGGTAAAATGACATGTAATGTTTTTTTATATTCTAGGCGAAAGGAGTCTACACTGAAGATAATAAAATGAGTTAGATTTTTGTCCCACAGTCACATTTGTGTTATTCTATAGTTTAGATGCGTTTTATTTTATTCTAACATGTGAAAAATGTCAATAAAAAATGAGTAAGTGACCCTGTAAATTAAATATGTGTAGTTATATTCACATTATATTCCTTTCAAGGTCTGCTGGCGGGAGAAAACTTTGAGTAATCCACAGGAAAAAAACATCTGTCAAACACAGATCATGCCATGCAAAATGAATGCCCTTCCATGCACACTGCATTAACACTAACGGGTACAAAGTGGATAACCATTCAAGTTTTTGCACACTCAATGAGAATAAAATCAACACTTTTACGCACAGTACTGCTGTAAAATATCACAGAAACCTAATGTGAACTTGAGTATTGATAAGATCAAACTACACAAATTGTTTAGCTTGAAGTGGTCTGATGGCACTTGAGAGTATTTTTAACATGTAAGAACTTTATATAAAAATGCACTAGATGAAGGATTGAAGCCGGGGGTTATCATGATCTGTAGGTCTGTGTGACCGACACACTCCTCACTGAACTGATGAGAAGCATTTGTGCAAGTGAACAGAGAAGAGAATATTTACAGAGCATTCATTAAAGAGTCTGGGTTTGGGTTTAGGATGGAAACCATAATAACCATAACAACTATTCAGAGAAAAAGGTGTGTGCGTGTGCGTGTGCGTGTCCGTGTGCGTGTGCGTGTCCGTGTGCGTGTACGTGCGTGTGTAATAGAGAGAAAAAGTCTCTGTCTTGAGAGTGCAGTGTTACAGACCTTATAAGGTAACACTGCTGGAGTTGAGCAGCTGTGATTTCTGTCCAATGCAAACAAGATTACACACACATACACGGACACACAGACCTTATAATCAATGTTATGTCATCTCATAGATGCAAGGATCTTCATACTTATATAATGATATTTACTACCATAGCCACACAAACCCATTGACCTGAATAATACAATCAGATACAAATAATACAAAACAGAAATATACATTTATATATATATAAATACTTAATATTGTTGTTGCAGTGTTTCATACATTTTATGTTGATCATAATTTTTATGTTCTTATAGCATTTAGCAGGCTAGTCCTTAATGATGCATTTCTTTTTTATCTTGACTGCTAAAATGTGCTAAATTGTTATAGGACAGGAATTTGAAAAGAATTTAAACGGACCATTAGTAGGTTTAATGTGAACATAGGCGGTCTGACTTACATATACAGTATAAGTGATGCACACAGCACCTCACAATAAAGTCCTAGTAGTTCTTTTTATAGTAGTTCTTCTTAAGCCACAGGACGGTGTTCATCCCTGCAAAAATCATAAATCAAACACAGTCTCCTTTAAATGGTTGAGAGTCATTCAATCTCAGAAATCGATGTTTTAAAATGATATTCAATATAAATTTCAATCTATAACCTTTTAACGGTGAACCTGTGTTAATGTATGTGAATTTGAGTTGTTTCAATGATTCAGTTCTTGAAAACGCTTCATGTGAGAAACAAGCACTCTCACCATACAGAATGACAGTCTCTCCAGAGAAACATGCAAACATCTGGATAGTTGTATGAGACAAAAGACTTTCACAGAGAGAATGACATGAAAAGCATTGGAGGCACAGCAAGACAAATGTGACTTCGAAAATATGGACTGGACAGAACTAAAGCAGATGACACAGTGAAAGAGTTCACGCTTTTACTACATCAAAGACCATAACAATTATTTTATCCAACACTTGAATAAAAAATGATTTCTCCAAAGCATTATCACCATGCATTATTTGATGATTTAATACAATGCTGTGTCTGGCATTCATTCATGCCACAATAATGCAATTCAAAATGAACTTCAACTTTAATTTCTTAAGACATACTGTGGCCTTTATTGCAAAATGATTATGAATTGAACAGAGAAGTCATGACACTTCTGTGTCCCGGGGGACGTAGAAGACCATCTTCGCAAAATCATACTCGCCGGTACTCCACTCGGGCCACCGGGCCTCGATGGCCGCTGTCACTTGGACATTTGGATGGATGGGGGAGGTGGAGAGGGAACTCGGTGTTTACATGGAGCTGCCTCCCTGTGGAGGGGAGGAAGACCACCAGGTCAGACCCCACATGAAGGGGACAGAGGCCGCATTATGCACAGGTCCCGCCGTCAATAAGCACAGATTCTAGTCTCATTTTGAGTGTATGGGAAGTCTGACGGCCAGAAATTCAGAAAGGAATAGTTCCTCAAAAAATGAAAAAGTTGTTTGAACTCCGTTCAGCCTTTCTGCCTGCAAAATGTTAAATGTGTTTAGCAGAAGGTCTGAGCTTCTGTTTTCTATTACGGAGAGAGGGGCTGCTGTGTTTTATGCAATGGTTCATAAAGGACAATACAGCAGGTTGTGCTTTATGGAAAGATAAAACTAGAGTTGGAATAAGGCGAGGGTAAGTAAATGATAACAAAAATGTTATTTCTGGGTGAACCTTTCGTCAAAGGTAGATTTCCCACAGATTCGTTGCATTCGGAGCGTGTGGTGTTGCGATAATTTAAACTGGACAGTAGGAAAAGTCCTGTCTCTGCTGTCAGCAAATGTTTTGAAAACCAGTCAAATGCCTAAACAACTGCCTAAGTGATGTCAAGACATGCAGGATTAAAATATTTGGATGTAAGTAATGAAGCAAGTGTTGTCTTTACCTTCAGCCTCCAAACAACATCTCAGCTCGAATTCTAAAGGAAATATCTTTACTTATACAGTCGAAAGGCCAATCACTCCGACTAAGTCCTTCCTCTTCAATCACACTTTTGATTTCACGTCCCCTTTCATTTCACGTTGAAATGGCAGCTGTCAAAATACACCGGATAGTTCTGCTGGGTATTGGCATGCTTCAGATCTGCGCTTACGAGCATGAGGTTGACCACAGCATACCTCAAAATCTTCACAGCACCCTTTGCCTGAGAACTCTGGAAATAATTTCAACTGAAGTATTCTTCTACCGATGTACCTGCTGTAAGGATCTATCTACACCACTTACAGAGTGGGACAAAGTGAGGGCTGGTGGACGTGTTCTCTCTGTTTGCCAGCACATGACATCACAGCACTCAGAGCCTCCATTAGCGTCTAATAAATGAGGGTCTAACAAGGCCAGCGTGGGCGAAATGGATGGCGGGGGGGGGTGTTGGAGTGGAGGTTTTTGGGCTCGCCTCCATGAGCTCCATCAGAGAGACATGAGATGCAAGAGAAAGCCCTTGCAGCCCATTTAGAAAAATTAGAGCGAAAACTTCTAAAAACACACGGCACAGAGCGGCCAAATCTGGCTGATGTAAACAAAAGATGGGTGGCAGCCCCAGAGCACGGTCCTGACGGCCAGCGGCGGCAGTGATGAATTTGTGGAGTTATCTAATTTTCCACTGTTTTAATTAGAGGCCAGGTTCCATGAGGCCCGACAGCTGGCTTCTTTGTAGCAACTCCTGTGAGCCTGACAGAGAAAAATGTCTGTGGCCGCCACTGCCGGGTTCTGCGCCTGACCCGATGTCCTGCCTCACGTCCAAAAACACAGCTCGCTTTTGTCATCTGCTCGCTCGTTGTTTCACTGACATCACCGTGCAATTTTTGACTGATTCCATCTATTCTTAAATACGTCAAGATATAGTTAGAAAACGGTGACTGGACTATTTTTATTTTCCTTTCCCACATTGACACAAAAGTGATTGAAAACTAGTCGCCGCGTGCAATTTGTGTCAGAGTCCATGGCTAATACCATTTACTTTCTAGGCTCTGTTAGTCATATAAACAATAAAACAAATGTAAAATAATTAGAGATCATGGTTTTCTACGTTTGGATGCTGTATTTGGAATGATACATTGGGAGTCTTTACTAAATAATCATTTACAGATGTTAATTCAAACTTAGATGAAATTGTTTGTTATACATTTTCGGCTTACATTAGATGTAGAGAGTAAAACACACACACACAAACTCTTATTAAATAAAATTCATTTTGTATTCTTTAACATGGTAAGATGAACCTTCAAAGCTCGAACTCTATGATGGATTTTTTTTACTGGGCTTAAAAGGCACAACGTTTATTTTTTCATTTAATAAAATAAGTACATTTTTATTTAATTGAAATTCCATTTCACATTAAAATAAAATACATTAACGGAGGAACTGCATTCTGTGGATTTTTTGTAAACAACCAAAATATACTTGATTTCAATAATTTAATTATTCTGTCTATGTTTTTGTATTTTATCTATCCCGTTTTCCTCAAACTAAGAACAATCAGTTGCTGAAATTGAAAGGTAATATATTTATTATTTTATAATCTATTATTATTACAATACAATAAAAGATTATCCCTGATGGATTGAGCCTCTAGCCTCAACCTGAGCTGTGGAATCCATCGCGACCTTCAAGAAACAGCAAAAAGCATATATTTTTCACATTTACTTGACTTAGCTACCCCTTAGTCCAGCTCTGTTTATGTATAAAAACTATCTTCCCCTTGCTTAAGTCCTACTCGTCCTACATGACTTCTTCAACTAATTGTTAGTTCTTTGACGAAATGTTAAATGCTCCGTTTGGATAAAACATCTGCTAAATGAAATGTAAATCAAATGTTTTCTTAATGTTCATATTGTAAACATTTTATTAAACACGTGTTAATGCATTCATATTTTAGGATTTATATAATTCTTACTGAAATGATTAATGCCATGTAAATTTAATCTTGAAGTTAAAAAACAAGAACAAATGACAACAACAAAAACATCTGTTTAACTTTTAACATTTATGTCTGCATTTAGCATATTTCATTCAAAGCTCCAAGTTTTGTTCAAACTATATCAATGTATCTCCTATACGTACAGTGCCTTAAGTATTTTGTTTAGACCTCAGCGCTAATAATAGCAGTGGGTTTGTACTCTGTTCCAGACAGGTATACCTCACAACCCCTCTTCTGTAATGAATGGCCGCTTCAGCCTTCACCTTTAGTTGTCCTTCCCGTCCAGCCGACTCAGGAACTTACGTTTCCCATGTAATAGAAACACAGCAAGTTAGCTTCAATTTCAAACTCTTCCGTTGGTTCCTTATAAACTCCTGCTCTATCAAGGCACCATAACATTATAATCTGCTGTAGAAGAAATTCATTTCAAAAAGGCATTTTAGATGGGATAAAGGCTTGGTGTCTTCACACAAATGCAGCAAATAAATAAGCATTGGGCCCTTGTGTTACATCACCTCAATCTGTGACTCTGTGTTATATATATGTTTGAAAATGAACGGCATGTCTGCTCTTTATGATTCCAACTCGGCTGTGCGTGAGGCTATGGTCTGCAGGTGCTGCTGTTGTAGTTGGCTGTGAAGCTCAAGTAAACAGTTTCAGTCCAGCCAGCCTTGACAGTGCAGCCACCTCCCTGTGTTCATATAAGATAATGACGGTAATGAGAGTCTGTATCATTCTGTATCTCTCATGCCTCACCCTGGTTCCCACTTGTTCACTGTGTGTGAAGATAATGCGATACATTGGAAGGATACATTGGATTTTTAAGTGTGGGGACATTTATTGTAATTGCATGGAAAGCAGTCAGCAGCTTGCACCCAGGACGTTTCTTTCATTTCTGCTCAGAACAGAATGAAAATGAGGGGGTGTGCGAGTGGCAATAACATTCATGTTAGAATACATTGTAATGAAAGACAAACCAACTTTTTGAAAGAAACGTTTAATAGAAATGTACAAAATGGATCAAGAGCAAAGAGCAAGGGAAAAGAGCAAAGGTGGAATACGTTTTTCTGTCTGTCTGTTTACATTCACATTTTCCACATTTAGTGGACCTCCACTTTGATGCCACAAAAAAATCGAACAAGAGAGGAAGAGACTGAAATGGAGAGAGACTATAAAGGAGAGCAGTACACTGGAAAGATCGTTTCATTCGCGGCCCTCTGAACCAATTTAAATGAATGTTTTAATTGAGAAACGCACACAACTCATGAACATCTGTAGCCAATAGCGAGAGGGCTCGTGCAAGGCCAAAACAAACCTCCAGTGAATCAGACCACCGGATTCCTGTGAGAACACAAGGGCATTAAAAGACATGTGGAGAAACGTGTAGGCTTAATGATACTGTATTGCAAATGTATTTTGGGTTGCAGCTCATTTGCAGAATACTGCTGGTGCCAGCCCACCGTTAGCGGTTAGGTCACAAGATCCACACAGGCTCTTGTTATCGAGATCCACACACTCATGGGAACCATGGAACTAAGCTACGTTACTGTCACCCAAATGCTAGCTTGGTAAAAGCATTCAACCTCAAAACTTAAAAACTGTAGAATTATGACCTCCAAGTTTTTTCCACTAAAATGAAGCTGTGTTAACCAGGAAGGGTGGCTGGGTCAGGGGTCATGCAAACATTGATTTGTCAGTAACCGGGAGGTTTTCAAACACCCTCTGTGAGACGTCATTGCGAGCACCGGGGGTCTCATGTTGTTTACAGCCCTAGACCCTGCTGCTCTCCACATCTGTCCAGATTTACACTCACAAACTCTACTGGTGAAAAAACCTGCAAATGGGCTCGTGTTACCAGTTTATGATTGGGAGAAAGTCAAAAGCAAGTCTGACAACTAAAAGCAACCCACAACTAGTGCTATGCTCTACCAATTGAGCAATAGAAACAGAATAAAGACGACATTGAAAATCAACAACACGACTCAATAAAAACGTTCAAAACGTTATTTTCTCTTTGTGTAGCTAATGCTTTGTAATATCTTTCTCAAGTTTGTTAGATAAGTTATTCATGTCACCTTAAAGATGGCTGAAGATCTACTGAAGAAGTTGTTCATGCATATTTTGTACAATTGTGCAATTCCACAAAACGTTATTTGGTAACACATATTAAATACGTGAGACACAACTTTGTGTTGCGTTTCTGTCTGTCACACCCACATTATGTAAACGCAGGCAACTTCCTCACATGCTTAATGTGAATGAAGTGCACCCGCAAACCTCTAAATTCACCAGAAAACAGTTCTGCCACAGTACTGACATATTTTTCAGTATCACGCTCCTTAACGTGAATTGCGCAGCAACACAAAGTAGGACTATATGTCATAATTGCAGACGCAACATATAACACATGACACAGGAAAATGGGTCAGGGCAGGAACTGCTGCATATGAAGCCATGAAATTAGACAGCTTGGCATTGATTAATAAAAGAGAAATCCTGAGATTTGGCTTCAGCCACACAATCGAATGTATGACATGTTACCTTGAAGGAAAGCATAGAGACTTACGCCTTGTTCATGCACATTCTTTGACTGGCAAGGTCGTTCTTGTGTGTTTCCTCAGATTCCCAGTGTGGATTTCTCTACAACTCTCTTCCTCGAATCAAACATGAACTCACAGTGCACTTCATTTTGTGTGTTTTAGCATCAGCTGTCATGTTTTGACTTCCAGATTCCAGCGCAATCTAACTGTTGAGAAGTAGAGAAATAGAGCCAAAACGAAAAGATTCACATTCCCAAAGTTTGGTGACCTTTTCAAATGCTGAATCAGTGTCCAGTGAAAGGGATTCGGGTCAAAAGCCGAGTTCTTGGATCTCAACTGAAGAAAACTGGATTGTCCTCTTTAGGCTTCTTAAAGCATCTCAGGGGCAAGTGTATAAGGTTGATAGTTGGATCAGGGCAGCTAGCATCACATGAACTGCACTGTTAGTAACTGGAAGTAAAAGCAGAAGGGAAAATTAGGAACAGGTCTGGGAGCTGAAAGCACAGGAACAGTATAACAAACATGAAAAAACTAGCATGTGCAAACTTTGGCGTCAATGTGGGACTGGAACTGTCATCTTTTAGTTTAACAGGGATGAAATGCTAATTATTAGCGGTCAATACACTCAGATTTAGAGTCATTTCTCTTGGTGTCCTACATCACATCCACCATATGGGAAAATCTAAATAAACAGAAATACAGTATACTGAGACGGAAATCACTAAACAGATTAAAATGTAGAGGGTCGTTTGAGCAGAATTGACCATATTCAGCAGAACACAAGAATCTTAGAGTGCAAATACTTCTTTATGAAGAAAGATAGGCTGAACTGTTGGCTCTGGTAAATCTGGAAAAGCTGTTGTGAATAAATGGACAGTACACAAGTGTGATCTTGATTCGGGCAAAATTTCCAGAGAATGAAACCATTCAACGGCAAACAATGCAAGACAAAGGCAAGTTAATGAAATAAAGAAAAGTAAAATATGCATTATTGTTAAGGATAGAGAGAACATCAGAAGATAACAGGACTGTTCTATTATGACTATATTTTATTCACAATTCAGATAAGGTTCACCGTTCCAGAGTGAAAGTAAGTTTTCAGATTTTTCCTGATCACCATTTTTGACACGTTTGTGGATTGAGTTGCACCGATAAATGACCACAAAGCCTGATTGTATGGGTACTGAGAGTCATACTAAAATGAGACACTGTATGATAAATCAAAAGCTGATGTGTGAAAGCTTTCTGTTTGCGTTGCCATTTTTCTTAATGGCAGTTGCTTGGCTGTTCCCTCAGAATATGTGATTTGAATTTGCTTACAGCAGTTCCAGATGCAGTAGAAGAAGAATACTACAATACAGCAAAATAATAGTGATTCATATGCATGTTCTTATGTTTTTTTTCCTTGTTGTGAGGGAGATTAAGACATTAAGAGAACAGATTGGACTGCTACCAAACACTTAAAGCAGAAGCACAAGGTGACTCATTGGAGAACTATTTCCAGTCTCCTCTCTCCACACACACAACTGTTCACATAAATGTGCTTTATTGTTCATCTGAAGACCATTCCCTCTGTAGTGTTCTCTAGAAGAAGTACTGTCAGCGACTCAGGCTCTCTGGAAGTCAATGTGTGAGGTCTCACGTGTAGCGGCGAGCTGTGCTTATTGATTTTTAAGCGTGAAGCAGGAAGATTGTCCTGGGTTTACTTTGCAGCTCTTGCCAAGTGTTTCCTCAACCTACTCTTGTTTCACAACCTCAGCCTTTCTCTCTTGAGCAGCGCGAAAATTGGCTGCCTCGTCTCGAAAAGCTCACAATAAGCCATGCACTTTCATTCATCACACAGAGGCATCTACAACACATTAGTCAGAAATGGCCAATGGTGAAATTCTGTGTGTGTTCAATTTATTCATACGTCACTCTCTTGCCGTCGCAATCACGTACATATACACACAAGCGCAGGCACACATTATTAGTGAAGCAGTTATAACCTCAGGAAACGCGTAAAGACAGATTGAGCTGGAAAAGCAAATGTCTGACGTTGTCCGTCTAATGAGGGTGTTTTGGCATGCTAACGAATGCAGATGTGAAACAGAGCATGATTTCCATTTGATTTACAGCTGCACAAAGAGCTCGGAAAATTAGACATCTCTCGACAATAGGCAACCTCATCAAAATGACCTACCTTATGATAAAATCTTGAGAGTGCTACAACAAGATCTACTCTATCTTATAAGAAGTCAAGCCTTATTGATCCAATTTGAGTCGATTTCAATTTCCGCATATAGAACTGTTGTAAAACGGCAATACAGCACGCACAGAGGAAAACTGTGCGCAACATTGATTTTAGTTGCCTTAAGACCCCAATCTACACTCTTGATTTTGTATCTATAAACATGTGGAAATGATGTATGACTAATAAACAATTGAAAAAGGTTTAATGTGTATATTAAAAAATGGTGTAAATATAATAAATAAATAAAGGGTTTAGAATAGCGTCTGCCTAATGCATTCACTGAAGGCCATTCAATGTCACTTTTACTTGAACAATCCTCTCAATTTTATATGTCAGACGGAAAAAATCGTCCTGTTGATGTGCACTTGTTCTAATGCCATTTTCCATTTTTGTTTCTACGATATAAACAAATATCATGAAGCATTTGAAAATGGTGGAAACCACAGAACTGCGCTGAAATCAAACAACGTGGTTTTTGCAATATCGTTTCTTTCCTGAGTGTTAAAGGTCCAATGTGCAAGTTTTTGAAGGATCTATCGACAGAAATGCAATATAATATAATATACATCAATGTGTATAAACTCCTTGTATAATGAAGCATTATGTTTTTTTATCACTTTAGAATGAGCTATTTATATCCACATCCCCTTGCATTGGAATTCACCATGTTGTTTCTGCTGTAGCCCTAAACGGACGAACTGCTCTATAGTGCGTGTTTCGTGATTATGTTATCTCCCTCGGCAAAGAAGCGAAAATGTGGGTTAGAGGGTTAGATGTGGGGTGAGCCGTTGGTTGCAATTTGCAACCTCACCGCTAGATGTCGCTAAATTTCATTTAAAGTTCGAGGTAAAGTAGTTTATAAATGATGATATGACAATTTAAATATGAAATGTATCAAATTGACCTAAAAGAAGAATCACAATCTACCAATTGATATGTACCACACACACTCGTGCAGTCGACACTTAATCACTGTAATTAACTGGGGAAATAGGAAACACAGCAATGTTTGAGTCATCTCTGGCATGCGTACAGCCTCACTGAACTTGTCTAAAAAGGTGCCAACTCAAACAAGACTCTAACGCACGGCTTGTTAACACCCTCTCAGTAAAAAAATCTTGATTGGACAGCAATTACACCTCAGCTGGAGCCCTTATAAAAGCACACATCTCATCTTTAAATGGACTGAGCTGTAACACACTATGTCTTTGGATTGATCTGGTATGCATTGGGAGATGTTTGTTGACATGCAGAGTTTTCAAATATATTTTATTGAAAAGGCTGGATGAGAAGGAAATAAATAAGCGGGACTGGATTTCGCATTTTTAAGCTCAATATGCAATATCTCAAGTACGATGCAAGTTGATAAAACAAATAATTGTCTGTCACTTTAAAACAAGCGGGATTACCAATAGAATAGAATACAAAGACAAATGTGTAGAAGAACCATTAACAATGTTTTTATAGGCTAAATGATCTTAAGACACAGCAAATATTTGTGACATATTTCACAATGTAGGTCAGCCATGAGAGCAAGAATAGCGATAAGGAAATGAGTCTTTCCCAGAACGTAAGGCTGTGTCAACAGACAACATGCTGTATAGCATACAGCCCATAAGCACATTTATTTAATTCATTAAACTGCTTTTACTATAAAAATGTAGTATATGCATAAGTGTTGTATTTGTGAGAAATTAAATTCAGATCGTATAGTCCTACTGGCGAAGAATTATTCTATCATTATTTATAAAAGACAGTTCCTTTGGAAGAATTTTCCTTTTGAGCTTCAATTCACTACCTGGACCTTCATGTAAGATGAAACCACAGAAAATCAGATGCCTCCTTTGATTCGGTTGGTCTGCTGTAGAGAGATGTCGAGAACTTGATGTGTGGGTCTTAACCGCATTTTGAATAACATGAATTGTTCTCAGAAAGTAAACAGTGTTCAAAGGTCCTTCATTTAAGGTTCATTTCAGACCTTTTGCTATATTCATCAGAGCTACCGTGGTGCACCCTGACTGCATAATAACACGGTAATAAACACGGTGATAAATCACATGTGCTGCACATAAACTCTGCATAAAGAACTGCAAATGTGAGTAGACAATCCGTTTTACCTATAACTGATGATATCTTCTCGCAAAACAAAAAGCGGAGTTCCTGCCTTACTTTGGAAAAATAACAAGGCTTGAATTTCAACAAGCGCAATCATTGAAGGTCATTGCGTTTTAATCAAAGGGCCGTGCCACTGTCACTTACTCCTTGAAGCCTTTAAAGAAAACCACCTCTGGAGGGATAGTTCAGAACCCTTTTAAAAGCCCCATTCATTCATTTATGAATCATAAAGTCCACTTCTGCTAACTAATAATACCTTTAAGTCCCATCTGCTGGTCGCTAGCCCCGTTTACCCCAACAAACTTAAGCAGAAAGAGAGCAAAACGTGTTCAGTAATACCATGTGTTTTGTACTCTATACTATATTGTAATATAATGCCTATGTATGTGTGTACATATGTATATTATAAAAATAATGTTGACTTGACTTGTTCTTTAAGCAGTGCTGATGGGGGGATCTGAAGAATCAAAAGGGCCAAACATGACGCAGTATCAATCCCGCTATCCGGAGTTTACAGAGCTATTGTTATAGAGCAGAGCAGCGGAAGGAGGTCTGGAGCAGGTGGATATAAAAAAGATCCTGTGGTGGGTATGTGAAAATATCTACCTCGTGTGCTTGCGTTGACATTTACATAAACATCATGAGACACACAAACGCGTACTGTTCTTGCATTTGTTAAACTCCAATTCTTGATTCTATTACTATCCACTGACTGAGCTCAAACAAGTCAGTTTGATGCTAATGAAACAAACCTTTAACTTGCTATTTAAACCAGCCGAAATAAGGGGTTTTAAAATCAGTCAGTGTTCTCATATAATCTGCTTGATAAGGACCTGCTGGAATTCATCATAAATGCAAAGTGACACGTGTTACACGCAGACAGACTTTACTACATTTTACCATAAATATGCGTTTGTCTTATGTTAAGGTACTGTAAATGAACCCTTCTTTGACTGGGCCAGCTATGAATACCAAACAGGCATATAAATGTGGGCAGTCATGTATTCATCTGTCCTACGCCAGTAGTGGAATACTTTCTGTATTTTGTCAAATAGAGGAAACTTAAATTCCTTATGCCTTGGTCTTCAATCTACACTTTGGGTTTTTTCAGTAGCATTCGTATTTTTTATTTTCAATGGCCTAATCTTACACCTTTAATAACAATTGTGTTTTTATTCCATAAAACCACATAAAACAACACATTGGCATACGATGTGTCATACGGTGCCCGTTCGCATCACTAAGACCCCCTCTGAGCAGGAAATGCTTGCAGTTCTTTTTCCCACCCTGTTCTTCCGCCACAGAGAGTTAAAAGCCGTGTTGCGTTACTCTTGCGAGTCATTCCACAACTTATTCCCAACCAGTGTTGGTTATCAGTTCCCACAGAGTATGAGGATGTGCCCTCGGGTTGCAAACTATTTGCGTGGAGTCTGCAAGGCTATCATGTTGTCAAGCTTATTTGTAAAAAAAAGACAGAATCTTCACCACAATAGGAAATTACAGCTCAACCCCAAAAGCTAAATACAAGTCAGTCTCTCAGATAAGTCCATCATTTACAGCTTGTGGTGGGCCTGTAGGTGGTTGAGTTAACTGTACGGAGTGGGTTGGGGTACCTTTGGAAGGAAAAACATGCTTTCACAATGACACTTTCTATTGCTGTTGATTGTTTAGGATTTTGTTCAAAAAACACAGACACACACACAACAGTCTTTCTTAAGAAACAGAGTGAAAATGAGAGAGAAAGAGCCAGAGACAGAACACAGATAGAATGCATGCAAAGTTAGTTCCCCATATGCACTCATTAAACTCACTAAATAATTCCCATCCAAACCAATCCAACACTGGGTGGGCCTATCTCCCTCTCTCTCTCTCTTTCTTTCTTTCTCTCTCTCTCTCTGTTCGATAGTCAGGCGCATGTCTGTGATGTTTCCTAAATGATGCGCTATGTGCAGCCAAGGATTGGGCTCTGTTTTATTCCAGAAAGCTTTGAGAGAACACAAATGCCAAAATACAGTAAGAGAGCGACTCTGCCGACTGCCATGTGTGCAGCTCAGGAGATGCCTGAACGGTCCGCAGCAGCCCAGGTCTGCCCACCACTGGCTCTCTTCAGTGCGTGCGAGAGAAAATGCCAATTTTATAGTGGTTTCTCTGGTATTCTAGCCAGGGGATGGATTGCAACGATACTTAGTGTTTTCTCTCTATGCCACTCAATTATCATCAGAGTAGAGAGAGGAATTCTGACAGAAAACAGCCGCAGAGAATTCTGCTGGATGTATAGCAACCATGAGGACATCGACCCTCATTACATTCGCAGTCAATTCCTTCTGTGCATTTTCATAATACATGGCCAAGAACATGATTTAGCAAAATAAAATAAAAAAATGAAAGCCAGAACAACTTGCCCTTCTGACTGAATGGAAGATTTACTAATAATGTTAAAGATAAGAACATGTATGCTGTTTAATGGCCACAGCACTACATAAACTACTTATTATTGCATTCGTCTAGACTTTAAAAGCCAAACGTATTATTCATATTACTTTTCAATCCATCTTAATATTATCATAAACATTATTTAAAAACCACGTTAACGCGTAACGAAAAAATACCATTAAACCTAATGTTAACATACCGTTTATTTTTATATTATCTAGGCTTCATAGTCAAATTGAAAGACTTTAAAAGACTTAGGTGTACCATAAAATATTGGCATAAGCTGTTAATAATGTTATTATATAATAAGAATTCAAAAGGACTAAGTGTAACTTTCCATTGTAGTCCTGTTTTAATGTTGATTATGGCTACATAATGTAAAAGCTGTATTTTACATATGCCTTAGATGTGTGCCGATTTATTTATCTGACAGTGGTTTTGCTGTGTGTTGTTTGAGGGTTTTGAGTTTATGAGGATCTGTCATATCATCACTGCTGTAGTTCTTTCCTGTCAAACCCAACTGTCAAAGGGTAAACACACACTGATCACTATAAATAAACCAGCAATTGGAGATCTGATGGCACTGTGATGTACACATTTAACAAACTTAAATAAATTATTTGAGGTGCGGAATTGTATTATTATTAATAATAATAATAATAATACCACAACACCATAATATCATAATTAATAATAATAGTAATAATAATAACAACAACAGTAATTATAACAAATACATGCAAAAAAAGATTATATTTCAACTCTGTATAATGCCATATTTATTGGTTACAAAAATGGACTGAGGAGGAAATGTTTGTGAATATCTGCACATTTTCTGTGGATATGTGTGGATGTTTGAACATTTAAAATCACTTTACATATTTTTTTCAATGAAAACAAAAGCAGACGTCATGCCCTATACTCCACATTCTCTAAATCCCGGTTTACATCATCGAGTTTTACCCTCTCGAAACTACACTGAATCTCAACAACCGACAATGAACCTTAACCATTGTTCTCCCCTGACATAGAAAACGCCATTACTAGCACCAAAACTATAACACATCGATGATACTGTGGCATCATAAAAAATCAACAAAATGTTTCGTCCTGTTGAAATATGAAATCCAAAGTAATGTAATAGATTGAGTGGTGCAAACTTAATTGTATTTCAAAAATAACAATGGAGTTCCTTGCTTTTAAATTAGCCCGTTTTTTTCTATTAATAAACACTATTTGCTGATCAAGCACGTACTCAACAAAAGGTTTTTCAGCTTTATTAAATCATGTCCACTTCACGAGACTACATGATGATAAAGAAGCATTGCTGAAACTGAACATCGGGGAGGACATACTTAAATGTACATTTGTTTTGTTGACTTTTTACAGTAAAGAGGAAGATTTGTTTTTAGAATATTTTCTAAATATATTCCCATTTTTATGAATGGTTACCATTGTTCAGAAGAGTGGTGCTTGTAGGCTGCAGAACGCGATTCATGAAATCTGTTGCATTAACCAATGAGCATTACCTGTCCAACTGACACCACATCGTCTCTTTTTCATATCAATTTTATAACAATTCGTGTGTCAAATTAGGTTAAATTGTGAAGTTTATTATGCATAAAAGTGCACCTTTGAATGCGTACTGTTTTGTAACAATGGGAAAGATGGATGCCATAAGAAATATGAACTCAAATAAATGATTTACATTGCTCAATATTTTGGAATTGTTAATTTAAGAAGAAAATTAACCATTATCTTTTTTGGGGGAGGGGGGTTTGTTAACTTTTTTAGGGGTTTACAGTGATGATTGTTATATTGTCACTAATGCCAAACATCGTCCAGGGCCATAGACAAGTTCTCGCCAGGCAAATTAAAAAGCCATCGGCATGATTGTGTTGATTACAGCACAGCCTCGAATCAATGAAGGCAATCAGAGTTGTGTGTGTGTGTGTGTAATCCCATCCTTACCCATTTACATAAACAGCACTTCAACAAAAATATACGCGCCCACCTACAGAGAGAGAGAAAGTGATGAGGACTGGGTGCCTACACCACTTCCCGACTGTTTTTAATTACATGACAATGACTGAAACAAACACACTCAACTGCACTTTAAGAACTAGAGTCTAAAGTAAAACCTGAAGTTGTGCATTTAAAGAACATGTCAAGTCTTTGAATTCAACGCACGTTATTTGTAGTCGTTTTAAAATATGCTATGGCTGCGTTGTTCATACAATATTTCTGAACTAATATTAAATGTTAAATGGGTTTTCTTTCTTTCATTTTTATTTCCTAAAATAATTCATTCGTTAAGTATCCGGACGAAAAAAAACGACAAAGCTGCTGTAACCCGTAGTCTTGTTGATTCATTCAACATACATATATGTTTTGAATAAATGAAAAAATGATTTTTACATAAAAAATAAATAATATTTTATATTTTTACCAGTTACTTAACGAATTAATTAAATGGAAACTCAAAATGAAAGAAAGAAGGTTAAACTACTTTAACATTTAATATTGTTCATTTGGAAATACTGTGTGAACAACAACGCCATAGCATCGTGCTTAAAAATTACGAATTAAGTAATAAATTATTGATTAAACCATATTAACTGAAACTGTAACATAATCTTTTTTCGTAACATTAGGACAGAGGTGGTAGGCTGCATTATATTATAGCTAGACAGATAAAAAGACATATAATAGAAGATCGTGGCAAATATCCTAACCTAATGATTTCCAACACTTAAACGTTTCATTTAAAAAACGATTTTTCTCGAGACGTATTTATATACCAATTTTTACTCAATTAAAAAAAATGGGGGGATTTGGTTAACGGTCCAATAACCTTGTCAGCACTGAATAGAAATGATCTCCTCTGTATTGCATGGCTACAGTGAGCATCAAAATATCACTTTCCATAACGCAACTCTATGTAAGTGTGATTATGAAGGCGTCACGCAACAGTGAACTTATGGACCTACAGGCAGCCAAACCCTTGACGGATCCGTCTGTCACGCTTCCTTTCAAACAATTCAAGTCCAGCCTTTAAGTGAACCTCCAGAGTTCACTGTGCTCCAGAATTAGATCTCTGTTTCCAAAGCGAAAAAGTTAAAAATAGTCGTCATATCACTGGCAGCCGCACAGCTCAGATGTGCTGCGTGTATTCTTCACGCGTGTTATACTGTAGCTACTAAATGCTTCGTATGTTTTAGAATTTCTCGTGCACTTGAATGTCTTCATTCTCATTTGAATCATTTTTGTGTTGAAAATGGACGTCGTTTTCTCCAAGCATAAATAAATAAGATCTGGGATTTCATTAGCTATACGGACGTGCGACGAAGCTTTTACTACGACGGATTCATAAGCGTTTTTAATAAAGAATTTGATCAACCGCGGAATCACATTGCGCAGATAAATGCCCATATTACATTTTTCACATTATATTGTTATTTCATTAATTACATTCTGGTCAAATATGAGGTTTTAACAATGTAATTCCGACATATTTATCGTTTTTTTCTTATCTTGTTCCATAATGCCACATATCGAACATTGTGTCTTGTTCTCTCTCTAAGTGACAGTGAATTGAAAAATCTGTAGCATTTTATTGAAATACGAAAGGACAAAGAAAAAGAAATAATGACAAAGAAAAAAGACACATTCTTCTTCTTATTGTTATCATTGTTATTTCTCGTGATAATAATAATCAAAATCGAGTAATAAGTTAATCCTACCAATCGCCAATTTTACACTCCGAGGTGAACTAAACAGTGGAGGTGGCTTTTCTTTGGCATTCTACATTCCTTCAGTTCAATTGAAACGAGTCAAATCATTTTACTCAAATGTATTTACCTTAACATTATTTTCAGATTTTCTTCGCAATATATCTGTCCCTCCATCTACAAAACTAAAAGTAGTTGCTATTTATTTGCTCATTCTGAGGGGTTGAACCTGTGGCTTACTGTAATATTGTAATACATGACTCGTCGAATACAATTCTTCTTACGTGCGACCTTAAAATAGCTATTTACGTCACAAATCGAGAAAAACATTTTGATTCAATATCCACTGCATTGTTTATGGATATTGTGCAAAAATATGAACATTTTATTTAGGGAAAGTTTGCGCGTAAAAAGGATGAGAAGAGTGTTAATACTAAAGGTCCACTGGTAATGAACTCATCAACCATAATTAAATGCAGAGCGAGTGCGCATGCACGCTGGGTGGTCCATAGCGCTGATAAATGTATGGGCTCATGTCCAGGCCTTTAAAACAATACCTCTATCAATATGCATTCCTGCATTTAGCAGCGCCGGGATCCAGAGCTTCGGGGCATTAACTGATAATCGAGATATGTAAGGCTGTGACTCTGTCAATAATACAAAATAAGGAAAAAACGAAAAATGTATTTCGATTACTTTTTTACAGAGTGCTTGTGTACAAGTTGTGTACATGCCTCGAAAATGGCAAAAACAACCCTATTTATTATTTATAGCCTACTATGCTGTCTTTAGAAACAGCTTCTATGCCGTGGTTACTCAAAGCACGTGTATCGAATAGAGAATAAAGACATGCAATAGAGAATAGAGAATACAATATTATATTATCATAGCTATGAATGTCCGGAAAAATTAAGCCACCACGGGAGTGAGTAACCGACCAAGAGTCCAGGAACACGGCAAAAGCAGAGATCTCACTAGGGAGATAGCTCCCATCAAAACTGCTTTGTCCGCAAAGATACGTGTTTGAGTGGACTATTTACACACGCTTTAATATTCATATGATATGACAAAGGCTCGTGTCTTGATGCTCACATAGGCACTCATCAGGTCAGTCGTTTAAAATGAAACTCAAACAGAACAGAAAGTCAGGATCTGTGTGATGTCTGCTGTAAATGAACTTGCCTTTATGAAGTAACGCAGCGATAAAGCTGAATGTGGACTTCGGTCGTCAAATGAATTTCCACGGACGCGCTCCGACTGGAAGCCACGACTTCAGAAATCTCGACACTATTCTCGATATTAAAAATAAGAACGGAGTGGCTCTCGTGAATTAGCTACACTAGCGAAGCTTTTTGCTTGAATTTTGATTTAAAGAAGCTCAGGGAAAATGTTTACATTCTGGAGAATAAACATCCTGCCCATGTTCCTGTCTGTCCGACAAAAGAGACATGCTTCGAATCTGTTTATTGATTTTTTTTAATTAAGTGTTTTTATCTCAATGTTTCATATGTATGTATATATATATATATATAAATCGTATTTTTATAACATTTTTAGACGTTTTTAAACGTGTCTATTTACATGTTTCATTGCTCTAACTTTCCAAGAATGCATACATACCTATATTAATAAGAGCAAATATTACATGAAAGAATTGATCATATATAACCCATTAATAAAAGCAAAAACACCGCGATCCTCCTGCGGTATTACTGACGTATTTTTGAAAATGTATTTTTTTATCACAAACTGCTTTTGAACTTAAAATTGAAAAAGCCATAAACCTATATGCACTATGATGCTACATGTTGCTATTTAATTAACAAATATTAAGACTATAAAGGTGCTCTTTATTTAAGAAGTGCTCTAGCTTTGCGTGAGTGTGTGCAGATGTTGCAAAGCCCACCCCGACAGAGCTGAAAGTGGGAGGGACACTGGGCGGCCCCTGTGCGTCTCTGACTTGCCCATGCTCAAGAGTCTGAGAGTAGCTGATGGAAACAGATAAGTAAAAGCTCAACTCCTAAAGGAAGAACAGGAAGACTGGATCTGAAGCAGATAGAAGCTCATTTTTTCCCGTCAGAGTTCAGTTATAAGGTTGGTAGTAATATTGCAGGGGCAGCGCATAAACAGAAGGACTTCATTGGGACACAAATTCATCATCTGTGTGTAACTTATGAGAGCCACGTAAAAACGATTGTGGATTTTGTCTTGCGTGTGTGAAGAATGACGGCTGAAGTGCAACAGCCCTCCGTGCAGACCCCTGCCCACAGCAGCCCTATGTCGGAAAAACCGCACGGACAGACGCCTGTGATGGAAACCTCTTCGTCCTCCACCAGCACCAAGACCAAAAAGACGAACGCTGGAATTCGGCGTCCCGAGAAGCCGCCGTACTCCTACATTGCGCTCATTGTAATGGCAATTCAGAGCTCTCCTACCAAGCGGCTTACTCTGAGTGAAATATACCAATTTCTCCAAAGCCGCTTCCCGTTTTTCCGAGGCTCGTATCAAGGTTGGAAGAACTCCGTACGCCACAACTTGTCTCTGAACGAGTGCTTTATAAAACTACCCAAGGGTCTGGGAAGACCCGGAAAGGGTCACTACTGGACCATCGACCCGGCCAGTGAGTTCATGTTTGAGGAGGGATCTTTCCGTAGGAGGCCGCGAGGCTTCAGGCGCAAATGTCAGGCTCTCAAACCCTCCATGTACAGCATGATGAACGGACTGGCATTTAATCACATACCCGAGTCGTACAACTTTCAGGGGGGCGGCGGGGGCCTGTCTTGTCCTCCAAACAGTTTATCTTTGGAGAGTGGGATTGGGATGATGAATGGACATTTGGCCAGCAATATGGAAGGAATGGGCTTGGCAGGACACTCCATGTCACATCTGTCAACGAACAGTGGACATTCCTACATGGGGAGTTGCACAGGATCCTCGGGGAGCGAGTACCCCCACCACGACAGCTCTGCTTCGCCGCTTCTCGCAGGCGGGGGAGTTATGGAGCCCCATCCCGTGTACTCGAGCACGGCCTCGGCCTGGCCTCCGGCGCCCTCCGCCTCTCTCAACAACGGGGCCTCTTATATCAAACAGCAGCCGCTCTCTCCGTGCAACCCCGGTGCCAACCCGTTGCAGCCCAGTTTACCCACACACTCCCTGGAACAGTCTTACCTGCATCACAACGGCCATGGCACCACCGACCTTCAAGGTAAGATGTCAAGACGATATGTATATGAAAACACACTCTTTTATTTGCGCGTTTCATTCCCATGATTTTAGCATGCCACGGGAAGAATTTGCGCCTTTTTGAGGATGATTTTTCTATTAATACATGTTGCGCAAACCTTTCTAATATTGACGTTACTGCGCATTTAGATAAATACTATAGAAGAATTGGTAAATTTACGTTTTCTTTCAAATGCACCATTGCAAGTAAAAAGTGGCATCTATGAAATGCAAATTGCAACTTTCTACACATGCACACGCAGAAGTTCTATGCCTGCCCGCTGTAACCACTGGGCAATAGCAAAAAAATCTCGCCACGAGCCCCGCAGCAGTGTATGTGTCCGTGGGGATTTGCGTGCAAGCAGTCCAGCCGTCAATTAAATACGATCCCACCCAGATCTTTAAACTTCCCAATCTTTTAGCTCACTCCATTAAGACATTAATAAGATAAGACATTATCGCGCTCAACTTATTGCAATCATTCCAAGCTATTTAAAAAGACATTTACGAAGCTCCTGCATCATAACAAGACGCTTAAACTATTTACAGGCGATTTCAGAAATAAGCCGTATTTAAATGTTATTTTCGATGATATCATTTTATTAGCATTAGTTAATACACTACATGTAAATAGAAATAGCTTATAGCATTGATATGTAACTACTAATCTACTGGTTTGTTAAAATTACTATTCAAATTGTCTAGTGTTATTTGATCTTACATTTAATAAATTCTATGCATTTTAAAAGACATTGACATTGTTTTCTCCCACACCCGTCGCAGAAATGACCAAGAAAGCATGCGTATTTTATTTCTATATTTACGATAAGAAGATATTAAGAAATGAAATTAATGCATAACGAGCGTATCTCTGAAACACTGTGTGTGTGTGTGTGTGTGTGTGTGTGTTTAGTTATTAACGTCTTACGTATTTTATCACGAATAATGATGCATGTCCTGGTAACTATGAAATGAAATTAAACTAATGAACTAATAACCTACCAGTTATATTCAAGTGAATATATTATAACGTCTTATTACTTTGTCTCGGCAGGTATTCCCCGCTATCATTCCCAGTCTCCCAGCATGTGTGACAGAAAGGAGTTTGTTTTCTCTTTTAACGCCATGAGCGCCTCATCGATGCATTCACCAGGGAGCAGCTCGTACTACCATCACCAGCAGGTCTCCTATCAGGATATCAAACCCTGTGTGATGTGACAGCCTTGCAACATGCAAAGCTCGTTGTAACAAGCAGGCGCGAACAACGAGAAACTCAAACCACGGAGTGCTCTTTTAGTGGGCTCCTGTGGAAAGGGACACGGATTAAGAATGACCGTCACGACTATTCAGAAGCTGACAAAGGAAGAAACGCTTTAAACATGACAAACTCGTCACGAAGGAGCCGGCTCGGTACTTCATTTACATTTAATCATTTTGCAGACGCGTTTTTTCCAAAGCGACTTACAAATGAACTTTCAGAGGGAAAGCTACAGCCTTTAAAAGCCCAACAGCTCGGTACTGACTCTGCTGCCGGATGACCACCACTCTCTGAGATGCAAAGATGAGTAAAAAGGCTAAAAAAGGGTTACATTGTCCTTCAAGAGGAGCTGGTATCTTAAGGACGAACGTTTGTCAATGAAACATTTCACTTCGCTTTAAGACGGTGAATGAAGGCACTTTTAGACTCGAAAGCGCAACTTATTTATTCTGTCAAACGTAAAATTTAGGCTACACTTATAGCCGCAATATTGACCGCTTTATTGGCAATATTTGCCCAATGTAACATGAAGATATATTATAAGCACTGTTAGTTATTTTGATTGTGATTATTTAGTTTTACCTACCCATATTGACACGTCTTATTCCTCAAGCACTGTATATAAACTGTACATGGTGTAGGAAATATCTTATAGTAGTGTTTTCTGTTCCGGTGGCTTTAAATGTTATGTAACACTTCTATGAAAATTAAAAAGTAATGGCATGGAGTTTGCAAAGAATGTTCAAAACGTGATTTATTTCTATCATAAGCTTATTTGAGCACAGCAGAAAAGTATTGCATTTAAATAAACGTAACACAAACAAACACAGAATGTAGCCTATAGAATTATAAATGAAGGCCGAGATATTAGTATTTCATGACAAGTAACAAAATAGTCCCATAAACACTTGAGTAATAATAGAGGATGTACATCAAATTGAATAAATAGGCTTTTTGGCCATCTGGTGTCTATGCGGCCAAAGGTCTGAGACTGATTCAGAGGACAAACGCTGATTTGGTGGATCAGAGAAAACCAAAGAGCGACTGCAGACATAACCCTACTACTCCTGAACAACTAGAACATTTAGATCGTCTTGTCATTTATTGACAGACAAACAGGCCTACTATTTCTAAGGTATTGTGCTTATTTGTACAATACCTTAGAAATATGCTGTGAGATTAATTTATAATGTAGGTAAAAATAATTATTTCAGTACAGCACTTACCATATTGTGAACAGGCTCTCATAGCTTATAGTTGACATACTTATAAAACTTTAATAAAAACGAAAGCTTACTTAAACCTTTGGAATAATGATGATTAAAATCGTTAAGAAAAAATGACAAATTGAACAGAACAGTATACGTAAAAAATCCAGGACCAGTTGTTTTAAATGACAAATAATAACCAAACATTGAAAAGGGTTAACGATACAATGCCAGCATAAACTGACATACACATATAATTACTGAATTGTATATGATTATATTTAAAGACACACGACAGTATTAAAATAGGATACTCTTGAAAAACGATCTACCTCCATTAGTTCACGGCTGTATGTAAGTGTGGCAAAAGACTACTACTTGTTAAAGAAATGATTACAAAAATACGACGATTAAATTAAGAACGACAGAAAACAAAATCATTTTAATTTAAGACATGTAAACAATAATTGTGTAGGCTATATATAGCCAACTGTTACTGACATTTACCACTTGTGAAATCAAGCCCCTACCTTTTAACTTAAACTTTTTTTTCAGACTTTTACAATTAAATGTATATTTGATGGTTTCTGTAAGTCTGAGGACATCGCCACATGGAGCACCAAAACAGACACTCGGGGCTTGTAGAAGACATGACCAATCACATGTAAATCATTTGCTCACAAAAAGTTTGTTCAGACAATAAATACATTCAGAACACACACTTGTAAAACTTTATTTTCGTCAGGTCTTAACTGTCATTTTACAACAAATGTTTTAACTGCTATAATACATCTATTATTGTGTATAAAGGTTATCAAGAAAGATAATATAACAATATTAGATTATAAATGATTGTATACACTCTGGAAGGCTTTAATCTGAAATCCCTCCTTTTCTTGTCCCGTTGGTCTTCAGACTCTTGACATATTCAGCTCGTAGGGTGTTGCCGTGAACAGTGAGGTTTGTTAGAGCTTGGAGAGCCTGTTCGGCTCTGGCGCTGTCCGCGTAATGCAGGAAGGCTCTGTGCTGCGCCCCCTGCCAGTTGATTCTCAAAGGAACGGCTTCCTGTTCTTTCAGCAGGTTCTTCAGCTCACTCACACGCAACCGTGCGGGAATGTCGCCAATGTATATAGTGCTGCTGGGACATATATGAAACTTATCCTTAAATCTAGCATGTTTGTCATCTTCAGCAGTCAAATGTCCCTGCTGCTGCTGCTGCTGCTGCTGCTGGCTTTTAGGATCACAATTAGGTTCCCATTTTAGCTCCTGCTGGATTTGACTTTGACAGGCCTCGTGCAAGTTGTCATTCTCATATTCTCCAGCAGGCGGTGGTTTTAACGTCACATCTTTTCCAGCTTTCTGCTCCAGTGATCTTAGTTTCTTCAAAATAGGTATTTTCGTCAGCAATTCGGTGTCCAGCTGCAATAAAACGTCGAAACACAGTATATTATTAAAATAGATCTATGAGGGTTTTAGTCAAGGCAGTAGCTACCAGGACTTCTGGGAAAACACAATGCGCTCAAACTGAAACTTGATCAAATTGGATTTCATTCCGGTCTCTTTTTTAGTTGCACAAAATAAAACAATCTATAATGTTTACCGATTACATTTCACCTATGTTTATATGACATCACATACATTTAGAAGAAGAAAGAGGAAGAAAACATATTGCATTATTTGACAAATACGAGGCTAATAAAAGAATCAATGTCATTGCTGTTAAAGGAATAACAAATACTAACATTGCCCTTACAAAGTTTACCTTTCTGTTCATTTTTGGTATTGATAGGCTATAGCCTGCCTTTGTTCATTTTATTTGAAGAATCACCAAGTAGGACAGTGGTATATTAATTGTAGCAATCTTATAAACAGAGATAAATGACATTTATTGTACTGCACAGGCGCAAAAGGGTGGGTTTATACCCCAACCACTCATATATAGCCGCAGAAAAAAAATTAAAATTATTGGAATAAAATTATCGTTTTTGTTTATTTCTGTGAACATCAGACAACATTTCCTCTTTTGTTTTTATTTGCAGAAAAAGAACTGGAGAAAATAGGCCACGACACACAAAAATATGATCTGCGTTTATAAAACGGCTTTAAACAACACAAAACTAATGTTTACGAAATGTTTTATGAAATAACTCTGAATTATTGACCGAGTTTATGATCATGCACTCAGTCTTTCATTGCTCTTGGGTGACTTTCAATAAACACTGTAAAATATGACTGCAACACATGCAGGATTTCAATTATTTATGATGTAAGCGAAATGATGTATGACGTAAATATATAAAACAGACATTCATTACAGAAAGACTGCAAGATTAAAACAAAATTAATTTTTGCCCCAATAGAGTATTTGTTGCGTTTGATTGTATTGATGTTTTACTCATTAATAAGCGGTTACGTAAACTGGACATAAGCCTATAAAGAAAGCGGGCAAACAACATTCCCCACCACTGAGCGATCTGACTTCAGATTCATTCATTAAAACGAGTTTTCTGCCAAATGAAACAGATTCTACTTTACAGTGCACAGTGAACGTTACATCATATCTGCTGTTGTATATGAGGTCCGTGAAACTTTTTTGCACACGTGTCGCTTCCCCCTTCAGCGTGAATTAGGGGGTTTGAGATTGTGGGATTGTGTGTATTTCTCAGAAGAT
This sequence comes from Barbatula barbatula, assembly GCF_947034865.1. Classification (NCBI taxonomy): domain Eukaryota; kingdom Metazoa; phylum Chordata; class Actinopteri; order Cypriniformes; family Nemacheilidae; genus Barbatula; species Barbatula barbatula. The sequence goes on from NC_136773.1 coordinate 1,677,238, forward strand.
GGATCTTTCAGAAAAAGTCTTCATGGCATTAGCATTAAACAGGTCAGGCAATAACGATCTTCTGTTGGTCGTGTGATAGAAATCAAAGTCCACTAAAGTTAACTCTTTGAATGCAGAGAAATGCTTCAAGGCCATGTTTTCGCAGAAGCTTGTGTTTCCGGTCTACCACACTCGAATATGTATGAATCAAAGTCAATGGAACGAAAAGTTGAATGTGACCACAGAGCTTCTTGTCACAGAAGACTGGTCGATCACAAAAAGTTACCAGTTATCTTCCCAGAAGATGAGCGACCTGTGAAACAGTGAAAGAGTTACATGAATGGTACATTTCTGTCAGCTAAACCTTATTATTTGACGAACAGTTTATAGTCAAATAATATTTTTTTGACTTAACCCTAAAGCCTGTCACGTTAATAGAGCAACAGCACTGATAAACAAGACAGACACACACGATTTTTGAATATAGATGTCCCACCTTTCTTGCAGGTAAACACAGATGAGCAGGATGACAAAGGAAGTCAGAAGACGGAATAAACTCAAGGTGGAGACATCAGTATATACACAGAGGTAAATAAATAACACTTAAAGCAACACTTTGTAGTTTTTCCACCTTAAAATGATGTCTGATTTCAAAGGTAGAACAACTCTTAACCAGACGAATTTTACTGCCGCTGCTACCCGAGCAGCCTCATAGCGACTACAATCACACTCTGTAAGTTCTGTGTTCGGGTCGGTACACACGGACCCCCCATCTCCCCCAGACATCATTGGTTGGTTTCATCAGCTTAGTAAAACATTTCACATTTATTCACAGCGACATTTACAACAATGGTAACAGACAACTGTGCTTATCAACCACATGATGGAACCGTGAGGATGGAAACTATACTTTCCATTGGAGTGTGATGGTTGTACATCTTTGACTAATTTTTTATAAGTGCTTGACTGAGGTAAAGGGATGGCTAGCAAATAATATTTTACAATTAAATGAGGATAAGAGTAGTGGTAATAACCCCAACTTTTTCGGTTTCGGCTCCATCACTTTGGAACTTGGCGCCAATATCTTTAAAATCCTCGTCAAGCCTGGATATTTTTAAAAAGGACTTGAAGGCCTATTTATTTTAATCAAGCTTTTGGTGTTTGATTAGGTCTTAAAATTTTTTTGAAATATGTTTTCATGTATTTTTAGTTATTTACTATCTATGGACAGTACTTTGGTCCATTTTAATGGCCTTGAAAGTGCTTTATAAATAAAGTTTTCAGTTGAGTGAGCAAAAGTTCTATGGTGTTGCTTTAAGTTATCCACGCAGAGTCCTCCTCTACAACATCCAGAAAGCCAGACCCTTCCTATTGGAGCATGCTCCTGGTTCAGGCTGTAGTTCCACCTAGACTGGAGTACTGCAATGCATTCTAAATAATTGCACAAAAGCAACTCCCCAGATGTCAATCCCATATAGAGAACCTGTGGTCAATCCTCAAAAAGGGAGTGGTCAAGCAAAAGACTCAACATTTTGATAATCTCAGAGCACCAATTAGGCAAGAAAGGTTCGTCATCAGCGTACGCAGCGTGTCAGAGAATTACAGAGTTTATGAAAAACAAGGACCAACACTGTTTATATTGAATAATTGAATACATTATTGTTTTTACCAATAAATGCCTTTAAAATTTAAGATATGCTAATTTAAGATATCCAGTACAGTTTAGATACATCTAAGGTCTACAATACAGAAGCAGCTGTACAGTAGCAGCATTTTACGTATGTAAGTGCACGTTATATTTTTGACTTTGGAAATGCATTTCCGGTTCATGGTAGTACACTGGGGTTCAGGTGTGTAATTAGCGGACTTCATTATCAGGGTTTATGGACATGTGAAGATGGGGTGAGCAAGAGGGAATGCTCACTTCGGTTGACCGTATCACTATGTATTTGCTCTTAAATGTCTTCATGCGATTTGTTTAATATTGGATGTTCTCCGTCTCAATAAATGTGGACTTTAAAGCATAGACGCGTAAAAAATTATCACCCCTGTTACTTAGCCCCTCAGCGGATATAGGCTGCCACTAGAACATATATTATTGCCCGGTTTCACAAACAAGGTTTAGCATGTCTCAGTCTTAGCCTATTCTTATTTTCCTCCACTGTCCTGTATTTAACAGTGTCTTTCCCATTGTGTCCGATAACCCGTGACGTAATTGTCAGCAGTACTGCAAACCAGGTGCGCACCGTGGGACCTTAGCGGAGACAAGGATGTGATTGAGCCAGAACACTATCAAAGGAGTAACAATTTATTCTGACCTAAAATTTTAAACCAGTTATCAATATTGTATCCGTAGTACCTCATTCCACACCATGATAATACACGTGCTATTTCTCATAGTGACAGAAAGAATACACAAATATACCTTTGACCAAATGATGCCCTGAGGTTTGGGCCGTTTACATTCAGTTTGGATGATTCTCGATGGCGTTAGAATAAAATCAACTGTGAGGTCATGATCTTCAATGAGTTTCTCTGGAATGTCCATGACCTTAAGAAATTAGGCAAACACATCACAATCAATGTATTGCTTGGTTTAGATGTTTAAACTTTGATTGTTTTAAACAATACTACTATTACTCTTTTATGATTTATGACAGATTAAGGATACATTACCAACCTGGCAGTCATGAACCATAGTGACGATCATGGTGGAGTCACATACAGATCCCATGCATGCCATCATAGCATATTCCATGTCTGCGAAACCCTCACCTTTTCCAATTCTGTAACCTGACAATATTGCAAAACTTCCATCAAGATATACACTTAATAGCAACTTACTGAATATAAACATTGAGTTATACAGTGACTTTTGGGTAAAGCCTCCTAATTTAACTGCCTTGTGTTTTATTTTTGACCACTGAGACAATAGTATAATTCGGTATACTTTTAATCAAAAAGTTAGGAATAGAATCTTTAAACACGTAGTACAGCGTTTCTCAAACTGTGGGGGACTAGAGACGTGACAGGTGGGGCGCGCCAAACGGGAGGAAATGTTCCTTTTTATGCCTTATATGGAAACGTGAGATCAAATCTTCCGGAAGTTTGTATTCATGGTTACAAATGAAATTGTAGTGAGGTAGGCGGGGCGAGAGACGGGATTCGAGGCCGGTGCGTGAATGATTGTACGCGCACCGGTCTGGTATCACGGAGGAGATTGTGAAGCATAAGTGGACGAGCGACCGGACCGTCAGTGAGAGAGGACCGGGCCTCGAAGTTGTGTTTGTGTTTTGTCTTTTACATCCTTGTTTAAGACCTATTTGATTTGATTAAAGATGTTAAATGTTCACCGGTTCCCGCCTCCTTCCTTCCTTCCTTCCCTTCATGGAACTTACACTGGTGCCGAAACCCAATAGTATGGTGCACGTACTGCTGACGCTCGTTATCATTCACGCACCGGCCTCGAATCCCGGCTCTCGTCCCGTCTACCTCGCTACAGAAATTAACCTTTTGAGCGGTATCCGGTTTGGTCCCATATATGGGATATTATTTCCGTGCCCCTGAGAATACGGTCCCAGATATGAGATTTAGAATGTTCAGTGACTGCCAGATTCAAATTGTGCTTTCGCGCGTTGGTTTGCGCTGAGCCAGAGACGGACGAGCTCAGCGCTGTCATATATCACAACTATACAGTGTTTTCAACCTAATAATGTTTATTTTAGGTTTCAGCCATTTAAATACACATAAGCACAAGTAAAACAATACATTTGGAGTTTGTAAGATACACACTCATGTCTGTGGAAGCAGCAATAACAATCTATTCAAATATAATTTGATGACGTGTGTTATTCACATCAGACAGACATAGTGGAAGTAACTATAAAGTTTACAAGAGTTAAAGTTCTCGGAGTTCACCGGCCACTTTCTTGCATGAGAAACTGATGACAGACAAAACTCTCTGAACTGCGTCGTAAAGAAACATGGTGGCACCCGTCTCACGTCTAGATCAAGATTATTTATAAATGACCAAACACACTCACTTACACATTTTTGAGAATCGGAATATCAGATAGTTGATGACGTCGTAAGCAAGTTTGTGAACATTTTGAAATAAAAAAGGAAATTAAGGCGATCTGTCATAAGGTGTGGCTGCGGTGTGTCACGTGACAAATATGACGCGTCGCCATGGAAACATTAAGGGGTAATCATTACTAGTCTACATGGAGTCTATATTAAAAGAACATTAGATATGAGACCCCGAGAAAAATATAACCTGAAGCCGAAGTACCAAAATAACGTGACATCGGCATATTAATTGTAACGGAACAAACTTTCACAGCCATATTTAAATGTTTTTTTACAGATTTCAAAATGGCACTTTTATATCTTTTCTATTTTTGAAATTAGTAGTGCACAGCTGCACTTTTATTTTCTCTATTTCTTTATTTCATGAAAGTTATTATGACACAGCTTCACTTTTATTTTCTTTATTTTAGAACTTTCTGTTATTTGATGTATATTTGTATTTTAGATACAACTTGTTACTCTGATACTACTTTTTAGTTCAATAAATTGGAACATGTTAAGCTTGTTGCGCATTTTATTAACATTGTGTTGGGGCGATGGGGGCAGGTGGGGCTTGAAAATTCCCCCTTATCTAAAGTGGGGAATGACCAAAAAAGTTTGAGAACCACTGACGTAGTATTACAGATAATTTAGAGTTGCAGTTGAGTTAACAAATTCTACAGACATGAAAATTGTGAAAGGACATTACAGCAACAATGGCCTGTAATAAATTACGGTTCTAAAAATCAATTCCAAAGGGTCCTATCTCTGTTTTCACTCACTTCAAAGCAAATTATTTTACTAAATTGGTTAAACGAGTTGGCAAATTCTGAATGCTCAAACACACACGGAATCACCTGTTGTTTGGAACAGAAAACACTGAATAAAGTGAAATATTGCATCAAATTATTTAAAACCAAACCTGCCTCTGCTCTTTCATCATTTTCCAGTGACGCAGGTCTTTACGAAGTTTGACACTGAAGAAATAAAACACTACCAGGAACAGATTTGGGAACCACTGACTTCGGTCTAGTCCACACGGGTATTTTCATAAACTGAGTTTTTCCTTTCTCGTTTAAAAAAAGATCCGCATCTACACGAAAACGTTGTCAAAAGCATGCCAAACCAACAGGTGGCGATAAAACCCTAACCATAAAGCTGTGGGGGCCAATCAGAAGCCTGGAATCTGATGTCAAACGAGGGAGATAGCAGCACGCATTCCAACGTCACACACCAAATCTCAGTTTCTAAAAATCTTGACCCTGGCAGGAGATTTCAAAAAACTTGCTTGCGTCCCTTCCTCTCCTCCTCCTTCCTGTTTAGTTTTTTGTAAATATAGTTGTAAATACTGTAAATAACTCTTGCACATGTGTCACTATCACTACAATAATTACTTGTTTTGCACCATACCATTGTCTTTTTTACTGTCTGACACGTTAATAAAATATGTCTTTAAAAAAGTGTTATTATTCCCATAACCTAGGAACATCTGGGACATAGGACAGATATAGTTAGATTGACCTTTTTCAGATACAGCAACTGATCCAACCACGACAAGATTCACCTGAACACTGTCCTCCAAACCAACAGGGACACTGAACTCTTTAATGCCCTTAAATCACAGAGAATATTTTGATTAAAACATCAACAGATAAACTAAACATCAGGGATCTCCAATCCTGTTCCTAGAGGGCTATAGGCCCTACCATCCTGCAGACTGCGGCTCCAACCCCAATCAAACACAGCCGAAGCAGCTAACCGAGCTGTTCAGGGCGGTTTATTACAGACAAGTGTGCTGAAGCAGGGTTGGAGCTACAGTCTGCAGGATGAGAGCCCTTCAGGAGCAGGGTTGGATATCCCTAATATAGATCATCCAACCTCAGTGAAAGCATGCATGTGTAATGAAGTTACCCGTGAAGTCGAACAAACATGCAACACTTGTTTGGTTGCACCTTTTGGAGGAACAATCTTGTTAAACAATCCCATTTTCAGACGAGGTGTTGGAACCAGCAATGTTTTTCTTGCCTGTATTTGAATATAAAATGGGATATGAATTAATTGTGATTCAGTAGCTCAACTGATAGAGCATTGCATTTGAAGCGCAAAGATCATGCCGTCGATCCCCTGTGAACACACGTACTGGTAAAACGTATAGCACTGTCACTTTGAACAAAAGCATAAATCTTATAATGAATCATCTCTAATGATTATAACATGCTCTGTTTGAATACTCGATTCCGATTGGCTGGAAGGCGTGCATTTAAAGCGCTTATTGCAGGGGTCGTTCCAGTCAGTTTGAGCAACATCTGAAATTTACTGACACAAATAACATTTCACATATTATATCAAAATGGTAATTTTCACCTGTCTGATCAACATTAATAACAACTTTAACTTGGCAAATGACCATGGTATAAGCAGGATAATCCATGTCTAAACTTGCATTAAACAAATATAATGCACTTCACGGAGGCAAACCCACTTATCGTCGCGTCTGGTGGTTCTTGGCCTCCACGTCGTGCATTAAAATGCGTTAATTCAATTCAATTCAATTCAATTTTATTTATATAGCGCCTTTCACAATTTGCATTGTTCCAAAGCAGCTTTACAGGGGAAAAACGAAAAACCCAACAAAGGGTAAAACACACTACATGGTGTTTTATATAGTAAATCCAACTATTCTAGTAAATAATATCTAATGTCAGCATCTCCTGGTGGTTTATTTAGCATATTTGCATTAAGTGAATGCTTGGCTGAAAAGATGCGTCTTTAATCTAGATTTAAATTGGGCGAGTGTGTCTGATCCTCGAATAATATCAGGGAGGCTATTCCAGAGTTTAGGTGCTACGTATGAGAAAGCTCGACCCCCTTTGGTGGATTTAGTTATTCTAGGTATTATCAAAAGTCCTGCGTTTTGAGATCTTAGAGAGCGTGATGGGTTGTAGTATGATAGAAGCTCTGTTAGGTAGGTAGGGGCTAAACCCTTTAAGGCTTTATAAGTGATTAAAAGAACTTTAAAGTCAATACGATACTTAATGGGTAGCCAGTGAAGGGTTGATAACATTGGGGTTATGTGATGGTATTTTCTGAACTAACTGTAGTTTGTTTATTGATGATGCAGGACAACCACTAAGTAGAGCATTACAGTAGTCAAGTCTTGAGGTCATAAATGCATGAATAAGCTTCTCTGCGTCAGCAACACACAGAATATTTCGTAACTTGGCAACATTTCTTAGGTGGAAAAAGGCTGTTTTTGTGACATTTGAGATGTGATTTCGAAATGCAAGGTTGCTGTCTAATATAACGCCTAGATCTTTTACTGTATTTGTTGGAGTAACAGTACATCCTTCAACTTGCAGTTTATAATCAGAAATATTTGGTTTGCGTGTCTTTGGTCCGATAAGTAATATTTCTGTTTTATTAGAATTTAAAAGAAGGAAATTATAGGTCATCCAATGTTTTATATCTTCAATGCACTCTGCCAATTTGGGTAGCTGGGAGGAATCATCTGGTCTTGATGAGATATATAGCTGAGTATCATCTGCATAGCAATGGAAGCTAATTCCATGTTTTTTAATAATGTTTCCAAGGGGAAGCATGTATATGGAGAACAGCACGGGTCCCAGAACCGATCCCTGAGGTAATCCATAATTTACTTGCGTTAAATAGGATGATTCCCCATTTAGATGGACAAATTGATGTCTGTCTGACAAGTAAGATCTAAACCATTGTAGTGCCTGTCCCTCAATACCGGTATAATTGTGTAAGCGATCTTGAAGTATGTTATGGTCTACGGTATCGAACGCAGCACTAAGGTCAAGCAGGACCAGGAGTGAGATGTGACCTTTATCTGATGCTATAAGCAGGTCGTTTGTAATTTTAATGAGCGCAGTTTCAGTGCTATGATGCGATCTAAAGCCTGACTGAAATTTTTCGTGCATGTCGTTATTTTGTAGGAAAGAGCACAACTGAGTGCACACTACTTTTTCTAGAATTTTAGACAGGTATGGGAGATTTGAAATCGGTCTATAGTTTCCTAGTTCATTTGGATCTAAGTTTGGTTTCTTGATTAGAGGCTTAATGACGGCCATCTTAAAGGGACCTGGGACATGGCCTAGGTTAATTGACGAGTTAATAATGTTATAAATGGGCTCAATTAATGCTTAGATATCCGTGGATAATATCTTACTTATATTTGAAGTCAACGGGAAATGCTTTATAGAGAACTATATGAAACAGCACAATAGTGTGAAGGCTGTCTAGGCTACGTTAAATTAACCTTGCGCTCTACGTTTATTTACCCATCCAAACAATATACCTGCAGAGCAGCTAATCGAACCCCTTCTAGTGGTTTATCGGGATCCACCTTGACCACAGTGGATTTGGTAAAGGCCTCCAAGTGTGACACCCCACTACAGGCCTCCAGAGCCCCCTGCAGAGAAGGTTGACATTGGATTAGATCTTAACTGCACTTACACATAAAGTAATGAAGCGTGACTGCTCCTGAGGTCTGTCCGGGTTCACTTTGACCACTCTGCTGGACCTGAACTCGTGCAGATCAGTGAGTCTGTTACAAGCTTGAGTCGCATCCTAAACATACGGTCCAAAACACTTTTGTTATACAACAGATCTCTACAGAAATGATCAAATGAACAGAAATACAATTTATAGGCAAAGAGAAATATCTGAATTGTAAGAAGAGACCGGAGCTTTTAGGTCGGCCACGTAGGACTAAAAAGTGACCATTTATTTAGTGGGAAAAAAAATCTAATTGTAACTTGTCCTCTTGAGTTATTCTTGTTGTAACCTATTAAAAAATATACATTTAAAACGATTCACTGTAGTATAAATGGAGACAACCTTTCCGAGTACCTTAAAGTTGGGAATTCTGTTGTGTACAGGTCGAGGGAAATTTGCCAGATTTTCGTTCTCAATGTAATCCCACACTTTATTGCGAATGTCCCCTTTTTTGTCTCCTGTGAGGTAAAAGAAAACAGCATTTGAAGACAAACTAAATAAAATATAATAAAGAACACAATATATTTCTTTGCGATGGACCTTGGTTAATCTGTATTACTGGCTGCATTATCGTTCAACGCTGAGCCAATCGCAGACACATTAAACTTTCTGTAGGTTTCTCGTGTTTGCGCTGAAGCAACGACGTACGGTGTCCCTACAGAGACAAACCGCATCTCTCTCTCTCTCTCTCTCTCTCTCTCTCTCTCTCTCTCTCTCTCTCTCTCTCTCTCTCTCTCTGTCTCTCTCTCTGTCTCTCTCTCTCTCTCTCTCTCTCTCTCTGTCTCTCTCTCTCTGTCTCTCTCTCTCTGTCTCTCTCTCTCTCTCTGTCTCTCTCTCTCTCTCTCTCTGTCTCTCTCTCTCTCTCTCTCTCTCTCTCTCTCTCTCTCTCTCTCTCTCTCTCTCTCTCTCTCTCTCTCTCTCGCACGCACGCACGCACGCACGCAGACGTCTGGGCAATTAGAAACCATTCTGAAAGAGACTTATCGATGTTTTGTGAGATAAAAAAGGTTTACAAACCTCACACAATTCACAACCGAGCTCTCAGATTGAGTAAAAACACATTTTAAAGTGTGTTCTTTTTTATAAATGTATTTTTTGAAAAAAGTCAGAGCGGTTTTTGTTTTACTGTGTCTATATAATACCTCATACAGATTCTTTTCTGTTGTAATTGTTCTGATCGAGGTCTGAATGGGGTATATACTACGTCTGCCCATATGATGGCGCCAACCACCTGTCCAATTTTCTGAGCTTGTTTCTGAAACTGTCATTATTTCGGAACAGTTATTATTGCTGCTCTAGAAAGTGTTAGATTTACAGTTATTCATTTAGCGAAGAATCATGTATAGTAGACTATACATGTTTTCACATTTTGTCACTTTGAATAGAGGCATGTTGTCGAAAATGTAATGTAAATGTAATGTAAGTCAGTTTTCCCATCTTATACACGTTTCCAGTAACATCCTCCTATAAAGAAGATCAATCTTGTAAGCCTCACCGAGGCTTTGTTCTGTGTTTCCCATGATTCGCATCAACTGTGGCAGTAAAACGCATTATTGCACCTATACTGATTGTTGATGTATGATTAGTATGTCTAGTAGACTATATCTGGCAAGTTTGCATTATCATGTGATATAGGTCTGTTGTCCTGTAGTGTAAAAGCTGCCATAATTATTTACTCAATTTAACATTTACTCATTTAAACAAAGCTTGAAAATGCTGAGAGACGGTGTACTGGTTTCAAACATTCCAATGTGCCATTGTTTCTGGAGGTGGTGTATGTACTGTAATTAACCGCTGTGTACGTACGACAGCTGTGACAAATATATATATATATATATATATATATATACACACATACGCAATATATATATATATATAGATAGATACATAAACTGTATAAAAACAACATTGCTTAAATGTCTTTATTTTGCAACTGTAAGAGATATACAAGGGCCTTTGAAAGAGATTATTCACAAGATCATTTTAATCAGGTGGGTTTAATGGATTTTGGTGCGATTCAACTTTCTAGTTTGAATAAAGTATAAATGGATAATCACAAGTCTTAACCTATTTCATCACTTAAATTATATTATTCATGGTATGTGGGATGAATCCGGTAGTGAGGTGGCAGTTGGAGCTTGTACTTGCCCGGGATGATCTGCTAGATGATGGGGAACGGGCCAATGAACCTGGGACTCAGCTTCTTGCATGGCTTTCCTGAAGATCTGTGGTAAGAGCATTGCGTTAACAACGCAAGGTTGTGGGATCTTCCTCTCCGTTCGACTGGGGGTGGTATCCTGATGATAGGCTGATGGTCACACCTTGGAGCTGAAGAACAGCTTTCCAGACTTTATAGATGAACTGGGGACGCCAGTCTGAGACGGGAGACATGGTTAAACATGAGCTCTGCGGTAAATAAAGCAAAACAACAGTTATTTCTGTGGAAATGAAGGGTTAAGTCTTTTTGCATTTTGCCTTTTTTGCGAAAAATTGACATTTGGCATTTGATATTTTATATAAATATATTTCATTTTTTTTAAATATTATTACTTTATTGATTTTTATGTAATTACAAAACATGCTGATAACATCCAAAATCAATTTTTGATTTAAATGATTATTTGATAATGTTTGATTGGCATCTGTGTCGGGACTGTGACATTCCACTCACTTCTGTTGTGAGGTCTCAGCTCAGCTGTTATTTACATTATTGTTATAGCATAGTACATCACTATTGAAGCATACATCCAGGGCTTAGTGACATTACAATCATTTATTAATAATTGAGTTTAATATTCCAATTGTGCTGTATTCGAATAAACATATTCACATTGGATGACACAGGAAATACACACTATTTAAAGTATTTTGTATGTAATTGTAGTGAGGTAGGCGGGACAAGAGCCGGGATTTGAGGCTCTCGTATCACGGAGGAGATTGGGCCTTGGCCGTCAACATACGTAAGAAGATATATATCAAATGTGCCTGCTGGCTGGAGTTTAATGTCATCATCCCAGTAGATGTCACTGTCCAACTACTTATGGTGAGAAACAAAGTTGTTTTTACGGTCTAGGTTCAAAACTCATGACCCTGCGGCCCTGTGAAATCATTAAGACACTGCTCGTTGACATTATGCTGTTTTGAATTACATAAAAGTATTAAAACGTCCGTCTAAAAGCTTTCAAGCTAACGTGGCAATACCTAAAACTAATGGGATCAAGTGGCAAACCGGAAGTCTTAAGCATCAGCCCTGCGCGCATGTGCAAGGCATAATGGGTATTTTGCACACATCACGAAAAAGGTGGATACTCGGAGTCCAGAGTATACTCTGTGAACCTGGTCGGGAGCTTCTTTCGATCTCCTCCCCCTTTTTAAAATACAATTGGTGTCCCTAATTCATTCATTAACGATCATTCAAGGCACACTTTTTGATCAAATAGAGATCATCTCATTGACAAAATGTGCTTTTATAGAACATTATAATCTTCTTATTATCTCTGTTGTTTAATCCAGTTATTCATTCATTCATTCACTAATTTATTTGTTCGTTTATGGGTACATTTAAACACGATATTTTCAGATCTAACTCAAATCAGCCGCTGAAAGCAAAAACGTACAGTTTGGCAATATACTCAGAGTTCACATTTGAACTGGTCGTTGGTTGAACCTGCTTATTGAAACGGACCCCTGGCTTTTAGCTGGGATTGTGTTCGTACAGTGTGACAGAAAGCAACAATCACAGAGGACTATTCAAAACCACATAGTGTTCAAACACATGAACTCCAATGTTACATTTTAAAATGACACACAAAACAATTATACATTTGTAAATAAAATGCAATTAATGTAACAATTACATTTTGTTCTCAAATGTTACATTTATATTGTATTGTTTGTTTTACTTACATTATAAACTGTTACTACATTATGAGTTACTGACGTGTGCTCATAATGTTAACCATTGCTCATTATTAACCAGTATAAAGAAGAATTTTGCATAGTCGCAGTATAATTTCAGTTCATAATGCCGATAGAATATATGATGATTTATTGTTGAGGCAACCGCGTTGAGAGGAAGTTTGATATTGCATTATTGTTCTGAGCCAGTAAATCAGTGTGTTGGATTGTATCTCTAGATGAATTGCTGGTCTGTACTGATTTGCCTGCTGCTTTACAATACTGTTTACAGAGCAGAGCGGTCTCTGTCTCTCCTTCCCCATCACACTGTGTCCAATGCTGCTCCGTCTCCATTCTTTGAGCATCTCTTCATCTTGCACTTCTGTGTCTACTGCTGTACAAAACCCAAACTCACATTCTTGGCTTGCTGGATGGAGGCAAAGGCAGAGGATGAAGCAGCTAGCTCAGGTACAGAAACTGGCCCATTTTAAGTTCATCTACATAATCAGCTTGTTTTGACGAATATTTTAAGAAATGCTTAGTGGAAGGGACAGGGTTGGATGGCGAGTTGTGATTTGTAACTGTTGACAGTACAGGAATTCCCGGACATAGGGACCAGATTAAGCCAGGACTAGGTCTCAGTTTAATTAGAAAATGTAAGTAGTTTTAACAAACATGCCTGGCAAAATACCCAAAGTATTCGGAAATAATACAGAATTTCAAATGTCAAATCTGTTTTGATGTTAATATTCTGTACTAGAGAAGATACTAAATAAAATGGATTGTAAACTGATGACGGAGCATTTTACAAACATCCGTTATCATGCATTTCAAGTTTTAAAAGTGCCAGTTCAAAGCGTTTATTGCATGGCGTCGGGACCATTGTATGCGGGTGGAGAAGGACCCACTCACTTTTTACCACCAGTGATATTGGACACACTCTTTTACTGTATTTCATTCAGTGCAGAGTGCCGTCGGTCAAATCAATTCCACTTGAGGAAAAGCCTAATAAATAATAACTCGAAAAGGTTTTGTTCTGATCTTGACATATTTTTTACAGGAATAAAAAAATCTAAATTACAAAAATGCTAAAAACTTTAGGATTATGTAATATATATATATATATTTATTTTCTACTTATTTGTATTTTCTATTCTTAAATAAGATGTTTTCATGAATCACACGCGAACCCTTTTGTAAGATGATTTCTGTGCATGGATCTGTGCACAGTTTCTTTGTTAGATTGATAAATGAGTCCCATTGTCCTTGAAATACATATTGACTATCTCTCTGGACATCGAGGACTCATGAAATGGCTTTGGGTCCATACCAGAATGCATAATTTTCAGAACAGAATTAATATTCAGTTTCATCATAGTTCACAATAAATCATTCATCCCATGTCAACTCAACCAGAGATCCCCAGCTTGAATTTTTTGGTATTTTTACAGAAGCAAGACCAACATCGAAAGCAATGGAAGCCAAAACATTAAAGGTCATGGATGAAAATCTGAAAAGTTTGGTTGCAAATTGAGATTCATTTGTCAAAATTCTTGTTTTTTTAATGTTCATTACAAGTAATATCAATCAAACCAAACCTAACCCATTTTTGCATTGCAATTCATTAGCTTTACCGAGTGAAAGTGACCTATTTGTCAGTTAACCCATCCAGAGAGTAGTGAGCACACGCACAGCAAGTCGTGCACACACATACACCCGGTGCAGTGGGCAGCTATCACTGCAGCGCCCGGGGAGCAAGCAGGGGTAAGGTGCCTTGCTTAAGGGCACATTAGTCGGTACCCGCCGGCCCTGAGGATCGAACCAGCAATCTTCTGGACATGAGTATGACTCGCTAACCATTAGACCTCCCAAGTTGTCCGCTGCCCCTGTGCCACAGAGCTCACTCTGAGCTCCTACTGCTCAATCCTGGTGACCTCTACAACAACAAGGTCCTACCTCTCCTTCCAGCTTGCCTTGGACCATAGGATGGATGGTTCGCTCCATCCGAGGCCTGCCCGCCCTGTCTGGACCATGCCCACGACTTGTTGATGTTGTAGTCTTCCCATCACCTTCTGCACCTCCTCCTTAGCCCTCCATTTCCTTCCAGTCTCAACTCTGGCATTTGGATCAGCCACTGCCCTGTCTGAGGATTCTCTTAATTCCATCACCAGCCTTGCCTTCTCCTGCCTTTGCTACCGCAACTGTGCATCACTGTTGGGATTTCTCTATTTGGAATTTTTGCTTCTGATCTTCGTTCGCTCTGTTGTAATTATCTTGCTTATTGTCGCTGTGTACTAATACACTGCTATGTGTAGCATACAACATGGTTGTTGAATGCTTCAGTAGCAAATCGACGGAACTGTTTACAATCGCTTTGATAAGACAGGATAGGCAGATGAACTCCTGTGTGTGTTCAGTTGAGAAAGGAGTGATTAAATGAATTAATTTTTGTGTGAATTATTACCTTACGCATTGGAGATTTACAAAGGTTTACAAACCACTGTTAATGTAGCATCACCTTCAACTGTGTTTCTTATATTTTCACAGAGCCCATAGAGAGTAAGAGCCGGCTAGATCACATCGGCTCTGGAGATAATTCTCACCGTCACATTGGGGAGAAAAGTGACAGCACTGCAGGATCTCAGAATACAGGTCTGCAGCACGTTCCTTTACATGAGGGTAAATATCCATAATTATAATAAATACAGACATGATACATTACACAGCTACATTTTCAGTTTAAAATAAAGCTTAAATTTTGCTTGGTGGACTTTTATTTGATTCCTTTGCAGTGTTTTAGCAAAGTAAGTGTGAAGTGTCTCTGTGTTCTGTGACCTGTGCAGGCTGTCTAACTGTATTGATCATCAAATCTTTACAGGCCCTTTAAGTAGTGTGTCATCTCTCGAGGTGAACTTTGACCTGTTGGATCTGACAGAGCTCACAGATGTTTCTGACCAGGAACTCTCCGAGGTTTTTGTTGAATTGGAAGAGGAGGTCCACAGTGACTTACCATCAAGTGAGTGTCATGATCCTCACACTGCATACATTTCTGGTTTAGGTAAAACTATTAGGAAATAACTTTTTAAATGTGTCAACAGGAACAGAACTAATGAAAAGTTTATTTCTCAAAGGTTTTCTTTTGTAACTCAGAAGTTTTTGGGTTTTATTCATGTATTAATATCTCGATTTCTACTTTTCAAAGTAATTTCAGGAGAAATATCTGATACACATAAACACGAGACAGCATACATGATGGAGCCAAAAAAATGAATGCAGATTGTAGAGATGAAATGTCAAACTAATGCATTTTGTGTTTGACTAAATAATTGTAAAACTAATTAATTTAGATCATGTAGTCATGTTTTTGTTTTTATAACATACCATTTTCATACAATATCACAGAAAGTGACATAAAGCTGATGGATGGTTATCTTCTTTGTAAAAAAAAGTACAATAACTGAGAAAATGATGGCCCGGTTTCACATACAATGTTTAGCTTTAGCCATGACTAGACCTTAATTAAATTAGGAAGTTAGGGTTAGGGTTAAAAATGCCTTCGAAAAAAACAATGGCACTGACATACAGTATTTTTTCCCAAACTTTATTTATTAGATTTCACAAACAAATTCTCACTAACACCAAATTTGAAAAATGATATGACATACAGTATTTAAAGATGTGTCAGGGTAAGTTATTTTCAGTTTAGACAGGGAAAACGTTCATTTTAGTCTCGAAGGGATACTTGATCCCTTTGTGAATGAAAATTCTGTCATCGATTACTCACCTTCGAGAGTTTCCAAATCTGTATAAGTGTTAGATAGATATTTGGAAGAATCCTTATAACCAAAGAGATCTTGCCCCTCATTGGCCGCCATAGTAGGAAAACATACAATGGCAGTGAAAAGTGTATCAGAACGGTTTACTGTCCTACATTCTTCAAAATGTCTTATGTGTTATTATTATATCAAATTATAGTTCCCTTTCTGTCGGTCTCTCGACGTTGTGTCGACAGAATGGGGTTTGACTTGAGAACCTATCATCTCTGACTGACTTGAACAGGCCAATGAAAATTGGCGAATGAAATTTGCATGCCGGTCCCCGCCCCGGATATCCGGGTATAAAAGGGAGCCGGCGTGCTGCATTCATTCACCTTTTGTTCTTCGGAGCCTTCGCATCCTGATGCTGACGACTTTGTGGTTCTACTACAACTGTTGCTGGTCTTACGACGTGGTGCAGCGGACTGTCCCTTCTCCTGTGACTTCCCCTGGGCGTCTCGGCAACTTCCAAAGCTTCTCTCTAAAAGAGCTAATTTCTTCAGCGTGGCATGTCCCGCTGTGCTCGTGGGTGCAACGCACTCATCGAGGAGGGGGACGGACACGATGTCTGCCTCAAGTGTCTGGGACTCCGGCACGCTGAGGCAGCGTTTGTGGATTTGTCATGCCCGCACTGCGGGCGAATGATGATACAGACGTTGCGGTCACGGGACCGTTCTTTTCGGGAATCAGCCACCACCTCGAATGCTTCCTGTCTCGCGGCAGCAGTGGCATCAGCCCTGCCGTCCGCCTCGGCGAGCAACGATGGTGATAGGGGGATCACCGTGAGCCTCAATCCGTCAGCCCCTGGCTCGCGGACCATTCACGCCCCGCCTCGCTCGTCTGACCGTCCCGGAAAAGGCGGTACGCCGCCTTGCTCCTCAGTCATGCACTCGGACACGGGGCGTGACGACAATGAGATGTCGCTTGCAGCATCGGAGGGCGACCTCTTGGCATCCGACCCCGACGACTCCTTGGAGCTCCCTCCTCTGGGGGGTCAAGCTCAGGAGGAAGCGGACGTCGAGATGTCAACCATGCTTTCCCGGGCCGCTGCGAGTATTGGGCTGCAGTGCACCGCACCACCTCTTCCCCAGCGCTCGCGGCTGGATACGTGGTTTCTCGGCGCCGGCCGCGACTCTAAGCCGCGGTCGGCCCCTGTGCCATTTTTCCCAGTAGTGCATGATGAGCTCAGTCGGACCTGGAACGCCCCCTTCTCGGCGCGTGCACGTCAGACTAGCTCAGTCACCCTGACCTCCCTCGATGACGGGGCAGCTAAGGGCTATGTCGATATTCCCCAGGTGGAACATGCAGTCGCGGTACACTTGTGCCCGCAGACAGCTGCCACCTGGAGAGATCGACCAAGGCTCCCTTCCAAGGCGTGTACGTTTTCGGCATCGCTGGTGTCGTAGGCTTACAACGCTGCGGGTCAAGCTGCCTCGGCCCTTCACGCTATGGCCATCCTGCAGGTCCACCAGGGCAAGGCATTGAAGGAGTTGCACGAGGGAAGGACCGACCCAGGTCTTATGCAGGAACTCCGCACTGCCACTGACCTCTCTCTCCGGGCGACGAAGGTGACGGCGCGGGCCCTTGGTCGGACGATGTCCACACTAGTGGTCCAGGAGAGACACCTTTGGTTGAATCTTGCTCAGATGCGGGACGCTAAGAAGGTTCGCTTTCTCGACGCTCCCATCGCGCAGGGTGGGCTGTTTGGTTACACGGTAGAGGACTTCTCCCAGCAGTTCTCGACTGTGAAGAAGCAGACGAAGGCGGTCAAGCACATCCTGCCCCGCGGCTATACGCATTTAAGTGGCGCCTCTTCTCGTCCTGGTGTTCTTCTCACGGAGAAGACCCACGGGAATGCTCGATCGGGAGCGTGCTGTCCTTCCTGCAGTCGAGACTCGAGAACAATCTTGCCGCTCATCACGAACCAGTTAGTGGGAAGTCTCTGGGACAGCACGACCTGATTATTAGGTTTCTGAGAGGCGCGAGAAGGTTGAATCCACCTCGACCGCGCTCCGTACCCTCTTGGGACCTCAATGTGGTCCTGGCGGGCCTCCAGAGGCCCCCCTTCGAGCCCCTCGGAGACGCTGCTCTTTCTCATCTCTCGATGAAGATGGCTCTCCTAGTGGCGCTCGCTTCCATCAAGCGGGTAGGGGACCTACAATCTTTCTCCGTGGCCACGGATTGCCTAGAGTTCAGGCCCGGTCAATCTCACGTTATCCTGAGACCCCGGCCTGGCTATGTGCCCAAAGTTCCCACCACTCCCTTTCGGGACCAGGTGGTGAACCTGCAGGCGCTCCCTTCTGGGGAGGAAGACCCAACCCCTTCCGTGTTGTGTACTCCTTGGATCGCACACAGAGCTTCAGGAGCTCTGAGCAGCTCTTCGTCTGTTTTGGAGGTCAGCACAAGGGGAGTGCTGTCTCCAAACAGAGGTTGGCGCACTGGATCGTGGACGCCTTCACTACGGCTTACCGATCACAAGACCTCCCGTGCCCGCTTGCAGTGAGGGCGCACTCCACCAGGGGTGTGGCCTCCTCGTGGGCACTGGCTCAGGGTGCCTCTCTGGCAGACGTATGTAGAGCTGCGGGTTGGGCTACGCCCAGTACCTTCGCGAGGTTCTACAGCCTCCGTGTGGAACCGGTATCAGCCAGAGTCTTACAGGACACCGCCAGGTAAGACCGGCAGCCGGTGGGCGTATGCCTGCGATAGCGCCCCTCCCCAGGTGGGATATGGCGCTATCTAGCCTCTCCTCTTCCCCCCACTTGGGCGAATAGTAGGCATTCCATCCATCACTAAGCACTCCTCGGGGCCGGGCGGAGCAGCTCTGCCTCCCTTGGCCTGTTTTTGAGCTCTAGCAGTGGCTCTAACAAGGCCTAGTGCTCCACACGTAGTAACCCCTCCACAGGGCGGTTCCGTCTGATGTCTTCTCATGAATGGCTCTCACACGATGGCCCATGACCTCTCCCAGGTGTACTTTCACCTGCTCGCGACACCCTCTCGTGTCCGCATGTCTCCCACGTGCTCTCCCCTATCCGGCGAGACCGTGTGTGGATCTCCACTAAGCTCCTCCCTGCGTTAGGAAGTGGTCTCCGTAGCGCGTTCCCTCAGGGGGGAATGGCGCTTCCCAGTGGCCCTTATGGTGCCGGGCGGCTTCTCGCTGTTAAGAGAACTAGGCCTCCGTCCGTGACGGCCAGTGGAAGGGGCTCCCATCTCTTTAAGAAAGCTCTGGACTCCTTCCCTTCCACTGGAAGGTTACAATTCACTCTAGTGCTCACGTCTGACACGCCCAGGCCAGTCAGTGTCGCTTTGCGGGAGATTGTGACGCGGCACAGGTTTTTGTGGCGTTTTCCGAGGAACCCCATTCTGTCGACACAACGTCGAGAGACCGACAGAAAGGGAACGTCTCGGTTACTTCATGCCACAACGCTGGCCACCCGCTGCAGCAGTCGGGGCACGATCCTCAGGCTCCTCAGCACAAAAGGTGAATGAATGCAGCACGCCGGCTCCCTTTAATACCCGGATATCCGGGGCGGGACCGGCATGCAAATTTCATTCGCCAATTTTCATTGGCCTGTTTGTTCAAGTCAGTCAGAGATGATAGGTTCTCAAGTCAAACCCCATTCTGTCGACACAACGTCTTGTTCCCTCCATCAGGGAACAGAGGTTACATTCGTAACCGAGACGTATTTCTTCCTACTATGGTAGAATATGTGTTGTGAGGTATATAAATGAATTAAATGCAGTATAACTGTTACCCCAAAACGACTCATTCATAGTTGCATTCATAGCAATGATATTTATGTCTATTGTGCAGGTTGGCACCTGATACACCATGCTGTCTCCATGCCATCTCCTTCCTGGCGACATTGCAGTAAAACACAGCCGGCCCGAGAACAAAAGCACTGCAGCGATTCTGAAACTTCACCAGACTGAGACATACAACAGCTCTATTTGATTCGAGCACAAGCAGCTCAAAATGATCAATATCTTATGTAGCGCAGTGAAATGTAAGAACTGGGAGTGACAGATGACATAATATGCTAAATGTACTTGCAAATACATTTTAGGAATACCTTTTTATATCAGTGAACAAGATTAGATTAAACTGGCCTTTTGAAGAAACAGACAAAGCAATGCATGTTAACTAATTAGATTTATTTATTTCTATTTATGTTTTTGCTGAATCAAATCCAGAAACCAAACTGTAGTTGTTAAAGGCGTCATGATTGAGAAATCAATTGTAAACGAACATCCTATAAGTGTCTGAAGTGAAGTCGTCCTTGTAACTGAAATGACAACTTTTATTGACACCGGGCCCAGCGAAGACCAGGTCCTGTGTACCTATCTGCCTCCACAGATGAATATCAACGACTACTTCTCTAGCCCCGCCCACTGGTACCCCAATGACTTTAGCCATGTACAAAAGGAAAACACTCCCGCGCATTTGTGCCGATTGACCAACTGGTAACAATAGCATAGACATATTTTTCGGCTAAACATTCATTTTGTGAGTCAGTTTAAACTAAACCGTTGATACACGCTGCGTTGTGTTTATGCTCGGTAGACTGCATCACACAGCGCTCTTTTGCTGTGTTGCCATGTGCGTTATTAATAAGCGCTTTGATGCTTATTGTTTGGTCTTAGATCAAAAAGCCTCGGAACTAAGGTCTTAATAAATGGTAATTTGCGGATTTTTAATTTGTTTTTAGTCTTTTTAAGGCATTTTAAGGTTTATTATGTCTTGTCTTTATTTTTTTATACTTTCTGTGAAGATCTGGCAACCCTGTCGCTTTAGCAAAGGGCTCTCAAGAGCGGCTAGCCCTGTGTCATATGTGCAAAAGTAAGGACCCTCAAAACCAGGGTAGAAAATAGCCTATTACATTGATTTTGATGTTAAAATATAAAATAATAAAAAGGTCATGACACCTCTAATAATGCATTCAAACGTGGATCAGAAATGTGTCTTCATCTGTACAGGGGCAAGAAGATAACTGTGAAAAGTCTTGACTTTTTTACATTTTGACAAGGATCCCTGCGGTTAAAACCGAAATAAAAGAGTGGTGATTGTTCCAAGTGGTTTAATTCGTGCTTTATGTAATGACTGACATAATTATTGAAATACAATAAAGTTGCAGGTTGACAATTCATAATAACATGATAATTATATATTATTTTACAACAAATAATAATAATCGTAGTACAGAACATTTCTTTTTAAGATGTTCCTGACATTCCAGAAAGACATTTGCACATTCGCAGTACACAAAGGGTTGTTGGGATTTTGGTCTCCCCAAATGAACGAGTAGATTAAAAGTTGTTGATCTTATTAAAAAAGTAATTGGTAGAATATTATAGTCTACCAGTGCTTTCTAGGGACATTCCACAAACACGTAGTATAACAAAACAAAAAGACTAGACTGTTTGGTAAAATAACCATAGTAGAGTAACACTTGCTTCAGCGCAGACCTTGATACGATTCGATCCTCAAGAATAAATAAACTGTAGATCACAGGACAGAGAACACACGACTAAGGACAAAAGTTTGGCTGTGGAGATGTTTGTCACCTGGTTGACTCATCAGGCAAATCTATGGGTTCAGAGACTCCTCATGTTTGCGTTCCAGCATTCTCACACAGCGTGGACATGTAGTAGAGTTATCATAGTAACAATCCCTGAACAACATGAAAAGAAAAAACAAAAGACAGTTAATACGTTGACATTTATTTTATTAAGTGAATCTAATGTAAAGTGAATGCCAACAGACCTGTGGAAAACAGCAGCGCAGTCGTGACAGACAGAGGTGTGACTGTCGAATGGAAAGAGAATATCACCCTCTTTACACAGTTCACACATAAAGCCTTTGGCCTGGCATTTCTAATAGCACAGAAATAAAGAAAGGTGAAAGACAAAGTCATTATATTACATATTTTATTGATTTATTTAACTGTTTTTCTTCATTCGTGTGCTTCTCACCTCACAGTCCAGCTTTATATGTTTGGCAAAGGTTGTGTGAATCTCAGTGAGGGAGCAACTGAGACGCCCACTGGAGGTGTCAATTAGGTCCTGTAAGCTGTACATGTCATCATTCTCAACAAAGTGCTGGCGGTCCTGAAGCTGTGACAATCAAAATTGTAAGAACAATAATTGTACATTATAAGCCATGTTATCGTCAAATCATATAGATTTCAACATTACTAATAGCTTATAAAAATCCACAGGGACTGTGATGATATTGTAATGTTCACATTACATGTGTTTGTTTTCATGGATTTTGGCCTTCCCTAGTTTATACCATTTCTAAGGAATTATGGGTAATGTAGGATTAAAACAACTCGTTTTTTTATAGTTTATAGTGTTTACATTAACATTTATTCATGTACCAGATGCTTTTTTCCAAAGCAACTTTAGACCCCTTTTGTGCCGACATCACGCTTACGTCATGGCTTGTGGTCCTTTCACGAACCCATACCCTCTCTCACCCACTTTGCTTCCTGTCCTCTCTCTCCTATACTGCATTCATAAAGGCAAAAGGGCCAAAAAAGAATCTTAAAATATAACATTCTCACTTACAAACATGATACACACATATATATATATATATATATATATATATATATATACACACACAATACAACTAGACTCCCATCTGAACTGTAATACTAATAACAGTAATTGTTTACTTTTAAGGGATGAATTGAACTTACAGTGATAATGTAAAAGGTACATGAATCTGTCAATTTGTCATGTGTCACTAGAATATTTAGAGAAACAAAACGTACCTATAAACACACGCAAATCAAATAAACTAGGACAGATTGAGAATTGAAGTTAAACACGAGTATAAATCCACACTAGGAAATTAAACTATACACAGGTGATCATGACGGGTTACTATGGTGACAGAACTGACAAGAAGGTTGATAAGACACGACAAAAGGCAACTTGGTTCAAATGACCCAAATCAGATTTTTCCTCCTATCTGGCTCCAACTGGATATCACTTATTTTCCCGGCTTACACGTTTGTGGGTCATATCTAATTGAAGCCAGATAAATCTCAATAATATAAGTAATCTGACTAACAATATTACTTATATTATTGAGATTTATCTGGCTCCAATTAGATATGACCCACAAACATGTATGCCGGGAAAATGCACATGGATTCTGATATTTTTTTAGATTTCAATTTCTATGTGAAAGTAAATTGGATATGAATCGCACACACATATTTGCATCTGCATTATAGTCTGGATAGATCGGATAATGCGAGTATCAAAAAACAGCGGTCATGGACACCATCAATTCTGTTAGACACCACCTGTGATTACATCACTTCTTTCGAGAGAGGGAGTATTTTGATTTTATGAGTCATCAATGGTGCAAAGTTTTGCTACTCAATGAAATCTCTGTCCACTGCATATTGAGCCATTTTTCAGTAAGAGTTTCAGAGTCAGCATGTCTACCTTGGATTGTTTCGCCAAGTGTATAGCGTAAATGGAGATTTCCTTTTTGAAAGCCTGACCTGGGTGTTTAAGGAGATATTCCCAAACTCACCTGCAGCAGCAGTCGATCCTCCATGGCCTCCTTACAAGTGATGAAATATGGCTTCATGAGTAAGATGTCTTGACGTAACTTCTGTAGTGATAGAAATATCATAAGATTGATTTCATTGGATTACTTTTTTTTTCATGTGCAACAAAACACCTTGCAAATAAAAACAAAGTCAAGTTCAAGTTCAAGTTCGGCTTTATTGTCATTCCGCTACATGTGGGGACATACAGTGGAACGAAATGTCGTGCCTCTCAGGACCAAGGTGCTACATATATACAGACATACATAACTATCCTACTGATAGTTTGACAATAAATTACTTTATTTATACAAATGTTTCTGAGTCTTTTGTGCGATTTTTACACACAGCAGTGTGTAAAAAGTGTCTGGTGTGCATAGAGAGGGGGGGGGTGGTGGTCCTTATCTCGGGACGTAGGGGATGGTTGTATGGGGGATCAAAGAGGGGCGGGGGGATTTGCGTTCAGGGCTCTTACAGCTTGGGGGAAAGAGCTGTTGAGAAGTCTGGCAGAGCGGGCTCTGATACTCCGGTAACATCTTCCTGATGGTAGGAGCTGGAAGAGACTTTGGGAAGGGTGGGTGGGGTCCTTCACGATGCTGTTGGTTTTGCTGGAGCATTGTGTAAGGAAGAAGTCTATGATGGAGGGGAGAGGGGCACCGATGATCTTTGCAGCTGTGTTCACTGTCCGCTGGAGGGTCTTGCGGTCTTCTGCAGTACAGTTTCCGTACCAGGCAGTGACGCAGCTGGTCAGCACGCTCTCAATGGTTCCCCTGTAGAGAGTGGTGAGGATGGGTGGAGGGAGGCTTGCTCTTTTCAACCGGTGGAGGAAGTGTAGGCGCTGTTGTCCCTTCTTGGAGAGTGACATGGTGTTGGTTGTCCAGGTGAGATCCTCTGTGATGTGCATCCCCAGGAATTTGGTGCTGCTGACTCTCTCCACAGGCGAGCTGCCGATGGTCAGTTGGGGGTGGTCAACAGAGTTTCTCCTGAAGTCCATCACAAGCTCCTTTGACTTACTCACGTTGAGGGACAGGTTGTTAGTGCCACACCATTCAGCCAGCTGTGCCACTTCCTCTCTGTAGGGTGTTTCATAGTTTTTGCTGATTAGGCCTACCACTGTTTTGTCATCAGCAAACTTGATGATGTTGTTTGAGCTGAACTTGGCAGTGCAGTTGTGGGTCAGCAGCGTGAAGAGCAGCGGGCTGAGCACACAATTTTGTGGGGCACCTGTACTCAGTGTGGTAGTGCTCGAGGTGTTGTGGCTGATTCGGACTGACTTAGGTCTGTCGGTTAGAAAGTCCAGGATCCAATTACAGAGGGAGTTTTTTAGTCCCAGCAAGTTTAGTTTAGTTATGAGCTTTTGTGGGATAATTGTGTTGAATGCTGAGCTGAAGTGAATGAACAGCATCCTAACATAAGAGTCTTTATTTTCTAGGCCGGTAAGAGGAGAGTCGTTGGGAGGTGTGGGCAGTTTTTGTGCAGGTGTGTCATTCCGCATTTCAAACCGTGAATAAAAGTGGTTGAGTGCATCTGGGAGGGATGTGTCATCATCACAGCCTGTGGCCTGTGGCAGCGGCTTGTAGTCAGTGATAGTCTGAATTATGTAAAACTTTAACAACTTTCAGTAGAACTTTAGGAGAACCACTTGGACGATTGAGTAAGAAAACACCAAAGTCTGGCTTCTTCTGATTCACATTTACATTTATTCATTTGGCAGACGCTTTTATCCAAAGCGACTTACAAGTAGGTAAGGTGTCTTGCTCAAGGGCACTTCAGTCATGACTTGCTGGCACTGAGATTAGAACCGGCAACCTTCTGATCACAAGCCCAACGCTCTAACCCCAAGGCCACAACTGACCCCTACACTTCATGTAGAACACCCTTGATGGGCCCTGCCACATCTCCAACAGCAATGATTCTCTTTGATCCATTTCCTCATACTATTCAGATAAAGTAGGCTAAATGCTTGGCATCTACTGAGAAAATGGTCATCACTTTTGCAGAATACACATTGGAATTTCGAATGCTCCTCTCCTGCTCCAAGACTGGGATCTTGTAAAACACTAAAAGAATCATGTGGCCCTTTTTTTACTGGAACACTGCTTACCCCATGAAGCATAGTTGTATTCGATTGATACTGCCTTATTGGTTTCCTCTCCTTTAACACATAATCATTAGGTCTCAGAAGATCAGCACCGACTTGTCCAAATTGCTTGACAGTCTGCTTCGTCTTGAAGCCATGAAGAGAAACTCCTGGTCTAGTGATTCTGCAATGTCTGATATAGTGAGCAACTTGTTCAGGGGGAAGTTTAATTAATAGTTGTTGCACACAAGTTTATATTGCTGCTCCTTCCCCTTGGTCCCAAGACTGTAGCATACCCACCTCTGTAGGGCACAAATGCGAACAGCTAAGCTGCTAAAGAATGTCCAGTTCTAATGGTTGGGATGATCATAATCTCAGCCATTTCCCTCAGGACAAGTCGATGTGACTGACCATTTTTCTAATCGAGGACTGCCCATGCTTTACTGAATGGCAGAGGATGGTTAGAATAAGCCAGAGCTAAGTTATGTGCCGATTCAATTTCAAATGGTGCAGGAGAATGTGACATTTTGTACTGCTCAGTCTCATCATGAGGGAGTAATTTCTCCATAGTCATCTTCAACATCATGAATTCTTTAGGATCCTCTTTACATAGTTTCCTTGGGCTCTTGGCTGAAATCCCGATTGAGAGCTTGGAACAGACAGTTGCTCTAAAGACTGAGAAACATGAGGTATAGGTTAATTCTCTAGCACTTGGTAACTCCGTTGCTGCGTAGTAAGTCTCACAGTCAAAAGAGAAGGTAGATTTGGTGTAGTTATATACATCTGCAAACCATATATATCTGAACTGAAGACTGCACATCTTGAAAAGTAGTTCGGACTGCCATCGAGCCAGTCAATATGTTCCCTGATATACCAGCTTGACTTTCCCGCTGAACACGATTAGACATATTTCCAGTTTGAACTGTAAGTGGTAGAGATGATTGAGTAATCATGGCAAATGCTGAAGCTGAAGATGTAAATGGAACAGGTGACTGATTATTAGAATGGTAATTTCCATCTACTGGATTTTGTAGAGCCTGCTGAGAGAGTTGTGGAAACTGAGACGATACAGAAACATTCTGGAAACCTTAGTATTTTCAATTTTTCACTCTTTGTTATATTGCAACCATTTGCTAAAATCATTTAAGTTCATTTTTTTCTCATTAATGTACACACAGCACCCCATATTGACAGAAAAACACAGAATTGTTGACATTTTTGCAGATTTAGTAAAAAAGAAAAACTGAAATATCACATGGTCCTAAGTATTCAGACCCTTTGACACTCATATATTTAACTCAGGCGCTGTCCATTTCTTCTGATCATCCTTGAGATGGTTCTACACCTTTATTTGAGTCCAGCTGTTGAATTATACTGATTGGACTTGATTAGGAAAGCCACACACCTGTCTATATAAGACCTTACAGCTCACAGTGCATGTCAGAGCAATGAGAATCATGAGGTCAAAGGAACTGCCTGAAGAGCTCAGAGACAGAATTGTGGCAAGGCACAGATACGGCCAAGGCTACAAAAAGATTTCTCCTGCACTTAAGGTTCCTAAGAGCACAGTGGCCTCCATATTCCTTAAATGGAAGACGTTTGGGACAACCAGAACCCTTCCTAGAGCTGTCCGTCCGGCAAAACTGAGCTATCGGGGGAGAAGAGCCCAAAGATCACTGTGGCTGAGCTCTAGAGATGCAGTCGGGAGATGGGAGAAAGTTGTAAAAAGTCAACCATCACTGCAGCCCTCTACCAGTCGGGGCTTTATGGCAGACTGGCACGACCGAAGCCTCTCCTAAGTGCAAGACACATGAAAGCCCACATGGAAGGACTCCAAGATGGTGAGAAATAAGATTATCTGGTCTGATGAGACCAAGATAGACATTTGTGGCCTCATCACCTGTCCAATACAGTCCCAACAGTGAAGCATGGTGGTGGTAGCATCATGCTGTGGGGGTGTTTTTCAGCTGCAGGGACAGGACGACTGGTTGCAATCGAGGGAAAGATTAATGCGGCCAAGTACAGAAAATCTTCTCCAGAGTGCTCAAGACCTCAGACTGGGTCGAAGGTCCACCTTCCAACAAGACAATGACCCTAAGCACACAGCTTCACAACAACTCTGTGACTGTTCTTGAATGGCCCAGCCAGAGCCCTGACTTGAACCCAGTTGAGCATCTCTGGAGAGACCTGAAAATGGCTGTCCACCAACGTTTACCATCCAACCTGACAGAACTGGAGAGGATCTGTAAGGAGGAATGGCAGAGGATCCCCAAATCCAGGTGTGAAAAACTTGTTGCATCTTTCCCAAAAAGACTCATGGCTGTATTAGATCAAAGGGGTGCTTCTACTAAATACTGAGCAAAGGGTCTGAATACTTAGGACCATGTGATATTTCAGTTTTTCCTTTTTTAATAAATCTGCAAAAATTCAGTGTTTTTCTGTCAATATGGGGTGCTGTGTGTACATTAATGACAAAAAAATGACTTTAAATGATTTTAGCAAATGGCTGCAATATAAAAAAGAGTGAAAAATTTAAGGGGGTCTGAATACTTTCCGTACCCACTGTAGATTTATTTTCAATTTATTCATTCAGGCATTCAATGTGCCTAGTTATCAACGGTCACCTGGGGGCGCTACGTACGCCCAACGACAATCTGCTTAAAACAGTGCTCTGGAAAGTTGCATAATATTGTCTAAAATAAATTGTAAATAAAAATAGATGGTATTATGATGATTATTAAAACTGTTACATTAAAGATTAAGGTACAGAGCAGTTTCTACAATACAATTATTCTTGAAATGAACATAGTTAAAACAATTTTTATTTAGCAATGGTTTAATAAACTTATACAAGTTCTTTCTGGTTCTCGAATCTGATTGGCTGAGAGCCATGCAATATTTCACTAGGATCATCACAGGAACTGACTGTTGAAACGCAGGTAGGGGGAACATTCCCTAACCTACCGGGAACGTTCTATTTACGTCCAGGAAACGTTAGGTTATCTATTCTGGGATCCAAAAATTGTTAGCTGGGTGAGATCTAAATCTCAGCCTTGCCCATGTATGGAATAACAAACTTCAACACTGGAAAACGGCCACTAGGTGGCGACTATACACCATGATGGTGGAACACCCATCTAAGTTAAACTAAGCCTTGTCAGTGTTGACAGTATCTCTTAGCAATTTATTTACAGCGCTCTGCACTCATGGTTTAAAAAAATGACATGTGGGGGTCTCGATCACATGCTTAAGATTTGGACATTTTAAGGTGAATCGCTTTTTAAAACTCTCTCTCAGCACACCATCAAAAGAAGTGACTTGTCATGCTGTCATGGGCTGGAAATCGTGGTGGAAGAAAGTAGTTCCCCTCTTCCTTTAAAAAGCGGCTGTGATTTCATTTTGCAGGCGGCATGTGGCCTTGTGACTCTGGCCTAATAACAGCCATCCTGATATAAGAGCACTATGTACACTCCTAATCAGGCACGTGTGGAGGGGCACCTGCCTCTTTGGCCCTTAATGCCAAAAGTACCCTTTTGTCGAGGCAAACAAAATCATTTTGTAATTAAAGGCCCTTTTGTGAAAGCCCGCTCAATCTTAATATTAGTCAAATGAATGAATAATAATAATGATTGAACCCTAAATAAAATGACCCAGGTGATGACCTTTCACCTGACGACCTCATCTGGGATGACCCCACACATTCTGACGCCTTCAGTAGTTTAGCTTATTTCCAGGATACAGACTTATTAATAGGTGCAAATAAAATATTTTGTAACTTTTAAACATTAGAATGGTCTTTTCTGTTCTGTTTCAAAACAGCATTATGGCATTTGCTGCTGTATCAATACAGAAGCATCCATATTGATACACTTATCAGCAAGGAATGATTCGCGATATACAGTATTGCTGTATTGATGTTTCGCCCCTTTTATACTTTGAGCCTCTGCCCTTTTAAAGGTCTCTGCACGGCACTGCTCCTACTCGAGCCATATTGCATTGATATTTTTGACTAAATGTAAATGTATATGATGATCTGTACCATTTGCTTGATTCATACCCTGCAGGTGTACTCCACATCTTATAAAATACATATTTTTGTAACTTTAATTAACCATATTTGAATATAGTTCATTGAATTTGAACTTCTCTGGCATTGAGCGAGTTAAATAACTCCACGCCTCTGACTGGTTTATGCAGGACTGCACATGATCACAATCCATCTGCTCACAGCCTCTTTTTTTTAACCTGTTCAAATATATGTCGATGTTCAGTGAAGTCGAACTTTGTAAATACTCACTCTGATTTCCACCAATTCTTCCACAAAATTGAAGAGAAGAGGGTTCATCTCCTTCAGCCTGAGCACAGGTCTGGATATCATCAGAGCCAGATAGCGCATGGATGAACGACACACCTGACACACACACACAATAACCACTATATGTACAACTTTCTTAAAGTCAAACTTGAGCAAAGTCAAAACTTTGAAGTGAACTATTGCAAAAGACTGCAAATTATGTGCACTTTTTTACATTTATGGTCCAACTACATGCAATAACTACTAATAAATAATGCAATTGCTCCCTGTGTGGATGGAGTGTGGTAGTGGTTTTGGGCAAAAAGAGAAGCATTGTAACAAGATGTGTTGGCGTAATGAGGTTCTGTACACAGCATTGTAAAGAGGATTTTCTTTCATATCGCTGATACACTTTCTTCTTTTATTTAAAAAAACAGCCATAGCCGTAGGCCACATAATCTAGATGATGGCTGGTCAAGTTATTCCTTTTTAACTAAATATTATAAAGACGATCATAATATAACATAAATTGATGAATAACTCAAAACTAACACCAGAACCATGCGTAAAAACTGCCAGATTTTATTTTATGTTGATTTTAAAGTTAATGGAGCATTTTTTATTGTAGGCCTACCTTGCGGGGCTCAAACTCCCAGTTGTGTATAACTCGAGCTGGAATAATAGCCGCGTCATTCCAGTGGCAGCTGCTGCAGTAATACTGACCCGTATAATCACACTGCCGCGCCTCGCTGGGAAGGCCTCCTGCACAACAACACAACATTACACAACTTCCTGTGCACAAAGGGAAGTCTAAATATCGTTTGACACCTTCTCTGCATTATAAAGCAGAACCCTGAAACAAGCAGTTCTGCCAATAGATGCGCAAATGATTCAGTTAAAAGATTTGGGAAATAGATCAATATAAAAATGACTAATTATAGTGACAGAGTAACCACTAGAGGGCAGGGTATATACAGAAATAACGGAGCAGCTATATTGTATATCTATTAAGACCTTTTTAAGACTCTTTTCATACATTTTAATAAATAATAAATAAATAATAAAAAAACATCATGTATTTGGATACACACTTACGTAGAGAAATAGGTGTTCGGCATTCTGCACATCTATAGTCCTGTTTGTCCAGACCAACCTCAGGACAAATGTTGAGTTCATACTCAGACTGGTGGCTGACCTTTGACCTCACACATGGTTTCATAATGAGTTTCATGCACTTGCTATGGCAGCGGTAATAACATCCTGAAATACATAACAATCAACCATTTACCATCTTATAAATGTAAATATAAAATACTACTTGTGTATACATGTGGTGTGTGTGTTTACCACTGTGTAAAATTATAACCAGAGTGAACCAGCGCGCAGTAATATTCTAATCTTTAGTGTACATTCACTTTTTCTTGCGTACCACAACTTCACACATTTTGCCATTCCGATTCAAAGCATCATTGCATGGGTGAGT
This sequence comes from Barbatula barbatula, assembly GCF_947034865.1. Classification (NCBI taxonomy): domain Eukaryota; kingdom Metazoa; phylum Chordata; class Actinopteri; order Cypriniformes; family Nemacheilidae; genus Barbatula; species Barbatula barbatula. The sequence continues at coordinate 1,708,940 of NC_136773.1, forward strand.
AATAGCAAGGACATCAATAAATGTTGTTTTTTGTGTGATGCATGATTGACTGGAATGCATTGAGGGGCGGCGGGGTAAGACGATTTATAGTATGTTTTATCAGCAACATCTTGAATTGCTGTTTTTACGGTGCACAAGAGGTTTTTTTACCCACTTCAAGCACTGATTATATTCAACATTCTGTTAAAGTGCTTAAAGTCACCATGAAACGGGAGTTGCGATTGACTTGCGGGGCAGTGCTTTATTTTGCCCTCCCCGTTTGATTGGTTTGTTGTAAGTTGGGCCTGGAAAAGAGGGCTAAACAACCTGGCCATTGGACAGTCAGTATAGTCCTTTTTTGTTGCTGATGTCATGTGGTGAAGAGTTGATGTTGAGAGGGCAGAGGAGCTTAATGTTTTTGACTAAAGATTACAAGTATAAATTAATAAAAAAGAATGGTGTGCACGAATAAATCATTTATAAAAATCACTGCAACACTGTAAAACACTTTTTGATTTCATGGTGACTTAAAACAAAACAAACTAAATGTAGCTGTTAAACCCTCCAACAGTATTATGACAGTAAAAGCTTTTAGTTTTTCATTGCACGAGTCATATGAATGGACTTTTGTGAAAGACAAAAGGCCACAGACTATGGAATTATATTTGTGCCAATAAAAATAAATTCAAACGGTTTTTTGTATTGTATTTTTTTGTTTTAGTGTTTGTACTTGAGTTCCTTTCTTATTTTGTTAGTATATTCGCAGGGTTGCCAAATCTGACGTGAGCCAATCATCCAATCAGCGGGAGATTCGTCCCAGAAAGGGGTACGAAAACTGAAGAAGCATCAACGATGAAAGCGCAAAAGAAAAATCTACCAGCACAGTCTACAGTACATTATATTAAAAGTAAATTCAAGTGGGATGGTGTGGTCAAAAATATTTTGGTGACATGGGGAGGTTATGTGAGGGCTTACTGTAAAACATGGTGCTATACAGCACTAAAAGTGGTTCTTGGATCGTAATCTTTAGGGGGACCACTTTAAGTGCTGTATAGAAGCATATCTTGGTGCTTTAGTGGTTCCCACGAATGGTTTGAAGAAGCTGGATTTTGCCAGCTCAAACATAAACACAGACGTATAAGCGTTACATCAGGTGTTTGGGAATAAAAACAAAAGCATTAGCAGCAGGTGATTTAAAGTACATTCACATTGGGAACAATGCAGCGCACAAGCTTAAAATATAAAACTATATTAAAGCAGTACAGTAGATTGTCTAACCTGTGCAGGTGTACCAGGTCTGAATAAGACCCCATATAATGGTGCTGCACTTGTCACACATCTGTTTGACACTCTTGCTCTTTTCCTTCGTGAAGCGATGCTCTAACACAACCTGCAGGTTAGGCTCGTCTTCCTCTGGGTCCTGTGTACACATCAAACCCAACAGCACAAACATCATTATATAAGTTCATTGACATGAAGTTTAAGACATTTTCTCACCAAAGATGACAACATCAAACTTTAAAAGTCTTTTTAATTTAAGAAAATATCCAAGTCCAAACCACAACTATAACAATAACGATAGGCAGTAAAAAAATAATAAATAAATTCATTTGCAAACACACCCAGCATGTGACCTCCGCCTTAAATAAACATATCTGCTGATGAGGATGTTAAAAGTTTACATTTTTGGTGTGAACGGGCCCTTAACATGTGTCACCCACCTTTAACTCCTGTAGCTTAAGTCGGAGGTGAATGAGTTTGACCACTGTATCCTTTTGTTTCTCAGAATGTTCCGGCAGTTCTTGTATCAGTCTCTTGCACTCCTCTATCGCCTGTTTCAGATGCTCTATATCAGATGCCACAAAAGAGCCCTGAAGGGTTTAGACATTAACAAACAACATTTTTTTATTTAAAATGGGGAAAATGTTACTATTTGGCGATTTATTATTTGATATGCATTCCATTTTAACAATAGAAATTCTTATGAAAGATAATTTAGTTTCATTTGATTTATCTTAATATCAATAAAAAAATGTATATAGTCTAGTTCTTTAGATTTTTTTGTCTTGCCCTTTCCAGTGTCCTGTGCCGTTGCTGTTTTGACTCTCTGCCTCCCTACCCTGCTTTTTGCAGTTTCCCTGCTGGCATTCTGGTTTCTCCGGCTCACAACACCCTTACACCCATGCGGGTTTCATATCTCTGCCAGCGACTGTTCCTACACTCAAGGCATCTGCCTTTTTTACCCCATCCTTGGCCATCCGAGTGGTCGTGCCTGCTGTCCTGGCCCAGACTGTCCGCTGTGTTTGCTCCCTCGCTCAGTGATCTCTTAATACCTCATCACAACACTGCTGAGAGCAGAAAAAAATCTGAACCTAAGGAAAAGGGCGGGCTTGACCTCGTTGCTATGGATGATGTGACCATGACCACAGTGATTGGCTGATAGGGGATGGGTCTCTGTCAGTCATTTATTCATTGGAATATTATAGAATGAGAAATCATGATCTTAAAATGAAAATGTACTCTTACTATAAAATAAAATATTTTTAAATATAATTGTTGCCCTTTTCAAATTAAGATCATAAAATATACAGTTATTACATTTCAAAAACAAATAAACAAACAAGTGAGGAGTTCATTTCAAAAACAAATAACTAAATTTTGTATTTTCAAAGTTCATGTTTTTATTGTGCATTCCAATTGAACAATAACATTTTTATGTTTTTATTTTGATTAACATTAAGAAAGCCATTAATACATTAAAACACAATAAACATGATTTTTGAAACATTTGAAAAAATATTTTGCAAATAAACTATACTATGTTCATATAAAGTATATGTTCAGCTCATAGACAGTTAGCACATAGTCTTCATGGTTAAGCTCACTGTCATGAAATCTTTCTAAAATGTTGACGTTTCAGGATTGTTGCAGATTTGTTTCAGTGAGTGAGGATCCTCTTCATCCTAACGTCTCACATGTTTTTCTCACAAAATTAAGGAGTCCTAAAATTATGACAGACACGTCCATTATTTTAAGACTTTCTCCTTAATCGGCAAGTAAGGAGCTACTTTTAGCCTTAAGATGTTTTGTGAATACGGGTCCTGATTTATTTTCAGATACTCCAGGCTTTTCAATCACAACACTCTTTAGGGAACTTCACTGCTAATGTCTGTGATTTGAAGTCTATCCTTTCTGTAGCAGGCAGAGATAAAAAGAGAGAGACTATGGAAGTCACTGAGTGTTTATATTTCACTTCTTTCACAGTTTTCCTGAACATTCATGTGCCATTGGTCAAAACTGATAGTCAAGCCCTAACTCCTAGCACTAGTCCAGCGTTGTTGTGCCTAACCCGCTGAAATTCTCCATAAGAGAGAAAAGAGTGATAGAAAATCAACCATTACAATGCTTTCCCCGTAGATAACTCTGAACATGAAACTTGGAAAAAAGACTGCACATAACATTCAAACAGATTATCTGCTGGTAATCTACTTACAACAGGTCGAGAGAAGTGGTCTTCAGCCAAGCCGAGGTCCATGGCACTGTCTGAACTTTGTGCTTTGGATTCAGAGGAAAAGATCTCTGACCTCACCTCTGTGGACATAACATATTGATTTGTCATACACTTCTGCACTTTCATTTAACTCCTCTGAGACGAGCTAAACAGGTGTTTCTTACTGATAACAGTACTGATCATGTCAATGTGACACACGTGTGCTTTCACTAATCATTAACAAAAGTTTAAGCTGTGGTTAACTGACTGCCTTTAACATGTACAAAACAAATGCTGAACTGTAAATTATATTATTGTTCATTGACCAAATAAACGTTGGCAGTTTACATTACAAATCATAAAACAAACAAAAAGTGCTCGACTCATTATAATCATTGGACAACTCCAAAATTAATATAAAACCATACATAGATATTTATGGATACTTTTTGGACTAACCTGCATAAATATCACAGCACAGCATTGTTGTTAAACTAATACAGATGTTATAGAGGACTTCAGATCATGAGATCGAGCTGCAACTCTTCACATTTGCATAAGAGTTTAGGAAGTGATACAACAGCCAACGCTTTTGTCATGAAGTTTTAGTTCTCTGTTCCCAATGACTCTCCCCTCTCTGTACAACTGAATGTCTCAAAACCATAAGACATGACTATAATACACTTTGTTTATCGTTATTAAGTGAAACTAAACACAATTGATGGAAAACTCAAAGTACCCTCAAGTACAATTTCAGAACCGTTAGCTTTTCCTTTGCGTTTTTGAAAAGTTTCACGCACACATGAAAACGCTGGCAAAATTATCTGGATTTATACACGTCCACGAAAACAAATCATGCATGCCAGGCCAAAAGTCGGCGATGTCCCTTATGAAAGAAATACTACATGCTAGCGTGCATACACATATCCAAGTTTTGCCCAAAAGGGCTATTTTAATAACCCTTTGATTAAAGTGTAGCGAATAGCAATAATGTGTTACCGCCGTTCTTTTGCTGCAGAAATTGTAATAAATATGTAACGTAGCAAAAGCACACAGGACTAGAGACTGCCATTACATACGCCATTATGCATGTCTATAGACTGTACATGTATGCAACAAGAATGATTTGGCGGGATGGTGAAAAATGTCTTCATCTCAGGGTATTTAAAATGTCACAGAATTATGTTGAGAAGTACATTTCCACTATCCTGTATGCACTGTATTCCACTGTTTGAACTGGTCGGACTGAGCACCTTCTCCTGTCTCTTCTCAATCTCTGAATATACTTGTTGGCTGGTAAAGTGGCAACAGAGTCTGATCTATAATTTGCTATAATATATATATATATATATATATATATATATATATATATATATATATATATATATATATATATATATATATATATATATACAGTATCTCACAGAAGTGAGTGCACCCCTCACATTTGAGTAAATATATGCCACTTTCCATCCCCGATGTCTGTGATTTGTTAGTGTTACAAGGTCTCGGGTGTGAATGGGGAGCAGGTGTGTAAAATTTGGTGCTCTCACTTTCTCATACTGGTCTCTGGAAGTTCAACATGGCGCCTCATGGCAAAGAACTCTCTGAGGATCTGAAAAAAAGAATTATTGCTCTACATAAAGATGGCCTAGGCTATAATAAGATTGCCAAGACCCTCAAACAGTGTTAAAGCACGGTGGGCAAGACCATACAGCGGTTTAACAGGACAGGTTCCACTCTCAGAACAGGACTCGCCATGGACGACCAAAGAAATTGAGTACATGTGCTCAGCGTCATATCCAGAGGTTGTCTTTGGGAAATGAGTACAACGCTGCAGAGCATAAAGGGGTGGGGGGTAAGCCTGTTAAGGTTCAGACCATATGCCGCACACAGCATCAAATTGGTCTGCATGGCTGTCATCCCAGAAGGAAGCCTCTTCTAAATATGAAGTAAAAGAAAGCCTGCAAACAGTTTGCTGAAGAAAAGCAGACTAAGGACATGGATTACTGGAACCATTTCCTGTCGTCTGATGAGACCAAGATGAACTTATTTGGTTCAGACGGTTTTAAGCGTGTGTGGTGGAAACCAGGTGAGGAGTACAAAGACAAGTGTATCTTGCCTCCAGTCAAGCATGGTGGTGGGAGTGTCATGGCCTGGTGCTGCAAGAGTGCTGCCAGCACTGGGGAGGTACTGTTCATTGAGGGAACCATGAATGTCAACATGTACTGTGGTATACTGAAGCAGAGCATGATCCTCTCCCTTCTGAGATAACGACCCCAAACACAACTCCAAGACAACCACTGCCTTGCTAAAGAAGTTGAGGGTAAAGGTGATGGACTGGCCAAGCATGTCTGTGGGACATCCTCAAACGAAAGGTGGAGAAGCGCAAGGTCTCTATCATCCCTCAGCTCTGTGATGTCACCATGGAGGAGTGGAAGAGAACTCCAGTGGCAACCTTTGAAGCTCTGGTGAAGCCCGGATCAGATTCAAGTCACTGATGTTTGCATACAGGACTATCACTGGATCTGCGCCGGCATACTTTCACACCCTACTACACTCCTACACCCCATCAAGAACCCTGCGTTCAGCAAACCAGTGGCGTCTTGTAATGCCTTCTCATAAGGGCACTAAATCCCTTTCCCGCTCATTCTCCTTCACAACTCCTTCCTGGTGGAACATCCTTCCTAACGCGGTCCGGTCAACCACATCTCTCACAACCTTCAAAAAACTACTTAAAACACACCTCTTCTGTGAATACTTGACAGACAAATGAAAACAAAAAAACACTTACCCTCTTCTCTCAGCAGGCAGTGGTCTAGCTTTTGTTGGAACTAGTAACTTTGTATTAGCACCTATTGTACTATTACTCTTTTATGACATATCGCTTATTGCTCCCCGAACTCTTTGTAATGTAAATGTAAATGTAAATGTAATATCTTCAGTGTTGTCACATGAAAAGATATAATAAAATATTTACTCAAATGTGAGGGATGTACTCACTTCTGTGAGATACTGTATATAAAGTATATATATACACTCACCTAAAGTATTATTAGGAACACCTGTTCAATTTCTTATTAATGCAATTATCTAATTAACCAATCACATGGCAGTTGCTTCAATTCATTTAGGGGTGTGGTCCTGGTCAAGACAATCTCCTGAACTCCAAACTGAATGTCAGAATGGGAAAGAAAGGTGATTTAAGCTATTTTGAGCGTGGCATGGTTGTTGGTGCCAGACGGGCCGGTCTGAGTATTTCACAATCTGCTCAGTTACTGGGATTTTCACGCACAACCATTTCTAGGGTTTACAAAGAATGGTGTGAAAAGGAAAAAACATCCAGTATGCGGCAGTCCTGTGGGCGAAAATGCCTTGTTGATGCTAGAGGTCAGAGGAGAATGGGCCGACTGATTCAAGCTGATAGAAGAGCAACTTTGACAGAAATATCCACTCGTTACAACCGAGGTATGCAGCAAAGCATTTGTGAAGCCACAACACGCACAACCTTGAAGCGGATGGGCTACAACAGCAGAAGACCCCACCGGGTACCAGTCATCTCCACTACAAATAGAAAAAAGAGGCTACAATTTGCACAAGCTCACCAAAATTGGACAGTTGAAGACTGGAAAAATGTTGCCTGGTCTGATGAGTCTCGATTTCTGTTGAGACATTCAGATGGTAGAGTCAGAATTTGGCGTAAACAGAATGAGAACATGGATCCATCATGCCTTGTTACCACTGTGCAGGCTGGTGGTGGTGGTGTAATGGTGTGGGGGATGTTTTCTTGGCACACTTTAGCACCCTTAGTGCCAATTGGGCATCGTTTAAATGCCACGGCCTACCTGAGCATTGTTTCTGACCATGTCCATCCCTTTATAACCACCATGTACCCATCCTCTGATGGCTACTTCCAGCAGGATAATGCACCATGTCACAAAGCTTGAATCATTTCAAATTGGTTTCTTGAACATGACAATGAGTTCACTGTACTAAAATGGCCCCCACAGTCACCAGATCTCAACCCAATAGAGCATCTTTGGGATGTGGTGGAACGGGAGCTTCGTGCCCTGGATGTGCATCCAACAAATCTCCATCAACTGCAAGATGCTATTCTATCAATATGGGTCAACATTTCTGCAGAATGCTTTCAGCACCTTGTTGAATCAATGCCACATAGAATTAAGGCAGTTCTGAAGGCGAAAAGGGGTCAAATACAGTATTAGTATGGTGTTCCTAATAATCCTTTAGGTAAGTGTATAAATATTAATAATATAAAATAAAATAATATATTATTACCAGTTTACCACACCATAGGACACAATGTCACATCTCAATAGAAAGTTTACTTACCGTGTTTTGGAGGATCTTTTCCCTCTGAGTTGCTGTCAATCTCTGTCCTGTCGAAAGGGTTGACGTGGCCCTGACGAAAGCGGGCAAGTTTTTCGTTATATTCCATGATAGTGTTCACATCTGCAGAGGAAAGATATCATTAAAGAATAACACTCAGCCAGAACATGACCACGTTTCTTACAGTAGGCGCAGGTCGGAACTGTAGCGTTAGATACCGACGAACGTCAGTCTGAAGAGCGGGCAAAAACAGGCGCGTTTTCTCTAGACATCTTGGAGACCCATCACCAAAATCCCACCAGCTCTCAACATAACTCATAAACTAGAACAAGAATCCATCCCCTTTCAGGAACAAGCTTGTGAATCAACCCTTAGAAAGAATATAGCGAGACGTAGGAGCTAGCCTCCCACGGAGCATATGCCCTGTCTACCGAAAAGAGCAGGTAGTGAATGAGAGCGAGCGAGACTTCCGGACATCAAACAGGGCGTCTTTATAGCGGTTGCCCAACCTACAATCAGCAATCAGCGGGACGCAGCACAGCCTCTAGGGGAACAGCAGCAGCATAGCCGCAACAAACAGCATAAATACCGTTTACTTCACTCTGCATAGTGTAACACACACTTACATCATGTAAATCACCTACAATCTCCTGCATTGATCCTGATATGTTTTATATTATTATGCAAAAATGCATGTGATGATTACTCAGAAAAGGCAACAGCAACATCTCTTGCCCCTTAGACCTACTGCATTTTAACAGAGCTTTAATAGGACATATAAAAACATGTGAACATATTTGTTTTGTCTCCATGTCGAATAACCAGGTTCCCAAGATACCAGAAACTTACTGAGTTAGCTCTTGTTTGGGCAAGAGATGTCCTCTGGTAAAGCCTGGTTTCTGCCAAGGCCACGTGGGTTCACAGAAGTCTATTTAGACACATACATTTTCTGTTAATGTATGTGTATGTACTTCATTGTTTTTAAATGTTGCAATCAAAAATCATTGATTGCTAAATGCCTACAGACATTAAAATACAGACGTGCTCAAATATGTTGGTACCCTTACAGCTCATTGAAATAAAGCTTAATTTCTCCGGAAGAGTGATGAAAAGCTATTGTATCATGTATACTTGCATGGCTTTGGTATCTCATACAATAAAGCAAAGAAGCTGTGGAAAGAAATTAATTATTGCTTATTCTACAAATATATTGTAGAGTGGCCTGAACACATTTGTTGGTACCCCTTAGAAAAGCCGAACTAGAACTCCAAGGTTAAGGTACTTCAGTTTCTGATCGCACCATCCGTCGCTTTTTGAGCAAAAGTGGGCTCCATGGATGAAGCAGGACATAAAAAAGAAAAATATAAAAAAACTGACTAGAATTTGCTAAAATTCATATTGACAAGCCACAATGCCTCTGGAAGAATGTCCTTTGGACCGATGAGTAAAAACTGGAGCTTTTTGGCAAGTCAATCAGCTCTATGTCATGTCATGGGTCCTCCAACAAGATAATGACCAAAAACAGCTAAAATCACCCAAGAATGGATAAGAACAAAACATTGGACTATTCTGAAGTGGCCTTCTATGAGTCCTGATCTGAATCCTATTGAAAATCTATGGAATGAGCTGAAACTGGAGAAGGTACCCATCTAAACTGAGACAGCTGGAACAGTTTGCTCAGGAAGATTGGGACAAACTTCCTGTCTCATTGAGAGCTACAGAAAAAAACTTTGCTTGCAGTGATCACCTCTAGAGGTTGTGCAAAGAAATATTAGGTTAGGGGCCCATCATGTTTGTCCATGAAATTTACATTTGTTTAATTATTTACAATATTATGTTGAATAAAATATTTTTCTATTTCAGAGACAATTGTGCATTCTTCGTTTTTTGTGGAGGGGTAGCAACACATTTGAGCATGTCTGTATGTGGCAAGTTCTGCAGTTTTTTATAATATGTGTTCTGTAAAGCTACTTTGAAACAATAGAGGGCAGGCATTGGTATCACTTTCTCACATGAACAGGCCTGAACACACCCCCTTGAGTGGCAAAGCAAAATAGATGCTCTCAATAGGAGAAACAAAGAAACCGGGACTAAAACATGAAATTATTTGCTGAAATAAAAAGCTTGTTTCAGTAAACTGCTGCGACACATTAGCTTTTTTATGTCTTTTGTCCGTTTTTAAAAATAATCTACAATTTTCTGCTTAATCTGTATACAATCAATCACACAACAACATTATCCCGTTATAACTAGAGTACAGGTAGCAGTAAACACTGCTGCATTCAGTCTTTCTGCCACTCAGTCAAGGTGGTGCCAAACTGATCTTATACACACTCACATGTAGGCCTACCTTTAAGTGGATTAAAAAAGCACTTGACTTTACCTATTAAAACTTTGTTTGATGAAAATGATAATTATTAAGTTAAATAAAACATCACTTCAATTCAAACAAACATAATTCTTTATTAGATCATTATTATTCTTTTTAACTAACTTTTCAGCCCACAATAGCTAACTAAATTAACCTTCTTACTAAATGAGCAAAGCTCATTCACATCCTGCGTTCTCCTGTGGTTCACTGTTCTTTTATATTCGCTAGGGACTGAAAAGTTTCAACAGACAAAAACCTTTTTCTCACTAACAAAATAAAGAAAAAGTGTCATTCAAACTAAGTTACTAATTTTACCCTGTCAAACATTCCAACAACAAAACAATGTTTTGGGTCTTCCTAAAAGATTAAACAAATATATGGATACCATTTCACCTTCACTAAATAAGAAAGCTACTAAAATGATTTCAGTTTGTAATTTCATTCATTTATGTACTGGAACTAGGGTTTGGTAAGTCTACAACACTGGCAATGGACCAGAGTTGGCGTCAGCGGAGCGCTGAAGAGGGGCGTATTAAAAATGTACATTTTGCACGTTTGTCTTTTAATCTTACAACATAAACTAAAAACATAGACATATATGTATATATTTATTGCAAACAGGGCTAGTTGGATCTCATACATTTTATTGAAAAGTTTGAGAAGAACACAGGAATAACAATGATAACAAGGTTAACACACATTTGTACGTGCAGACACGTAACGTTACACACGGTTTCTAGAAAGCGGTTCTGAATTAACCAGTTTTGAAATCTCTGTACGGGTGCTCTATCCAAATAGCCATGCAGGTTAGATGCTCTTTACTGTAAGCATTTTTGCAAAATCAGTTCATCTTATCTGTTGCATGTTTCCATTTGCTAAAACCAGTGGTTGTAAACACGAAGTCACTCCCACTAAATTTCCGACAGGAAAAAACTAAAAGCCGAATCTGTTTATTCTAAATACTCAAGCCCTTCTCTATCCTGATGAAATGAGTCTTATGTTGTTGTATTTTTGGAAACGGTTTTAGTCGGACCTGGGCTTATCTTTGCCAAGGTCCTCTGGCACACGGTACTTTTGGCGGGCGGAGTGACAGTGGTGAGTGCTGTAGACAGGCCTAGGTCGTTGTCCACCCTGCAAAATGTCGGGTCTTTTTTTATCAAGTTTCGAATCTCCATGATTAAACGAGATAATCCATTACAATCGCGAATTTATGAAATCCACGTAGCCTGCCTGCCTGCTTTCCATACGTAATGGTCTTAGCGTGGTATATGAAACAACCAATCAAAATGCAACTTTGCCAACAGAATGTCCTTAACTAAATATTAATTTGTATTTGAATATCCACAGTAGAAATTCAGTACAGTTTACAAATGAAATTTATAAATAAAATGTAAAAAAATCGATTAATTCAAATTCATTATGATCTGAGAGGGCGGGTTAATCTCAGCGAGGGGGTGACGCCAACTTTTCTCAGTCCCTTGTTGGATAATTTTCCTGGAAAAGCACACCCACCCGTCAACCAGCGAGAGCAGGAGAAAGAGCACGCCCATTAATGCGCTTCGTTCATTGTACTAAAGTTCAGCTGTTTTTGTAAGATCACTGCATTTCATTAATGAATGTTATATAAACGATGGATATAACGCTGGATTTGGAGATCGTTTGAAACTGATGGATGGAGCGTCACAGCACTAAAAGATGCTGGACATGAACTGCACACGGTAAGTCAAACTGTGACAAATGTTTGTGTTTTGTTGCCAATCGGCGAGTACGTGCATTTTGTAAACAACACAAACTTATTCGAATCAATAGTTATGCAGGGATAATGCAATGATGTATTGTGTGCTTGCGCTGTAGTTCCGTACCAGTCCCCCCCTTGCATGCCTTCAGGGGCTCGCCTGTTATCAGAAATAATCATAATCAGCAATATAGTTTTCACAAGATTTCAAAGGGAATGAAGTGTGTTCTAACAGCTCCGTATGACAATAAATATTTTTTCAAGTCTAACCATCTATTACTGGAGCCATTACGTTTCTGTACTTCACGTAAATAATAAAGTACTCAAATTAGTTGAGAAATGAAACAATTTTTGTGTTTATATGCAGAAAACCACTGCTCCACCATTCACTTGTATATGTTTATAGTCGGCTTTTGCCCCAAAGCAATATGGCGGCGGCCTTCACATACAATCTAGGTATTATATATGTACCCTAACTGGAACTGACGTATAATTTAAAGGGAAAGTTCACTCCAAAATGTAAATTCTGTCATCATTTAATCACCCTCAGATCTGTATAAATATATTTGTTCTGCTGAAAACAAGGGAAGACGTTAGGAAGAATGTCAGTAACCAAATAGATCTCATACCCCATTGACTCCCATAGTATTTTTCCCCTACTATGGCAGTAAATGGGGATGAGATCTGTTTGGTTACTGACATTCTTTCAAAATATATTGCAGTATTTTCATTACTGTGTGAACTGTCCTTTTAATGTCTTACCCTTGTGTTTGTTCTTTTCTTTTAATATTATTCATTCTATTTCCTATATTTAATATTTTGCTGTTTGATGATACTCTCTTTCAGTGAAGCCCAAAATATTTTTTCTGGCTGTCTGATCAAGGTCTCGCAGCATTCTGAGTCATAAATTGACACTTTACGCATTTTACGTAAACATATTATCTTTGTACTTTTCTATTTATTTCGAAGACTTACAAAAACAGAACTGAATTAAGAAGATAAATATACTTATCTTGAATTAATATGCATTTTAAGAACACAATGAAACCTGACATCAACCCTACCTTAGATGTTTTTCAGTCACAGTGATTCAGCTACCACGCATGCGCAAAGGTTGGAAGCACATCACAACGCTACAGTGACAGCCATTCAAAGTAATACAAGTCGGCGCCTTAAAATGTGATGTTTTTGGTTTAAGTCGCACCTGAAGAATGTGATTTTACAGACCGTTACATACAGACGACGACATTTTCGCTGGAGCCCTGAACGAGTCTGAAACTACAACATAGGGTTGATTTGAAAAATGACCATTCAACAAATCCCATCCAAATAGTGTTATATCATCTGAATGATGTGTGACTGAACAAAGTGACAGCTGGTAACCACACACACACGATATAAATACATTAAAAACAGCAGCAGTAGCTTAAATTGTATTAACTGTGTCCAGAACTGCAAACCAACATCGCTAGCAAGCAAAACCGAAGCAGCTAACAACTGACAAATCCATCATTTGACAATCAGTACAGAATAGTCAGTTTGTATATTATCAATATATATCATGTAGTTCACAAACATGTTGTGCTGACAACGTAAAGACAGTTAGCCAGCGCGTTAGCCTCTTAGCATCACATTTGAATAATAAATAGGATCCATTATGACGGCTTTACCCAGATTCAGCAGAGCTTCATCGTCAACATCGAAAACGGCGGGCTCGTAAATCACCGACTGCTGTCAATACTTCCATTTATTTTAAAACACAGTTTGCAGTAGTATAGCCTGTGTTGTTGTGATCATCATGAAACGGCTTTTCTAGCATTATAGCGACCTCTAGCGATGTAGTGGTACAGTATCAATACATATCATGTAGTTCACAAACATGTTGTAAAAAACGCCTAAAACGCATCTCTTCCGTCAACACGTCGCTGATTGATTTATCCTCATTATTTTCCCTTTCCTTCTTATTCCAAAATTCTTAGCTTTGTATACTGTGCTAGGCTTTAATGGACTAGTTTGATGCACTTATGTATTTTGTTGCCTATGTTGTTATAATTGCTTCCAATGTTTCCTCATCTGTAAGTCGCTTTGGATAAAAGCGTCTGCTTAATGACTGAATGTAAATTTATGACAATACTTCATTACGGCCACAATCAGAGTTCACCGCAGAATGCTGCGAGACGGGCAGAGAATCTGAGTTTTGGGCTTCACCAAAAGAGAGTTCATTGGTAATAAATGTCTTTGGGTTATCAAACCAACACATTTTTTTAAATAACTGCTTTATTCCAGCGTTATATTTTTCAGTGAATGGCATTGCTTGTTTAATGTACACTTGGTTCTGCCTTTTTCCCATAATTAGACCTTTTCATTTACAGACAAAAGAAGTGAGTTTTAAAATAGGACACTTCGTAATATATTTACATTTATATGCATTTATTCATTTGGCAGATGCTTTCATCCAAAGCGACTTACGAGTAGGAGAGATTTTATATCCCTCGTTCTCATTGTTCATGTTTGCCAATACAGTGACAGTGATTTTACTTAAAGTGTGTTTTACCTAAACTACATCCAGTGGCGGTTCTACATTGAATTGCACCCCGGGCGAGAATATCTTTGAGCGCCCCCCCCCCCCCTCGAAAAAACTAAATTATGTCATATTTTTCTTGACCTAAACTACAGTGGTACAAATTGAATTTGTCATTAAAATGTAATTGTACCACTGTAGTTGAGGTCAAGAAAAGTATACATGACATTGTTATAAAACAATTTGACAGAGTATTAACACTTAATGATATTTTACTGACATTCAATTTGTACCACTGGAAAAAAGTGGTCAGAAAAAGATTCATGACAGTTATAATGGCCTCATGACGGCCAATGTCAAAACCAATATGACGGTTAACCCAGCTGTAGTGGCCTTAATTCATTTATCTTCTTATTGGTTATTTGTAATCACGTGTTTTGTTGTGTTCACTTCCGTTTCCTTTATATCCGGTGTGTTATATTGTTTGTCGTGGTTGGTAGGGGGTGAGCGATGGGATGGCCAACTTTCTGTTGACCGTACAAGTAAAATGTTTGTTCTGTCAAATAAAACAACTGTGACGCGTACAGAAGTGTCTCTAAGGCAATATGGTTAGATGCCGAAACACCAGCTAAGTAGTGTCTTACATTCAATTATTAATCTGCTATGTCATGTTTTTATGACAATTATGACCGGTTAAGATGTATTGGTTAATGTAAAGTTGTCAACAAAGAACTCAAACAAACAATATTTGCATTAAAAATGTCATAATTGAGCGAATGACACTTAATGACAGTTGTCATAAACATGCATAAAACCTTCATATTCATGACATGTGTGATGTAGCAAATAAATAGCAAAGGTTATGTTCCTCTTAGAAACTAGCTACAGATTGGAAAATTCTGTTTGCTCATTACGGGACCTTACGTTAACCCAACTGATGGAAATAAATAATAATAACTGAACTTGTAACAGTTTTGTTGCAAAGCACAATATTATGGTGAAATTAGATCTCGTGTTTGTTGACTTAAAACCAAATTTGTTGTATAAGTGTTGTCGGTTACCTGCCCTGCGCGGGCCTCGAACCGGCGTCCGTCCGAATGAAAGTCTCTAACGACTAGGCTAAACAGATGAAAACATGGATACAGTAATCATAACACAGTGAGAACATTATAGTTGCATACCTTTATCTTTTCAGCATGCAGGGGCGCCAATTTGCCAATTCCCCACACAATGAATGAATGATAGATAATAGATAACCGATTTGCGGCGGCCCAGAGTTTTTTTTACTGCTCGTGCTGGTGCCGCCCCCTACGTGACATGAAAAAATGCCGCCCCGGGCGACTGCCCGGTTCGCCCGTGCCTAAAACCGCCACTGACTACATCGTTCATCTGTAATCGTTCGCTTTCTATTTTTCTTGTGCTGATCTGGGTTCTTCCGCACTAATCTTTTCCGTGTTGTTTTTCAAACCACAAGATGTCGCTGTGGACTCAGAGCTTCGACCGTGTCTTCACCAGCACCCTGGGTGCTTCTCAGGCTGCGTCCAAATACCCCCACTTACGAGCAGTGTCTGAATTGTCCTATATCAGGTGTCTGAGATTGTTTGTAGTGATATCGAAATTCTGAGTAAACAACTCATTCCCTTCATTAATTCACTACTTTTTACCTACAGTTCATTCTTTGCCACAGTGCATTCACAGATTTTGAGTGTACATCCAATGTACATTCGTTATTTCACATGATACAGCGCTAATCAACAATCTAATTAGAATCAGCTGGTGGAGAGTGACCGTTAATGCCATAGATATCAGGGGCACATTCAAGCTCAAACCGGTTTCCGAGAATTAGTGTGCAACGTTGTGCAACAGGCTTTGAGAAACATTCCCTTTCGAGAGAGGTCTATCTACATTGCGTGAAGCACAAGTGGAAAACCCTGCTCCAAAGCTATACTGAAGACTTATAGCACAACGCCAGTGGAAATGAAAATGGAAGTGACCAATATAGGCCAAGACGCCACTTAGGGGAGGAGTGGTCACCGCCCTTTTAAAGTACACCGTCTGGATAGCATATTATCAGAATCTTTCTCCTATTACCTTCGCATGCTGTTGAGGATACACCTAGGAGATGAGGATCCTTATGCTCATGTGTTCCAGCATGCCTGTGTGTGCCTTATGTTATGGGCCCATCGACCCACAGGACACGTATGGATACTGTGGGCTCTGCCTGAGTCTGACCTATGCAGAGGCGGCCTTCGGGCGCGGGTGCTTAAGGCTCAGAGATTCGCCCTGGGAGATTTTGTTAAGCAGAGTCCTGTCGCCACCAGCGAGCTACTGGACAAGACTGCCCCCCTCCCGCCCCGGGGGAGATGAAGTGCCAGAGCACCGTCAGCGTTCCCTGGGTCTCCAGTGTTCTTCGCCGATGAGAGTCTCCGTCCCGCGGAGGAATTCCGTTTTGGCATGTCGGGGTATGAGGATTAGCTCCTGCTCTAGATGGGTCTTTAGTCTAGATTTAAACCCTTCAAGCCATGCATATATCAGGGGCCCTGTAGGAGGGTGTTTAGAGCCTTTTTTCTACGAGGGAGATCTGGGTTCGATTCAACCATTACTTCTTATGGCGAAATACACTGTGATGTGTTTTACTTGTGGATTACTTGTGTGTGCCTGGTGGTTAGAGAGTTGGGCTTGTAATCAGAAGGTTGCCGATTTGAATCTCAGTGCCAGCAGGTCATGACTGAAGTGCCCTTGAGCAACGCACCTTACCCCTGATTGCTCTGCGGTAATGTGCCACTGTAAAAAACTACTTGTAAGTCGCTTTGGATAATAGCGCCTGCCAAATGAATAAATGTAAATGGATATGAAGTGTCTGTTATACCTGTGTATTCCCTCCAACCCAGAGCTCATTGTTACCTATGCGCGCTGCTGTATCTCTTGTGTACCAGCTTCATGTCGGAGACAGTGCTAAGTGGTATGTGGTCGCGGGGCACACCTATCCAATCCAATCCAATTTTATTTGATTGAGCGCTTTACACAGCCAAAGCTGACCAAAGTGCTGTACAGAAATTAAGACATTATATTTAAAAAATCTAGAAACTCGCACAATTTGCACAGTTACACATATAATACAACAATAAAACATTTTTAATAAAACAGAGAATCTCGGCGCAATAAGCAATCCCAAATAAATATTATACTGGAGTATATAAAATCAACATCTTACTAGGTATAAAAGGCCACAGTGTAAAGATGGGTTTTAAGACGGGTCTTAAAAACAGGCAACGAAGAAGCCTGCTTGACATGAAGAGGCAGATCGTTCCATAATTTAGGAGCCGACACAGCAAAGGCACGGTCCCCTCTGAGCTTCCGCTTAGTTTTAGGCACACTCAGGAGGAGCTGATCCTCAGATCTGAGAGAGCGGCTGGGTATATAAGGGCATAGTAGCTCTGAGAGGTAGGGCGGGGCAAGACCATTTAGAGCTTTAAAAGCAAATAAAATAATTTTAAATTTTAAATTCTAAATTGAATGGGCAGCCAGTGAAGTGCAGCTAATATGGGGGAAATGTGCTCATGCTTACGTGTGCTAGTTAAAAGACGTGCAGCAGCATTCTGTACCAACCGGAGACGGGCGATGGAGGACCCACTTACCCCCACATATAGTGCATTACAGTAATCCAGCCTAGTGGTAACAAAGGCATGGATTATCATTTCAAAATGCTGCCTTGATAGTATTGGCTTTATTTTTGACAGCTGCCTCAAGTGGAAGAAACTTGCTTTAACAACCGCATTGATCTGACCACTAAACTTCAGCTCCCGGTCTACTTTAACTCCTAGGTTTTTGATGCTAGGTTTAATGTACTGGCCCAAGGAACCCAAATCTACACGGACCCCCCCAGGAGTGCTACCAAAAACCACTATGTCTGTTTTTTCATCATTGAAATTTAAAAAGTTCAAAGCCATCCAAGCCTTTATGTCATCAAGACACTTAAGTAGTAGATTGGCAGAGTATGAATCTTTCCTTTTCAGTGGTATATAAATCTGACTGTCATCTGCATAACAGTGGAAAGAAATGCCATGCTTCCTAAGTATGGAACCAAGTGGGAGCAGATAGAGAGAGAAAAGAAGAGGGCCAAGTACTGAGCCCTGCGGAATCCCAGACATAAGAGGAGCCGAGGAGGATACACAGCCAGCAAGGCTGACACAGAAAGTTCGATCAGCCAAGTACGACCTGAACCACTCCAGTGCTATGCCCCCAATGCCCACCCACTGCTTCAAACGTGAGATCAATATCTCATGATCCACCGTGTCAAATGCAGCGGTTAAATCTAAAAGCACAAGGACAACACAGTCACCAGAGTCAGTAGCTAAAAAAATCATTAAAAACTCTTAAAAGAGCTGATTCCGTGCTGTGCAGAGTTTTAAACCCAGATTGGAAAACCTCTAGAATATTGTGACCTTCCAAAAAGGCTATTGCTTGATTGTGCACAATCTTCTCCAGAATTTTTGCAAGGAAAGGCAGTTTAGAGATAGGTCTGAAATTAGCAAGTACAGATGGATCTAAAGCAGGTTTTTTAATCAGAGGTTGCACTACTGCATGTTTAAAATTTCCCGGGACCACACCTGAGGACAGACTACTATTTACGACTGCAATAACAGATGGTCCTATAGTGGAGAAAACCTCTTTAAATAGTCGGGGAGGGACAGTATCCTTTATAGAACCTGAGGGCTTCAATTGATCAACAATGTTATGTAAAAGGGAAAGGGACACAGGCTCAAATTGATCAAAAACAGCAGAGCAGGAGGCAGGGATTGAGGGATCATAAACTGGAGATGAGATTTGAGCCCTAATAAAAATTACTTTATCAATAAAAAAGTGAAGGAAATTTTCACACACAGCAGTGGTTACCTCCATACAGGCGGTCTGCGGGGCATATAGAAGTGAGTCAATAGTTTTAAACAAAATTTGACAATGCAAGTGCAGCAACTGCTGTTGGGAGCATAACGCATTTTGTTTAAAAGTGTGTAAACACTTTTGTGTAAATGTCACACTCACTCTCGACTCAGTCTTGCTACAAGCTCATCTGTGAGGGTTCAGGTGGGCGACGAACGGTTCCCCCTATCTGATAAAGTTCACCGCTTCTCTTTAGCAATTGCTATTGGGTCGACAGAACACCCCAACTCCGGGATGTGTGGGTAGTGTTTGGGGATTAGGACTGGTTGCATTGTCATGATGTGTTTTGGATACACTTTGGACATTCAGCCCCTCTAGGAGGTGTGTTCATGCTCTTAATAGGGTGTGTGTATTGTGCATTACGAATGGCTATAACCTGGAGCGTGTCAGACATTCTAGCCCTGTCTGCGGTGGCAAGAGCAAACTATTTTTACTAAGGCTTTTGTTGCGGCAATTGCTGCTTTTTATGCATGAACTTTCAGTAGGAAGAGCGATCCTGTATTCAGATCTGTGAGAATAAGAGAATGGCTGAGACCCTACACCCTCTACTCCAGCCTGAGATTTTGCCTTAAGGGTAATGGCTCTCCCACTGATTGATCTGCTGCATGCGATATCTTTGGGGAAGCTTCCGTGTAAATACCCTGCCTGTTTTGGGCATAGGGGATTAGCAACACTCTCGTCGGGTGCCGTCGCTCGGCATGCACCGTATATATTTAGAGCTTGCAGGTTTGCGTGACCCCTGGTTTTGGGGATGATGAAGTGCGGCTGTAGACGCCACTGGACATCTCGGCCGAGGGGACGGTTCGATCGCCTTCGCCAGAGGGGTGGCAGCCCCGGACTGGAGCACGGGAACATCCCTGCCTCTGCTGAGGTAAGAGGATGCCCAAAGCCCGGCGGAGGTCTGGCGAACTGGATCGAATGCCGAGACGGACCACACTCCCAGCCACCGTGATGGTTTGAAATGCTAACCAAGCACCCAGGGACCTCACAGGGGGGGCTACGATCTGCTTCATCAACCCGCGGGGGTTGGTTCAATGACTAGCAGTGCTGGTCCCACCCGGGGGGAACAGCTCCGCTAAATCACCTGCCAGGTGATAGCGCAGCTCGACGCACCGTCGAAGTGAGAGTGCTGAGGGCTGCTTTATACTCGCCATTGCGTGCCGCCACGACGCAACGTCGAGTTGCCGAACACCATTTTTCAGAGGGTGAGAGCGGCTGCAGTGGGACCCAGAGAGAGACCTCTCCTTGTGAGAAGGCGGGCACTAGGCCCCCGAAGGGGCCCAGAAGGTGTTGGGACGCGGCAGGGACCGCCCCAGTCCGACCATCCAGCTACCAATGCTGGGTCGGGCCCGATGGTTCGATCTCTCTAGGTGGTCCTTCTCTCGACGTCTTCCTCCGGGGGGCCACCTGCGGGGGCACCAGAACCGGAGTCGACGCTGGTGAAAGCCGGGGCTGCTGGGGGCAGACCACGTGCAAGACCTCGACGGCCGAAAGGCGGCCGGGTCACAGCAGGCCGGTCTGTTTCTACACTGTCAAAAGGCTGCAGGAGCAGTCCTTGACAGCGCCACCAATCAGCCGACCTTGCGAGAGGGGAGTCGGGAAAGTGGCCTTTCTCGACATCGCCCACCTGCGCAAGATTGAGTCAGAGGCGTCTTTCCGGGCCACTGATGTGGACATCGTCCGACCCAGCCTGCGCTGCCACCGTGGTCCCCGGAGGGCCAGTCGGCAGCGGCACTACTTGGGTTGGTCTTACCCCGTGGGGCTCTCTTTAGCGCCCTGGTCTGCAGGATGGCCATGGCGTAAGAGTGGTGGCAGCTTGGCCCACGGCACTGCCAGCCTCAACACCAGAGATGTCGAGACCTTACATGCCCTGGACGGTGAGTCTAGGTCAAGCTCCCCAGGTGGCCGCCATCTGCGGATACCCGCGACTGCATGCTCCACCCAGGATGCATTGACATAGTCCCTAGCTGCCTCCCCGCCCCGAGGGAAGAGAGGGCGATAGAGTCAGCTAGACAGAAGCGCGCCGAAGGGGGCGCTCCAGGTCTTACTGAACTCCGTATGCAGCTCGGTAAAACTTGGCACTTGAGCCGGGCACGGCTTGGAGTCGCGCCCGGGCCCAATGTGCGAAGTACCCAGCCGCGAGCGCCAGGGCTGCGGCGCACCGCAATCCGACACTCACGGCGGTCCGAGCGAGCATGGCTGACATCTTGACGTCTGCTCTCACCTGTGCTCGACCTCCCGAGGGAGGGAGCTTCAGGGAATCGCCAGAGTCTGATGTCAGCAGGTCGCGCTCCGATGTTGCAAGAGACACCTCATCTCAGCTGAGGAATAAGATGGCTAAGGACCATCCTTGGGGAACTGCTAAACAAGCGAGACGGGGCGCGAGCGGTCCGCGAGCCGGCCGGCTGACGGATTAACGCTCACGATAATCCCCACATCACCCTCGCTGCTCGCCGCCGCTGACGGCAGGGCCGTAGCCGCTGCGGTCACAGAACGGGAAGCAAACGAGGTGTTGGCTGGATCTTACAGAACACAGCCACCGTGACGCAACGTCTGAATAGCCATCCGCCCGCAGTGACGCAACGTCTGAATAGACATCCGCGCGCAGTGACGCAACGTCTGAATAGACATCCGCGCGCCGTGCGGGCAGGACGAATCCACGAGGCTGCCACAGTGGTCGGACCCCCGAACACCTGCGGCAACCACCGTGTCCGTTCCCGTCCTCGATGAGTGTACTGTACCCAAGAGATCAGCGGGCAATGCCACGCTGAGGAAATTGCTCTTTTAGAAAAAAACCTCTGGAACTGCCAGGACGCCCAGGGGAATCTCCGCTGCACCGCGTCGTAGAATTCGGCAATTCGAAGAATGTCATCAGATGCGAAGGCTCCGAAGAACAAAAGGTGAATGAATGAGCACGCCGGCTCCCCTTTTTAAACCCGGATATCCGGGGGCGGAGCCCGGCATGCAAATTTCATTCGCCAATTTCATGGGCCTTTTCAAAATAGTCAGAAGATGATAGGTTCTCAGGGGCGAACCCCATCTGTCGGTTCGACACAACATCGAGAGACCGACAGAAAGGGAACTGGCGGGGGTCCACCTCCACCTCCTCTCACCCCATCTGAGGAGTTGGCTCTTTCACTTAATAAAGGTCGCCCTGTGGTCGATGGTATTCCAGAGGGCACTTCGTCAGACTTTGCTACCTCCCACAACAACTCAAGTGACTTGGTACAATGTAGGTATACCATATTAGTACTTATGATTATTTTGTCATACGTTTGGACAAAACGATCATTACCTCTTGTCATTAGGAAGAAGGCTAAATGCTTCCCAAATGCAGTCATTGTTTCACTTGTGCATTATGCATACATATTCTATTTTACAGCATATGCTCTATACAGTAATCTGTTTTTTTGTTCTTGCATGTTCCTAATGCCTTTATTCAGTGTCTGTCATAGTTTAGTAATTTACACATTGGGTATATTTTTTTCTTGCAGTTGCTGATGGACGCATTGTATTATTGGATCCTCCTGAAACCACACAGTCTGTCACAATTGTTAGTGATGCATTTTCAGAACCAGTTGCTATAAGATCTTTCAGTTTGTCTGCCAGACAAAGTAACCTTGCATATTTCCACTCTAGGATGATGATGAAGAGACCACATCTGCTGTGACACATAACCTTAGCAGTGTAAGAACTTGTCCCTGGTTGTCCTTATTTACATAATGTTACTATGTGGCAGATTTTCTTCTTTAGCCATCTTATTTACTTTGCCTTCCTAGTTGTCTGCAAAGGAGCTGCATAAGGTCCATCTATTAAGGCAAATTAAAAAAACGGACATGGACATGGACCTTATACAGCTTCAGCTAGAGGAGAAAAGGCTGGCCATTAAAAAGGCCAACCTTGAAATAGAACTACTGGAGCATCGCCTTAAGGTGAGAATCATATGTGAACATGAATGTTATTTTTTGTGTGTGTGTGTGTATAAAGTAATAAATACAAATCTATCATGTCTCTTTTATTTCAGGATATGAAGAAATAGAACACATTAAATAAAAGTGATTTTGACTAATCATGTCTCTAAGCATTCTGCCATCTCTGTGGTCTGCTAGATTCAATGGGTGTTGTTCTAGGTCATCTTCATCAGGACAGGGGGGATGCCTCTCTCCTCTTATTGTGGCAATGTTGTAAAGTGCCACACAAGCAACTGTGATGTCACATGCCCTATTTGGAGTGACCCTGAGCCCACGCAGACACTGAAACCTTGCCTTCAGAATGCCTATTGTCATCTCCACCTTGGCCCGTGTTCTGCTGTGAGACCGGTTGGAGCGTGTCTGTGGTCCGGGCTCAGGATCAGGGTAGGATGTCATCATATAGGGGAGGCAAGGGTATCCTCTGTCTCCCAGCAAGTAACCATAGAAGTGTCCTGTAATGTTTGAGGTGTTTTGTAAATGTAATAAAGACTACAAGCATTTGTCTAACAAAACGTACCCTGTTGAAATTTGTTGCACAGAGATGACTCTCTAAATATTCTGGCATCATGTACAGACCCAGGCCATTTTGCCTCAACATTAGTGATGAGGTGGGTTGCATCACATATTACCTGTGAAGAACAATAAGTTTATTATTTGTAACACCAATATTAAGGAGCCAAAATATAGCTATTACCTGCACATTGATGCTATGCACAGACTTCCTATTAATATCATTAATATCCTGGCAGGTGATCATCCTATTAATATAGTCTCCCTCATTGATTGATGGAGCTTTAATTGGAATGTGGGTGCCATCAATGCACCCAATCACGTTTGGGAACCCTGAAATTAAGATTAATAACAAGTTTAAAAAGTCTGTGTAGCCTTTACGTGTATGTGTGTGCAGTCAAAATAAACCTATTAAGAAATGTCATTTAATTGAAGTAGACCTGCCACCCTGTGGAATTTTACTTTAATAAAGCGCACAGGTTTATGGCCAGGGAACTGTACAAAAGTGTGTAGAAACCGTTTCAGTGCCATGCATACTGTACGAACTGCTCTACACACTGTTGCCTTTCCCACATGCTCTGCATCGCCCACATTGTAGAGAAAACTCCCCGTAGCAAAAAAGCGCAGAGCAATACAAAGAATTTATCCGGAGCAGGTTATCCTCAGAGAGTCAGTTGCTATGGTTACTTACATAACCGAAAAGTTACCTCCGTTTTTGGAACCGAAAGCAGAGGTTATCCGCTTACTTACTCCTAAACTTACCCAGGTGAGTCACATAACCTGCTTTCTGGAATACACCCCAGTAAATCTCTCTAAGCCCGACAGTGAAGACGGTTTTATAGAAACCAGCCTAGCCGCAAATTAGTTGTTTAGCCACTCACGGCAAGCTGGGTGACGTCAGAGGGCTACCGTAACTGCAGAGGGACAAACTTCAACCAGACAGTGACTACTCTGCCGGTTACACTGTGTTTATTATTGATTGGTTTTGTATGTGTGTGGTTTGGGTTTCCTTCTATAATTTTGTAACTAATCAACTGTTCCACTCTCCCAATTTTGTTTGTTTTCTCTGTTTATGTATGTGATAAGCCAACGTTGCTACTAGGCATCTTAAATATTTAACTAAATTAGGAGATAATAAAGAATTTAAATTTATACCCACATCCGTTGCCTGAACTGTTCACTCTAGGTATTTGAACCTGTGTGCCCTAACTAGGGTTATTTCCCCAAATTGTGGGGTGGCGTAGTCAATTACTAGAGTATTGGGCTTTTGTGCCCCTCTACTTTCGCTCTGCTACATATGTAGTGCAACTCAAAGCATTTTACAACACACATAAATATATACAAACAGAAATGAGGTTAGTACAAAATTACATTCTTTCGGTGTCACCTCTGACATCTGTTCCTCAAGTACGCCGTATTTCCACTACTTTTGCGCTACTGTCTGATTTCGTGTCATGGGCATGCTGGGGGAAGTGCAGGCCTCGTCTGGGGGAAGTGTTGGCTGGGTGTGGTGGGTACGCTGGGTACAGCTTGCAGCTCTTGTTTAGATTGCGACTGTAATAGTTAGTTTTTTACTATATAGGGATCGTTTGTCCACTTTTATCTTGAATTTGGAGGGCAATTTTGTTAACCTTATTGTCATTTTTTTTCCAAAGCCTCTATTAATTTCTGACCCTGGTGTAAACAATGTGTGTGTTGGGTAATCATCTGTAGTGATCATTGTAGTGAGGTAGGCGGGATGAGATCAGGGAGGCTGTCGTCCCGCCTACCTCACTACAAACTTATTTAAAATTCATGTGTATTTCTAAAGTTTGAATGAAGTACACCGGCCTAGAATGATGAAAAAGGGGATCTCTCCCAAGACTGCATATATCTATCAAAGGTTAGAAAACGCTGGGAAACATAACATTTATGCAAAATAAAGGTTTAAAGTTAGAAAGAAGGTAGATAACACTATTATGGTATGGTTCAACAAAAAAAGTACCTGGCTAAGTCTGACTTGAAATGGCTAGCAAGTGTATATGTTTTAATATTCAATTAGTTTAGCAAATTGCAGCAATTCATTTGCGTCTTCTTTATCTTTTGTTAGACTTTAAAATTAAATCTCGAATTTTGCGCGCAGATCTACATCTTGTTTCGCCCAGACAATGCCACTGTAGCAGCTCGCATAACAGCCTGCCTTGATGACATCTCAGCTTGGATGAAAGAGCATCACCTGCAGCTGAACCCGCCCAAGACAGAACTACTCGTGTTTCCGGAACACCCCACGGTAAAACACGATCTCACCATCCAGCTTGGCAATTCCACTATCACTCCCTCCGAATCAGCTAGGAACCTTGGAGTCATATTTGATAAACAACAAAGGTTAGACCCTACCTCACTGAGCATGCAGCACAACTTCTTGTCCAGGCCCTGGTAATCACAAGGTTGGACTACTGCAATGCGCTCCTTGCTGGTCTTCCTGCAAAGGCTATCAACCACTTCAGCTGGCTCAAAACGCAGTAGCACGCCTCTTCTTCCAACAGCCCAAAAGGGCTCATGTGACACTCCTTTTCATCTCTCTCCACTGGCTACCGGTTGAAGCCCGGATCAGATTCAAGTCACTGATGTTTGCCTACAGGACTATCACTGGATCTGCACCGGCATACTTTCACACCCTACTACACTCCTACACCCCATCAAGAACCCTGGGTTCAGCTAACCAGCAACGCCTTCTAATGCCTTCTCATAAGGGCACTAAATCCCTTTCCCGCTCATTCTCCTTCACAACTTCTTCCTGGTGGAACGTTCTTCCTAACGTGGTCCAGTCAACCACATCTCTCACATCCTTCAAAAAACTACTTAAAACGCACCTCTTCTGTGAATACTTGACTGGCAAATGAAAAAAAGTACACAAACCCTCTTCTCTCAACAGGTAGTGGTCTAGCTTTTGTTGAAACTAGTAACTTTCTATTAGCACCTAATGTACTATTGCTCTTTTAGGACATATCGCTTATTGCTCCCCAAACTCTTTGTAAGTCGCTTTGGATAAAAGCGTCTGCTAAATGTAAATGTCAAGGATTGATAGACCTCGTGTTACTCTCTAGTTTCTCCAATTAAATTGGTACCTCTGTCCGAAAACAGTTCAAATGGTTTACCTCTACGAGATACAAACGTCTTAGCGCCATTTAAAAGGAATCTATGTTCATGTGATGAGTAAATCCAAGTGCTCACAATGAGTGGTCAGACATATAAAGATTACCCCCCATCTCTTCTCAGTACACCTACAAATCCCCACAATATAGGGTCCAAAACAGTCCATGCCAGGAGAATAGAATGCAGGTTTATGAAGGCAAAGGCGAGCTGTAGGAAGATCTGCCATCCGAGGAATAAGAGGTTGAGCACGAGATGCTGACATTTAGGACACATATGCTGATGCTTTCATACCACCTCATGACTCTTCAAAATCCTAAACCGCCTCCTTAACTCGGCAAAAAGCCTTTCTGACCCAGGGTGTTGTAACTGATCATTACAATCCCTAATAATAACTTTAGTAATAGGATGGACAGGATCTATGTCTGGATGAATGGCATCAAGGGGTAGATCAGTACTCTGCTATAACCTTCCTCCAACTCGGATGAGTCCTGTGGCTGAATCTACTGTAACTCTGGAGCAAGAGAGAGTAAACAGCTTTAAGACAATAAAGGCTTTTGGTTCTGAAGGGAGGCTAAATCGTTCGCAAAGGGAACCCGGGCTTGTCTTAAGATGGCCATTTCAGCATCCCGTCAGTTTTCTGCTGATGGAGGGTAAGCCGCCCCATGTAGAGACGAAGCAGTGCAGTCAAGGAGATCCTGAAATGTAGCAAAATGATTGGGATCAGGAACATAGGTGCTTAGGCCAATGGATACAGCACCACAGGCTTACGCAACTCTACAGAGTCATCAAACTGATTTATAGCAGGACTAACAGGCCACAGATCCGATGATTGAAGCAGGAAAACAGGCACTTGGGTCCACCTACAAGGTCTATAAAGTTCAGACAACAACTTCCCTCTAGTTAGTGTCACGGGGTGAATAAACAGCGGAGGCAAAAGCAAGTTAAATGGATATTTATTGCCAAAATCAAAGTTCAATATTAAAAAAAGACAATACACAAAGGCTCAGTCTCTCAACTAGGTGTTTGTCACAGTCAGGCAGGACCGTAGCGCAGGCTTGCACGGGACGACTCAGTGATACGAAGAACTGAAGAGTAGTGTGAAGTTCCCTGAGCACAATGCGATCTGGTCAGGAACCCATCACGTAGAGACTTCTCATTCTAGGACAGGAACTACCTTGCAGAGACGCGGGGAGAGACAGAAGCTCACAGAGAGTCCACAAACAACGATCTGACAAACACAAGACAAAAGAGGTGAGTATAAATACTCTAGTGGTGATTAGAACCAGCTGGCACTGATTCTCCCGGAGGATCATCAGCAACCACGCCTACCCATACACAACACACAGCGCACAGAAGAGTCAATGAATTCCTCAACTATGACAGTTAGGTCATCCGCTGGGTTATTCTGAGGATCTACATAATGCCATTCTGGTCTTCAGTGAGCTCATTCAGTTAACGCAATGCTCTTACAACTGAGCTACAGGAAAGCTTCTTCTATTTCAGGTTATAAGCCTCAGCCTGTTGTGTATTTTTGAGAACACTGCTGTGGAGACGGACATTACTGCCTCTTTGGGGGCCTTCAGGAAGTGTCACGACCCTGTGCGAAGAAGAGGTGTGTCATTATGTAAAACCCCTTCTACAGGTATTCTGATAGTTTGAGTCTCGAGCTGCAACATTGCATCTTGATCCTGTTTAGAGCAAAATACAGATTTCAGACTTCTCTGGGGTAGCACATTCAACTGACTTCATTTCTGCACGTTGTGAGACACAGGTAAGCTCAGATCGACCTTCCGGGCCCGTGGACTGATAAAGACTCACGAGAGCTTGCACTCTAAGAGCAAATTGATCTAAGCCCCTACCATCACCTATGCGAATAGTGGGCGAGCTGCCTAGGCTGACCATAATGCTCACATAAGGCTCGTTTAGCCTGAGTATAAGGATCTGGGGCATGAACATAAGCTAATGCAAGTCTTCTTACCTGATCTACCTGTAAATGATCCAGTCGATATTTATACTGTTCTCACTCTCCTGGGTCCAACAAATTGGAAAGGGCCATTTTTAGCATCACATATAGGCTCTTTTCTCTAGTGAAATCAGGAAACTAAGTGACTTCTATTTCCTTATAATGTGACTGCAGAGGACCAGTAGGAAGAGCAAACTGAAGGGGGGGCTGAAGTAAAATGGTAGGGCTGAACATTAAGCGACTGATAAGGTAGCTGAGCCACATGAGGGGACACATGAGGCAGCACTTGAGAGATCTAAAACACAGGAGGCAGCATTTAAGGCATATGAGACACATGAAGCAGCACTTGAGACATCTGAGAGACAGGAGGCAGCATTTGAGGCATATGAGACACACAAGGCAGCACTAGAAACATCTGAGAGACAGGAGGCAGCATTTGAGGCATATGAGACACACGAGGCAGCACTTGAGAGATCTAAAACACAGGAGGCAGCATTTAAGGCATATGAGACACATGAAGCAGCACTTGAGACATCTAAAACACATGAGGCAGCATTTAAGGCATTTGAGACACATGAGGCAGCACTTGAGAAATCTGAGGCACAGGAGGCAGCATTTGAGGCATATGAGACACATGAGGCAGCACTCGAGAAATCTGAGGCACAGGAGGCAGCATTTGAGGCATATGAGACATATGAGGCAGCACTTGAGACATCTGAGGGACAGGAGGCAGCATTTGAGGCATATGAGACACATGAAGCAGCACTTGAGACATCTAAAACACAGGAGGCAGCATTTAAGGCATATGAGACACATGAGGCAGCACTTGAGACATCTGAGAGACAGGAGGCAGCATTTGAGACATATGAGACACATGAGGCAGCACTTGAGACATCTAAAACACAGGAGGCAGCATTTAAGGCATATGAGACACATGAAGGAGCACTTGAGACATCTGAGAGACAGGAGTAAGATGTTGACAAATGAGCTTGTAAATGTTGAATACTAACCCTAGACATACATGGCTGAGTTAATCTTCCTTGATCCTTTACTGCCTTTATCAATTGCTGTAAGAGCACAGACAGAGTAACAGAAGTAGGAGCAATTGTAGAACCATCAGTAGTTCGAGCCCTCTCAGATAAGATGGATGAGGGAGAGGATGGAAGATCTTTCTGAATGTTTCTTTCCTTTGATAGTTCCGGGTCCTCTAATTCTTCCTCATGTAACATGGCAAACTAGGTAATTGGTGGTCATTGACACTTTCGACCACCAATTGCCATTCGGTCCTTACTATTTGAGAGCTGGTTGGCAATTGCCTGGTGTGTGTCACGTCCAGACCCTCCCCGTTGATGTTGGTCGACTGTGGTTTCAGTCTGTCCGTGTAACTAAGAGTTCTCCGTCGGTTGCTTCACTAAATGGACCTAATGACTGCCCTCCCTTCAGTCTAGCGAGTTGCTTATGTGGATTCGTGACCTGACTAAGAATTTGTATACCCTTGTTTGCTCAGTCGCTGCTTATGCTATATACGACAAGATGGCTATATGACATTTACGTAAAGGAACTACTGCTCACACTTTCGTGGGATTACTGTTGTCGTTGTCCAGATTCTGGGAAGTATTGAGTCAGGGCGAAGGAAAATCCACACCTGTCGTTCACCTCGAGTCCTGTTCTCCTTGCGATCCGCTTGGAGCTAGCCCTTTCTTTTCTTTTCTTTTGCTTTTCCTGTTATATAAGTTGTGCTTATGTTTATTGTTGTGCTTTTTGCACTCTTTATTAGTTTATGATTTAATAGTTACTTCATTTAACTGTTTTACATTTATGGTTTGTAAAGTTCTTTATTTTGTTTCTGATTTTCCTTCAGGAACTGAGAATCCACGGGTGAAAGTTCTCTTAATGGTGGTGGTGCTACTTCACTGTTTGCAGTGTGATACTCTTGAAGTGAAGAGTGTGTAATTTGAGTTCACGGTGTGTGTGGAAGTGTGCTCTTTGGATACCTAATCATAGTGATCGCTCACGTGGGTAAACTCAGCCCTGTTGTATTTTTGTATTTTGGTTTCTATTTGAACCAGCTGTCAGTTACTCTGTTCCATTATTATTATACATATTTTTGTGATTAGTATAATTCTTTGATTTGTTTTTGTCATGACTCCGCTATCATGTCATGTTTATTCTTGGTCTTGCAGCGGAGTCATGGCATAGCCTTAGGTTTTGTGTGAGAAAGGCATGGCTTTGTTATGAAATGTAGACTTGCCATGTTCTTTCTCGTGTCTCGTCAGTGTTTCCCGCCATCTCGTTTCCTCGTTAACCTTCCCTGAGTGTTTCATTACCTACACCTGCCCCTTGTTAATTATCCTGTGTTTGTTCCCCTATAAAACATCCTAGTGTTCATTGTCCTGTGCTCGTTCATTGTTTTCGGTACCTTGTATTTTGTATGCCGTCCTTGTTACATCATCCTAAATAGTCTTGTCTTGCCTGATACGTTTAAATATATTTAGTCTTTGTGAGTGTCCGTTCTAGTCTTAGTGTTTTACAGTAGAGTTCTTGTTGAGTGTTTAGTTTTCAGTTTATCGTTGTAGTTATTGTGTATTGTCTTGATACCCCCTCGTGGGTTTTTGTTTCCTGTTTTATTATTTATTAAAATCTCTGTTAACCCCGTCATCCCTGTTTTGGCTGCCGGCACTTGGGTTCTCCATCCACCGATCGTGTCAGTTTTATGGAATCTCTGGTTTAGCGTCAAGCTACCAGTATAAATTGTGCTAGGAATGGCTCCATACGAGTGACTGTTTTTAAAGCATTTCTATTATCTTGAATTCAAATTGTTAATAAAATCTTTAGTATTTTTATATGATATCTGCATCCTCCTGTCTACCTTAAATTATTGGAGAACGTGCTTTAAAAGACCAAAAATGTTTATTTCTATTTTCCTGGGTCATACCTTCCCAGGTGGCATAGTCGGTTTCACGAGTTCACCTGCGCAGATAACAGCGATGTTGATAGGGATAATAAAGCAAGAGCTTGGTTATGAAGGTTATGCGTATTTGGCGTGCTGTCCGGGAAGCGGGCTCCGAGCTCGCCAGATCTATCCGAACCCGAAACACTACACCTTGGTCAGGGTGAGTGCGCCGAGCTCGGAACCGGTTTGAGCCCAGAGCACACCCCCCGGGGCTCTTGCAAAAGAAAAGTGAGTTTGGGAGAGGAGCCGGGGTGGAGGAGGGATGCTTAATCTTAGGAGATCGAGCAGGTAAGATGGATTCTCTATTTATGAGCGAGCTCGCTATGGCTAATTGTGTATGTGCAGTGATTGCTGATTGTGGACCAGCCGGCTGATTATATGCTACGGCTCCTCCCGAACTTTGTTAATTAAACATCATTTCACGAGTTCACCTGCGCAGATAACAGCGATGTTGATAGGGATAATAAAGCAAGAGCTTGGTTATGAAGGTTATGCGTATTTGGCGTGCTGTCCGGGAAGCGGGCTCCGAGCTCGCCAGATCTATCCGAACCCGAAACACTACACCTTGGTCAGGGTGAGTGCGCCGAGCTCGGAACCGGTTTGAGCCCAGAGCACACCCCCCATAAAGCAAGAAGTTGGACAGCCGCCGGAGTACGCATACCCCCCCAAACGCGGTGCTGGACAGTATGGAGGCGTGGACTGCGTTCGGGTAAGGACAAGAGGATGGTGGCTCCTTAGAAGGTGTGGTTTGAGATGAGGCAAGACTGGGGCAGGGGTTCCTCCGAGGATGGTCGAGACTGATATGGAGAGAGGATGCCTGCTGTCTTCGTGGGTGTCCCTGGATGAGGACTGCTACTGGGAGGGGGCTACTGAAGGAGGGATCCAGCTGAAGTAGAGCACCTGATGGAGGTTCCTGCTGGGGAGAGAGCTGCTGTTGTGCTTGATCCTTAGAAAGTTGTAGATGGCAGAACACGAGATGGAAGCACTGGCCTCTGCGGAGGCGATCGCTGCGGCGACGCTGGCTTCGATGGCTTGGATGGAAGCACTGGCCTCTGCGGAGGCGATCGCTGAGGCGACGCTGGCTTCGACGTCTTAGATGGAAGCACTGGCCTCTGCGGAGGCGATCGCTGCGGCGACGCTGGCTTCGATGGCTTGGATGGAAGCACTGGCCTCTGCGGAGGCGATCGCTGTGGCGACGCTGGCTTCGACGTCTTAGATGGAAGCACTGGCCTCTGCGGAGGCGATCGCTGCGGCGACGCAGGCTTCGACGTCTTAGATGGAAGCACTGGCCTCTGCGGAGGCGATCGCTGCGGCGACGCTGGCTTCGATGATTTGGATGGAAGCACTGGCCTCTTGCGGAGGCGATCGCTGCGGCGACGCTGGCTTCGATGATTTGGATGGAAGCACTGGCCTCTGCGGAGGCGATCGCTGCGGCGACGCTGGCTTCGACGTCTTGGATGGAAGCACTGGCCTCTGCGGAGGCGATCGCTGCGGCGACGCTGGCTTCGACGTCTTGGATGGAGGCTTCTGCTGAAGAGTCTGCTGTGGCAGAGCCTGTGACTTGGGCGATGGCCCCTGCAGGCTGGGTCTGAATCCCTGGTGATTGCTGAGGCGGTTGCAGTGACAGTGAGATCTCCCGCTAGGGAGATGAAGGCTGAATAGTGGAGGTTCGAGCCCATGTGGGTGAAGGATGGATTCTTAGATGATTCGGGAAATGAGGGTTCGATGGGCTTCCCTGATGATTGAGAGATCTGACCTGATGTAGCTCTTAAAAGCTTCCGATGTCCAGCGCCCTAGTGCTTGGATTTGAGACTGCGATAGGCCTTTTTGGGCGGCTGTAGTTGCTGCGCCTATGCGGAAGGAGTGGCCGGAAAAGTGGTCTGCGGGAATGCCAGACAAGAGCAATACGGCTTTGAGGTGTTTTTGGAACCAGAAGCGTGTGGCTGGGCGGTTAGATTCGTCCACGAAGAGAGGGTCTGATGTGGTTTTGGTCTGAGATTTCCTGAAGTGAAGGTAGGCTAGAAGGGTCTGATAAGGCTGAATCGGTGACTGGAGGTTAAAGATGTAGATGAAATGTCCCCTCCTGGTTTGGTCCGTCTTGCTTTGTTTAATTAAGAATGAGATCGTCTCTGAATCGAGTACTGATAGGTCAGATAACGTTGGATGTATTACGGGGTTGAAGATGGACGTGGTGGAAATTTCGGAACATCTTAGAAAGCCGAAAAAGGCTAGGATAAACATGGAGTCGAGCGTGCGATCGATGTGCTTGGAGTGATATCCTTTACGGAGGGTGGAAATGCATCTGGTCAGTATATCCAGGGTTATAGGTTGCCTGGCGTCTGGGCGAGCAGGCTGGGTTCTTTGAATGCCCTTGATGAGCATAGATGTTTGGGAGCTGGCTATTGCTGCGGATGGAGAGTTGAATATGAGCTTGTGGAAGAACTGGACCCCACTCATGTAACCTTTAATTGAGCTTGCTTGGAGGTTTTTTGACAAGTTTAGGAAGGAGATGAAGGAGGTGATGGAGATTACGGAAAATGAGGGAAAGGGAATGTTGAACGCGTGGTGAAACGCCTTGAAGCTTTTCCATGCAGTGAGATAAGATTGGAGGGTCCTAAGGGAGACGGCTTGGATGATGGAGTTTCGAGATGCATCGAGGAGGGTTTTTAGTGGGTGGTTTACAGGAATATCAGCTCCGAATAGGGAGGTATCGGAGTTGGCAAGGGGTCTGCTTCGGGCGCCAGCTGCCTGAATTTCTGGAAAGCGAAACGAGAAAGGGCATCAGCAATCTGATTTTTTGCTCCGGGAATGTGTTTGGCAGTTAGAATGAACTGGTCACAGGCTGAGATCCAGATGAGGCGTCTGAGGAACGGCATTAAAGCGGGGGAGTGAGAGCGGCCTTTGTTAATGCAATGAACCGTGGCCTCGTTATCGCAATGTACCATAATACTGGAAGCCGACCACTCTTTCCCCCATAGGGATGCTGCGACGACCAGTGGATACAGCTCGAAAAGTGCAGAGGATGCTAAGGCCTGCGGAATCTCTAAGAGCTGGGGGGGCCAAGAGGATGCAAACCAACGACCCTGGTAAAAGCCTCCGAAACCTACAGAAGGGGCGGCGTCAGTGAAAAGGTGAATATCGACGGGGGAGGAGGACATGTCACTGTAGAAAAATGACAAGCCATTCCATTGCTTGAGAAATTGTATCCATAAGCTCAGCTCGTCAAGGCAGGGGCTGGATATGGATAACATGTCCTCTAAAGCGTGCGCGGTGGACGCGAGAGAGAGGAGGTGTGAAACGAACGGGCGACCTTGCGGGATTATTCTCATCGCGAAATTCAGATGGCCGAGAACGGACAGGAGCTCGCGTTTGGAGCAGCGGGGATTAGCTAACAGCGAGGAAGCGATGACGATTGTTCTGTCGATTTTCTCTTTGGGCAGTGAAGCCTGGAATTTAAGAGAGTCTAATTTTATTCCGAGAAATTCGATGGAAGTGCTCGGTCCTGAAGTTTTGTCTGGGGCAAGGGGGACGCCGAGTTTTTTAAAAACCTGTTGGACTTTTGCTAGATGCGCAGCTGGAAACGAGTCGGGAGACGAGATGATTAAAAAATCGTCTAGTAGGTGGATTAAGTAGGGAATTGCATAATTGTTAGAGAGAATCCAGCAAATTGCCTCTGACAACATGTCAAAGATTTTGGGGCTGCTTCTGCAGCCGAAAGTAAGGCGGACAGAAAAGTAAAATTTATTGCGCCATTGAATGCCGAAAAGGTGCCAGAAGTCTGGGTGGATGGGCATGACTTTAAATGCGGATGTAATGTCGACTTTGGCTAGCCAAGCTCCACGACCTGCATGTTTTATTAAAGTAATGGCTTGGTCGATGTTGTGATAGTGCAGCGAAAATTCCTCAATTGGAATGAGGCTGTTGATGCTTGGAAAGGCCGAGCCGTGCGGTGACGAGAGATCGAAAATGAGGCGCTTTTTGCCAGAGAATTTACGCGTTGCTACGCCGATGGGGCTGATGCGAAATACGGAAAACGGGGGAGCTTCGAAAGGGCCGATAATGAATTTTGCGTCAATCTCCTTTTTAATAAGGAGATCGACTGACTCTGGTTCGGAAAGCGCGGACTGAAGGTTGGGGCAAATTAAGCTGCGTGATGGAAGACTGATAACGCCGGGGTCGAAGCCGTTCGAGAGACCGGTCAGAAGGTAGTCCGTGAACTGAATGTCGGGGTGCGAAGACAACTCGAAAGACAAACAAGAAACGTTCACGGGAGTCGAGAGGTAATTTTTTAAATTTTTATTCTGCATTTGGGACGTCGGGCATACAATGCGAGCGTGTGCACCGCTGCAGAAAAGGCACACGTGCAGGAAGCGACAACGCTGCCTGGAACATCTGCCAGAATTGAAACTCCTGCATGCCTCCAGACTGCTGGGTTGCCCGTGAGCTTGGTTGGCTGGGCAGTTTGGCAGGCGCGGAACAGAGGAAGTGGATTTGGGAGGCGTAACTGGGCATGAGGGAAGAGAGGGGGTGACTAGGGGACAGCCGATTGTAGGATGCGCTACTGAGCGACATACCGCGCAGGAAATATTGCGAACGCCTAAGAAAACCCTGTTATGCAGCTCAGTGTCCAGTGCGCCCCAGTAGGGGCACTGGTTCCACTGAGAAACACGAATGGCACATTTGGCGGAAAAAAGTTTGTGGTAAGTGTAAAAATGCGCGCCCCCGTAGGAGAGAGCGAGCTCTGCCACGATGGCGAGGTAATCGCCCAGCTCGCGTCTCCTATGAGGGAACGCAGTGCAGATCACGTCAGTGTAGCGGGAAAAAGCAACGGTAAATTCGGGGAACGACAGTGTGCGGGTGTGGTTGGGTGACTGATTTTTAAATGTGAGCGATAGATCACCGTAAGAGATCTGCCGCTCGGTTGACGGGGGTGATAATGGTGAGAGGAGAAAATAAAGGTCTGTGTCCGCACCTGTCAAGATCTGCGTTCTTATGTTCCCCGAAACTGGAGGCGGTTCCAGGGCTGGTGCGTTGATTGGCACTGGCATTGCTGTCGCCGAGGCCAATGAGAAGCTCGATCGAGCCTGCGGAAGAGAGAGAAGGGGGGGAATGGCGGCCGCCTGAGCGGCTAGCGGAGTCATGCTCGCGCTAGCAGCGGCTACCAGGGTGGCTGGGAAATGGCTAGGAACCGGCGCCTGCATCGCTAGCTGAGGCCTTCGGTGAGGCGGTGTCCGCCAGGGAAGAGGCGAGGAGGCCGTAAAGCTCCGCCTTGGTCATCCGCCTGTGGAAGTGGACGTCCGCGTTGGACAGAGCTAGTCGTAAGCCCTGGACGGTCCATTTCTGTATGGCGGGGATCGCGTTGTGAGCGGAGGTGTAGGAAGAAGCCGGGGAAGCAGGTGGACGTCTCTTTGAGGCAGGAGACGATGTGCCACCTCTCGGCTTAGCCTTCCGAGGTGTAGAACGGCGGAGCGGGCGGCCTCGTGATGAAGCCGGAGAATCGCTCGATATATCCGATCCTGAGCTGGATTGATGAGCGCTCGGCGGCGCTGAAAGATTGTCGTCGATGACGTGGGTCTCAGACATCGCGTTGATGCTTAATCTTAGGAGATCGAGCAGGTAAGATGGATTCTCTATTTATGAGCGAGCTCGCTATGGCTAATTGTGTATGTGCAGTGATTGCTGATTGTGGACCAGCCGGCTGATTATATGCTACGGCTCCTCCCGAACTTTGTTAATTAAACATCATTTTTCTATAAGCATCTGTCTCGTGTTATTGAGAACAACGTACAAGACTTGGTCACATCCTGAGGTGGCAGCGTTTCGGCTACGTTCTAGCGTCGTTGACATTGCTCGGTTACATTCACAATAATACTTCCTCAGAGATTCGTACTGAGTATCAAGTATCCGTGGTCTTAACAAAGGTCTTCTGAAGCGAATCAATGCATTTGTTTAAGAGAAATGTCCATATTGACAGTGCTATTAACGTTGATGCTTCGATTCCATCATCTCTCAAAGGCACGTGAACTAGAGGCTTGTTCTTCAGGCATGATGACGCAGGCGTGTCGTAAATTCAAGTGACATTTTAATATATTTTAAGTTTTTTTTATTTATTGTTTACTCTTAGTTGCTGTAAAATCTTTCGTTAGTTTTACCATGCAAAAAACAACATAATCTCACGGATAAAACATACGTATTTTACAACATGGCTAATTTTGGCTAGTCCGTAAGAATTCTCATTCGTATGGTATGATTTGCTTTCGCAGCAGTGATGTTGGGGTTAGGGTGGGGCTTCATTATTGCTGTATTTCAGTAATCGTAGTGATTGCTATATTTCAGTAATTCATATGAATAAGCCACTGTGAGATCAGGTTGAAAAAAACATCTGGCGAACGTGTTTCATTGATGTGTTAACATTATGTCTATAATTTATGCACACTTAAGTCACTTGCACTATTTTAGTCTAAATTATTATGTGTTCATAGCCACCTGTACATTAATGTTCATAGTATATAGCCATCTGTATATATTGTTCATAGTACATACCTACGGTCATATTTTCATAGTCCATGCCCACTGTAATCAATATTGTATTCTGTATTTATTCACTGTATATCCTGCACTTGCTAATTGCATTTCTGGTTAGACCTAAACTACATTTCGTTACACTGTACTTGTATATGTGTAATGACAATAAAGTTGAATCTAATCTAATCAAATCTAATCTAATTACTCCACGTTTATGAAATGTACATTTAATTGTGATGTGACATGAAATAAACACTTTCAATGCCTGAACTGTTTGAGAAGTAAGCAATGTACTGTACCTACAGTAACTGCGCTTCTCGAAAGCTAATTTAAATCTGTCATGATTCTGCCGCATCATGTCATGTTTCTCTTGGTGTAGTGGCAGGATCATGATAGAAACTCATGTTTAATGTGGAGAGAGGCAATTATTGTTGTTATGACCTTCCATACTCTCTCCGGTCTTGTCTCTGTTCCCGCCCTCTCGTCTCCTCGTTATGGATTCATGCCCTTCACCTGTACCCCTCTTGATTTGCTCCCTTATTTAATGCCCTTGTGTATTCTGTCTTGTGCTGGTTCATTGTGGTTATGTGGTGAGTCCATGTGTCTTGTTAGTTTAGTCCAGTCCAGAACAGTCTAGTAATTTTCTATAGTGTTCAAGTTTTCTCATAGTCTTGTCAAGTTTAGTTATTCCATGTTCCTGTGTCCATGTCATGTTTTGTTATGTTACCCCCACGTGGGTGTTTGTTTTGTATTTATTAATTCAATATATGTTAACTCCTTACCCGCTGTCTGCACGTGGGTCCTCTGTCCGTGTCTCACCCGCCGCGATCATGACAAACGTTCACTACGAGCTGTCATTTAGCATTTAGTTTCTGTATATTTGTAGTTGTTTAGTAGTTTTACCATAGTAAAAAAGCTTTGGATGAGTTTGCCTTATTGATTTGATGACATTATTTTGTATTTATGAACCATGAATTTTTGCCTTTGTGTTTGTGACATGAAATACACACATCATGTGCCTGAGAAGTTATTATACCACGGTCTGTTTGAATCCTGGATTCTGATTGGCTAGAGGGTGTGCATTAAAACCCTTTAAGACACGGTTAGCTCCAGTAAGTTTGATTACATTCAAAATTAACTGATGAGAATAACTGTTATATTCACCGGTTTGATCTAAAGCTACACTGTAACCATCAATAACAGCTTTAACTTGGCAAATAACCGTGGTATAAGCGGGATAATCCACAACTAGCCATGCATTAAAGGGTTTTAATGTACGTCGTGGAGGCCAAGATCCCCCCAACGCAAAATAGCCAGTTGTGCCTCTGTGCTGCATAAGCAGGTTAAAATCTGGCAGTAGGGCTACGTACCTTCTCACTGTACTCGCACAGACTTATGCACGGGATCGTACTGCTCAAGTGTTTAATGTAAACATGGATGCTAGATACATGGTGCATCTTGTAAACAGACTGGACAAAAAATAGGATATGTCTAATCACCGGAACTGAGCACCTGTAGTGTAAATGAGGCTCGACCGTGTGGACCTTGTGGGCCAATTGACATCTTAAACCAGATTTGGCCTAAAGTCTGTGCCAGATGGATTCGTTTTCAGTTCTTGTATAGATTGAGAATGTTTTGTTTTCAGTTTTAATAGATCTCAGTTGTTGTTTAAAGAGTCAAACAGAATAGCCTGCTCATTTGGACAATTATACAAGGAGCCTGTCCAAGAAGACTAATGTATCCTCCCTCAGCCATCAATGTGCAGTAATGAACAGAAATGAGTTGAATGTACGTCCTTGAGCTAATTAAGCACTGCTTTCATAATAACATTCCATAGCCAATGGAGTCATATGATTCTGATCGGACAGTTTAAAGCTGGAGCCTGCTGATTGAGCTACAGACTTTGTAAACAGATTGTTGACATAACATTGCATTTTTACGGTCACACATGATAAAATGAAATATTATAAGCATTTTATTATTGAAAGTACAATAAATAGTTAAACAATTATTTGTCATACATGGAATTGTTATTATAAAAACTGTTTTATTATTAGTTTTTTTTAAATATTGGTGAAACTATCATGTGACCATCTCAAGCATAGTTTAAATATATAAAAATGGTAGGAAATACCTTAAGCATAATTTACAGGTGTCTATTTTAGTAAATGGCAATACATTTTATCATCTATGTATTTCTAAAAGCATGTGGGCTTGATACAGTTTTTCACTGGAAATCTATAGTGTGACACCATATCCCCATAATTAACTTTATATAGTTAAAGGATCCCATTCAAGGTCATGTTACTTTACTGAAGCGCCTAGTGAGGCTCTTGGCATGTGCACATAGGTTTTTGTCTCAGAATGGTTCGTTCATTTAGGTTTTAAGGAAAGTTTTGTTGTCCTTTGAGATTTATTGCCCTTATGAGTAGACAATACAAGACGCCGCTGGTTTGCTGAATGCAGGGTTCTTGATGGGGTGTTGGAGTGTGTGAAGTATGCCGGTGCAGATCCAGTAATAGTCCTGTAGGCAAGCATCAGTTTCTTGAATCTGATCCGGGCTTTAACCTGTAGCCAGTGGAGAGAGATGAAAACGGCGTGCTGCTGTGTTTTGAACCAGCTGAAGTGGTTTGATAGTCTTTGCAGGAAGACCAGCAAGGAGAGCATTGCAGTGGTCCAACCTTGAGAACACCAGGACCTGGACTAGGAGTTGTGCCGCATGCTCAGTGAGGTAGGGTCTAACCTTTCTAATGTTGAATAAGGCATATCGGCAGGATCGGGTTGTCTTTGCAATTTGATCAGTGAAGGACAGCTGTTCATCAAATATGAACACTATTAAATTAGGTTTAAACTACGGTTTTGTTAATAGAGGGCCAAAAGAACATTAAAGTCACCATGAAATCAAACAGGAAGTGTTTTACAGTGTTGCAGTGATTATATTAAAAGATTTATCCGTGCATACCATTGTTTTTTTCAAAATGTATTTGTACTTGTAATCTTTAATCAAAAAGGTAAAGCTCCTCTCCCCCTCTCAACAGCAACAAAAAAGAGGTAGGACTATACTCACTGTCCAATGGCCAGGCATGTTTAGCCCTCCTAGGCCCAATTTACAACAACGCAATTAAAAGGGAAGGGAAAAATAAAGTGCCGCCCCACATTTTCTTAAATTTCAGAAGACGTTTCACTTGGATATCAGATACAGAAAAGAAGTCAATCGTAACTTCCGTTTCATGGTCTCATGAATTAAAGCATGACCAAATCTTTTTATAAAGCTTACCTGTATCTCAGTGGTAAGAGCATTGTGTTAACAATGCAAGGTTGTGGGTTCAATCCCAAGGGATTGCAGATACCTATGTAAAATGTATAGGATAATGCTATGTAAGTCTCTTTGGATAAAAGCGTCTCCTAAATGTAAATGTAAATAATGCATTATTTGTCAACCACCCAGACAAAATGAACTTGTTGAACTTGCCATTTGTGAACAATTGAACTGTCGACTTATTAAGTTTGATTAATTTTCATGGTACCTGTGAAAACTAAAGTGTAGAAGGAGAGAAAGAAAGATGTTTGGCTTACTTTAGGTTTTCTCTTCAAATAGTTTTTTTACCCATTGCATAAAAACTACTTGCAGCATGGTCTCCAATTCATTCTTTATATCGGAATATACCACCCAAAAATGACCTAGCATTATTTACTTTGTTGTTTTAAACCTGTGAGATGTTTTGTCTTGGATGACATTGTTCTTTTGTCAGTTGAGTCTGTCAGTTTCAAACTCTGAAACAGATCATCTTTTGTGTTTAATAGAAAAAAAGGTTGAGTGTCTGGTGACAGTTATTATTAGGTGAACTATCCCTTTAAGTACTTTAAAAGGAAATCCTGTGGGATGTTTGTTAACGTTTCGAACAAATACGTGTTTGTTAAACTCGTATTTGAATTACATTCCAATCATCCAAGAGTCCCAAAATATATTTTCCTGCCCAGGGGGATTCTTCAGCCTCGTGGCTGATTCTTTAGATTTCTTCAGCCTCGTGAATAACTGGAGTGGCAGTTCACGAACTATCACGGAGAGGTCTGGATATATAACCACGTGGCTTGTTTTACCTATTTATTTGTATGTGCTTCTCTTAATACAGCAGTAGCAGAAAACAACTCTATTTACCCTCAGAAAACAAAGAGCATATGCGAAATACAGGCTTGACTACGAGAATTGGGCTTAATTAAGATGTGTTTCATTAATATACGTTTGGCCACATTATTTTGCATTTATTTTTTGTGTAAAGTGAGGAACTTACATAAAGATCCCAAAAAGGTATATGTTTCCATTCTATGTATGTTTTTTACTTTGTCTATTGTGATAAATTATCAAATAAAAAACTTTAATACATGTTTGACCTGACTGTAGCCAACATTGTGTTATAATACATTAAATATGTCCTCCAATAAGACATTTTAGTCAAATAAATGAAATAGATTCCTTACTCATCTGCCTTTAATTATTCATATAAGAAGTGTTTGTTAAATCTGAGACTTTAACATAACATTTCATTCCAAAATGTGATGATACATTTACTAGCTGATAATATAGAATTAAGACATAAGACATTTAAGAAGCTTAGGCACAATGCCTGTTCGAACTGACACGAAACAATTACAACAATAAATAAAACATATCACAATCTTATGAATGCATTTCATGCTAAATAAACTACTTTTTTATAGACTCTCTCAACAGTTATAAGTCAGAACTTAAGAGGATCCTTCAGCAGTTAGAAAACGTTTTGTGGAAGTTAAAAGTCTAAATCCAATGTACATGTGTGTACCTGTAGAGTACTGAAAATACAAATACCAATATCATATTATATTATATATTACAATACTAATACTGTAGCACTCTGTAGAAGAAATGGCTTTTGAAAAAAACAATGAAAATGATACAACTCAAATAACTATAAAGTATATTTCAACACAAGTTTTCTTTTGCGAAGACAATATTATTTAGTCTGAACTATTTACAGTGTGTTAGATTTTAGTTCATTGATTTCACAGGTCTAAACATACCGAACTCTTTATTTCTGGCGACTCTCAATATACAAAATGTTAGCAACACTGAATTCAAGTCTTTCATTTACATTTCAGGTTGAACTTGACCAGAGCTGAACTTTATAACACAGGGTTAACTATCTTATTGGGCTTTTGTCTGGCTAACCAAAGACTTTGTGAGGCATTGTGAGAGAGAGAATATATTTAATTTGAAGCGATGAATTTACCCAGGTCCATGCATTCAGCATAGTTTATCAATGGCTATTTCTGTTATAAAAGCAATAAATATGAGCTGATGGACGAAACTTTCTTCGCTATATTAGACCCTTCGTCCTTGTATAGAGGTATTTCAGATTATTTCTATGCATCTGTTTTGACAAATTTAAGCAATTGGTTTGCACCAGAAACGTGTCATCTGTCCAGCATGTCAGGTTGCCATGATCCCGCTTCACGTGTTGCATTTCCATTAAATGTGTCACATTACAAAGCACCACGAACAGAAGACTATTTCCTTAAGAGTCTTGCGCAGCTCCTGGCTGCGGTACGCGTAAATGAGAGGATCTATGAGCGAGTTGCATATGATAAGGATTAGAAAGAGGTTAAAGTGGCCGAAGTAACACCTGCAGTACGGGTTGGAGGGACATATGAGTATGAGAATGAGGTGGAGGAAGAATGGCCCCCAACAGATTATAAAAACCCCGAGCAGGATGGTCAGAGTGACAGCACCCTTCATGCTGGTGGCCTGCCGGCGGCTCTTGTGGTGGAGAGCCCTGATGCGCCTGGAGTGAACGTGCGCCAGGATGAGCATGTGCAGGTATAGGACCGCCGTGAACACCAGCGTCACGATAAAAAACGTGACGAGACAGGCGATGGCCGCCTTGTTCGTGTGGTACACGATAAACAAAGAGCTGGAGGTGATGCTCGTAAGCCAAACCACGGCGATGATGGCAACGGCGCGCCTCGTAGTCATGATGCTGTGGTAGCGAAGCGCGTAAAATATGGTGATGTAGCGGTCCGCCGCGATGGTGCACAGGAACGACAACGAGGAGACGACCGAGCTGCAGATCATGATGTCGATCACGGTGTCCAGGTGTTGTATCATCTTTGCCGTGACGAGCAGCAGCCCTTGCTCCATCGATAACATGAAGAGCGTCTCCGCCACGTTGCTGACGCTCACCAGCATGTCAGACACCGCCAGACAGCAGATGAAATAATACATGGGCGAATGGAGATTTCTGTTCTTGATGATCGCCACAACCACCAAAATGTTCTCCACCAAACTGATCAAACCGAGCACGAGAAACAGCTCCTGGGGGATCATGATTTGGGAGATGCCCGTGGCGTTCATGTCCCCGTGCGTAACGTTGCTGCCGAAAGTGATGTTCGTGTCGATATTGTACGGATGTTCCGCGCTTTGATCCATGTGCGTGATGCCC
The DNA here is from genome assembly GCF_947034865.1 of Barbatula barbatula. Taxonomy (NCBI): domain Eukaryota; kingdom Metazoa; phylum Chordata; class Actinopteri; order Cypriniformes; family Nemacheilidae; genus Barbatula; species Barbatula barbatula. The sequence goes on from NC_136773.1 coordinate 1,753,860, forward strand.
AAGTGATGGCGAAGCGACGAGTCGTTCATGCTCCAACGAGTCCCTCCTCATTCAGTCCGGTTGAGCTTCGGCACACCTCTGATATTCTAACACAGAGGATATATCAGCGTTCTCTGTAAACTTTAAAAGTGTATCAACTTCATAAACGTAAGATCATCGGCAAAGTCTCGAACCAGTGCGTATTGCGGAGGAGAAATGATCATGCAATTCTGGATAAGCTTTCAAACTCAGTTTCGCATTCCTAACATTTGCGCACTCAGAAACGCGTAATGTTGATTCCGCACACTTGCGCACCGCGGGAACAGCCTCGGACTTCAGTGTCATTTGTTGTTAGCTTCGTCGTCAAAGTTCTGTAGAGACACAAAGACGTACATCGTGTTTTCTAAAGCTCATGTGGTCATCAGGGAGGTCAACCTCTTATAACAGAAGCGCCTTGATTCTCTCAGTGGTGATGTTCTGCTCTTGATCTGCTTGTCCTTCTTTTCCTCTGAAGTGACCACGTGACGTAAATGCCAAATGCGCTTCTGCTTTAAAGACCTGCAAAATGTGTTTGAAAATGATATGCAGGTCCAACACGGTGTTATGAACGAGGTTTGGTGATGAATTGTTGCCTTAACGGAATCACAGACCACCAAGTAGACAAACGTTTACTATGGATAAACGTTTCGTACAAAACTTTTCAAATTTAACAGCCAAAAAAGATGGAAGAAATTGTTGTTTAAACATTAATAAGAAAATGCTTGATTTATGTTTATGTAACAACAGTTATGTATAATCGTGCATTGGATTGGCTGAAGGCATCCAAACTTTGCTGTTATACAAGTTATCTATCATGTCATAACACTTGCAGTGGTACCATATGCTGATTACGCCAGTGGTGACGTCCGGCTAGTGCCAAATTATAAAATCATGCGACCAAATCAAAGATCTTGTACTCTCTCCCTCTCTTTCTCTCTCTCTCTGTCTCTCTCTCTCTCTCTGAAATATCCTGGCCGTTGGGTAAGTCACAGATGTGGTTCTCTATGACACTCTCCCTCCCTGAATTACTGTGACTGTCGGGTCATGAGACTTCAAAACAGCTCTGAGCAATTATGCACTCCACCTTCTATATAAAGACTTGTTGTGTTGATGTTGAAAATAACAACACACAGTTTTATGTGCCTTTGTGCCAAAAGTGCCCGCGTTAAGTTTTTTCTTTTATTAAAAATGGCCAAAGAACAATCAACTTGCTGATGAATGGTGGCCTGAACAGAAGAAGACCATCCTTGGCAACAGTGGGTATTTTTAGATGAATAGGATTTGAAACCAATATACAATAATGATTCAGTTCTATTAACCTTTACAGAGCCCTATGTGGCTCTTTCATACTGCAATAGCCAGTGTTCAGTTCAATTCACGCACACGCTCACACATACACATTTAAGCTCAGTTTCATTGGATATCTCCATAGACAGGAATACTTGCAGATATGCTGCATTAGTCAGGTCAGTTATATCATTGCTTCTCTTGCAGTACAATTTTTTCTTTTTGTCACAAGACACTATGACCTCCATGACTAATCTTCCTTTAAATCATGTTTATGCGTCCAGAACAGCACAAATGGCAAATAAATAGGACACATTAAAAATTTCCGAAAAGTAAAATAAAGAAATTATATTGACGCCTTCCACTTATCAGTCATCATTCAAGGAAACGAATGGAAATGAAAGGGGACAAAAAGACTTGCTTCCTCCTAGTGGGTATTTATGACTGAAATCTACAACACAAGCATATCTGAATCGCAGGGAAAGTTAGGACATAAAAGTAAACTCAAAGCTTCCATTCTTTGTGACCTATGATTTTAGTGCGTCAGTGCCTGGCGTAAACAAACATTATTCGTAACTTATTTATAAAACTCTTTTCCATTATTTGTAGCAGTGAGAATATAAAATTAGCTTTTATAATTGTAAATCCTTGCTACCCTAAATGAATGGTGCATAATAAATCTCCAATAGGAATATGAGAGAATCGGACATTTAAATGATCACACATAAAACGAACGATCATCGTGGATCCCGAAAAACACATAATGTAACAATCCTGAGGGAAAACCGTACATCTGAAGTCACGACATGTTAACCACAAAATATGTTTGAAGTCAATGGAAAATTGACGTAGGTTGTCGATTAGAATTTTCCACTGGCTTTCTTGTCTGTCTGCGTACACCATGAAATGATATTTCTCAAATATTGTAGAGGAGCCTACATGAGGGAGTGCAGGTGGCCTGAAGGTGCGCTTGTTCTGATCTTCTGATCACATGAACACTCACAACTCTGCTCGTAGCCTCAGGTAAACCGGCAAACAAGGACAGTATTTTATCAAACACCATTTTATTAACACCATTACATGATCATGTGGAGCCTTGAATAATCTAAAAAAAAAAGAGTGTGGTTTTGCTTGCTTGTTGTTGTGCTAGGGGTGTCATCATATTCCGGTATTGAAAAAACCTTTCATATTCAAAACTGTGAATATCGACATTGTGTTAATACTACACATGATAAAATCACACAAACAAAAAAACTTTCTGGAAGTAGTTGAGCGTCTCCCTACAAAGGATTCATTTGGCAAAAAAGAGAAAGATTACGTTTAAGGGTTCAGGGGCCCGCTCTTCGTACCTCGCTCACTCAGTCAGCTGGATTTGATAGTTGACGATTTCGCATGACCTTGGATTGTTCGGTTCTTCAACGCTCATCCTGGACTTGTTGTTTTAGCAACAGGTCCGTTAGCTTAAACCTGATCTGGAGTCGGTTTATTTCATGCAAACAGGATTAGATGGCGGCCATGACGCAGTCAAGTCGGCTTCATTCATACAAAAGCTACATGTTGCGCAAGGTACAGGATTAATAGAAAGTGCATTGTGAATTTAACCTGAATTAACGTGATGTTTGCTTTTAGAACAATATTTATCGTAATATAATATAATATATTTAGAACAATTCTAACAATAAATATGATATAAAGGAACTAAAGATTATCATGATCATGTCAATAATCATTGCATGTGTCTTTCAGTCTTGACTAATGTCATAGAATGCATAATGGGCCTCACTAAATTATTAAAAAAAATATTTGCAGATAATAATAATTTTAATATAATTAGTAATAATATTAAGCAAAAAGGAATTGAATTGATAAGGAAGCTGACTGATTCCATAGATGGTGTGTGACCTGATGTGCACCTACAGTATCGTCCAGCACTGAAGCAAAATGACCTGAATCTGCACGAGTCAACAATCTTCAGTCACATGTATGATGGGACTGTTTGAAGACACCATTTCCTGACCCAAACCTGTTACAGTGCAGCCCAAGCAGGACAGAACCATGAAATTACCTTTGGGCAACTGAGAGGAATGAAGGATTTCAATGTAAAGTCTAAGGGATGAACCTTACCGGGCCTGTACTGTCGCATGTTCTACATACACACATCATCAGAAAAGAGAGGAGACCTGCGATGGAGAGGCAGCCTGAGGAAGATCTCCTAACCACTACACTTAAACCACTGGACTGAGCTCGGAACTGGTTTGAGCAAGAAGTGAGACAGCCGCCGGAGTACGCATACCCCCCAAACACGATGCTGAACGGTGCGGAGGCGTTGGGCTGCGTTCGGGTAAAGACAAGAGGATGATGGCTCCTTAGGGCTCCTTAGTTGGAAGCACTGGCCTCTGCAGAGGCGATCGCTGCTGCGACGCTGGCTTCGACGCATTCGAAAGGAAGCACTGGCCTCTGCTGAGGGGGGATGCTGCTGCGATGTTGGCTTCTGCTGAAAAGTCTGCTGAGGCAGAGCCCGAGACTTGGGCGATGGCCCCTGCGGGTTGGGTCTAAATCCCTGGTGATTGCTGAGGCGGTTGCAGTGGCGGTGAGATCTCCCTGAAGGCTGAAGTGGTGGAGGTTCGAGCCCATGTGGGTGAAGGATGGATTATTTTAGATGATTTGGGAAATGAGGGTTCGATGGGCTTCCCTGATGATGGAGCGATCTGACCTGATGTAGCTCTTGAAAGCTTATGATGTCCAGCGCCCTAGTACTTGGATTTGAGACTGCGATAGGCCTTTTTGGTTGGCTGTAGTTGCTGCGCCTATGCGGAAAGAGTGGCCGGAAAAGTGGTCTGCGGGAATGCCGGACAGAAGCAATACGGCTTTGAGGTGTTTTTGGAACCAGAAGCGTGTGGCTGGGTGGTTAGATTCGTCAACGAAGAGAGGGTTTAATGTGGTTTTGGTCTGGGATTTCCTGAAGTGAAGGTTAGGCTAGAAGGGTCTGATAAGGCTGAATCGGTGACTGGAGGTTGAATATGTAGATGAAATGTCCCCCCTCCTGGTTTGGTCCATCTTGCTTTGTAAAATGGAGAATGAAATCGTCTATGAATCAAGTACTGATAGGTCCAAAAACGTTGGATGGATTAGGGGTTGAAGATAGATGTGGTGGAAATTTTCGAACATCTTAGAAAGCCGAAAACGGCTAGGATAAACATGCTGTCGAGTGTGCGATCGACGTGCTTGGAGTGATATCCTTTACAGAGGGTGGAAATGCATCTGGTCAGTATATCCAGGGTTATAGGTTGCCTGGCGTCTGGGCGAGCAGGCTGGGTTCTTTGAATGCCCTTGAGGAGCATAGATGTTTGGGAGCTGGCTATGGCTGTGGTTGGAGAGTTGAATATGAGCTTGTGGAAGGACTGGACTCCACTCATGTAACCTTTAATTGAGCTAGCTTGGAGGTTTTTCGACGAGTTTAGGAAGGAGATGTAGGAGGTGATGGAGAGGACAGAAAAAGTGGAAGCTTTTCCATGCAGTGAGATAAGATTGGAGGGTCCTAAGGGAGACGGCTTGGATGATGGAGTTTCGAGATGCATCGAGGAGGGTTTTAAGTGGGTGGTTTACCGGAATATCAGCTCCGAATAGGGAGGTGCCGGTGTTGGTGGGCGCCAGCAGCCTGAACTTCTGGAAAGCGAAAAAAAGAAAGGGCGTCAGCAATCAGATTTTTTGATCCGGGAATGTGTTTGGCAGTTAGAATGAACTGGTCACAGGCTGAGATCCAGATGAGGCGTCTGAGGAACGGCATTAAAGCGGGGGAGTGGCCTTTGTTAATGCAATGAACGGTTGCCTCATTATCACAATGTACGGTTATACTGGAAGCTGACCACTCTTTTCCCCATAGGGATGCTGCGACAACCAGTGGATACAGCGTGTCCTCTAAAGCGTGCGTGGAGGACGCGAGAGAGACAAGGTGTGAAACGAACGGGCGGCCTTGCGAGATTTTTCTCATCGCGAAATTCAGATGGCCAAGAACAAACTGGAGCTCGCCTTTGGAGCAGCGGGGATTAGCTAATAGGGAGGAAATGATGACGATCGTTCGGTCGATTATCTCTTTTGGCAGAGAAGCCTGGAATTTAAGCGAGTCTAATTTTATTCCGAGAAATTCGATGGACGTGCTCGGTCCTGAAGTTTTGTCTGGGGCAAGGGGAACACCGAGATTTTCAAAAACCTGCTGGACTTTTGCTAGATGCGCAGCCGGAAACGAGTCGGGAGACGAGATGTTAAAAAAATCGTCTAGTAGGTGGATGAGGTAGGGAATTGCATAATTGTTAGAGAGAATCAAGCAAGTTGCCTCTGACGAAAATTCTTTGGGCTGCTTCTGCAAAAGTAAAATTTATTGTGCCAACGAAAGCCAAAAGGTGCCAGCAGTCTGGGTGGATGGGCATGACTTTAAACGCGGATGTAAAATCGACTTTGGCTAGCCAAGCGCCACGACCTGCATGTTTTATTAAAGTAATGGCTTGATCGATGTTATGATAGTGCAGGGACAATTCCTCAATTGGAGGCTGTTGATGCTTGGAAAGGCCGAGCCGTGTGGTGACGAGAGATCGAATATGAGGCGCTTTTTGCCAGAGGATTTACGCATCGCTACGCCGATGGGGCTGATGCGAAATACGGAAAATGGGGGAGCGTCGAAGGGGCCGATAATGAATTTTGCGTCAGTTTGTGGTACGTGTAGAAATGCGCGCCCCCGTAGGAGAGAGCGAGCTCTGCCACGATGGCGAGGTAATCGCCCAGCTCGCGTCTCCTATGAGGGAACGCAATGCAGATCACATCGGTGTAGCAGTCAAAGCAACGGTAAATTCGGGGAAAGAAGAGTGTGCGGGTGTGGTTGGGTGACTGATTTTTAAACGTGAGCCATAGATCGCCGTAAGTGATCAGCTTCTCGGTTGATGGGGTGATAAAGGTGAGGAGAAAATTAAGGTCTGTGTCCGCACCTGTCAAGATCGGAGATCTTATGTTCCCGAAACTGGAGGCGGTTCCAAGGCTGGTGCGTTAATTGGCACTGGCATTGCTGTCGCCGTGGCCAATGAAAAGTTGGATCGGGTCTGCGAAGTCATGCTCGCGCTAGCAGCGGTTACTAAGATGGCTGGGAAATGGCCAAAAACCGCCGCCTGCATCGCTAGCTGTGGCAGCTTCGCGCTAGTGGTCGACGGAGGCGCCGTGGGCCAAGAGCCAAGGGCGGGGAATGGGTGTTAAAGCACCGGAGCTCCAGGTGCTGGTGAGCTAATGTTTCGTGGGCGGCCCGCAGTGTTAACTGCTGGCGGGGTGTTGGCAGGAGGCCGAAGCTGGCCTATGATGAGAGGGACCGGCAGGTTCATGGAGTCCGGGAAATCCTTGCCGATACCTGCGCTCGCAGAAGTCCTGCTGTGCCGGCTTCCCCGCGGGCGGCCACAACGAGCCGCGGAGGTGGATTGCCCGGGCCGGGAATAAGGAGAACCGCGAGCCGTGCCCGGCTTGGCGGTGGACTTTTCCGTAGCGCACTTCGGTGAGGCGGTTTCCGCCAGTGAAGAGGCGTAGAGGCAGAAAAGCTCCGCCTTGGTCAACCGCCTGTGAAATTGCAGATCCGCGTTAATACAGAGCAAGTTGTAGGCCCAGGACGATCCATTTCTGGATGGCGGGGATCGTATTGTGAGTGGAGGTGTAGGAAGAAGCGGGGGAAGGAGGTGGACATCTCTTTGGGCCAGGTGATGAAGTACCACCTCTGGATTTAGCCTTTTGAGGTGTAGAACGGCGGAGCTGGCGGCCCAGTGATGAAGCCGGGAAATCGCTTGATGATTCCGATCCTGAGCTGGATTGATGAGACGCGCTCGGCGGCGCTGAAAAAATTTCGGTTGACAGACAAGTCGTCGATGACGGGGGTCTCGGACATATTGCAAACTATCGTCGATGCTTATTCTTAAGAGATCGAGCAGGTAAAATGGTTTCCTTATTTATGAGCAAGCTCGCTATGGCAGATTGTGAATGTGCGGTGACTGCTGATTGTAGACCAGCCGGCTGATTATATGCTACGGCTCCTCCCGAACTTTGTTAATTAAACATCATGTGTCATCTTTTACCAGCAATAAGAGATGTTAGGTCGGTAAACAATAAAATAGTTTCTCAATCTCCAATCTTTAGGTTTACTTAATCTCTGGGATTTTTCTTTATATTGTCAAGGTCAATGCACTGACGTTTTGGCTTTTTTGCATGTTTTCACTCTATACAGACGTGTCATTATATAAACACCATCACACTGACACGAAAAATATAACCGACATAAATGTCTTTTGACGTAACCAGCCAATAGCAGCTTTCGGGCGTGCAATGATCCTAGACAATTTAATCCAGATATACTAATAATGCACAACAGGTGCGTTTGAAGAACCGTATTAACCAGATCATAATTGGCAGGATTAGGTGATCTTGTAGGTTTCATTTGGTCTTGGATGTAGTAAGCGGCGTACGATGAACAAGCCACAGACCAAATTGACAGGAGAGTAATAAACACAAACACAGAAAACACGAGCTGCGTGACTGACACATGCTGATATATCAGGCGGAAGTGTAGGTAAAGTCTAATATGGTGAACTGAAATACTACGATTTCTTTTTTTTTATGTTAAAGAATTTTAATAATTGACTAGTTAGACATGAGATTTGTGATGTGTATGATACTGTATTCACAAAATGAAAGCCATCCCAGATGCAAGTGACTTCATTTGACTCCAGTGCAACACAAATTTATATTAAAATGCTGTCGAGTTATCTCGTGGTAAATTCATTTGTTCTCACCTGTATTGTCATTTGCACGTTTCATCACGAGAGTTGCAACAACCAAAGAGATTCGAAGATTTTTTATTCCTTCACAAGATGAAATCAAGTCTGCATTTATTTTTAAAACATGTTCATACTATATTTTGAATCAGTGATCAACGTTTGCACATCAAGTTTAACATTAGAAAATATGTAGGATTTCATTTTGCCATACTACCAATCATAAGAGAGTTTCTATTGGGTCTGCAGATATCTAGCTTCCTGCCTAAAACTGCACATTGTATAAAAATGCACAGGCAATATTTTTAAAGCGTCAACATATTTGTTTTAAAACCTGCTTTAAGGATTTTAAGGTGGAATATGACTTCTGCCATGAGTATAACGTGTTAAGGAAAACAGAGGTCATTTACTTTTTAGCACAGGAAGACCATCTCATAAACAGACAATTCTTCTTTTCATCTACAATGTGAATCGTTTACTCATTCATTTTTTTCCCAGTCAATTTATTGCATTCCCACTGATCCATCAGTCCCATTCCTCATCGTCTCTGTCAGGATTGTCCTCCCACTGCGGTTCACGAAACTGGATGTTAGCCAGCATGTCCCGCATGGCCACCATCAGTCGATTCACTTCCTGGTTCAATTCTTGCCCAGCACGAGCCACTTCCTGTCCATCTTCGGTCCCCTGGAAAAAAGCAAATGTAGATATTTCGATTGAATAATTCTCCTAATAGTTATGGACATGGTGGACCCAAAGAGAGCCGAATGAAGAGCTGATACACAAAGGCTTGGGTGGTACAGTCTTTGTTTCCTAACTTGGGTTGAACAAAGAGAAACTACATCCTAAGGTTTTTTGGTGGGAGAACGAGCCATGTTGTGCTACTCTTGATACTATTTCTAAGGGAATTCAACACACCACGGTCTACAAAGTCCCTTACTGTTTTGTAGTCGAGAACAAGAGATTATTGTGCTGTGTTTTTATGTTAGACTGAGGGACAGGGGCTTGCTTATTCAGATTGTCTTGCCTGTTTTTGAATCTCATGGAGAAATCCGAGGGATCTGATGTCTCGTGTAATTGAACGCGATTTAGTTTTCTACATCTACAGTCAATTGTATTTTCTGGCACTGAGCTTTCTAGATAAAATGGACACCAAGAAACCAACTCTTGATCCGTTCCAGTTGACTTACGAGGTTGGACGATGCACTACAGTCTAAATAAGAATGACGATGACACTCAAGCACAAGAACTCTTTGTAGTTTTAGCTGTGGAAGATCATCGTTTTTATGATGCATGGCAATGCAGACTGTCAGCTCTGTGTTTTGTCTGTTGTTTTCCTTCAAATGATTGTGTACCATATATAAACATTTGTATTAGCAAGTGATGCTGATTTAGTCATTTCTGTTGTGCATATAGTAATAGTTCTAGACTTTTACATTATTTGGATTATTGGAGAAATGTGTATTAGATTCTGTTGCTAAAGGAAGAATACTATATTTAAATTGTTTTATCCATCTATCTAGTTTATTTGCAAACAGTTAGGTTTTATGCTTAAGTCATGCCATTAAAACAGCGACATCTGCTGACGGACACAATGCTTCCATTTCACGGGAACATGCCAGCTGAAGATAATGAGGAAATGATGTCGCTTCATTTGCCAAGTGCCTTCAAACTAATGCGACGCACATGCCCTGCTCACTCCAAAGTCTAAACTCCTCCGCATATAGGAATGATGATTGTATTTGGAACTCTGCCTGTGACTGTTCGGTATGAATACACGTACCGCCACACCCCTACATTTTATGAATCTGAAATCTTTACACAAATATTCAATCTACTCGTGTTTGATGAATGAGGCCCACTGAGTCTAAATATCCGGCAAAAACAGCAATGACATCACAACTAACTACAGATAGATCCTGGTGGATAATAAAAGATAAAACTGTCTACGTTCAAAACTTTTCTTGGCAGATCATTTCAAATGGATTGTAACTGTGCTTGGACATGTGTGACATCTCACCTGCATGTTGAAGTTAGGCAGCAGCGAACGGAAGAACAGAGATAAAGTGCTTTCATTTGAGGCTCCAGTATTCTGCCTAATAAACAGACAAACCTTAATGTTAAAAATGTTCAAAAATATCAGAATCAAAACCCCCAAAACGTGTAATTCACTAGTTAGAAAGGCTGACAGAATCATATCGTAAATATTAGGCAGGACATGTCTGGTTACTATTGAACTTGACTTTAAGCTGAAGGTCTCATAAATCGCAGGGGTCCCGGGGTGGCAGATACAGTCAACACAAAATTATTCCCACAGCTCATGACAATTTTGTGCGAGTACATGATACGCGTCAGAAAGCTCACCGTCCACCTGTTGTCCATCAGTGAAAGGGCATCAATCTGACAATATTCAGGGTACATTAAATTGCCCTACCAATAATTTGGAAGAAACAATGTCATCTGAATAAAATGGTGAATAAATTAAATCAAATGTATATTTTTGGATGTACTGTCCCTTTAAGACAGGTTTAAAAACAGATGACAACTCTCTTTGACTTGAGCCTGGCTATACAGGACACTTACACATTATTTACAGTTTTTTTTTCACCTGCTTACAAGCATTGTTCAATACTGAAGCCACATCTTCAAAACTCTTCACACGTTCAGCAAAACAGAATTCTGTGCAGTCCAAACTGTGAATCATGTTTCATTGCGTTCAGTGACCACATTCTTCAAAATTCACAAATTCATTCATACTCTACAACCTGTAGAACACTATATATGTTCAACACATCTTTCAAATGCTAACACACTGCTTTCAAAATGCTTAAAAACACATTCAAACAGAATGATGACACATTTCTGCAGTAAAACATTTTTACGTATATATTGTATATTTTATTAAGAGTACATAAGTAGAAAAAGATTTTTTCCTGAAAGTTTTATGACCAGATGACTTTACTGTACATGAATGTGAGTGTGAAGACATTTCTCCTGAAGACTGCCAGCGTTGGATTAGATATTCACACTGTATTTTTCCAGATGCATTGCCAGAGAAGAGAGAGAGAGGACTAGAACCCTCACAGTTATTTACAATGAACGTGGTGTTGTTGTGTTGACATTTTATCTTGTTATCTTTTACGGTAATTATCATAGCAACCCTGGAATTTCAGGATTTTCCGTCAGATTTTTTTCACAGTTGACTGTAATAACCTCACTGTATTCATTTATAATGTAACATTATAGCGTGACATTTGTGTCAATAATCTTCAAGCACAGGTGACTCCGAGTGGTGGGAGGGGGCCCCCAAATCAAATTCTGCTTAGGGCCCCCAAGAGGCTCGGGCCGGCACTGTTGGTAATACAGACTGTGTGAAGACTTTTGAATATGTGGCTTCAGTATTGAACAATGCTTGATAGCAGTTGAAAAAACTGTAAATGATAAGCATAGAGCATGTTAATAAATACCTCAGGTATCATTTTAGTTCATGGCAATTATTTGGCATGTTACTGAATCCCCCTGGGAAGCCTACAGTATGACATGTGGACATGCTAAGCTTGTGTCTTAGAATTGGTTGAATATTTAACCTTTTTGGAATCACTATAAAAGTGTAAAGGTTTGGTGTCCTGTGGTGTTCTTGTAGCTCCCTCGGTAGGGCATCACAATAACAGCGCAAAGGTCATATACTACACAAATAAACATTTAACGCACAGACTTAAGGAAAACATTTGCATGTAAATAATACCTTTCTGGCCTGGTGTAAGATACAATAGAGTCCAGCGGAGGGAGGGGGTCAAAACCCATTCCTGGCTGTGTGGTCACTTCCTGTAGGAGGGACAAAAAAAATACTGTAGCACTAATAACATGATACAAAGGTCGGAGAACATAATTGTCAAAATATTTTCATTGCATGCTGTAGAATTATGATCAAATAAACATGAAAAAGTTCAATTGCACATACATGAATGTTTTCATGTATATAAAGTGTTTCTGAAGTCATGCTTGGTCCATCATAAGTGAACATTCATTGTTGACATGCAGCTTAAAGTCTGTCACTCTATTCTACATACTAAGACTCGTAGGGTTATTTGTTCACAGTACTATATACAGGGTTGGGAACAGAGATCTGTTTTTTTAAAAGAACCGGAACCGTGAGCAATTTATACGTTTCGGTTCAAAAACGGTTGTGGTGTGACGCGAGGCCAAGCGCTTGCGCCCCGTTTCCCATAAAGCATGTCAGAAACCTTTACTAACGGAATACATCCTTTTGAAAAACACAGCTGAAGCAAAGGGGGTTTCGTGACACTTTAAGTCTGGTTTGCCTAATTTAGTATCAGGTGTGAATGAATGCGGTGTGAACGAGGCGCATGTCTCACTAGAGGAAGAGTAGCTGTCGCTTCCTTGATTTCAGACATCATCACATGTCTATGGATGTTTCTGGGAGCACTCTGGTATCTCAGCTTCCTTCTATTAATAAAAGACCAACAGATGAAAATCAACATTTACAAATTTCATACTCTGGCAGAATGTAGTCAGAGTGCAGTCTGGTCTTAAACAACACACTCACAAGCCTTCCAAAGTAAGTTCGTTGACTACCTGATCAAATCTGCAACCATATCGCAGAAATCATCAATTCTACTTGAAATTGTTTTTTCAGGGGGGTGAACCAGTCCACCAGTAACCAAAGCTGTGTTCACAGTTTACCGACACATAACAGGCTTATGAATTGCTGATTGCGAGAAATGTCTCTAAAGACATTAAATCAATGCATCTAGAGGATTTTGCACATCTATAGATATAAACTTGTGGGTTACGTGGCCATATAGCACACTAGTGGTCCGTATAGTGCCCCCTGGTGGTAGGTGACATGACAGAAAATTTGAAAACAAATAGATTTTTTCAGCACTTTTGACAATTTTGCTTTTCAATGGCAAAGATGCTATTTATACAAACATACATATACATACATTACGAAACTCGACTGTAGTTCTCAAAGTGTGTAATACGTGCTAGTAAGCGCTGTATCAACATTTTCATGGGATATATTTCTAGTAACCACAAAAGTGACTGTTTCTAAGATTGCAACAGTTTCTATGTAAAAACATGTCAGAATTGATAAATGCATCAAACCCTTTCAAGCAAAGGTCACAGTTTGTAAAAACCGCCGCTAGAGGGCGCACGATCAAAACAACATCAACAATGGCGTAGCCTGATGGCGCAGTGAAGGAGCGTGGAATGATGGGACCTGTTGTCTTCAACTCCACCGCTGTTGGCCATCAATCAGACGGGAACGAGACATCATGTGAGCGGATGAGGAAAAGTAATAAAGTTTATAAATGTTGTATAATTGTGACTGTTTGAAACAAGCTAGTGGCTTGTTAGACACTACCTCTGCATTTGTCCACGACATGCGGTTTCTACGGCAGTAAAGGCGACTGCACAGCACCATGTCACTGTTTAAAATGACGATTTTATCATCATTTACAAGTAGTTGGACATATGAGATATTGTAAGTTCTCATCTGAACAAAATATTTAACACTGGCCTAGTGGTTTTAGGATATTTTTCAGCAAAATTGTTACAAACTGCACCTTTAAGACAGTGGTTTTTCATTTGAATTAATTTTATTCAATTCGAATGATTGTGGTATTAGTCAAGTCCATGTTTTGAAAAAAAAGTTAACATTTATTAAAGATCATTCAGCGTTTTTCAGATAAAAAATAATAATTCCATTTGCAGGTGTCTTCAAAGGTTAGTGTGACCTTTCATTCTATAGAGATGTCACAAGCTCACAGTCGAGGTCTTCTCGGGTCCAAAGATCTTACCCGACCTGAAATTACCCGAATCACTTTTACCCGAACCCGACATGCCAATTTTTTATTTATTTTTTAAAGCCCTGAAACCCGAGACAGACCCGATAACGTTAGACCCGAGTCCGACCCGACCCATCGTATATTTTTTTAAAACCGACTAGTCCTAAATGTAAACGTTATTAATGAAAATCGGGTCTCGTGCTGGACCTCGGGTTTCGGATCTAAGTGGACCCGTGAAGACCTCTAGTTCACAGTACAAGCCCGAGTATAATATCAGGAAGGTACAATTGTGCATAAACAAAGACGCAACACAAATAGTAAAATAATGCGTTTCTTACTTGTTTTGGCATTCCTCCACATAAGGGTCATGTGTGTCCACTCTCTTCAACACTTTCCCAACGTTCTCCTCCAACCAAAGCATCAGTCCGGCATCTTTCCACATACTGTGACAACGGCCCACGTACAGAAACACTAACTCTGCCAAAGCGGGCAGCTGCCTGAGCGGAGCAGTGAATGAAAAGACAACTGCATTCTCAAAACAGAAGGAAATCTGTGACATAGAACCTTTCAAACCCAGTAAGTGTGTGTGAGGGGGTGAAAACTGAAAATTACCCTATTTGGCTTTTAGGCCCAAAGAACGCGTGAGAGGACACGGCAGCGTCAGGCTGAACCGTGCACAAGTCCAAAAGGGGCATCAGGGCTGTGAAATGGAAAACTCAGAATTTACATACGTCGACATTATTCTTCAAACATGCTCATCTGTGTATTGAGGTGTGATGATGACTTGATAGACAAAAGGCAATAAAAGGTTACTTAGGCCACATTCACAACTGAAAAACAATAAAGCCAGATTTACACCACATCCAAACCAAACACCACACAACATGTGATAAGCTATTTGTCTGTCCATACTGATGGAAATAATGAGCGCGACAATCCATCACAAAACTCAGCCAATCAAACAGTTTTTGTCTGTTCGGTCATCCTATTCTTGTGACTTCAGTGATGCCTCACCAGACGCAATGCTATAATTTGGGATTCTAAACATTACATTATACAGGTTGACGGATTAATATTCATGATGTGCAGAACTTACTGTGTGAATGTGGCTTTAGTTATTTAGCATTTCAGTTGTACCACTGATAGGAACATTAATAGAGCCTAGCTACGGTTTAAAATCCAACATTCTCCGAATTGAATTAAAAGGATTACAGAAAAACCCTTTTTAAATAACCATGTCAATCAACATTCCAGATGCTGTGCGACCAGATCAAACCGCTGGTTATTCCAGTCGTGTCACATGAACTTCACGTCAGTGAATGTGTTTTCCATCACAGGTTTTGAGCATTTCTGTGACGTTATCGTACACACATTTGTAGAATTGAGGTGCATCTTGACATTTCCATCCACCTATTTTATGCGATCTCCCAAAAGGTGCATAAATATTGGTGGACGAAAACATAGCTAATGATGACTTTCCTATAAAAATAATGTCACAATGTCAAATTTCATTCTTAAAAAGCGCCAGGTGTGAATAAGCTTGTTAGTGTGAAAGGGCCTTGGGTCAAAATACTGTACATCTGAACCTTTTAAAGACCGCTGTCACTGACAAGCTAATGAGAAACAGCACGGCTAATGTTCTATAAACCTTTTCCAGCAACACGTGTTCCAGACAGACACTGACACTTTTGTCTGTCAGTTGGGATGTGAATTATCAGTGCGTATATTTTCTCAGTGCCTGATGCCACAAATACTGCCGGAAACAAATAAACCCAAACTCACCTCCGGGAAACATAATAAAAGCATTTTGCAGAAGTACATCAGCTTTCTGTCTCAGCTGCTGGCTCTCCTCAGGTGAAATGTCTTCCTGTTGGCTGAGGTGATAGTGGGAAAGAGCCACGGAAAAGGCAAAGTTTGGCAGCTGGGACAGATTTCGATGGACCTGAATAAACACAAAAATATTTACAGGTATGTCTGGATGAACAAGACATGAAGCTTTGACAAGCCACACATTATTTATCAATTTAATCCATTTATTAGGATCTTGAGAGGAATTTGTTTTATATGGCGACTACCAAAAGTAGATAGAGGGTAGAAATTTTCAACGATAACGCTTCATGTGTTGTGCACAAGACACAATGGCATACTATATGATACTCTCTGACGAGTAATCTTTCATCGTTTATGATGTATGTGATGTCATTAAGAACTACGGAAGTAACTAGAATGCCTGCAAACTCGCCGCGATTCTTACTTCTGCGTCAGGCCTATGTCGTGGGCTGACGAACACCTCTCCAAAAATGTAACGTAACTATGCAGCAATTTGATGCGGACCGCAAGCACTGTGATTGATAAGCTCGAACCAGTCCTTCAGGTAGAAAACAGCAATAGCGTTACGGTCTGATCCAAAAGCGCAGTTTAAAAACCCCTCGCCGCCGTGAATGAGGGTTAAGATTTAGTTGTAGGTCTCCGCTGGTGGTTCTAGCGCTGGGGTAGTAAATCTACACTTTGCTGGAGAAGCGTTAACAAACTATTGCGCAAAAAAAACCTATGTAATCCGCCATTGATGCCTTTATTTCTCCTTCGTTGTGTTTGGATGTACTCGCGCATACCACACCCCCACACCTAATACACATGCGCACGATGTCGTTTTCTCATTCTTGAGTACTTCGGGGTTTACACAAAAATGAGAACGCCGTGGTTTTCAAAAACTTGCACTTTGAAATCCGTTTTAAAAAGTTGCGTTATCAGTCCCCTAAAACGCTGTTTCCGTGTAAACAGACAGCCATATCGCATACATTGTTTTGCGCTTTCACTTAAAAATGGTCTGGTGTAAACGGCCCCTAAGCAAATTATTTGTTCTTCTCTATTTAACAAC
The DNA here is from genome assembly GCF_947034865.1 of Barbatula barbatula. NCBI lineage: Eukaryota > Metazoa > Chordata > Actinopteri > Cypriniformes > Nemacheilidae > Barbatula > Barbatula barbatula. The sequence goes on from NC_136773.1 coordinate 1,770,650, forward strand.
TCGAGCAGCAACAAAAGTTGTCTTGCCGCTATCACCGCTAATGCTTCTCTGTCAACATACACAACAAGCTCATTCTTCTTCAGGTCTTGTCTTGGTTACACAAGCAACACGCCCGTGGATACTGTTAACAATGACAGCTCATTGCCTGTCGACGCAGACAACCCTAACCCTAACGCAGAACTATAAACAAAAAACGATGCGTTGCCAACTGCGCAGATCGGCCATATGCTCCTTATGCTCTTAATGCAGCCCTACACTGAAGTCTTCAAACTTGCTCTACAACAGCAGAATTTATTTCTAACCCATGCCACACAAAAAAATTTAAACTTAAACAATTTACACTCACAAAAATTTTGTACATTTTAAAGCTGTGAAATCAATTAAATATATTATTTAAATTGAGTAAATGTAAGTAAAAAAAAAAAGTAAATCTGAATAACTCAAATTTTTCTATTAGAATTCACCAAAAATATTAAGTGAAGTTAATAAAATACTTATTTTTACATTATATATGTAAATTTTAGAGAAATAAAATTGGATTTTTTACAAATGTTTTATGTCCTATCCATTTTTTTACACCTTTACATGTGTCTTAAGGATAGACTAGAAGAAGCCGGTCTCATACTAAAGGATTCTAGGCCAAATTTTACCCGGAATTTCACTTCCCGAGAAACTTTGAAAAGATTGTGTCAACGACTTTGTTAAGGTCAGATGTTCAGTCCAGATTATCGAGTGATGCGAGGCATTCACAGATCGAATTTTACACCTCTCGGCGGACCCAATCCTATCAAATATTTAGGATTTTAAATCAGGTGAAGTATGTCCTACAAGGCACAGGTCAGAAAATAGTTATTTGGTCAGAACAAACGCAGATATATTACTGGATCAGATAAAATGTAAATGTTTTAAAATCAACCGTGTTTCTTGACATCTCTAAATCATCATTAAAAGCTCGGGGTAAGATAAAAGACAGTTTTGAATGCTGATTGTTTATGTACTCACTCAATAAATGATTATGATTTAATGCTTGAATAATTAACTTATAACACTGACAACATTTGTTCATCCTACATACATAAGCACCAAACAATGAACAAAAAAACCCTTCAATGACAAATGCAATGGGTTGAGTAAGGATGTGTCTTTACCTCCCATTCCTCATAGAGTCGGATGACAGTGGTGTACTGGCGACAGCGCAAACACAGAAAGTCAAAGAGTAGCAGCATACAGAGGGGGTCATTATCTGGATCCAGACTGCAAATACATTTGAAAAACCATAAATAAACTAACAAACAATGTGTGATGATTAGAAATTCATACTGTGCTAATAATTAGATATATTTTGGTTACTTGTGTATCCCTAATATTCCACTTATTTTCTATTATCTACTTTAAGTTATGTTTAAGGTTATAGTCATTGCATCTATGAAGCATGATGGATCTTTGGCATTAATGCATTGGATGTGGAAGTGTTGTACCTCAAGATCAGTTTGCAGTACTCCAGGGCTGTGCGAGGACAACCTCTCTTCTCCAGAAACATCACATGCTTAAAAAGAGCCAAATAAAATGCCCTGCAGACACAGACAAGAAAAAATACGCTTTCATTCTTGATGCATGCTTTTGGAAGGTTATTCAAGGATTGTACCTCCATGTTCAAAACCAACAGTGTAGGTACTTATTTGTCAGGGCTATGATAACAATGCTGTGTGTGTTCTAAAACCTTGTGACCTGCCTCCAAATGACATTAATGAGTTATTAAAAGAAGACCGCAGAGGAAACAAGAAAAATGTCATAAAAACAAGCAATTCATAATGAACGGTATATCAAATATGTTATTCTACTAATACTGTGTTTTACTTTTGTATTTTACTATAGGTTGTCACTGGACTTTTAGTTTGGATTTGATTTCCCGTGTCATGTTCCATGGTCTTTTGTGGTCTCTTAAGCTGTGTCCCAATTCGAAGACTTTAAAGTGAGGAATCATCTTCAACTGGTTGCATTTAATAAACTGAATGCATTCAAGCATCTAGACGTGGTGAAGACAACTTAAATATCAAACCGAGCATCAGAATGGGGATTTAAAGGTCCAGTGTGTCATTTTTTGGAGGATCTATTGACAAGAATGCAATATAATATAAAGTACATAACTATGTGTTCAGAGGTGTATGAGGACCTCACATAATTTCTATCTACATACACCTCGGGTCCCCTTACATGGAATTCATGTTGTTTCTACAGTAGCCCTAAACGGACAAACTGCTCGACAGACCGCGTTTCGTAAAAAAAGCTAAGAAGCAAAAACATGACGACATCTTAGTTCTGTTCAGCCACCGCAGTGCTTCAAAAGGGAGAGTGGAGTGAGCCGTTGATTGCAGTTTGCAACATCACCACAAGATGATGCTAACATCTCCACATTGTGCCTTTAAGTGACTTTGAACGTGGCATTGTAGTTGCAGGGATGCAAACAGATAAAGGGTAAAAAGGTGAGAACATTGCACTGCACTCATTATTTATATTAATATTATATATATATATGAATATATTTATATAAAATATTTGGCTTTACGTGCTTGTTTGTAGTTACTTGAAGGTGTTTTTTATATTTTTTTATTATGTTATAGCTCTAAAACTGCCCTCTCTCTTTTCACCGTTGACAGAAGTGACTATACATACAGAGCTCAACTCTAAAGCGTTTTTGGTTCATTCTGGTTCAGATGATGGTATTTAAATAAACAGTCAATAATAAAATAAGAACAAATTACAAGCAATAGCACAAATAAACACAATTAGAGCAGGAATTAAAGGACTGCTGGGTAAGAGGCATTTCATTTCCGTCACACGTTGCAGTATTCCACCAATCACTACACACTGGTTAACTGACCAATCATAGCACGGAGGAGATACAAACATGCACGGTATGTGGAAAATACAGCGTTTTTAACCTTAAATCGTGTACACACATTTCATGACATCTAAAACAAACGATAATATTTGTTTTAGCCGTGTCATATGACTCCTTTAAATAGTTACATTGATGGGTGGGCTCTCTCATTTGAAAGAAGATACAAAACCAGGAAAAAAAAATGACAAAGCAACAAAACATGTCCTATCTGTGTTCTCTTACATTCTTTAACTTAAATCAATCAATTAAATCAGAGCAAAAAGATACAGTTTGGCTTCATAATCAATCAAATAAAATCCGCTTCCATCTTTGGATTTACACATCCTGATTAAAGCAGCTCAGATGTGGCATGAATTGATTTACACAGCAATAATAACTGCATCATTTATGGGGATTCATGTTTTAAATATAACTGTTTTAATGCTGAAAAATTAAAGGATTGAACATTTTCAATGATAGGCTATTTTTTTGGCAATGATAGGCCGAGTCTGGAGGAGACCAAATAAAATAAGTCTCTAAAAATATTATCTCCTGCGTGCAGCAACATTTCTCGATCTTTTCTTATCTAAAAAAGGTGAGTTTTTACAGAAAAGGTGAGGTGTTTGCACCTATGTAGTAGGTACCAGTCGGGCTGGTCTATGTATCTCAAAATATCAAAAAGGCTCCATCCTGCTTTGTATCAAAGGTTCAGGCTGGTGGTGTAATGGTGTGAGGGATATTTCTTGGCACGCTTTGGGTCCCTTAGTACCAACTGAGCTTCGTTTAAACGCCACGGCATACCTGAGAATTGACCGTGTATATCTCTTTAAAGCGGCTGCATACCCATCTTCTGATGGCTTCTTCCAGCAGGATAATTTACATTTACATTTATTCATTTGGCAGATGCTTTTATCCAAAGCGACTTACAAGTAGTTTTTTTTTATACAGTGGCACATTACTGCAGAGCAATCAGGGGTAAGGTGTCTTGCTCAAGGGCCCTTCAGTCACAACCTGCTGGCACTGAGATTAGAAGCAGCAACCTTCTGATCACAAGCCCAACGCTCTAACCATTAGGCCACAGCTGACACAGCTGATAATGCACCGTGTCACAAAGCTTGAATCATCTCAAACTGGTTTCTTGAACACGACGATGAGTTCACTGTCCTCTAAAATCACCATATCTCAATCCAATAGAGCATCTTTGGGATGTGATGGAACATGACCACCACGCCAGTGATCCCAAGTCCGGTGGTCCTGGAAGTGACTAGTCCAGAAGTTGTAGGGTTGCAGCTATTGTCGGTGCTGCCTGTGGAGGGTTCTGCTGTTTTGTGCGTTTGGGCTGCGCACTGTTCTCCTGTTCCTCCAGAGATGGCAAAAGCCACTTTAGCCCACGAGTCTACACCAGAACTTCTTTCCACAACAAAGATGGCCACTCCTGAGTTCCCAGTGCTACCTGGGACTCAGCCAAGATGGTCGCTCTGGACTTCGCTGTGCTCTGGTTTTCATCACCACCGGCTCCTCCCAGGTTTCCAGCTCTACCCTGGTTTTAGTCAATATCTACTTTTGACTCCGGTAAAATCTTCTGATAGGTCTAAGTTACTGCTAACAACAACGAGAACCAGTTTCTATCAGAGCCTCAACCTATTTGTGTTGGGCATAATGACTGTCAAAGGGCGTTGTCAATAAACATACTAATTACATGTTATGGAAAAGACATTGTGATGAAAATGTTTACAAATAAATACATAGCGATTGACGTAAATGGGTGGCAGTGTCTGCTTTACATGGTTATGCACATTTATTATCAAAGAATTTATCTTATGTGACCTGAATTGAATGCTGCCTCAACCTACATAGGAAGGAGACAGCTTACTAGGTTTAAAAACAGTCCCACTATCTTTTACTGTGCACGGGGATGACTGTGATGTGGTGTCACCTGTTTTCCGGTCTGCGATAATCCAGTCGACAAATGCCAGATGTCAGGCTGAACACAGGGTGGAATGCACACTCAAAACAATATAAAGCCTTTTCTGCAGAAACAACCAAACAAGAAAAATATTAGTATAACTTTTCGGTCACAGGAAAATAAAACGCAATTAAACCCCCAAGGGAGGACACTATTTTGCATTACAATTTAAAATGTTACATTTCATTTGTAGTAACAAGCAATGTGACTGCTTCTGAATAGAACGTTTTTAAGTTACATATCCTTTATTAGAATGTTTTTTGCTAGGACAAAGGATACACGTTTAAAAGTGAATGATCAGCTTTGATTGGTTACTGATATAGGATTAAAAACGAGACCATACTGTTGACTTGAGTACTATACTCAGTGTTGTCTCACCGATGAGGTCTCTGGCAGTCTCCTGATCGTCCTGCAAGTGACAAACATCTGAGAGCTGCAGGAGTGAATCAATATGATACGGGTTGAGCTGCAAGAGGACCTGAACGAGTACACAGAACGAAGACAGAAATGGCGACATCACATAAAATGTTGTCAAACGTCGAAAATGCATGAACACAAAAAATAAAATCCATCAATTACCACAATGTTATTTGGGTCCATGGACTCCACCGCATCAAAAAACTTAAACTGGACTTGCTGGTAGTCACGATTATGTTCAAAGGTGAAATGCTGGAGTCCGTCTTTAGACTCGACTAGACTCATTGAAATACCTGCAAAAACGATGAGAGATGAGAGAGAACGCCACAAAAGTCATTCATGCATTTCACATTTACATAGAACTTTACCAACGCTTGAGGGTTTTTAAACCAGGTCTCAAAATCTCACATACCTGTACATACATTATTTTGTGTGCAGAATTTAGCAACACTTACCTAAAATGTTTCTTGTGATCTTAAAGAGGAAATATTTTGTGATTTTAAGGTCCTAGAACAGGTTTATGCACATACACGGTTGTCATTACATTACATTAGTGGAATTCTATTGTTTTGATGATTCAAACATTATTCTAAATGTAAAAAAAAACGGTTGTTTATCCATATAAAAAACCTGGAAATGGTAATTGATGATCAGCTGAACTTCACGGATCATGTTGCCAGCCCCACACATTCCTGTAGATTTATCCTTTACAACATTAGAAAATTTCGTCTTTAGAAAAGTCCTAGTTCATGAAGCGGCAGGACTTCAAGGTCTTCAATGAACCGAAGAAGTAACTCATGAAGTTACATTGGCTCTCTCTAGTCGCTCGCTTCAAATTCAAAGCTCTGCTCTTGGACTAGAGAACTACCACTGGTTCAACACCTCCATATCTTCACTCGCTAATACAGACTTATGTACCTGCCAGATCCCTGCGCTCTGCAAACGAACGACGTCTTGTAGGGCCAACCCAATAAAATCACTCTTACGTACCTTCCCTGGATCTGTTCCACGATTATGGAATGATCTGCCGGTTGCTACAAGATCTGCAGATTCTGTAGCCATCGGCTAAAAACACATCTCTTCCATCAACACCTGACCCATTAATACAGACTTCTATTTCTTTCCTTACCAAAAAAGTGCCTAGCTTCGTGTACCTTGGTAGGCTAACTGATTTTATATGCTTCATTAACTTATCCGCTAACTCAAGTGTGAGGAGTGACGGAGCCTGTTTATTGGTTAAATATACTGAATTAATACGCTCTTCACTGAACGTGTCAACGGAGTCAAATGAACTGGTACATGTTGTTCGTGGTCTTGGTTTAATATCTTCTGTGTTCAAGGGTCTCTGTGTATAAGCATAGTGACAGAGGTTGGGATATCAGTTTCCATACTTGTAATAAACACTAGCCGGTGTCAAAAAAAAAGCTGTTATTCCACGGATAAAGTTAATAAACTCACGTTTAGCATTTTCTCCCACATGAGTCCAGTGGCTATACCGTAAACAAGAGCTTAAGGCTTTACGTAACGGAACAACGACAACGGAAAACCAAATTATTCAGATTTTATCAGCATGATATCAGACAAATTATGTTCTCAGTTTATCGGTGCCTTGAGCTGAGCTGTTACCTTATAATAGACTTCTATTGAGGAGAAAACACTAAACATCTAATCATTGAAATAAAAATAATTCTAAACACATCAGAAATGTTAGAGATATATTGCTGAAACACGTTACAAAGACTCAGAAGTGTGTTCAGGGTTTTCTAACGGTATTTGACAGTTGAGGAATGGTGACATGACAAAGGCTGCTTTCCCGCTGGTGGGTGTGGTTTCAGTGGCGACAGCAGACACGCCCCCAGCGTTTTAGAGCAGAGACCAAGATTTTGATAACTTCTTCACTTCTATTTTTTTCTCAATTCACATTTGGCTGGGTGGTTAATAACGCACTTTTCTGTTGTGTGACAAACTCAGAACACATATTTTAATGTCACTTTACTCAGACTTTAAGTTCACAGTCTACACCTGATGCAAGTTGGACCAGCTTTAATTTATTTCAAATTTAATGTTATTTATCTTTTTAAAAATATATATAGTTGAACGTTATTTAATGAACAGGCTCTATATCACGCAAATCTGTTATTGCTGTTCTGTATCTGTTATTAATGTGGTGGATTTGAGTAACAAAGAAATTTCTAATCCCCAGTTTTAAGATACCTTGCCGTCTAGGGTGAAATTAATTTGATACATAATATGATAAAATGTGTGTTCAGACAAACTACATGTGCTTTATTGTTAAACTATGTGCGTGGCAATTTAAGCAGAATCCAGAGTTGCAGCGGAGCGTCACTGTGTTATAGAGAACGATATGTTCAAATTTAAGAGATATGGCGTGAGGCGGATCATCATGGTCATCTCACACCTCCTTTGAAAAGATTGGCGACGGGGTGAATCCTAATAACATCTTTACTTAAAGATGCAAATTACCTAAATGCTCACAGCGGAAATGACCAAGACACACAGTGAAGCACTATTTTAAAGCCTTAAACTTTCTTGGAAAATCATGTAAATAGAGTCTAACCTGGTCGACTGAATCGTGGCCATGTGTCTTTAGGAACAGTCATCCAAGTGCAGCGATGAAACTGCCTCTGCCTCTGTTTCACTCTTAATATGCAAATGAACACAAAGAAAAAGGGATTTGTGGTTAAACTTTATACAGTACATTGTTTGATAGACAATATCAATGGTTATTTATTTAATTCTCTTTTGCATGTCTCCTTCCTTTTCATTTCAGCCTTCTTTTTCCTTACCACAGCAGTGTATGGTGACTGTATTTTCACATACTTCAAATGACCAAAAAAGGCTTTATAAAGTAATTCCAAAAGTTGTGGCGAAAAACAAACAAACAGATAATTATGAAAATCTTAGTTTATTCGTTTTTATCTGTGTGTGGACCATCTGTTTTGGGACGTGTGGTAGCTTGGTCATTTAGGTAAAGAATACTTCAAAAGGGACTCCAAGCACTACTAAACACCAACCTCTGGTCTCCCAGCACAGCTCGTGCTCCAAAAAACCTCTTTAGCTCCGTCTCAGGATTGAGATTCCTTTAAAACCCAAGAGAAAAAAGACAATTATGACTTGGTGTGAAATATCTGAACCTCAAATGATAATTGCACGATCAGACACATTCATCTGACCTGTGTTCCACATAAAGCAGAGGTCGGTGTTCAGAGACATTGCTGTCCGCGTTCTGATGTGACAGGCCTTTGCTCTTCTCTAGGGTGTCTAATAAAGCATCAATGTCATCTCCTGCAGCTGCGACCTCCTGGAAATCCAAACCAAACATATTCTTTTTACTTAAACAAACCCACATAACCTGAACACACTCTAATGTGTATTGTTATTTTGTGCTATCTAGATGATAAAGGTGTTGACACATGCAGTAGTTTCAGTAATTTAAACAGAATGCAACAATTGTTGTATACATGTTACTTGCTATCCGTAGCATATCATTTATTCAAAAAGATTTTTGTAACATGGTGCTATAAAGGGCAATGTGAAGCTGACCATTTTACCAGCATTTTTAGTGCTACGTTTGCAAAAACAAAGATTGTGAGAATATTTTCATTCAATGTTGAGAATTAAGTCTACGTGAACAAAGTTGTAGCAATATGAGAACAAACTTGGACTATTTTGAGAATCAATTATTTTTACATGAATGTTTTTAAAGGGCCAGAATCACCCAAAAGAAAGCAACGAGCAAAGTTTCACATTAAAGTGATAGTTCACCCCAAAATAAAAATTTAAATTATATCAAAATGTTCATTTTTGGGTGAACTACGCCTCCCATATAAAGCAGTTGTTTTCTGTGGCTTAGTGCATTAAATCTAAATATCAAATTCAGTCTTCGCCAATATCCTCGTGGTGAGTGTGCCGACATATAGGGCTAGTACGCTCACGGCGACCCAAGTGCGATTCCAGTCTCGTGGGGTCCTTTGCCGGTCATGCTCCCCTGTCTCTTTCCAGCACATTTCTGTCAACTCTCCACTTTCCAATCACAATAAAGGCAAAATGCCCAAAAACATAAATTACTAAAACAATAGCTATCAAATTCAGAACAAACCTTTTTAAAGGGGTCATATGACACGGCAAAAACAAATATTATCGTTTGTTTTAGATGTCATGAAATGTGTAAACACGATTTAAGGTTAAAAACGCTGTATTCTCCACATACCGTGCATGTTTGTATTTCCTACATTTGGCCGGTCTCAGTCCAATCACACCACGAACTGACATAGATTTGTGGGGGGTTTGGTTACACAAGGTGTTTCAAGCATTCGCTTTTAGATAGAATGCATCTTTTGTTATAACATTTTCAATTTTACATGTCCAAGACATGCATGGGCAACTTATAACACACCAAAGACACAGAAAAACACGTATTCGCGCCATATGACCCCTTTATGAAAGCATGTACAGGCTCCAGAGCCCGAGATGCGTATGCGTATTAAACAAGAAAGCACCACATCTCTGTCTGCTTGTTTCAAAATCAAATCATATCTCAATCCCACCTTTCCATTCTCAGCTGAAGCCTTTTTCTTCTTCTTTTTCTTTTTGTTGGACTTCTCATTCTGGACAGGAAAGTAGATCTCATTAAACACAAACAAGCAGATGTTTTTTTATGAGTTGCTTTTTCATGCCGTTCATCAAACCTTCACACAGTCTTTCTTCAACTGGGCTCCATCACGTCCTCTCTCAGCAAGCTCCTCATCTGATGGACATCCATCAGCATCCCCGATCTGACACACAGACACAGCAGCACAGCTGTCATGATGGCAGTGGGACGATCGGACTGTTTTTTAAACCACAGATGCTGGAATTCCATTCAAATGCAATTGAATCAAAAGATCTTTATGCTAAAACAAGGTTGTGTGTCAACAAACCATTGATTTAAACGCGGTCTTATCTTTGGCTCAAGAGCATTTAACACAGATCAGATCACCATGCCTTTAACTGGGTTTAATGGGACCGTGTAAACACCGCAGCAGCATAGAAAGTGCTCGTACCGCAGGGTGTCGTGTTTAAAGTTACCAGCTCAAATTTGTTACTGATGTTGTTCTTCAGCTTGTGTGCGTCGCATTTCACGCGCTCTTCGTCTGACACCTCGAGCTCCTGTAACGCGGCCTGCGCGCGCTGCTCGCCCTTCAACCGACGCAAAGCGCGACTCGACATGACAGATCCGTCATCAACCGATCAGTGATCAATATGATCAGAATTGATCCACTTCCGGTGTGGAGTCTCGTTCACCTACAGCGGAAATGTGTGTTCCTGAGTGGGCGGAGCTGTCTTTCTTCTTCGTGTGTTGGATGACAAACCGGCTGAACATGCGCGTTTACCGCCACCAGCTGGATAGGAGTGTCGACTGAATCATAAAAAACATGATATATTCTATAAATCTTTGGGGTTTTGCATTTAAACACTATACAAACGATTAAATACTACAAAGATTTTAAACTTTAATTATAACATGTGAAAGATGTGCACGTAATAGCGGAGGGTAGCGGGTCACCCTGGGTGAGGTGACTCATGGCCCACCTTGGAAAGCAACAACACGATTAGATCAACCCTAAAGAGATCATTTGGATGTCTTGGAGATGCGCATGTAACTCAACGTTTAAGTTCCGCATGTTTAGCGCACGAATCCCCGTTAACACCCGGGGGGAGGCAGGCAGGCCGAAAGCACCTTGGACCGCCAACGGATCCTCCTCAGACTTAATGCTAAAGAGACACAGTTCTTTCAGAATTGAGCAGTCACAATAAACTTTGTTTTAAAATGTTTTTTTCTTTATACTTCTACTGTTATTGCCCTTTAAGGATGAAATGTTTCATTATACTCATTTTTTTAATGTAGGTTAAAATATAAATAATTAACTAAAATAATAAATAAACAGTATTACATTTATTTAAAAAAATATGTAAACCTCTCAACGTCTGGGCCACGCGTCGCGCAGCTTTGAAGGAGCTCGTTCTTTGAGTCTACGTCATTAGCCTATTAGTTTATTTTTTAATATTATATAAGATTAAATTTCCACACATTCAGTCATCTCAATTCAAAAATACAGAATTATATAACATAATATATACAAACACTAAATTATAAATATCAAGTATGAAAATACAGATTAATAAACCAATAACAATAATAAGAAACAAAATAAAAAAATAAGATAAAATATAAACAGACTTACCAACATCAGTAATAATAATGATAATTAAAGAGATTTGAATATATTCTAGTTATTAGTAAAGCTTTCTTATTTTTAACTAATTTAAGAGACTCAATATATAAATCAATTTCAATTTGGAATAATTAAAAATTTGGTTTGGAATTGGAAAATTTTGCTTTATGAATATGGAATTTACCTAATAAAATAAATAAATTTACAATATTACATAAATGTTTATCTTTACAATCAAAATTAGTGATAATCTGTTTCCCTTCTAGTACAATTGTGTGTGTTATTTTAGAAGCCATATCATTTTCAACACTTCTCCAGAATGTTATACAGTTTGAGCATCCATAAAAAAGATGATTTACAGATTCTTGTTCTGTCTTACAGAAACTACAACAATTATCAATAGATGTGAATTTTGAGATAAATAAATTTGTGGGATATATATTGTGCAATATTTTCAAATGTAATTCTCTTTCTTACTTTGTTCGTAATGCAAAATCTAAAAGGAACAAGCCACGCCCCATCCCAATTAATCTCAGTAAACTGAGCGTTCCAGAAAAATTTCCCACGTGGTGTTATTTCCTTTAAATTTAAAAACATTTTCTGAAATGCTTATTTGTACAATTGCTGCTCATTATATCCACACCATTTATATAAAGATTAAAACTAAAGTCTGGCGCTCCATTTTGTTTTATATAATTTTTCATTAGTTCTTTTATGCCATTAGGTATAAATTTGAAAACAGAGTAATATTCTTTGAATGTTATTGGGAATGCCTTCTCTCTAAGAAATGATTCATAGCTAAATAATTGGTTATTACAATCAAAAAGGTCTTTTAAAAATATAATATCTCTATCAATCCATTTCTGCAAATAAAGGGAGTTATTCCCTTTAGTAATACATTCCATAAGATGGACTTGTGTGGAGAGAAGTTGTGGGAATGACATATCTTCCAGGCCAAAAGAGCTTGTTGATAAAATTGGGATAGTTTTAACGGTAATCTTGTAATATTGTAGCTACATTTCAATAAAAATGTTAAGCCTCCTACACTCTTAAAAATATTGTTGGGAATAAAGTACCATAAGGATTCTGGTGCTCTAAAACCTTCCTTCAACCATTTCACCTTAAATGTGTAATTCATGTCCAAAAAGTCCAGAAGTTCAAATCCACCTTCCTCCTTTGAACCAGAGAGCACTGCTTTTTTAACATGATGGTGTCTGTTTTTCCACACAAAATTCGTAAATATGGTATTTATTAGATTTGTTAAGCGTCAAAGCTGAGGCAGCTGAAAATTGATCAATTAGGCTTATAGCATTTATCAATCAGATGTTTGTCACTCAAAAAGAGAGCTCTATCATCTGCTAATTGAGTCACTCGAATTTCCCTATCAAAAATAGACACTCCTTTAATAATAGAACTATGTTTAATATGTAGTGACATTAATTCAACCACCAGCAGGAACAAAAACGGTGAAATAGGGCACCCCTGGCGAATTGATCTCAGTACAGGGAATCTGTTTGAAGTATTTATAGTATCACAGAACAATCAATATTTTTATAAAGCATCCAACGTGGACATTTCCTTGTTTAATGTACATTCTTTAAATAAATCAAATATAGGATTTTCAATAATTTCCCAAAAACGCAGATAAAATTCAACTGAAAGCCCATCATTACCTGGAGATTTCCTTTTTTCAATGAGCTAACAGCCTCTGAGATCTCCACTTTAGTAATGGGACGATCACAATCCAATTTAAATTGTTCAGATATAGTTGGGGTAAATGCTTTAACTGATTCGATAAATCTATCAAAATCATCGAATTGAATATTAGACTTATATATATTACTATAAAATGTACCAACATGTCTTGAAATGTCTAAAGGATTAGAAGTGATGTTATTATCAATTTTAAGATTAGTTAAATTATTTCTCTTGCGATTTCGTTTCTCTAAAGCAAAGAAATAACTCGAATTTCTTTCCCCTTGTTCCAACCATTTTGCTCGAGATCTTACAAAAGCCCCTTTAGCCATTTCAATATAGATATTATCTATGTCTTCTTTTAATTTTTCATTATTATTTCTTCTTCCTCTGAAAGATTATCTTTATTCATTAAAACGTTTCATTTCTCCATAACATTTCTTCTTTCTGAGGACACTGAAGAAGGACCAACTGTCTTCAACTATCCTGGTGAACTTCTATCGCTGCACGATAGAGAGCATCCTGACCAACTGAGTCACAGTCTGGTACGGGAACTGTTCTGTTGCTGAGCGCAAGGCACTGCAGCGGGTGGTGAAAACAGCCCAGCGCATCACAGGGACTACACTTTCTGCCATTGAGGACATCCAGAAGAAACGCTGTTTGCGTCGAGCTCGCACCATTCTCAAGGACTCCTCTCACCCCGCTCATAGACTGTTTACTCTCCTGCCTTCCGGTAGGCGCTTCTGGTGCCTCCGGACAAGAACCAGCAGACTAAGAAACAGCTTTTTTCCCAGAGCTGTTTCATTATTGAACTCTGCCCCCCACTGATTCCACTACCTCTCTTACCTTGAACTCCAAGCTGCTATAACATCGTTTACATTGCACTACAGGGCTGCATGCATGACTGAACTGTACACACCAGTACTTCATGTATCTGCTCTACCGGACTGTTTACACACACACAGCATCATTTGCACTCTATACTGCTCACTTGCACACCAGGAATATTTAACTGAATGCTCATTTGCACTAATGGACCACTTCCATAACTGCACTAACTCATCTACTGCACTGTAATTCTATTAACTGCATTTACTCATCTATTACACGTTAACTTCAATAACTGCATTAACTAATCTACGGCACTGTAACCTATAAACTGCATTTACTCATCTTCTGGACTGCAACCTATTAACTGCATTAACTCATCCACTGCACCGTAATTTCAACAACTGCATGAACTCACCTATTGCACTGCAACTTTAATAGCCAATGTCAATAATTTATGCATACCTAAGTCACTGTCACTATTGTTTAGTCTAAATTATTATCTGCTCATATCCACCTGTACATTAATGTTCATAGTATATAGTCATCTGTATATATTGTTCAAAGTATATACCTATTGTCATATTTTCATAGAACATTCCTACTGTATAATATTTTTATAGTCCATGCCCACTGTATTATATTCTCCCATATTGTATTCTGTATTTATTCTAACTGTATATCCTGCACTTGCTAACTGCACTTCTGGTTAGACCTAAACTACATTTACACTGTACTTGTGTATGTGTAATGACAATAAAGCTGAATCTAATCTAATCTAATCTAAAAATATTTATTTCTTTGGATATATATATTTTTTTAATTACTTTACTTCGATTAATTGCTATTTCTCTAATTCTAAATTTTTGTATGGGATTCATTTCGTTATCATCAAATATGCTTTTTGCTGTTCACCATCTTTTGGTAAATTTTTATTAAATTTCCAATAACCACGTATATTACCATTTTGTTGTTTTGTTACTGCTAAATGGATTGAAATTTATGATCAGAAAAAGGAACATAGCTATGTGATGACTCTGACACAAATTGCAGACAAGAGGAAATATATGAGCCATAGATCAATTCTAGTCGGTGAAGATCTGCTAACATTGCTCCATGTAAATTCCTTAACGTCAGGGTTTAAAAAACGGCAAACATCTATAATCACCAGTTGTTCACAAATATATGCAGTACTTTTGAATCTTGAATGTGGGATTAATCTCACAGGTACTCTATCTACAAGATCATCTGGAGCATCATTATAGTCACCTCCAATAATCAAATGAGTATCCTTGTATTTGTTTTTAAAGGCTTCAAGTTTCATAGTAAGTTGTAAAAACATTATTTTTGCTTGAGCTGTATTATTATAGTTATATAAATTGCACACTATAAAGAAGGAATTATCTAATTTGAAAACCAAAATTATCCATCTGCCCTCCTTTGAAGTCACTGATTCAATTATATCTCCTTTAAATGTATTAAGTAGAATGGCGACACCTGCTGATTGTTGAGAGGCATGACAAAAAGAACACATATCACCCCACTGTGCTTTCCAAAATTTCACATCATTGTCCACCGAATGAGTCTCTTGTAAATTGATCAAATCAACATTTTTTCGTCTACTGAATAAAAAGATTGATTTCTTTTTGGTGCTATCACGAATACCCCTGACATTCAAAGATATTATTTTTAAAGAACTAAACTGGAAGTCTGTCATTATATAAACAAAAAGAAAGAGAAAGAAAAAAAACACTGAATTGGATGTCTGTTAAAGTTATAAGAACTAATTAACGAAAAAATACTCAGAGTTAAGAAATATCAGAGATTAGTTTACCGGCAAGTAGAAAACACTGAACCCGAGTACCTCAACTAACTCTTATATAAATTATCACTTGAACTATTGAAGTGAACATATTACTCTTTTACGTCTACAAAGAGAGCAAATTATCCTATTAAGATGAGATGTCATAAATTAAATCACTTTAGATAAGTTTAACAGGTCATACTATTGTACCTCACATTAGAGAAGTTTAACAAGTTATACTATTGTACCTCACATTACAGAAGTTTAACAAGTTATGCTGTGTGTCTCACACCGTTAATGATGACAGCAGGACCCTGCCATTTAGTTTTTTTTTTCGTCAGCACGCGATTGCTTCACAAGAGGCCACAGTTTATTTCTGCACTGTCTCTCCTGTTGGGTTAAATCCTCAGTCATTCGGAGGTTCTTTCTCTTCATGACATCATTGTTGAGGGAAGCTCTCCATAGTTTGAATCTGAAGTTGCGCATGGTAAACTGGATGATGATTGGACGTGAGCTTTTATCCTCTCTCGGGCGTCCAACCCTGTGCACAGTGTCCACCATGAATCCAAGCTTGCTCTTTTCTTCTGGAATAATCTCCAGTACCTCCTTCCTCACATCCTCGTTGCTGCTTTCTGGAACATTCAGAAGACGAAGATTCCACCTCCTGCTGTACCGCTCCGACTCTTCCTGCTTCTCCCTCAGAATTGTCATCTGATCGCCCATCTTCTTTACTGTATCCTCAGTACCTTTCCACTGGATCTCCAGCTCTTTCACATTTTCTTGAACTTTAGCAATCTCGGCAGTATTTTTCATTACCATTTCTTCGAACTTCAAAAAACGATCGTTTAGGCCATTAATGGCTTTTAAGATGTCGGCATTTGAAACTGTTCCCTCTTCTTTGGTGCAAACATTTTTGGGGTTTGGACTTTTTGTGGGAGTATCAGGAAAAGGTGTACATAACCTGGGGAACAACTCTTCATCATCTATATCCATGATCAAGCCTTCCTTTCTCACCTTCTTAGCATCTCTCTTTGACATCCTAGCACACGTCTTCTAGCTATTAGCAACTTTGGTTTACAACTCACTACGCACGTGTCCTGGTTGAAACAATTACCAAAATCCTTAATCACGTACGTGTTCAACTGTTTCTGGCATGACAGTTTCCGGCTACAGAATCGCTGTTTCTCTTAACACCAGCTTTACTTTGAATATTTTAAAATTGATGTTTGGTCTCTAATGATCAACTTCTCAACAACCATCATGTGCTGGAGCCCATAAAAATGTAATTTTGACTCCTATTTGGCATAATTTACATAGATATTGTAAAATGTTATGCCTGCCTGGACATTAACTTTCCACTATTAAGACTTATTTAATCTAAGTATGAGCAATAGAGATGAGACAAACTACAGGAGCGAGGTGAGCCACTTGGCCGGGTTGTTGCAATGACAACAATCTCAAAACCCTGAACGTGGAGAAGACGAAGGAGATTATTGTTGACTTCAGGGGAGTGCACACTCAGCCCATCTGACCATCAATGCTGTGACTGTGGAAAGAGTGAGCAACAAGTTCCTTGATATGCACATTACAGAGGACCTCTCCTGGACTAACACTTTCAATTCAATTTGATTCATATAGCGCTTTTCACAGTGTGCATTGTTTCAAAGCAGCTTTACAGGGGAAAATAAGAAAAACCAAAAAACACAAAAAAAGTAGAACAGTACACAGCACAGTACATGGTGTTTATATAACAAGTTAAATTATTCTAATAAATAATATCTAATAAATACAGTCTCCCGGTGGTTTGTTTAGCTTTAAGTGAATGCTTGGCTGAAAAGATGTGTCTTTAATCTAGATTTAAATTGAGAGAGTGTGTCTGATCCTTCGAGTGGTGTCGGGAAGGCTATAACACTGGACTACGCTGCTTCTCTACTTCCTCTGCAAACTGAGCAGTGCCGCAGCCCCATCACATGAACCGTCTGCAGAGGCACCATCGAGAGCATTCTGACTAGTTGCATCACTGTGGTATGGCACCTGCAACGCATCCTGCTAATAGTAAGCTTTACAACTGCAGCGCGACACGATTCAGGACACACAATTCAGGCCGGAAGTGAGTGACTATACGTTAATAAAACATAACAACACATCTGAGAGCACATGAGTTTGTCCTGCTGCGATTATGTGGTGAACAATTTATCTATGTATTAATGTAAGTGGTTCTCTTCTATTTATTGATTATGTGCATTTCAATCACATTTTACTGAAGTTTAATATTGTTGTTCTTTGTCATTTTATTTCTGCAGACAGTTCCACTTGTTTAATGAATATGGCAATGCGTACCCAAAATGTGGCATCATTTATAATATCACTCAAAACATCTCTTACGACGGCCTTAAAGTAAACTGTATATTTGAACAGTGTTGACCATTTGTCAATTTGTTTTACGTCTGTATTAAACAAATGTCTATACTCCTCTTTGTTACAAAAGTATTACTTAATCAACATATAAAGTATACATGGGATCAAAGTGAATATGAATAATATTCAGACGTTGTACTTTTAGTATTTCAGGTGTTATGTTATTTATTATAATAGTGTATGCTGTACACATCCTGTTAAGGTGCATGTAAAAATAGCTTGTCTTACATCTGACAAAAGAACATTATGCTAAAAAGCTGTACGTGTCTAAAACAGCAAACGGGTGGTCTGGCATGTGTGGCCTGCAGCTGGATACAGTATATCTCCATCCTGCCGCAAGACCCTCCAACACACAGTGAGAGCAACTGGGATGTAATTTTGTTTGCATGTAATCTCCAGGGACTCTGTTCTTTGCCGGAAGTTACGTTTGGGCAACAAAAGCGTGCATGCGCAGTAACGTTTGTTGCCTTGCTTCTGATTTACTAATTTACATTTTGGTATGATTATTTCTCGTGTTATGTTTTGTAATGATACACCTTTATCTGGTTTAGGGAAAAACCAAAGGAGTAATTCATGGTCTCATCACTGTATATGACTAATATAAAGCTTTTAATTTCCTCAGTAAGGCGGTTCATTATATTAGAATTATTTAAAATAATTTCTCGTTAATCTGCAAGTTAGGAGCTACGTTTAGCCTCAAAATGTTTTGTGAATATTGGCCCAGATATTTAGAACAATTGTCTTCCAACACATTCACTTGTGTCTTTGTGAAATATGGACTTCCTTGTTCCTTGTTGAGAAACGATGGGATTATGAAAGTATGAAGACCTGTTTCTCAACCAGTCATCTGTTATTAGTTCCTTTTAATTATAAATTTGGACATTTAGGAAGATTTTCCCCATTTTGAAATTGTAGCTGAAATCGTTTAACACATGAATGACAAAAAAACACGACACAATATTTTTAGTGAATAGGGAAAATAGTGAATTATTTCCATTAGGAGAAATCAAATGATATACATGAAAAATGACTGTTAGAAGCACCTCCGATAGTTTCCACGTACATAAATATAAGCCTATGTTACCTTTTCTGTCATAACAGAGATGTTATCAAGCTAAACAGTAAGATGAAAGTGTTAAAAACATTTATTGTAGAATATATGCAAGTAACAAAGACATGAAAAGGTATCCGCTGTATTATCTACTACATATACACAAAACAAATATTAAATAATCAGTAAATCATTTCTTCAATCCTGTTTCTCATTATCTCTCCGTTCTGGGGCACTTAAACAATATAAAACATTAAAGGCCAGCTACTATATATATAAATATACACACACATATATATATATATATATATACCATTTGTTGCCACCGTAGCAGTTTGGAGTTTGTAGCTAATCCATATTCACACTCATTAGTGTCAGAGTCATTATTCACTGACTGTCACAGTCATGGGATTGTCATATGCAGCCGTCTCTAAGTGATCTGCTTTTTTCCTGCGGAGTTCTGGAGGAGGTCGTGGCGGAGGGTTCTGGGGAGGTTCTATGATACTCTCCCCAATTCGCTTTGACGGCTCCTTTCGATGCAGTATGGGCTCCCAGTTCTCCCCGTGGATAGCTGCCTGTAAAACCATACGATGTGAAAACCATACGATTAATCGAAGGCTAAAGGCAAAGTAACTGAAATGGCCACACCACACAGTTAGTTGAACACAGTTTGACTCGTGTCTAACTAAGTGATATACTGCTCTATATATAACTGTGCACTGGATTGTAAATCTACAGCCACGTCATCTAATAGATCAAAGTTTGTGTAATATGTAAGCATTGAGGAATGAGGATAAGCTTATATTGACTCACACTCACATTGTTCTCCTTGCCTTTTATTTTACGCAAAAGAGGAATATCACCATCTCCTTTTGTGTTTAATGTTTTGCTCATAGTCATTGTTTCATCTACAGCTTCTTTGTACCAATGACAATTTTAAAAAGCGCTATGTAAATAAAGCTGAGTGTTGTGTGGAAGAAATTAATTTATATGGGGTTGAACAACATGAGGGCGAGTAAATGTGCATTCACTTTTGGATCTCTTTAATGGAGAGCAAATGTTAACTTTTGCATAAGTCTTGTCTTTGTCTCAGATGTTTCTTCCAAGAAAAAAGGGCCAGGAATCTCACAAATATCTTCATTAGAGATTGACAAGAACAATGTCACAAACTAAGCTCAGAGTCTGGAATAAAAAGAAAAATGACCAACATTGCTACAATCTCCCTTCATTTTACAACCCTGTGCTCTTCGTGTATTTGAATCATTGTCTAGAACTTTGTCTGTAAAAAAGCTGATACTTGAAAGAAATAGCCTAAAACAACTGAGAGCTCCTTCAAAACTCCTGAGCTATGAACGGGCAACCACTGAGCAATAACTGTTTCCTCTAAAAAAAAACTTTCAGTGGTGTTTAAACTGCAGAAGTGAAAAAGTGAAAAGGGGGAATTTACAGAAGGAAGTAACTGCAAAAAGAACCCGTCATATTCAGCCATTTTGCTTCAAGATTTAAAACCACTGACTTATGCGGTACAGACTTACCGAAAGGTAAATTAAACTAGCGATCCCGAGACACACACATCCCAGAACTGTGGCTAACATGAAACCTCCAGGAACACACAACCTAGAAGAGAGCACGCACACATAACAGTCATGCATGCACAGAGAAAAGGACAAATATGACAACACATGCACGGAATACATTCAATGTACATGTGACCTACGCAGCGTGCAGGAAAGCTCTGACGTAATAGTTGCTGGTCAGGGGCCCAAACGCCTTCACACACACCGTGAAGCAGTGCTGACCACTGAAATGGACACACAAACCCTTCACATGAGAGGTATTATGGTTGTAAGTGTTCACTGTGCAAATGACTCGGTACAGTGTGCTTTTTATAGTATTATTAAATGTGTGTCGAAATCAGCAAGCCATGTTTCCTGTAAATGAGGTCCCAACACTCACGTTCTCTCAACACTGGTGCCTTTGCGGCGTTTACTTCGGGGATATTCCAGCAAACACACGAACACACCTGCAGCACTGTCACCGTTAAGGATTCACACACATACGACATTTACAGAGAACTTTCCGTCGACACTTTATCTTTTGACACACTAGTCGCAGACATGAGGAAATAACATTAAAAACTGGAACACGTCAAAACATTATTTAACGTTCTGAGAAAGAGTATTTAAAAGGATACATGCCAAATGCTGCGAACTGCCAACCTCTGAACTGACCGGCCACTCCGACTATACCTCCAACCAGATAAACTGATAAAGAGAAACATACATTAACAAAGATCCTGCAACCGGTCCACTGCCAAAGAAGTCATTTCAAAACATATCTGGAGTAGATTGGCACATTAAACGTGTTTTAATGACCTTCCTGGAGTGATACAGTATAGGATAGTTATTATTTTATTCTTCAGAGCGCAGTCAAAACAATCATTTAGCAAAATTTTAGGGATAAATAGACAAACATTGATCAACATGACCACTTCTACAGCGTTTATTCATATTAGTTATGTTAAATTTAACATGCACCAAATGTTGTCTCAAATTAACAGAGACAAAACACTTGAACTAAATAGAAGCTTTACGTAAAGTATTAATAAAAGACAGATGCACTAATCCCTTTACATCATATAGCATTTACTTGAATATACTTTCACGGCAAGTGACGTTGACATATATTAATGGTGCTCGAAAATGCGTTTGAGAGATCAAGGAAACAAAACTAGAAAGATATTGAGAAGTATTGGAGTTCTTACTGAGACCAGCAGCCAGAGCCTGTTCGTTGGCCCACATCGCCCATTCAATCTTCCCCATGATGACACACAGACAGACAACAACACATCCGCAAGCTCACATTCACACTTCACGTTACTTGAACATATCAAAAACTTCACTTTATTTAAGACAGGCGAGGCGTCACAAACCCAACCTCTTATCACGTCACTTCCGATTGTACTTCGCGCTGTAAATGTAAATACACGAAAGAGAAACGCGTTCAGGCATGAAGTGAATTGTTGTCGCTTGTATATCTCGTTTATATTATTGAAATAATGATTTTGTGATCGGACGGGAAATTAAGCAACGCGTTTACCATATTACAATTCCCTACACAAATACAAGTTTATTAAATAAAAACCGCATTTTCATGGCATGCACTTGAAACGAAGAAGGTTGCAAAAACAACACAGAATCACTCATTGTATTGTTAAAAATAATCATTTTAATAACTAATAGTGACATGTTTTCACACAATTCAAGAAATGTATGCAGCTATTACAATCGAGGTCGATCTGTCAGGCACTCTTCTTGGGCAGCCCATCGGCATCCAGCAAATGGAGATTTGGATCCTTCACCGTACAAGGTCCAGGACCAGCCTTGAAACACATTACACTGGAATTGCTAGAACTCGTAATACATTTAGGAAAACCAGGGCTGCGTCCGACAGCTCTAAACTGCTGCCTTTCAAAGGGATGGCACATCTAAATCCAATGTTTGTTTTACTTCATGTCTCCTGAAATATCTCCATCTGATTGATCCTTCATTAACCACAATGCCGTGCGTGCGTGCGTGCGTGCATGGAGAAGGTGATTGGTCAACAAATCAGTTGAAGCAGAATTTTGTATAAATTTAAGCCTCACTTTGACTTTTCATCATTTGATTGCATTTCAAACAAGAAATTATTATTGTCATTTTTAAATATGTGATTTCTGCAAATACATTTCCCTTTTCCGTTCTAAGCATTTGGACACAGCCCACGAATCCAACACTACACTGAAAAAGTCACAATGACAAATACTGTGTGTCGTCCTTTGCAGTTTATGACGATCTAAAAACTGTATCATCACTGCTGTTAATGAAAAATATGGCTAATAATGTAGCTTAGCTTGAAGATACCTACCTTAGTGCTGATTATATAGTGAATGCCCTTGGCTGTGGGCTCCATGTAAATCCCTCTCTTCAGGTCCTCAGAGAGCGGAGTTAAATTCACAGGAAGCCCCCTCAGAAACCTGTGAAATAAAAAAGACTTTCATATGAGCAACATCTCTGAACTCAAAGTATTAAATGGAGTGTCTAATATTTGTAACTTACTCTCCTCCATTGACTTCCGGGGGGAAAAAATGGCGTACCACCTGCACAAACTCGGACAAGTGCTCTTGTAGGGTATATATCACAGCGTTAGGACCAGCATCAAACGTATAGGCCACCTAAAAGAAAACATTTATCAGCTTATAATACCTGTAGTACAGTATTAATACAGGCTTATCCCACGGTATTCATTCCATCAGTTTTGTTGAGGCTTTCTTGAGGTCTTTAACTTTGGTGTGTAACAGAAGTTCATTTGACAATAAAAACCTATTTCCTATAATATGAGAGCTTATTTAGGCTACATTTGCAACTCATGCTAAATCTTACTTGACCTCTAGAATCCAATCTTCATTTTCTGAAAGTTAAAGACTTCTATTACCTAACTATGTCTCTAACTGAAAATACTGCTTAATTTTATCGACCCTACTCGACGTAGGTCGGCCTATTCAAGTGCACCCATTAGTATTTCAAATACACATTTCTCCACAGGTTTCCCTTATCATACTATACAGTATCATGCTTACATATTAAGCAACTAATAAGACACACATCATTTGAAGAATATGATTTGTCCATAGTAACCAAGGACTAAAGCTTAAATGTTGGTATCACCGTTGGCTGATACATCATGAAGAATGCAATGATTTGGTATGGGTTTGTAAGTGTGGAAGTAGGGTTGTTTCACAGTATTTATGAAGACATGTGCTCACTCTGGTCTCTCCGTAGTGCTGGTTATAACGGTGCACAAGGCTGATGATCTTGCGGGAGATGTCGTTCAGGTAGAATATGGGTGGATATGTGTCCAGACAGGTGGCATGAAACTGGTTACTGTCTTTCATGGTCAGCTCCCCAAACACTGCAAAGTTTCGCTGACGAATAGCCCCGATCATCTGCTCCATACGACCAGGCACCACAACATCTGCCCGGTACTGGGGTAGGCAGTATGACAGGTGAATGTCTTTATACTTGATATATATTTATAGTATATGACATTGTCCTCACTTGTAATCCAGTGCTATGAAAAGAACAATTTGCAACTCCGCCAGGACCAAACAGAAATTAAAACACATTTGTACCTTAAGAAGGGGGCTTGTCTCCACGCTTGTGTGCATACCAGATGTGCTCCCTACAGACTTCTGCTCAGCGCTCACCTGGGAAGAAAGCTCTCTACATCAGATACACAAAGCATGCAGTAAAACTAGTATAAGTGATGCATGTGATGAGGCCATTGTTGACTCTCTCATCATAATCTGATTGCAAGTGATCCCAGAGGATGCACAAACAGCACACGTAAACAGCGATCTTTCTTGGTTGACCACTTGTGATCTATTCACCCAACATGGATGTTCATAGCAGGTGTAAAGAGAGCTTGTGTTCTTTACAAAATCTGAGGTTGAATTCCAAACTCACCACTAGAATCAATACTCTGACCTCTGGCCAATACGACTCAGATTCCACTTGTTCAGCGATACTATCTTTCCCGTCTGAACGCTCACCCAATTTCCACTGGACAAATCCACCGTACAGACTCCTGCATGCACTGCCAGAGCCCTGCCGCGCCACCGCAGATAGCTCGCCCTCAACCCCGAACAACTGCGACAGCGTGTACACTGCAACACACCGGAGCAGGACATCCTGTATCAATCCTCCAGGACAGGGCACACAGTACAAACCATATTATTTTCCTTTAAAGGTCCAGTGTGTCATTTTTGGGGCAGGTGATCTATTGACAGAAATGCAACATAATGTACATAACTGTGTGTTCAGAGGTGTATAAAGACCTCACATAATGAAGCATTATATGATTTCATTACCTTTATGGGGTCATATGGCGCTAATACATGTTTTTCTGTGTCTTTGGTGTGTTATTAGTTGCCCATGCATGTATTAGACACACAACATTGCAAAAATCTAAGTGTCAGAACAAAAGATGCATTCGATCTAAAAGCGAATGCTCACCCAGACCTGGCTGATATGCATCATGTAACCACACCCCCACAAATCTTGACAGTACGTGTTATGATTTGACTACGCAAGTAGGGAGTACCTGTCAGTACAATTTTCCAAATATGGTAAGAGGCATTACATTTCCGTCTGACGCTTACAGTATTAGACCAATCGCTATGCACTGGTGAACTGGCCAATGATAGCACACCTCACTTTTCAGAGCGATGAGTTTTGTAAAATATCAGCACGTTTCAGAGAAGCGGGGCAAATAGGAGATATGGAAAAAATACAGTGTTTTTTAACCTTAAAGTGTGTATACACATTACATTACATCTAGACCAAACAATAAAATTTGTTTTGGCCTTGTCATATGACTCCTTTATGAGCTTATTTCTATATACATACAGATAAAGCATACAGGTCTGCTTGCATGGAATGTTTTTGCCATGTCGTTTCTGAAGAAGCCCTAAACGGCCCTACAGAACAAGTTTCGTGAGTATGGTATCTCGTTCGGAAAAGAAGCGTAAACGTGATGACATCTTAATCGTCTATCAGCCTCTGTAGTGCTTCGAAAGGGAGGGGTGAGGGGTGGAGTTAGCCGTTGGTTGGAATTCGCAATTTCAACACTAGATGCCGCAAAAAAAAAAAAAATCACACAATGGTTCTTTAATCACAAGTACACACATGGGTGAATTTCTCACTGCTTTGGTTTACCTGTACATGGTTTATTATTTAAAAGTAACGTATACAGATTGGAGTAAGCACTGTGTATGTTCATGGTGAAATGTCCAATAGCTCAAAAAGGTCTGCGCAACAAGAAGTGACTCATGGCACATTTTACTTACCCAGACAGGCATAGCCAGATGCAGAGGAGGCCAGGCCAGCGGCGGTGGGAAAGTTATTCTCGGAGCAGATATGGACCTTATAGGACATGCTGGTGACCTCTGAAGCGGGATTGTCTGCATTCCGTCTCTTGCGAGCTAACCGTCTAACTTTTGAATTAAAACATGAAGACATAAATGACATGTTTTGATATAAATCCAAAGATATTATAATGCTCTGACAGCCAGGCACATACTCTCTCGCAGACATGACTGCAGTCTGGGGTGGCTAATATCCTCCTCTTTGCCATTGAGCCAGATGCGGTCTTCCCGGAAACCTCTGCTGCATGCGATTGTTGTGGTTGTTTTGAGCTACGAAAGAGTCCGAAAATAGCATTACATCAACCTCACAATGTCTAAAGAGCCGTGATGGAGACAGACGCTCAAAGAGTTGTGAGGAATATTATTTACATGGTCCTGATGCAGAGTAACACTGAGTGATGAATTGATTGGCAGAATAAGATCTTCATCACGTTTCCCCCCTGATTTAATGTAAAACAAAAATGTAAGTAAACAAACAAATCTTCACACGTTCATACACACCTATTGGAGGAGATACTTAATCAAAAAACACATTGAGAACAAAATACATCAACACAGTTTGAAGGCTGCAGAAATAATAAGTAAAAGTACATTATTGTTTCGGTTTAGCTCTTACGTCATAATTTAATTTAAAGGACATGATTACTCACAATATTTAATGACCGCGATGTTTACAGGTGCCGTGCAAGTGACAGTTTGGTGATCGTTATCCGACATAGTCGTTTGTTGTTGTTATTTGTTTATAGAAAAGCTGATTAACAAAAGCAGACAATTACTTTAATTCAGCGTTAAGTCGTGAAGGCACTAAACACTACCGACAACGTGAGTGTGTCAAACTCTCAGAAAGCTGGTAAAAACACTAACCTCAGTTTGGATTGGTCAATGCCCAATGGGAGGCTCGTTCTTGACCAATCAGAGCGATCGCTGTACAAGTCTTTTACATGACCAACCAATGAATGAGGTCGGACCATGATCATACGAATAAAGAGACAGATCATTCGCGCATGCTCAGTAGCTCTAATTTATACCAAAGACTACAACATTGAAAAGACATCGCAGTATGAATGGGGAAAAGTGCAGCTGTAGTCCCGCTTTCGGGGAAAGGCTACTCTGGGGTGAGGCTTTATGCACAAACAAGAGTAGACAAATATGATAATTTGGCTTTAGATTCATAATATCTAAGATAAGTGCAGTAGTAAAGTTTTGAGGTGTATGATTTGTGATCAGAAACTCGGTTATTATGTCTTCACCTCATCAATGTTTAATAACATCCTTCTTAACTTTCAACACTGATTTATTGGATGGCCATACATCTGATGTGATGTTCATTTACAAGGTGCGAAGTGCTTCACAATGATCTCCAGGACATCTTACAAACAAACGAGAGTGAAGAACACATATTGTTCGTATGTGTCGTAATTGAGTTTGGCCAAAGATTACGATGATTTAACAACATTCTCACAAGTAGGTGACGTCAGCAAGCGTTTTTCTCCCATGGGTGCCTGGTGTTTGTCCAAGTTTTACTTTTTTTAATTAAGTTTGGTTTTAGTAAGTTACAAGATGTTAGTTTTAGTACCAGTTAACGACGGGCGGGACCTTGATACCTGTTTCCACTTCGTGCACTTCTTCTCAGACTCACAAATTATTTCCATGGATGAAAAATCTATAACTGTTACATCATAACACAAGAGTGGCTTGTTTCCGTGTAAAACAGAATGTCAAATAAAAAATCCGAGGGCTTGTCTAGTGTTTTACACTGCATCTCATTTAGTTCTACAAAAAAATGGATGCATTAATTTAGAAGGATTTACCGCAACAGGCAATATGGAAATATAGTCCAGTTTGATTTCATGAGCATATTCAGAAAATTATCACAGAAGACAAAGTATATTGTGTGTTTAAAAGTACAATTCCGAGTTGATCTCTATCAACAACTGAAAGAAAACAACACAAAAATAGTTTTGTATAACAATCTGTGATTTCAATAATGTGTGGAATAATATACTAATTGTGAATTCTATACATTTTGAACAACATACGAGCTACATGAAAGGCAAATGACATTGTTTTGCAAAATATCATTCTACAATTTTGTTTAAGGCTTTTATTGTATGTAAACAGTTGCACACGTCTCCTCAAAAAGGACACAAAGCAGATTTTTCTGATCATTTCAATAACAATACAGAAAGGTCCTCAGTGTGCTCAAAAGTCAATAAAATGTAGCTGCGTTACTACAGTCAGGTGTGTTTGAGGCAAAGGGGAATAAAGAGAATTGCTAAACGTTTGAGAAATTTAAGAAAGTATTTAAATAAAGAGTGTCTGCACAGCCACAGATCAAAGTTCTTTGTCCGAGATTGTTTTGATCCTTGGTTGGCCAGTTGAAATTGTGCCCTGGTCAATATCAACACCAGAGTGACTCTTGACACCTTCCCGTCAATCGTCATCCTCTTCATCCGAGTCCATTACTCGCCGTCGATTAAACTAGAAACAAAACCCATCATTTTCACTTTGTGTTATCGTGCATTTTGTAAAATAAAATAGTTCATAGATTTGAGAGCTTGGGTTTTTACAGTCTAAAAGATTTCAATACAATCTTACCTTTACAGTTGTTTTCTTGTCTGTCTGCTGACTAACTTTTTCAAGGATCTCTATTAAATCAGCGTCTGTAATCTAAACATACAACACTCATATAACCATCCTTTACAATCACATTGTAACCGAAAACATCATCATGTTTTTACCTTTCCTCCAAGCTGTCCAAAGCGAGCCATCTGTATCAGGTAATTTTCCACTGCTTTTGCTTTATCTGGCTTTACAAGAGCTAAATTACTCACTAAAGAAAAAAGATAATGTTATTGCACTACAAAAAAACAACATAGTGACAAGTAAGCATACTGTAAAAATAAACAATATCCTATTGTGTCCTTAAAACTGTTTTAAGTGCTTCAAAACTCATTCTATCCCATAATAGTGTTATTGGTGGAACAAACTAAATAAATCTCAGTGGTTCTTCCAGGAATTTAAGATTCTTGAATAACCCCATATTCAGTTGTGAAGTTCTGGGGTCACCTTGATTTGGCAGCACTTGATGTTCCTGGCATCTTTCTGAAACCTAACTAATGTTTCACTTGCATGGAGATTTCCCTGAACCCCATGATGTGGGTTCATAGCAACAGCTTCCAAATGCGAACACCACACGTAGAATGATCTCCTGACCTTTAACATGCTTAATTTAGAAATAAATGATTTAAGGAAAAGCCCAAACCTGTGAATATGAGTCAATCTGATTGGTTGACAAATGTTCTATTGGTATACATTAACTTAATACATTAGGTAAATGCAAACCATGAAGGTGTTCCAGGTGTGCTGACCGCATTACAGTTCCATATCATTTCAACAGAAAGGTTATTATGTAGCCTACAGGCCATTACCGCACACAGCACCCTGCTCTTGATCTGATGTTTATAATGTCTTTATAATGTATAAAACTTTTCGTTTCAATAAACAGAGCATTTCAAATACTATGTGGTGTGTGGTAACTAGGACTCGGTACGTATCTCAATGCAGGCCACACGATAAGATACACATCAAGATATTTTAAACAAAATAAAAATAAAACTGAAATTCAAATAACATTTATTTAACAAAACGAACAACTCCAGAAAGATTTTTTTGTTGCACATACAACTTCATGAAGAATTTTAACTTTTTAAGGCTCAACTGAACCTTCTATACTGCAGGTTTGCCCATCAAAGAAATGTATACAGGTTTGGAACAATTTGAGGTTGATTAAATGATGACAGAATTTTCATTTTTAGGTGAACTATCCCCTTAAGTGCTCAGATCCATCGTTATCGGGAAATGGAGCCCATATGTAATGTGTCTGTTTGATTGTTTTAAAATACATTTAGAAGATGTTAGATTTGATGTAACAACATGCGGAAATTGCAAAGCAGTCTAGTACTTTTCCATTATAATTAAAATAGAGGTCTTGTTAACACTGATCCTCAAAAACTGTCCAGACTTTCAAGTGCATTTATTTATATTTTCCATACAAACATTCCAAATTATTAAGCAATCAAGCTACACATGTTGCTAAAATGCATATAGATAGACTTAGGTTTAGGCTGGAGGTTGTAATGACTTACTACTTTTTTTTTGCTTTCTGCATGTTCACCCCCATTTTGAGGATCTAAAAAATTCTAAAACTCTCTCCCTCCGTCTCTATTTTACGGATCCATGCAATGCTGCGAGAAACAAAACCATCATTTTTGTAGACTCTGTAAACGGTTAGAAATGTGTTGATGAAGTTATCGAAATGAATCATTAGAAACATAGGGTTGTCTAAATAACGTGTGAATGTACTTACACCTGGCACGTGCAGACTGATCTAAGACTTGAGCCAGTATGGAGTTTCTCATTTCAGTCTCTCTGTGGAAATTCACAATAATAATATTATATTATAAATACAAATGATATGGGAAAGTGCAGAATTTGTGTCAAATAAATATATTTCCTACCTTTGCTTGGCTTCTTGCTGTCCCTGCTGGTCATTGGAAGGGTCCTACAAGGAGAGTTAAATAAAATATTTAAAATAGTGCTTAATATCTCTTTAAAATATCGAAAATTCTATTAAGTTTTTCTGTTTTGACTAAACAGGGACCCAATTAGAGTAACGTTACAATTGTACAGTGAAAAACAAAATACATAATTGTTTCTGAAAGACAATGACAAAACACTGCAGCAAATTGGATTATAAAGCTGTGAACGTGTGGCGCTATTCTCTAGAATCCGTTAGCTATATGGCTAAAATCAGCTGTTGGCTAACATGCACAACATGGCAGTAAAAACGATACGAAACGAAATATATAAACTTCCAAATGAATTTTAGGGCAGTTCAGACAAAACAATTCAGTCATTTAGTGTCAAAATATAGAATATTCACTGGGCCTTGCATGTGCTCTTCTATATTTTACTGGGTATGCAGAAAGCAATCATCTTGATATTTCTCTTACCCCATGTTTCGCCTGGAGTTCGGCCATACGTTGCCGTCTAATAGCTTCCAACTCTTCATCGGCCATTATGTTGAAATAAACAGCGAGATTTCAGAGAGAAATAAAAGTCAATACCGGCTCGATGTACGTGCGTTGCTCTGCTGCTCTAGTCTGGCGAGGCGAGGTTCAAGTGCCACTGCTGAGAGCATGACAGACCGCGCTAATCTACACCAGATCGATCGATCAATCAGTTCATTTTTATTTATGTTTTATATGACGGTTTCACAAAACCCTTATTTTACTGTTTTTTTTCAATACTGATAATTGCGCGTCAAACTTAATTCATGCAATTTGATCAATTATCAATATCAAGTCAACTAAATTATTTCAAGTCTAATTATTGAGCTTCTAAGTTAACAGAGACGGCACGTTTTGTACTCCACGTAGACTGTAAAACGTTCAAATCGGTTGAGGACTTCAGAAAAACACGAAGCGCCATAGTTCACGTATTTTCAGCACATTTTGTGCCCTGACCAATGTGGCGAACTTTCTGCCGCACGCAGCATCGGGCCAAAGCGCTCAATGCGGAAGGCACGCCCCACATACAGTCACATCCTCGCGCGAACGCAGCCCCACTCTCGCGAGGTGATCGTTGCTAAGAAACTGTTGTTGTTGGGGAGGGTAGCGTCGTTTGAGGCTACAAGCTTTCTAATGTTTGCACTTACGCTGTAAATATAATCTCGAACAATGGTGAGTAAGTTACGTGTCAGAAAAATTGCATAATGTGGTAATATGTCGTTGTTAAACTGTCCCGGCAGCAATGATTAACTCTATTTGCTGTTCCCGCAAGAGCACGCTTCATTTAAGTTTCTGTGACTAAATACGTTAAAGTATTTCTGTATCAAACAAAGTCAAGTAAAAAACAAAGAGTTAAGCTCAGGTGTTATTCCGTGTAGGCCATGTTGACATAAAGGGAAGACAGGCTATTTCCAAAGAACAATCTGTTTATTTAACTGACACATGTTAACATTACTACGACTATGTGCTTTATATTGCAGCCACCTAAGAGAAAAGCGTCCACCAAGTCATCAAAGGGAAAAACCCCTACTGTGGTGGATGGCGTGTCAACAGATGAGATGTCCAAAGAGCAGGTTTGGTTTCATTTACACGACAATACTGCAGTTATATATCTAATGTTACTGTTTATCCACCTTTTTCTTCATGGAGGGCACCATTAGCACAAGTGACTTCCTGTTGGATGCTCTGCACTTCCGTTTAGTATTTGTCATTAGTTAGAGAACGTAACTGATAATGGTTAATCATTAAGTTTATGGAAGATTTTTCACAACAGCCACTAAAGTAAAAAAAAACACGAACATATCTGTTACCATGTGACACCATATGGCCGGAATGTAAATAATGGTTTCATATTAAAGTTGTGCTGAATTAAACAAATCATATTCACATTGGATGATGCAGCTAGCCTAACACACATATTTAAAAGTATTTTCTATATGTTTAGCCTGGTTGGCAGTGTAGCTCTACCAATAAAGTCACATTTAACTAGCTGTATCGCTACATGACACACCAGAACCAGCCACCGTACTGTGTTATTATATAAAAGAACACAAACAATGTGATCAGGTCTATTTCTAGCTGATGTGGAAAAAAAATCTTATGAATCTCATGAAAAATGAGTTATGACTCCCCCGTTTCTGGTTAGGACACCAATTGTGCCACCTCCGCTTTAAGAAATGTAAACTGTTGATGTCTGTGGCAAAGAATTTGTCCAATATTAATGCTGCGTAAAATGACGCCATTACATCTTGAGCTCATAATGTAATGTTGCAAAACTGAGAAAATACACACTGTTCGTAAATCATGTTAGTTGCATAACATTTATTGCTACTTTGTTTTATCGAAGTCATACAAATTTGTTGAGGTGAATTGTATTTAAAATCGGTGTTATCCAGCTGTGTTATTACAGTTTGGGGCAGTTCTAGTGCTCCGTGTGTGTGTTCACGACTGGCAGTGTGTGTGTTCACTTCTCACTGGATGGGTTAAATACAGAGGTCACATTTCGGTTATGGGTCACCATAACTTTTTCACTTATCCAGCCTTATGCATTAAATTGCTGGTGGACAATCACAGTAGCATCGTTATACCCTCAATGGTGTTCATGTATCTTTAAACATATACTAGAAAGCACTTCTCCATTTTGCTAGGCTGCGTTACAGTTGACAGTGTCAAAACTCGTAAAGATCAACAGAGGATGGTCATCTGTCTCCTGAAAGAATGTGACCGTACATAGAGGGTGATTAGATTAACTTTACATTTGTGTATTTTGAGACACAACAATGCAATTGCAAGCTGTTTTCAGTTTTGACTGCTCTTTTAGTCTAGGACTAGTGTTACACCTTTTACACCCCAAGTGGTTCCCAAATCCCTAGTATGAGATCTCAGTATGAGTGTCAGATGAGGAAAACCTACAAAATGCACAGTAGGGGTCTTCCAGAACTGGTTTGGAAACCCCTCTCTATGGATTTTTGCAGCCAAGCATAGAAGTGATTGTGTGACAAAGAAAATCATTCCTTTGTGTACTTTTGAGAGAAAATACTATTTGTTGGTTGAGTTGCTTTTCAAAGTTGCACAGACGTAATAGAAGGCCAGTTTAAGAGCATTCAAGCTAAATTGGTAGTTCCTAACTAATGAGATTAAGCGACGATCCAGAAGTCTTTATGATGGGGAAGACACATGCAGTTTCTGCCAATCTCATATTAATCTTCAGTTCCTATACAGTAGTATTGCATACGTCGTATCTTTGTAGAGTAATTCGCTTGATCAGATTTATAAAAGACAGATACAGCTGTACCATTATTTCCGGAAAAACACGAGCTGCTGGAGGCGTGCAATGGGACAGAACTACAGCACGAGCACACAATAACATTTCATCATCGCATTATCCCCTTCGGGTTTTTTACATTATGTATAAAAAAAATTCGACTCAAGTTTTTTGCATGCTTGACCCAGAGCCAAAACGTGTTAGGTTGTGCCCCACTCCCCCTACTCTGAACACTTTAATTGTATACACTATCATTTACAATCAAACACAGATGGCCTGTGCTGACAGTCATCATTCCTTGTTTTCTTCATTTCATCTCTCCATCGTAAACATCATAAAATACTTAGTTGGAGGAGCACATTGTCCGTCTGCGAGAGGAGCTTGACAGAGAACGAGAGGAACGTAACTATTTTCAACTGGAGAGAGACAAAATCCACACATTTTGGGAAATCACCAAAAGACATTTGGAAGAGAAGAAGTGTGAGCTGAGGAACAGAGATCGTGAGATGGAGGAGACTGAAGAGCGTCACCAAGTAGAGATTAAGGTCTTGTGATGACAGCTGTTTAATTTCCCTTCAAGAAAATGAGTTTAGGACTCGCTGTCTAAACGTAATGGTGTGTGATATGTTTGTGACATATGTCTTTTAGGTATATAAGCAGAAAGTGAAGCACCTCCTCTATGAACAGCAGAACAGCCTGTCAGAGCTGAAAACTGAAGGTGTTGTCAACACCAAACTGCTGCAGAAGGAACATGCTGACCTCGAGACACAACTTCACAAGGATCTGCGCAGTTTCAAAGTGGAACAGAAGGATCGTGAGCTTTCCAGTGAGAATGTGCTCAAAAGCCTTCAACTGGTATGCAAATATTTGGAATACACTTTACTAAACTGTAGAATAATACTGATGATACGCAAATGTATCTGCCTATTAATCTGCCTAACCTTCAGAATCTGTGGCATTTTAAATTTTGGTGGGCTGTCCACTTGTTTTAAGCACCGTGTAAAAGATCTGGGTGTTATTTTTGATGAACACTTGAAGTTTGGGACTTAGGTTAAGACTTTTCTTTCATTTAAAAATCTTGAGAAAGTCATTCATGCTTTCATTACGTCCAGACTTGACTATTGTAACTCACTATTTTTTTGGAATTTGTCAATCTTCTATGTCCCAACTACAACTGGTCCAAAATGCGGCAGCTAGACTTTTAACTGGGACTCATAACGTGCTCATATCACTCCTGTTTTAAGATCGCTGCATTGGTCGCCTGTGCGCTACAGAGTAGATTTTAAAATTTAGCTTACTGTTTTTAAATCGCTAAATGGTCTGAGTCCCCCCTCATTTCTGATATACTGGTTGAGGGAAAGATCTCTTGTAGATCTCTGCGGTCTTCTAACAATCAGACTTTGTCTATTCCCAAGATGAATCAAAAGCACAGGGGATTCCGAGCCTTCTCTTTTGTTACCCCTCAACTTTGCCATTACAATAAAACAGAATCCGTCTGTCTCTTCCTTTAAGACTAGGCGAAAGACGTATCTCTTTGATAAGGCTTTTTATAGTTAATTGTTATCTTTGTGTTTTTGGTATATTTTCTACAAAGTTTTATTGTAATTTTTTTATTTTCTGTATTATTCCTTTATATGCTTTTTTGTCTCTTTTGGTGTTAAAGCCCATTGGTCAACCTCTGGTTGAAATTAATAGTGCTACAGAAATAAAATGCCATTGCCATAATAGTAATAGCAGTACTTCTGATTTATGTCCGTCGCTATTCCAACAGAAACATGACGAAGTAACAACTGATCTGAGAAATGATTTTGCTAGACAAGTACGAGGTAAGATCTTTTATTTTTCAAATATTCTAGGCAAGGTTCTTTTGTCTGTAAACAGCAATTATTTAGAAGGAGCTGACTACTGAAAACCACAGGCCAGCTACAGTATGTTGTAAGTTAAATGAACAATTAAAGGTCTAACATGTCATACAGGTGTTTGAAGACCTTACATAATGAAGCATAGTTTTTACTACCTTAAAAGGAGTTATTTCTATTTACATATCATGCTTCACAAATCTTATCTAAAAAAAACGTTGATATGCTTTTGGTATACATCAACAAAAAGTGAAAATTTGTCTTCTCATGTCATTACAAACCTCTATGACTTTGTCTTTTTCTTTTTGCAAAATAACGATTCACATGGGTAGTTGACAAATAAACTGCACATGTGTAGAAGACAAGAATGTAGGACAGCAAAATTCTGTCTGGTTATAAGCGGTGTGTGGACGAACCCAAGTGCAGGCAGAGGAAGGGTCAACCAAACTTAAATTAAATAAAAAAAAAACCCACAATGGTGAACACGACAAATAAAATATAAATACAAATCAAAACTTCCCACAAGGGGGAAAGGTCCAAGAAATATAAATAATCTGTGACAACACCTAGAACAATTGCACTCGGGTTCGGATCGCAGCAATCTTGCCCAGTCTGCCAACAACCTAAATCAATATTTTTAACTGATTGGACAGCTGTAATCTAAAATGTCACATTTATCCCATCACTGGCGTATTCTTTGTTTTATTTCTTATGGGCCAGTGAGGTCCTTTTTTGTTCACGCT
Source organism: Barbatula barbatula (assembly GCF_947034865.1). Lineage (NCBI taxonomy): Eukaryota > Metazoa > Chordata > Actinopteri > Cypriniformes > Nemacheilidae > Barbatula > Barbatula barbatula. The sequence goes on from NC_136773.1 coordinate 1,807,348, forward strand.
AAAGTCAATTTAAAAGACAATTAAAATCTCTGACCAATCAGGCTGCAGCCTACGCAAGCCTGAGTGTTAATCCGCTCCTGACTGTAGTGCTTCGAAAGGGTGGGGGTGTGGTGTGTGGTGGAGTGAGCCTCAGTGCTTGATTCTGCTAGATCTTACTGCATGTTCCTTTAATAATCATTTTTGCTTTCATACTATATGACACCATGAATGGTTTATTTGTCAACTACCCATATACAGGTTTTGAACGACATGAGGATTACTATCTTAATTACTTTAAGTAGTTGTTACCTTATAACTTACTCACTCTTATGCCATTCTTGGTGTGTATGACCTCCTTTCTTCAGTAGTCGATTATCATTTACCAGTGAACAGTTCCTTGGACAGTCATCAGCCACTGCAACAAACAATACAGATTTGGCTGCAATCTAGGTTTTTTGTTGTAGTTCTTGGAAATCTGACTTCATGTTAAATTTAATAAGTGATGATAAAATTTAAAATTCATTAAAATTGTTATCACAGAAATTGGATGTAAATATGAGAAAAAGATGCAGATGCTGCGTCAGGAGGAAGAACAGAAACGCAAGACTGAGGTTCATGAGATTGAGGAGCGAAAGAACAGCCACATTAACACAATGATGGAGAACCACGAGAAAGCTTTCAGAGACATGAGAAACTACTTCAGTGATAACATCCGCAAGAATCTGAACCTCATCACTTCACTCAAGGTGTGATCAAAACACATTTCACACTACTGGACACTTAAACAAATTAGTTTCACGGTTGCATGAAAACCCTTAAAGGGATACTCCACTCAAACATTCTTTCAAGAATGGGCTCTGTGCACAGGCATAGTGATGAACTTCCAATGTCGTCAAATGTCGGGATATCAATTTCCAGTTTAATCTCTAAAACGATTTTACACACCTAAACAACGAGAACGGTTTGCTTTCCTATATTCATCAAAATATAAAATTTTGTGTTCAACAGTACAATAAAAAGATACAATATTTTTCTACTATGGTAGTCAGTGGTGTCCCAGAAATGTCACTAGAACAGGTAGATAGATTTTTTACATCTTAATATATAGTATACGCTCACCTAAAAGATTATTAGGAACACCTGTTCAATTTCTCATTATTGCAATTATCTAATCAACCAATCACATGGCAGTTGCTTCAATTCATTTAGGGGTGTGGTCCTGGTCAAGACAATCTCCTGAACTCCAAACTGAATGTCAGAATGAGAAAGAAAGGTGATTTAAGCTATTTTGAGCGTGGCATGGTTGTTGGTGCCAGACGGGCCGGTCTGAATATTTCACAATCTGCTCAGTTACTGGGATTTTCACGCACAACCATTTCTAGGGTTTACAAAGATTGGTGTGAAAAGGGAAAAACATCCAGTATGCGGCAGTCCTGTGGGCGAAAATGCCTTGTTGATGCTAGAGGTCAGAGGAGAATGGGCTGACTGATTCAAGTTGATAGTAGAGCAACTTTGACTGAAATATCCACTCGTTACAACCGAGGTATGCAGCAAAGCATTTGTGAAGCGTGTTTATCAACACGCACAACCTTGAAGCGGATGGGCTACAACAGCAGAAGACCCCACCGGGTACCACTCATCTCCACTACAAATAGAAAAAGAGGCTACAATTTGCACGAGCTCACCAAAATTGGACAGTTGAAGACTGGAAAAATGTTGCCTGGTCTGATGAGTCTCGATTTCTGTTGAGACATTCAGATGGTAGAGTCAGAATTTGGCGTAAACAGAATGAGAACATGGATCCATCATGCCTCGTTACCAATGTGCAGGTGGTGGTGGTGTAATGGTGTGGGCGATGTTTTCTTGGCACACTTTAGGCCCCTTAGTGCCAATTGGGCATCGTTTAAATGCCACAGGCTACCTAAGCACTGTTTCTGACCATGTCCATCCCTTTATGACCACCATGTACCCATCCTCTGATGGCTACTTCCAGCAAGATAATGCACCATGTCACAAAGCTCGAATCATTTCAAATTGGTTTCTTGAACATGACAATGAGTTCACTGTACTAAAATGGCCCCCACAGTCACCAGATCTCAACCCAATAGAGCATCTTTGGGATGTGGTGGAACGGGAGCTTCGTGCCCTGGATATGCATCCCACAAATCTCCATCAACTTCAAGATGCTATTCTATCAATATGGGCCAACATTTCTAAAGAATGCTTTCAGCACCTTGTTGAATCAATGCCACATAGAACTAACAGAGCCTCTATCACACTACTACGCTCTCTAAGATCTCAAAACTAAATCCACCAAAGGGGGTCGAGCTTTCTCATAAGTGGCACCTAAACTCTTGAACAGCCTTCCCGACGCTATTCTAGGATCAGACACACTCTCCCAATTTAAATCTAATTAAAGACACATCTTTTCAGTCAAGCATTCACTTAATGTAAAATATGCTAAACAAACCACCGGGAGACTGCTGACATTAGATATTATTTACTAGAATCATTTAATTATATTTAACATGTACTGTGTTAAATTGTGTTTTTCAGTTTTTCTTATTTCCCCCGTAAAGCTGCTTTGGAACAATGCACAGTGTGAAATACGCTATATAAATAAAATTTAATTTAATTAAGAGAATTAGACCTTTCCTGTCCGAGCATGCTACGCAAGTCTTAGTCCAGGCTCTTATTCTGTCCAGACTGGACTTTTTCAATGCGCTACTGGCTGGACTTCCAGCTTGCACAACCAAACCTCTACAGATGATCCAAAATGCAGTGGCAAGAGTGTACTTTAATGAACCAAAGAGAGCTCACTCCTCGCATCAAATTCAAAGCTCTGCTCTTGGCCTAGAGAACTACCACAGGATCGACATATATTCACTCGCTAATACAGACTTGTGTACCGCCAGATCCCTATGCTCTGCAAATAAATGACGTCTTGTAGTGCCATCCCAAAAAATCACTCTCACGTACGTTCTCTGGATCTGTTCCACATTTGTTGCACACAAGACAACTAGAGGCCAAGATGATATTCCACAGTGTAAACAGAAAGCAAGCCAGGAACTGCATTGGGTGATCACAGTGATGATGTCCCACTGGACAGGAGTGACTATCGGGTAAGGGGGATGATGTGAGAGACAGGGTTCAAACTGGTCAGGGCATCGCCCTTGGTATTTTGTGATCCTGGTCAATAAGTGACTTTGAAGTTAAAGCGGGTGAAGAATAAGGCCCTCCTTGCCAGCTGTGGATTAAGCCGTTTCGCTGACTGTAGGTTTTCTTGTGGTCTTTAAGAATAGTAAACTGGTGTTTAGTCCCCTCCAACCAACTGCCTTCATAGCTAGGAGCTCACGACTGCCCACGTCATCGTTGTGTTCAGCAGTGTTGATTTTGCGAGAGAAGTATGCACACGGTATAGTTTTGTCGGAGAGCCTTGGTGTTGAGATAACTGATAGCTGTGGTTAACCTTGTCTTTAGGTGGTTAAAAGCGTTGAGGACAAGAGGATTCCATTTTAGCTGCTTGATAGTCGACTTGACCATGGATGTGAGAGGTACTGAAGTTGCGGATAAAATGTTGATAGAAATTGTCAAATCATAGAAATCTCTGCATCTCTTTGACAGTTGCAGGCATAGCGACCCCTTCTGGAATAATGATGTAGCCAAGAAACGCTTTAGCGTACAAATGATTGTCAATTAGTCTTTTCAGCAATGCTCTGCATGTCATACATCTTCCTCATAGGTATCAGAATAGATAAGGATGTCATCTATGTACACAATGACCCAGCTGTGAAGCAAATCTCGAAACACATCATTAATGCAGGACTGGAAAATGGATGGACTGTTTGCAAAGCAGCAGCTCAACAAAAAGTACTTAAAATGACCAGTGGTAGTAGAGAAATCAGTCTTCCACTCATCCCCCTCCCTGATGCATATGAGGTATGAGATAGCTTTCCAGTAGCTCAGTAGTTAGAGCATGGCACTAGCAATGCCAAGGTGTTGGGTTCGTTCCCAGGGGATTGCACATACTTCGAAACAAATGTATAGTATACTGCAATGTAAGTCATTTTATATAAAAGCGTCTGCCAAAGCATAAATGTTAATGTACATGTTATAGGTGCTGCGAAGATCAAGCTTAGTTAAGTACTTGGCTGTGCGGTGTTGCTCAAGAGCAGCTTGTACCTGTGGTAAGGGATATCTGAACTTGACTGTTTTTTCATTAAAACCACGATAATTTATACATGGGTGCAATCCTCCATCCTTTTTTGGAAATAAAATACAATAGCTTTTTATTGTCATTGTAGTCAGAGCAAACTATGAGATTCTTAGTGCACCTCTCGCAAAACATGAAAAACACAAAAACATACAGTATATGTGCCAATTATACAAGGAGACAGACAAAATCAGTCATAAAGTGCAAAAAAGTGGCAGAGCAGCATATTTGGCTAATATAATCGACTAACAAATAAAGACAACATGTTAGGGATTGCCCCACTGATTGCTAGTTTGGATTTTATTGATCACCACAGCACTCCGGTAAGAGAGGGAAGGAGATATCATCAGGGTATTATTATTTATTGGCAGTTTTGACCACATACACTGTTGTGTATTGAGGTAGTTTCTGTAAACTCTTACAAATAAAGACGTACATTTCTAATAACAATATTCAACAATACTAGCACCCTCAATATAACATATTAACTAATAAATGCAGTGGCATAATACAGAGGCATCACATCGTGATATGGACCTGTAGCAGCCACAAGCATAACTGGTGTTATTAAATGTATATCAAGTAGGCCCCTATATCAAATAAAGTGCACACATTTGTCCGCTTAGCCACTATGCTAGCGGTTATAAACCCGAACATAAAACATGATAAAAGTTTGTAGCGTCTAACATCACCAACTCGAACAACAACCTTGATAAAATAACATGTAACATTATATGGTCTTAGACACTGTATATAACTTACATTGTCAAACACTTTACTGCCTGGCGAACTGCTGCACGTGAATGACAAGCGGATCCTCCGTTCACTTACCAGAGAATCGGGTCTTACGTAAAGTGCTCACATAAACTAAAGAGGCGTCTTATGTAAACTATGTTAAATTACAATAAACATTAATAAAATTCGCAACACAACAGGAGGAGCTTACGTGCAAGGAAATCTAAACGTACAAACTGAGCATAGATGTGTTTTAGTTTAGTTTAGTTTAGTTTGGTACAGATTTAATGCAGATAACTGGTTAAGATGGTTATGGCCCTGGGGTAAAAACTGTCTCTGATTCTGCTGGTATGTGTATATGGTTTGCTGACCTGTACCGCCTACCAGAGGGTAACAGTTCAAATATGCCATAGCCGGGGTGAGAGCAGTCTCTGATAATGCTTTGTGCCCTGCTAAGATAGCGTGCCGAGGCGACAGCCTCCAAGGGTGGCAACTGAGAGACGATAATTTTTTCCGCCGTTCTCATCACCTTTTGCTGGCTCTTTTTGGCAGCAGCAGAACAGCCTGCATACCAAAACTGTAATACATTAGGTCAACTCTGACTCAACTGTTGAGTGGTAAAAACTAATGAGCAAAATGTTACCAATGTTAGTTGCACCTGGAGTCATTCAAACCTGGTACGATAGTATTAAAGGCCGAACTAAAGTCGATGAAGAGCATCCTAACATAGCTCTGCCGACATTCCAGGTGATGCAGAGCTGAGTGGATGGCTAAAGTGATGTCATCTTCAGTAGCTCATTTAGCACTGTATGCAAACTGATGAAAATAGTGGGCTGTGCTATTGAATTAATACCCGACTAATACCCGACTGCCAGCCATGCAAACATAACAAAACACAACACAAAGTCCAGGCCTGATCGCCTCTGGTCATTCACTCCTGTCGCTCGTCCTTTTAGGCTCCCGAAGCTCCTCCGTGAGAGATGGGAGACCGGTTCATGCACAGCTGATGCTAGTTATCACTCACTAGCCCGGCCTCGTGCCTTTCCCGCACAGCTCTCGTCCCGCCCTGCTCACCACAATGTCCAAATACTGTTTTTCCTATTGTAGAAATTTCAAATGTGGTAACAATTTGCATATGCCAATGTGCACAAAAAAGCCTACTTGGGGGCCTTTTTTTAATCCCAAATCAAACACTTGAGTTTTATTACACACCATGTAAAACCTACTGAAGTCTGGATCTCGGCAACCTAAATGATGGGTGCAGCCATGGTTAAAGCTAAACTCTACAGAGCTGTGGACCTCCAGGAATTAAGTTTGACAAACATGTTTCGTTAACATCAGCGTCAAAAAAATATATGCATTTGCGATTGAGTGGAGTTATTACAATATTAATGAGAATCCGCACATAATAAATAAGGTAAATGTGGAGAGTTAGTCATGTCATTTTAAGGAATGAAATTTTTTTTTGTTTTAGATAGAAAACTTACACTATCTATCTAGCTATTTTAATCCCTATATATGACTTTTTAAGGATGAAATCATAAAATGTAGTGGGACTTACAGGGTTAATAAAAAACGGCTTGTAACTTTTACTTGACTAAACTGGTAAACAGATCTCGTTACATCCGCTTGTTGGAAATGGTTTATTAACTTTTTTTAAGGTAATCCACTAACCTAGCAAGCTGTTTCCTTTTTTAGGCATTTTGGGCTTTTTAATATTCAAATGTCCATGAGAAGTGAAATAAAAACGAAATATCAATCTGTTTCTGTGATGTGCATCGATTTGGATCATCTTTGGTATTTACATTAAAAGCATTTTTAGTAAAATTATCCAATGCACTGAGACTTTAAGGTTCACTTAAGAAAACCTTAAAGTCCCACTCCATTCAATACATTTATCACGTACAACTCATCTTTAAGCATGAATTCCCTATAACATTAAGTGTTACTAACTTTACTACACTGTCATATTTGCTTTCTATAAAATTTGTGCATTAATGCATATTATCTTATATTTATACATACACAATTCCAATCTGGTAGAGCATGGTTTTTAATGGCAAGATAATGGGTTGGGATTGCTGTCAATTGCACATGCTTTGATATTTTGAACCCATGATGCTGGTGTTGCTATTATGTGACCAAAAGATTTACCAGTCCTTTCTCCTTTCTTGTGCATCCAGGAAGATTTGAAGGAGATGAAAAAGAAGGAAGAGAGGAGAACTAAAGAGATGGCAATAGTGCTTCAGCAAAATAAGGAGCTTATTGAGTCTCAAGAGAGAGCGAAAGAGGAAGTTACAGGGCTCCAGAAACAACTCACCAACTATGATAGGGACAAAAGCACTCTGTCTGTATGTCTCATCTTTTACAATTTCACATTATAGTGCCTTGTAATTGAATTTGCCTCGCATAATATTAAATAATAAAGTAACATACAGATGTTAATGAATTATCTTCATACTGTATATGTAAAATTCTTTCTGTTCTTTGTGTTTTGCTGTCAGAGAATGAGAGCTTCTGTTAAAGTGTCTGACAAAGAAATGAAGGCCCTTAATTGGGAGCATGAGGTGTTGGAGCAGAGATTTACCATGGTAATTGGAAAAACCCTTCTAGACATCACTAAACCATCATTAGACCTTTCATACTAAGTCTGGAATAATGTCTAACAAGACAAATTTTTACAAAAAAGTCATTACTGTTATTCATGGGTTATGGGTTATGATGAGTTTACAAGAATATATCTTAAATAATAAGTAATACAACAGTGGGTTCTTTAAAGGTACTAAAATGTGTATTACACATGCATTACTCTCAGGGTTCTCGGAGATGTAAAACATATGGAAATTTAATTTCACCAGAACCTGTTAATACTTGAACGTCCTGATCTATTACAAGAACTCAAGTCAATTTATTGTCTGTGTAGGTTCAGTTGGAGCGAGATGAGCTGTACACGAAGTTCACTAAAGCCATTCTGGAGGTTCAGCAGAAGACTGGCTTTAAAAACCTCCTGCTGGAGCGCAAACTGAGTGCACTCAATGACACTTTAGAGAAGAAGGAAGCTCAGCTTGGCGAGGTGTTGGCTGCCTCCAACCTGGACCCAACTGCCCTCAATGTGGTCACAAGCAAGCTAGAGGTACAAACAGTATATGAGCACTTAATATGAAGTATGGATCTTTATTATTATAAATGAATATAAAAGAATGAGACAGAAACAAAATCTTTATTACTTTAGGAAGTTTTGGACTCCAAGAACCAGACTATCAAAGACTTGCAGTATGAAGTGGCACGAGTTTGCAAGGTAAGAAGCTGTTTCTGCTGTCTAAACATCTGATACTATCTTCATCCATGATAGGGAATCATCAGATCTATACAAAGAAAACTAAACAACACTGTAAAAGTGTAATTCTGGTAAAACCTGAATAAATAAATGCAGTGAGGGCAACTCATTTGTGTTTGTCAATTTAACATTGAACCAAAACTGTAGTTTGATTACCACTAACGCATCATAAGAATTTAGCATGCCACTGTCATATTGTATAATGCATGGGTTACATTGGCGTAGCTTGCCAGGTTGCCTGGGCCCATGGGCGCCGTATAGGGGGGAAAAGTTAGACTGACTGACAGGGGCCCCAACAAATAGGTAAAAACTAATTCTAATCATTTAGTATATTTAAAATAATAATAAAATGAAGGATGTCTTTTATTTAAAGTATTTTGGCAATAAAAGTTAAATATCCCCAAGTTAAACATCCATATTGACCGAGCACCCAGTGTGTCTGCATGAAATGGTTCGGTCCTGCTTTACCGCACTCATCATCAGTGATGGTGTTTAGTTGCAGAAAGTCGCGACGCGTCAGAACAGAGCGCATATGTTGCGTAGTAAAAAATCTGGTTTTCAAAAAAGGATAAGAAACAAAATTGAGAGAGCAAAGACAAAAGAAAGGGTGTCAATCTGTAACCCAGTTTTTCACCAAGAAAGGTGGGTAGCATTCAGTCTGTGAGTGGTATTAACCTGTTGTCCATAGTGAAATAAGCTAGCTAGCTGCAGGCTAGTGTCAGCCTACATTTCATAAACATTTAATCAGTGCAGGTAAACGTTCAGCAATATATTCATATTAAATAATTGTCCATGCCCATCTTAGCAGACTTAACAACAGATGAGTCAGCAGCACCCCAGTCTCCCCATAACTGCACCCCTCCCTGTCCCAGTGAAGAAGGTGAGCAACACAGTGTTAATGACTTACCCATAACAAAAAAGAAAGTGGAATATTTATTAATGACAGAAATCAAACAAAATTGTTTTTCTCACATAATGACCATTATGGCATAAAAAAGAACCTCTTGTCTGTATGCATTTAGAAACAATGAGTAGCTCACCTCAACCTGCATGTAGGTTACAGACAATATTAAAATAATCCAGTTTGATGTGTTCATTTAGACTGAATTTTGGCCATTAAATGACATCTATAGATACAGACCTTATTATTCCCACCATGAAGGGCAATTTATTTGAGAAGCTTGCACACACACACACACAAATCTATCATATCTAATGTATGTAATCAAGTGATGATAATACAGAACTATAGGTCATTTGGGTCAATGTTCTGTAATGTTAGTGTCATTTATTGGTATATATTTCCATTGTTCTTATTTGTACCATGTTAACTTACCTTTTAATTTGATGTCACTGGTACTGTTAGTTTTGTTATGACCATATCCCAAACCTAAAAAACCTATTGATTTAGTGATCACTTGATCTGTTTTGTAGCACTATAATAACCCTGATGTGGAAATTCCGTTTTACACGTCAACTTTATTATGTTGTTGGCATATATGTGCAGTTAAGTAAAAAAAAGCCCATGGGGCCCAAAATTCCTGGCGGCGCCCCTGCCTGGGCCCCCATTGGCTAAAAGATGTCACTAAGAATTTAAAAACACTCCAAAACAAATATACACCGTGATTATACATTTTAACATGTTAAAGGAGCAATATTCAACCAACAGCTCACTCCACCCCTCTCTTTCGAAGCAGTATGGTGGCTGCACATACTTAAAATGTCGTCATGTTTTCACTTCTTGCCGAACGAGATAACGTATTTAGGAAACACGCTCTGTAGAGCAGTTTGTCGTTTAGTGCTACTGTTGAAACAACATGGTGATTTCCATGCAAGCCGACCCCCAGTATATGCAGATAGAAACAGCTCATTCTAAGGAAAGAAAAACATTATGCTTCATTATGTAAGGGGTTTATAAACCTCTGAACACATAGTTATGTACATTATATTGAATTTCTGTTCATAGATCCTCCAAAAACTAAACACCGGACCTTTAAAGTAAATAATAGTAAAACTGGATGCAATATGTGCATTTATCAACTTTATGACCGTAAAGCTGATATTTAACTTGTTTAAAAGTATGTAACAGTATTTTGAATATGAATTAATTGTGTTTTGTAGTGAAGGATTCTAAGGATTTTTTTTACAGTCTACTCACGGGCAAGGAACCTCTTAGCTTTAAAATTTTTGTTGTTTACATTCACTGACAAACTATATTTCAAAAAGATTTAGGACACTTCAGTATTTGATCATTGTTTATAATCAAAATAGATGCATGGAGAGTTATTATATTCAGTTCAGTTATTATAAATAAAGTTAAAAATACAAATTAAAAATAAAATCTATTATAATAAAATCAGTATTAAAGTTAGCCACATAACATAACGTAATGACAGAACACTTCGCCCACTCCTTGCTCAAATGTCAAGCAATGCCTATGATGATATACATGTTTACAAAAAGCATGCACAATACAGTATATACTAGTATATTGATTAAAGCGTAATTGTTCCCTCTTCTTACACAGACCTATAATGACCTGCTGAGGACTTCTCAAGCAAAGCTGCGGGCATTTGGATTCCCTGTGGAAGAGCTCGGCTTTAAGCCACTGGAAAGCAGCATTTCTGGACGGACTCTCGGGCAGGTCCCTGCTGGCCGTTTTCTGCCTCAAATTAGCTAAAAGAAGGGAAAAAAGGCTAAGACTTGAAATGTAAAGCCTAAATGAAATAAATATATACTTACTGAAATAGAAGTATTGTTCAGAATGTTTTACTTGTTTGTGCTTGTGTGAGTTTTCTCATATAGATCAAGAAATGCTCTTAAGATTGCTTTAAAGGAGACCTGAAACAACCTCTTTAACAAGACCTCTGGTTTCAGCTCAAAATACATCACCGATCATTTGTTATACCATACCTTAAATGCCTACTTTTAAGTGGAAGCTGTGCTTGGGTTTAAGCATATACACTCACCTAAAGTATTATTAGAAACACCTGTTCAATTTCTCATTAATGCAATTATCTAATTAACCAATCACATGGCAGTTGCTTCAATGCATTTAGGGGTGTGGTCCTGGTCAAGACAATCTCCTGAACTCCAAACTGAATGTCAGAATGAGAAAGAAAGGTGATTTAAGCTATTTTGAGCGTTGGCATGGTTGTTGGTGCCAGACGGGCCGGTCTGAATATTTCACAATCTGCTCAGTTACTGGGATTTTCACGCTCAACCATTTCTAGGGTTTACAAAGAATGGTGTGAAAAGGGAAAAACATCCAGTATGCGGCAGTCCTGTGGGCGAAAATGCCTTGTTGATACTAGAGGTCAGAGGAGAATGGGCCGACTGATTCAAGCTGATAGAAGAGCAACTTTGACAGAAATATCCACTCGTTACAACCGAGGTATGCAGCAAAGCATTTGTGAAGCGTGTTTATCAACACGCACAACCTTGAGGCGGATGGGCTACAACAGCAGAAGACCCCACCGGGTACCACTCATCTCCACTACAAATAGAAAAAAGAGGCTACAATTTGCACGAGCTCACCAAAATTGGACAGTTGAAGACTGGAAAAATGTTGCCTGGTCTGATGAGTCTCGATTTCTGTTGAGACATTCAAGTGCTTTTTACAATTTTTATTGTTACAGCAATGTACAGATGTAGAAGAAAACATTGACTATAAGTAAAACATAAAAGGTTATGCAAGTCAAAACAGAGGTCAAATATCCGACATAAAATAAATTCCTATATGCAGTGTTAATGAAATAAGACCAGCCCCGGATTGGCTAATCGGGAGCACCGGGAGAATTCCCGGTGGGCCGGTCAGTTTTTTTGGCCGCGAGGGCCGGTATTGTCATGGCACGGTTGAAATGTGGCTTTCCCTAGGCTGCCTTCACTCACAGCAGCCCTAATCTTTTTATTTATTATTTTATCGCAGCCCCACTCTTTTTTATTTCATATTTATTCGCAGCCCAACTCAGAGCGCAGCCTGCAGGTTAATGCAGGTTAATGAGGACTCCCTGGCCCCGCCCCCGACAGCGCCACTGCAAGTTGGTCAAAATAAAAAAACGTCAGAAATAAAAATGGATGACAGAAAGCGCAAAGGCGGCGCTGAAAAGGCCAGAATAAAAAGCAAGAAAGCTCTGGAAACTGACGCGGCCAAATGTTCTAAGAAGACCACATTTTTTCTCAAAACAAATGAAGACGACGAGACGGCCGGTAAGCTAACGTTAAGGTATTTAGGAATAGGAGCACTGCAAGATGCTAGCGGCCGTGCAAAACAAAGTTGTCTCCAAACAATTCACATGTCTCAATAGTTGCAAGGTAGCTCATTGTTAGAGCACCCGTCCCACATTCGGACCGACGTCGATTCGAAGCCCGCGTTAATTAATGTTTTAGGGTTGTCCACGTTTCCTTGAAGCTACACTTATGCAGAGGAAAAAGAGATGAAACAATCATTAGAAATCATTGTGAAAAAAAGTCAGATAACAGTCAAATAGTTTTATTATTTAATTAATGTTCTCATATTTGTAAAAAATATTTGAAGTTGTAAAACAGACGTTTCATTAAAATAAATTATAGTGTCATTAGACAGTGCAATACATTTTATTTTAATCTTTTGTAATTTATATTTTTTTCCTTATTTCAATGTTTGGATATTTATGAACACTAATTCTTAAAGAAAATAGATTCTGATACTGTCCGGCTATTTACTGTTCTCATAAATCTTCACTGTGAAGCAAAACTTAGGCTACTGTATTTTCACTGAATGACAATGAATTCAAGGCTGTAGAGAACAGTGCGCTATTGCAGACTTAGGTTTTAATTATCATTATTTTAATATAGTCAGTCGTAAACTAAAGTGGGCCGGTCTAAGGGATGAAACTCCAGGGCTGAAAATGAGTCCCACTCCGGCCCTGAATAAGACTATAAAATTCTAGCAGCCCCCCCGGCCAGGGCAACAGTGCAAAACAGTATACAAATGGTGGATCTGCCCCCTGCACTTGATTTTGAAATTCTAGGTATTACCAACTGACCTGACGCCTGAGAGCGTAGTGCACGTGATGGACTGTAATACATGAGAAGTTCACTCAAGTAGTGAGGAGCTAAACCATGCAGGTCTTTATAGACAATAAGCAAGATTTTTAAGTTTATGCGATGCTTTATAGGTAACCAGTGCAAGGTTGACAGAACCGGGCTAATATGCTCATACTTTTTTGTACGTGTAAGAACTCGAGCTGACACATTTTGGACCAGTTGGAGTTTTTGTAATAGGCCTGCAGGGCAACCACCTAATAGTGCATTACAGTAATCTAGTCTTGATGTCATAAAGGCATGTATAAGCTTCTCTGCATCTGATGGTGACAGCATATGACGTAGTTTAGATATATTTTTAAGATTGAAAAACACAATTTTACAGGTGTTGGCGACCTGGTTCTCAAATGACAGAGTACTATCGAATAAAAAGCCAACATTCTTTGCTGAAAATTAGGGTTTTATGGAACATCCATCAATAGTTAAGCAGTATTCTTGGTTGTTACGTAGGGCGGTTTTCGGTCCGATAAGTAACACTTCAGTTTTGTCCGAGTTCAGTAATAAAAAATTGCTACTCATCCACTTTTTTATATCGACTATGCATTTCACTATTCGATGGAATTGCTGTTTCATGAGGCTTTGAGGAAATATAAAGTTGCGTATCATCAGCATAACAGTGAAAGCTTACTCCGTGTCGTTTATTATATCTCCTAGAGGTAACATGTATAATGCGAAGAGCATAGGCCCTAAGACTGAGCCCTGTGGTAGGGAGGAACATATTTGAGTTGAGACTACTTTTTCCAGAACTTTAGATAAGAAAGGTAGATTCGAAATAGGTATGTAGTTAACTAGTTCTCCAGGGTCGAGATGTTTTTTTTTGACAAGGGGCCTTATAACAGCCACCTTATATGCTTTAGGCACATGTCCTAGTGTCAGAGATAAGTTAATAATGCTAAGTAGACGACCTGTTTTTTCTAATATCTTGGATTTTCTTTGTGAAATAGTTGATAAATTCCTCACTGCTATGCTGGCATACAGAATCACAAGTCGCTGACGATATATTTTTGGTTAATTTAGCCACTGTATCAAATAAAAACCTAGGGTTATGCTGGTTTTCTTCTATTAGTGATGAAAGGTAGGCGGATCTAGACCATTCAGATAGTAGAGTCAGAATTTGGCATAAACAGAATGAGAACATGGATCCATCATGCCTTGTTACCACTGTGCAGGCTGGTGGTGGTGGTGTGTTGGTGTGGGGGATGTTTTCTTGGCACACTTTAGGCCCCTTAGTGCCAATTGGGCATCGTTTAAATGCCACGGCCTACCTGAGCATTGTTTCTGACCATGTCCATCCCTTTATAACCTCCATGTACCCATCCTCTGATGGCTACTTCCAGCAGGATAATTTAGATTAAATTAGATTAGATTCAACTTTATTGTCATTACACATATACAAGTACAGTGTAAAGAAATGTAGTTTAGGTCTAACCAGAAGTGCAGTTAGCAAGTGCAGGATATACAGTTAGAATAAATACAGAATACAATATGAGAGAATATAATACAGTGGGCATGGAGTATAAAAATATTTTGCAGTAGGTATGTTCTATGAAAATATGACCGTAGGTATATACTATGAACACTATATACAGATGGCTATATACTATGAACAATGTACAGGTGGCTATGAACAGATAATCATTTAGACTAAAATAGTGCAAGTGACTTAGGTATGCATAAATTATTGACATTGGCTATTAAAGTTGCAGTGCAATAGGTGAGTTAATGCAGTTGTTGAAGTTAATGCAGTTATTAAAGTTACGGTGGAGTATACGAGTTAATGCAGTTAATAGTTTGCAGTCCAGAAGATGAGTTAATGCAGTTTATAGGTTACAGAGCAGTAGATAAGTTAATGCAGTTATTGAAGTTACAGTGCAATAGATGAGTAGATGCAGTTAATAGTTACCGTGCAGTAGATTAGTTAATGCAGTTATTGAAGTTACAGTGCAATAGATGAGTAGATGCAGTTAATAGTTACCGTGCAGTAGATTAGTTAAAGCAGTTATTGAAGTTACAGTGCAATAGATGAGTAGCTGCAGTTAATAGTTACCGTGCAGTAGATTAGTTAATGCAGTTATTGAAGTTACCGTGCAATAGATGAGTAGATGCAGTTAATAGAATTACAGTGCAGTAGATAGGTTAGTGCAGTTATGGAAGTGGTCCATTAGTGCAAATGAGCATTCAGTTAAATATTCCTGGTGTGCAAGTGAGCAGTATAGAGTGCAAATGATGCTGTGTGTGTGTAAACAGTCCGGTAGAGCAGATACATGAAGTACTGGTGTGTACAGTTCAGTCAAGCATGGCAGCCCTGTAGTGCAATGTAAACAATGTTATAGCAGCATTGGAGTTAAAGGTAAGAGAGGTAGTGGAATCAGTGGGGGGCAGAGTTCAATAATGAAACAGCTCGGGGAAAAAAGCTGTTTCTTAGTCTGCTGGTTCTTGTCCGGAGGCACCGGAAGCGCCTACCGAAAGGCAGGAGAGTAAACAGTCTATGAGCATGGTGAGAGGAGTCCTTGAGAATGGTGCGAGCTCGACGCAAACAGCGTTTCTTCTGGATGTCCTCAATGGCAGAAAGTGTAGTCCCTGTGATGCGCTGGGCTGTTTTCACCACCCGCTGCAGTGCCTTGCGCTCAGCAACAGAACAGTTCCCGTACCAGACTGTGACTCAGTTGGTCAGGATGCTCTCTATCGTGCAGCGATAGAAGTTCACCAGGATAGTTGAAGACAGTTGGTTCTTCTTCAGTGTCCTCAGAAAGAAGAGACGCTGGTGAGCCTTCTTGACCAGGCATGATGTGTTGGTGGTCCAGGACAGGTCCTCCGAAATGTGAGTCCCCAAGAACTTAAAACTGGAAACACGTTCAACAGCCATCCCATTAATGTGGATGGGGTCGTGTGTGCCTCCTTTCGCCTTCCTGAAGTCCACGATGATCTCCTTTGTCTTGGAGGTGTTAAGGAGCAGGTTGTTGTCGGTGCACCATGTGGCCAGGTGCCGGACCTCCTCCCTGTATGCAGTCTCATCGTTGTTGCTGATGAGACCAATCACTGTTGTATCGTCTGCAAACTTGATGAAGGAGTTAGATCCGTTCACAGGCCTGCAGTTGAGTGTGAAAAGGGAGTAGAGAAAGGGGCTCAGTACGCAGCCCTGTGGTACACCAGTGTTGAGGGTGGTGGTGGTGGAGCAGATGGGGCCTAAACTAACAAGCTGAGGCCTGTTCGTCAGGAAGTCCATAATCCAGTTACAGGTAGGGTTGTTGATGTCTAGGTTTCCAAGTTTGACGATTAGCTTGGAAGGGATGACGGTATTGAAAGCAGAACTGAAGTCTACGAACAGCATACGGGCATAAGTGTCCTTTTTGTCCAGATGTGTGAGCACGGAGTGCAGCGCCATGGACACTGCATCATCTGTGCTCCTATTGTTGCGATAGGCAAATTGGTATGGGTCCAGTGTGGGTGGTAGAGAGTCCTTTAGGTGTGCCAGGACCAGCCGCTCAAAGCACTTCATGACAATGGGTGTGAGTGCTACAGGGCGGTAGTCGTTCAGGCACTTCGGGCTGGAATGTTTTGGAACGGGCACAATGGAGGTGGATTTAAAACATGCTGGAACCGCTGCTTGGGCGAGGGACAGGTTGAAGATATCCGTGAAGACCCCAGCGAGCTGCTCCGCTGCTCCGTCTGGGCCAGCAGCCTTGCACGCATTGATCCGGCTTAGTGCAGTGTAAACCTCTGTGGAATTTAGTGTGATGATCGGGTGGTCATTTGAGGGTGTGAGCTTGCTAGCGGTTTCCTTATTGTCTCTCTCAAAGGGAGCATAAAAGTCATTAAGCTCGTTCAGGAAGACGGCATCAGTGGCTATAGGGTTGGAGTGGTTGGGTTTGTAGTCCCTGCCGCATGCATTGAGGGTCAGAATTGGAAAAAATGCTCCTCTAGCTTCAACTTGTAGCAGTGCTTGGCCTTTTTGATGCCCCTCTTCAGATTTGCCCTGGAAGTACTATAGGCCTTGTTCTTTCAAACAAAATCTTTCAATTTGCTTGGGGGTCTTTTCACTCTTTGGGACCTCCTTAACTCAACATGAGAATCAAGTTTCCCTTCAGCACTTAACTCATCAGTATGAACTGACTCCTCATTAACATCATCCACTAAGTATGAGGCATCCTGTTGAATTACAGTCTCTTTAAGATCATCCACTAAGGATGAGACATCTTGTTCGATTACAGTCTCATGGCCCTCTTCCACATTTCCCTCAACAAATTCAGTGCCTTGCCAATCACCTTGGTGCATTTCAACTTCATGCTCATTCCACAAACTGTGAGACACAAAAGGTTCAGAGACTTCTAGCAACGCTGTAACTCTGGGGCATAAGGATTCAGATACACATTGGGGTCTTCACTTTTCACATTCTTATAACAACATTCAGCCTCCAGGTCCTGTTCCAACTCACGTTTATGCCTCTGCGTGTAACTATTCCTTCAACAGCCAGAGCCTCATCAATCTCATCAGGACTGGTTGGAAGAAACCCACATGGGAGTAAAAGATCTCTGTGCAGGACACGTTCAAGGTATTGAAAGTTCTTCGCAATTCTCAGGCTGAATAACATAAACAAGGATCTCTGCATTAGGCTGCTTTACTACCACATAGATGGTGGATTCCCAACGATCTGAAATCTTGTGTTTTCTCCGGATATTAACGTTTCTTACAAGAACACGATCGTCAACTTCTATTGTAGCAGCAGACACTTTCTTATCCCATCTAGCCTTATTCATCAATTGCCTCTTTTCCGCGTTTTGAACAGCCAATTGATAAGCATAACCCAGCCTTCGTTTCCACTCGCTGACATAATGCGTATGAGTTTTCAAATGAGTGATCAAATCATCAGGAACCACATCATCATTGCAAAGAATCATCTCGACAGCGGGATTTGGGATGACTCTGCCTTCCAGCAGGTCTCCCTCCTCACACGGCTTTACAACATGTGTCTCGCAATACACTAAATGTCACAAACACACAGTTTTGATTGCCTGTTGCTCAATATTTTCAAACTCAGTTGCTGCCCCTTCTGCCCTGCTTATCAAGTTTGCTACTCGTTCGTCGATCTGTATGGCCTCCTCATCATCCATAATGGTTTTTTGAGGACAACGTGACAACCCGTCAATGCCGATATTAGTTTTGCCTGCTCTGTACTTAATATCAAAATCATACATATACAGGGCTGCAAGCCAACTATGACCAGCCGCATCCAACTTATATAGCCATGGTGAGCACATACACTAATGGATTGTTGTCTGTTAACACGGTAAACTTCATGCCATACGAGAAATCGTGAAATTTTTCACACACAGCCCATTTGAGTGCCAAGTACTATAGCTTGTGCCCTGGGTAGTTTTACTCACTCTTAGAAAGACCGGGCTGGCATAGGCGATCACTCTTGTCTTTCCATTTTGAACTTGATATAAAGCAGCGTTTATGCCAGTCACGCTGGCGTCAGAGTGTAGAATGTATGGTGACTTCAGGTCCACAAAACCTAGAACAGGCGCAGTTGTACATTTTTTAATGATTTTTAAAGACAACTTGACACTCTTCATCCCATCTCCCAGCTAGGGATTGCGTTTTACACCTAATACAGAAAGATGACGTAGACCGTCCTCTAGTAGAAAACTCACTCTGTAATTACGCATTCAAAGGCTCAACTATATAGGAGTAGCTTTCAACAAATCGCAGGTAATACCCAGCAAAGCCTAGGAGTGATCTCAGATCTCTGAAAGCCTTGGGGTGGGCCATTCTGTTGGAGCAGAAATCTTGTCTGGGTCAGGGTGTATGCCTTGAGCGGAAATAACATGCCCTACATATTTGACGGAAGTTTGAAAGAATTTACACGTGGAAGGTGCTAAGTTCAGCCCAAAAGCGGAGATCCTTTGGAGTACCTTCATGAGCCTAGCCTCATGTTGTTCAAGTGTGTCAGAGAAAATGATTAAGTCATCAAGAAAAGCTATAACCTCCTGCAAATTCAAACCAGCCATGACTTTCTCTAGTTAACAGCCTGCCCCCACTAGGATCTGGATCTGCCTAGGAACTAAAGAACACATCTTCAATCGCTGACAACTCTAGCTGAAGCTGAACAGGGTAAACTCTATTGAATTTCTGTTAACCCACAGGTTCAAGTGTGTTGATCTGGTGAGAATCCCAAGGAGGACTAGATGAGGGTAACCTTTGCTTGGAAAAGGCCTTGTGGGGCAATGGTAGCGTGTCTGACTCCAGATCAGAAGGTTGTGTGTTCAAATCACGTCGGACGCCCTATAGGGCATTTCACGAGTGCTTGCAATCACTGCTCTTTGACGGCACGCACGGTCTCCACGGAAAAAAACGACGCTTCCTTAGAACCGGATTCAAACAAGCGACCTAAGGATGACCCGTGAGACGCCAACAGTCTGAGAATAGAAGACTCTGTGGATAGTGTACGACATGCCGAGTTTGTGACCGAGTTAGACTTACTTAAGGGTTATTGCCAGGTTCCCCTTACGGAACGTGTCTCAGAGATCTCTGCTAGCTTATGCCACTCCAGGTTGATTTTTTACAATATATGGTTATGGTTTTTGATTTAAAACATGCTCGTGCAATATTTCAAAGTTTGGTGTCCTATGTACTTTGTGATGTACCTTGTTGTGAAGCATACCTTGATGATGTAGTGTGTTACTCTGAAACTTGGAAGAAACACCTGAACACTGTGTTTGGGAGTCTTCAATCAGCAAACCTCACACTTAATCTTGCTAAATGTGAATTCGATTGTGCTACAGTCACTTATTTGGGTAAACATGTGGGTCAGGGGACCGTTCGTCGTCCTTTTGACGCTAAAGTAAAAGCCATTTATTTACATTATTGGTTCGTGGATAACTTCTGCTGATTGGCACGGCCTTTGGGGGGATTAAAAACCTGTCCTCTCTAGTCATGTTTAGCTTGTTAGTTTTAAAGATGTATTCAACTAAAAAGGTCAGTGGTGGATTTTGATTTATGCAAGCTGTTTTATTTTCAGCATTCTACACTGTATGATCTTAACTACATTAGACATTTTCTCAATTATGTCTTTTGCAGATCACCAAAAAGCTGGCAGGGACAGCCAGAGGAACAGGACTGTGGCTCACCTCTGTTGGCAACGAGTTTGGCCAGGTGCTCATCAGTGTGTTAACAGCCCAGGAAGGAGCAGGACTGGACAAGATGGTAGACGGTCTTGTGAAACGCTACCAGCAGGCTGGTGTGGATCCACCTGCCGTGTTGTACGTAGACTGTGGGTGCTGCACTGAGGTGGGTGAGACCAAGCTGAAAGCCAGGTTCGGTGGATGGCGGGATCTTCTGATAGGCACGATGAGCGCCGAATCCTTGCCACTAGACCATCTGGGAGAGCATGCGTTGGTGCATGGCACAATGACTAGCCTTAATCAAGGCAGCCCGTGCAGGTAAATGAACATTTGCGGCATATTAATGGGACACGGCGGGATCTGAAAACAGTTCTAAATTTTCCATCCACGCTGCCCCGTGTGAGGCTCGAACTCACGACCTTCAGATTATGAGACTGACGCGCTGCCTAACTGCGCCAACGAGGCGTGCAACAGCAAAATGGGAAACGTCTTCAGTCAGACGGTCTGTGGGACTGGTGGCTCGAGTCACTGGTGATCCTCCGTGCTTTCGTAGGACTGCAGTTGCAGAGACACTCTGCGTTGCGCCAGTGCCTTGAAGAAGTTGTTGGTAATCCTGTAAAGGACTGCATCACTTGGGTACCATCATTTTGTCCAGGACCTCGCAGAGGGCCAGTGGCGCAATGGATAACGCGTCTGACTACGAATCAGAAGATTCCAGGTTCGACTCCTGGCTGGCTCGTTCGTTGTGCTCCCCTTTCGTGCCATGGGGTGTCCGTTGACCTCGGCAAAATTTAGCCCCGTCTGCGGGTGGATGCGACACCTTCGATAGCTCAGTTGGTAGAGCGGAGGACTGTAGGCGTCTAACAGGTCATCCTTAGGTCGCTGGTTCGAATCCGACGTCTCAGACCCGTATACAAGCCATGCATTTCTTTTTGAAAACAAAAAGAAGAGACACTCTTTCAGACTCAGAAAACGCCAAAACAACAAACAAAACCCATAACTGAAACTCCACTCACAACCTTTCTACATAACCTGTAACAAAAGAGAAAAGAAAAAGTATGATGAATTTCACACAACACTTACCTTACTCCTTAGTTAATAAAAACCAAGAAACGATAAAGGAAAAAAATGTCCCCTAAAGAATCAAGACAATTAAACTCACTGTCCCCAAAACATGACAAAAACAGGCCTAAGACTAAACATGAGCAAGCTGCCTGTTAGGCTAGCAAGCTAAAAATGACTAGAGAGGACAGGTTTTTATCCCCCCCAAAACAGTCGTGCCAATCAGCAGAAGTTATCCACGAACCAATAAACAGCCTCCATTCCTGCAACACAGACTCAAGCACAAGAAAACAAACACTCATTCCGGGTTGTAACACCTCCACCCATAAAATCTCAGATTTCCAAATAGTTTTAAATACGATATCTAGGCAAAGTGTCCGCAATCACATTTTCAACAGGCTTGTTGTGTAAAATCTGGGTTATGGTCATTATAAACAACAATGGGTAATAAACTAGAACCAAGATAAACCTCACAGTGCTGTAAGCCTAGCAAATGGCTCAGGGCCTCTTTGTCCATGGTGATAATGTTAACCTGGTGACGATTGAACGTTTTTGAATAGAAACAGACAGGGCGGATGATTGCATGATCATCTTCCTGCAATAAGACAGCACCGGTCCCACTCGCATCCACCTCCCGCTTAAATGGTTTTGAGAAGTCCGGGGCTGCTAACACAGATGAACAATACAACTACGTCTTGAGGCCATCAAAGGCATACCGACACCTCGAATTCCATTCAAAAGACACTGGGCCACGCAGAAGATCTGTTAGGGGTTTTGCAACATCTGAAAAGTCCTTGCGAAAACTTCTATAATATCCAGCCATCCCAAGAAATCGCCTAAGTTCTCATTTTGTTACAGGAACTGGGAAAGCATCGATGGCTTTTACTTTAGCGTCAAAAGGACGGCGAACGGTCCCCTGACCCGCATGTTTACCCAAATAAGTGACTGTAGCACAATCGAATTCACATTTAGCAAGATTAAGTGTGAGGTTTGCTGATTGAAGACTCCCAAACACAGTGTTCAGGTGTTTCTTCCAAGTTTCAGAGTAACACACTACATCATCAAGTTATGCTTCACAACAAGGTACATCACAAAGTACATAAGACACCACACTTTGAAATATTGCACGAGCATGTTTTAAACCAAAAACCATAACCATATATTGTAAAAAAAATCAAACTGGAGTGGCATAAGCTAGCAGAGATCTCTGAGACACGTTCCATTAGGGGAACCTGCCAATAACCCTTAAGTAAGTCTAACTCGGTCACAAACTTGGCATGTCGTACACTATCCACAGAGTCTTCTATTCTCGGACTGTTGGCGTCTCACGGGTCATCCTTAGGTCACTTGTTCGAATCCGGTTCTAAGGAAGCTTTGTTTTTTCCCGTGGAGACCGTGCGTGCCGTCAAAGAGCAGTGATTGCAAGCACTCGTGAAATGCCCCATAGGGCGTCCAAAACCACATTCCCTGACCGGGAATCGAACCCGGGCCGCGGCGGTGAGAGCGCCGAATCCTAGCCACTAGACCACCAGGGAGAGCATGCGTTGGTGCCTGGCACGATGAGCGCCGAATCCTTGCCACTAAAGCACCTGGGCCGCATATTAATGGGACACGGCGGAATCTGAAAACAGTTCTAAAGTTTCCATCCACACTGCCCCGTGTGAGGCTCGAACTCACGACCTTCAGATTATGAGACTGACGCGCTGCCTAACTGCGCCAACGAGGCTTGCCACAGCAAAATGGGAAACGTCTTCAGTCAGAGCGGTCTGTGGGACGGGTGGCTCGAGTCACTGGTGATCCTCCGTGCTTTCGTAGGAATGCAGTTGCAGAGACACTCTGCGTTGCTCCAGTGCCTTGAAGTTGTTGGTAATCCTGTAAAGGACTGCATCACTTGGGTTCCATCATTTTGTCCAGGACCTCGCAGAGGGCCAGTGGCGCAATGGATAACGCGTCTGACTACGAATCAGAAGATTCCAGGTTCGACTCCTGGCTGGCTCGTTCGTTGTGCTCCCCTTTCGTGCCATGGGGTGTCCGTTGACCTCGGCAAAATTTAGCCCCGTCTGCGGGTGGATGCGACACCTTCGATAGCTCAGTTGGTAGAGCGGAGGACTGTAGGCGTCTAACAGGTCATCCTTAGGTCGCTGGTTCGAATCCGGCTCGAAGGAAGCATCGTTTTTACCCCTGGAGACCGTCAGGCAGCACTTACTTCGTCAGGTTGTGTCAAAGCAGTCTGACAGTCAGGATGGCCGAGCGGTCTAAGGCGCTGCGTTCAGGTCGCAGTCTCCTCTGGAGGCGTGGGTTCGAATCCCACTTCTGACACAGCTTTGTTCTAGTGCTTGGCTTTCAACGGAGTTCCTCGCAGAGTTGTCAAACCCCAATTCTGTCTATGGCCAGGCCGCAACAGAAAAGACGTCTCAGACCCGTATACAAGCCATGCATTTCTTTTTGAAAACAAAAAGAAGAGACACTCTTTCAGACTCAGAAAACGCCAAAACAACAAACAAAACCCATAACTGAAACTCCACTCACAACCTTTCTACATAACCTGTAACAAAAGAGAAAAGAAAAAGTATGATGAATTTCACACAACACTTACCTTACTCCTTAGTTAATAAAAACCAAGAAACGATAAAGGAAAAAAATGTCCCCTAAAGAATCAAGACAATTAAACTCACTGTCCCCAAAACATGACAAAAACAGGCCTAAGACTAAACATGAGCAAGCTGCCTGTTAGGCTAGCAAGCTAAAAATGACTAGAGAGGACAGGTTTTTATCCCCCCCAAAACAGTCGTGCCAATCAGCAGAAGTTATCCACGAACCAATAAACAGCCTCCATTCCTGCAACACAGACTCAAGCACAAGAAAACAAACACTCATTCCGGGTTGTAACACCTCCACCCATAAAATCTCAGATTTCCAAATAGTTTTAAATACGATATCTAGGCAAAGTGTCCGCAATCACATTTTCAACCGGCTTGTTGTGTAAAATCTGGGTTATGGTCATTATAAACAACAATGGGTAATAAACTAGAACCAAGATAAACCTCACAGTGCTGTAAGCCTAGCAAATGGCTCAGGGCCTCTTTGTCCATGGTGATAATGTTAACCTGGTGACGATTGAACGTTTTTGAATAGAAACAGACAGGGCGGATGATTGCATGATCATCTTCCTGCAATAAGACAGCACCGGTCCCACTCGCATCCACCTCCCGCTTAAATGGTTTTGAGAAGTCCGGGGCTGCTAACACAGGAGAACAATACAACTACGTCTTGAGGCCATCAAAGGCATACCGACACCTCGAACTCCATTCAAAAGACACTGGGCCACGCAGAAGATCTGTTAGGGGTTTTGCAACATCTGAAAAGTCCTTGCGAAAACTTCTATAATATCCAGCCATCCCAAGAAATCGCCTAAGTTCTCATTTTGTTACAGGAACTGGGAAAGCATCGATGGCTTTTACTTTAGCGTCAAAAGGACGGCGAACGGTCCCCTGACCCACATGTTTACCCAAATAAGTGACTGTAGCACAATCGAATTCACATTTAGCAAGATTAAGTGTGAGGTTTGCTGATTGAAGACTCCCAAACACAGTGTTCAGGTGTTTCTTCCAAGTTTCAGAGTAACACACTACATCATCAAGTTATGCTTCACAACAAGGTACATCACAAAGTACATAAGACACCACACTTTGAAATATTGCACGAGCATGTTTTAAACCAAAAACCATAACCATATATTGTAAAAAATCAACCTGGAGTGGCATAAGCTAGCAGAGATCTCTGAGACACGTTCCGTTAGGGGAACCTGCCAATAACCCTTAAGTAAGTCTAACTCGGTCACAAACTTGGCATGTCGTACACTATCCACAGAGTCTTCTATTCTCGGACTGTTGGCGTCTCACGGGTCATCCTTAGGTCACTTGTTCGAATCCGGTTCTAAGGAAGCTTTTTTTTTTCCCGTGGAGACCGTGCGTGCCGTCAAAGAGCAGTGATTGCAAGCACTCGTGAAATGCCCCATAGGGCGTCCAAAACCACATTCCCTGACTGGGAATCGAACCCGGGCCGTGGCGGTGAGAGCGCCGAATCCTAGCCACTAGACCACCAGGGAGAGCATGCGTTGGTACCTGGCACGATGAGCGCCGAATCCTTGCCACTAAAGCACCTGGGCCGCATATTAATGGGACACGGCGGAATCTGAAAACAGTTCTAAAGTTTCCATCCACACTGCCCCGTGTGAGGCTCGAACTCACGACCTTCAGATTATGAGACTGACGCGCTGCCTAACTGCGCCAACGAGGCTTGCCACAGCAAAATGGGAAACGTCTTCAGTCAGAGCGGTCTGTGGGACGGGTGGCTCGAGTCACTGGTGATCCTCCGTGCTTTCGTAGGAATGCAGTTGCAGAGACACTCTGCGTTGCTCCAGTGCCTTGAAGTTGTTGGTAATCCTGTAAAGGACTGCATCACTTGGGTTCCATCATTTTGTCCAGGACCTCGCAGAGGGCCAGTGGCGCAATGGATAACGCGTCTGACTACGAATCAGAAGATTCCAGGTTCGACTCCTGGCTGGCTCGTTCGTTGTGCTCCCCTTTCGTGCCATGGGGTGTCCGTTGACCTCGGCAAAATTTAGCCCCGTCTGCGGGTGGATGCGACACCTTCGATAGCTCAGTTGGTAGAGCGGAGGACTGTAGGCGTCTAACAGGTCATCCTTAGGTCGCTGGTTCGAATCCGGCTCGAAGGAAGCGTCGTTTTTACCCCTGGAGACCGTCAGGAAGCACTTACTTCGTCAGGTTGTGTCAAAGCAGTCTGACAGTCAGGATGGCCGAGCGGTCTAAGGCGCTGCGTTCAGGTCGCAGTCTCCTCTGGAGGCGTGGGTTCGAATCCCACTTCTGACACAGCTTTGTTCTAGTGCTTGGCTTTCAACGGAGTTCCTCGCAGAGTTGTCAAACCCCAATTCTGTCTATGGCCAGGCCGCAACAGAAAAGACGTCTCAGACCCGTATACAAGCCATGCATTTCTTTTTGAAAACAAAAAGAAGAGACACTCTTTCAGACTCAGAAAACGCCAAAACAACAAACAAAACCCATAACTGAAACTCCACTCACAACCTTTCTACATAACCTGTAACAAAAGAGAAAAGAAAAAGTATGATGAATTTCACACAACACTTACCTTACTCCTTAGTTAATAAAAACCAAGAAACGATAAAGGAAAAAAATGTCCCCTAAAGAATCAAGACAATTAAACTCACTGTCCCCAAAACATGACAAAAACAGGCCTAAGACTAAACATGAGCAAGCTGCCTGTTAGGCTAGCAAGCTAAAAATGACTAGAGAGGACAGGTTTTTATCCCCCCCAAAACAGTCGTGCCAATCAGCAGAAGTTATCCACGAACCAATAAACAGCCTCCATTCCTGCAACACAGACTCAAGCACAAGAAAACAAACACTCATTCCGGGTTGTAACACCTCCACCCATAAAATCTCAGATTTCCAAATAGTTTTAAATACGATATATAGGCAAAGTGTCCGCAATCACATTTTCAACCGGCTTGTTGTGTAAAATCTGGGTTATGGTCATTATAAACAACAATGGGTAATAAACTAGAACCAAGATAAACCTCACAGTGCTGTAAGCCTAGCAAATGGCTCAGGGCCTCTTTGTCCATGGTGATAATGTTAACCTGGTGACGATTGAACGTTTTTGAATAGAAACAGACAGGGCGGATGATTGCATGATCATCTTCCTGCAATAAGACAGCACCGGTCCCACTCGCATCCACCTCCCGCTTAAATGGTTTTGAGAAGTCCGGGGCTGCTAACACAGGAGAACAATACAACTACGTCTTGAGGCCATCAAAGGCATACCGACACCTCGAATTCCATTCAAAAGACACTGGGCCACGCAGAAGATCTGTTAGGGGTTTTGCAACATCTGAAAAGTCCTTGCGAAAACTTCTATAATATCCAGCCATCCCAAGAAATCGCCTAAGTTCTCATTTTGTTACAGGAACTGGGAAAGCATCGATGGCTTTTACTTTAGCGTCAAAAGGACGGCGAACGGTCCCCTGACCCACATGTTTACCCAAATAAGTGACTGTAGCACAATCGAATTCACATTTAGCAAGATTAAGTGTGAGGTTTGCTGATTGAAGACTCCCAAACACAGTGTTCAGGTGTTTCTTCCAAGTTTCAGAGTAACACACTACATCATCAAGTTATGCTTCACAACAAGGTACATCACAAAGTACATAAGACACCACACTTTGAAATATTGCACGAGCATGTTTTAAACCAAAAACCATAACCATATATTGTAAAAAAAATCAACCTGGAGTGGCATAAGCTAGCAGAGATCTCTGAGACACGTTCCGTTAGGGGAACCTGCCAATAACCCTTAAGTAAGTCTAACTCGGTCACAAACTCGGCATGTCGTACACTATCCACAGAGTCTTCTATTCTCGGACTGTTGGCGTCTCACGGGTCATCCTTAGGTCACTTGTTCGAATCCGGTTCTAAGGAAGCTTTGTTTTTTCCCGTGGAGACCGTGCGTGCCGTCAAAGAGCAGTGATTGCAAGCACTCGTGAAATGCCCCATAGGGCGTCCAAAACCACATTCCCTGACCGGGAATCGAACCCGGGCCGCGGCGGTGAGAGCGCCGAATCCTAGCCACTAGACCACCAGGGAGAGCATGCGTTGGTGCCTGGCACGATGAGCGCCGAATCCTTGCCACTAAAGCACCTGGGCCGCATATTAATGGGACACGGCGGAATCTGAAAACAGTTCTAAAGTTTCCATCCACACTGCCCCGTGTGAGGCTCGAACTCACGACCTTCAGATTATGAGACTGACGCGCTGCCTAACTGCGCCAACGAGGCTTGCCACAGCAAAATGGGAAACGTCTTCAGTCAGAGCGGTCTGTGGGACGGGTGGCTCGAGTCACTGGTGATCCTCCGTGCTTTCGTAGGAATGCAGTTGCAGAGACACTCTGCGTTGCTCCAGTGCCTTGAAGTTGTTGGTAATCCTGTAAAGGACTGCATCACTTGGGTTCCATCATTTTGTCCAGGACCTCGCAGAGGGCCAGTGGCGCAATGGATAACGCGTCTGACTACGAATCAGAAGATTCCAGGTTCGACTCCTGGCTGGCTCGTTCGTTGTGCTCCCCTTTCGTGCCATGGGGTGTCCGTTGACCTCGGCAAAATTTAGCCCCGTCTGCGGGTGGATGCGACACCTTCGATAGCTCAGTTGGTAGAGCGGAGGACTGTAGGCGTCTAACAGGTCATCCTTAGGTCGCTGGTTCGAATCCGGCTCGAAGGAAGCGTCGTTTTTACCCCTGGAGACCGTCAGGCAGCACTTACTTCGTCAGGTTGTGTCAAAGCAGTCTGACAGTCAGGATGGCCGAGCGGTCTAAGGCGCTGCGTTCAGGTCGCAGTCTCCTCTGGAGGCGTGGGTTCGAATCCCACTTCTGACACAGCTTTGTTCTAGTGCTTGGCTTTCAACGGAGTTCCTCGCAGAGTTGTCAAACCCCAATTCTGTCTATGGCCAGGCCGCAACAGAAAAGACGTCTCAGACCCGTATACAAGCCATGCATTTCTTTTTGAAAACAAAAAGAAGAGACACTCTTTCAGACTCAGAAAACGCCAAAACAACAAACAAAACCCATAACTGAAACTCCACTCACAACCTTTCTACATAACCTGTAACAAAAGAGAAAAGAAAAAGTATGATGAATTTCACACAACACTTACCTTACTCCTTAGTTAATAAAAACCAAGAAACGATAAAGGAAAAAAATGTCCCCTAAAGAATCAAGACAATTAAACTCACTGTCCCCAAAACATGACAAAAACAGGCCTAAGACTAAACATGAGCAAGCTGCCTGTTAGGCTAGCAAGCTAAAAATGACTAGAGAGGACAGGTTTTTATCCCCCCCAAAACAGTCGTGCCAATCAGCAGAAGTTATCCACGAACCAATAAACAGCCTCCATTCCTGCAACACAGACTCAAGCACAAGAAAACAAACACTCATTCCGGGTTGTAACACCTCCACCCATAAAATCTCAGATTTCCAAATAGTTTTAAATACGATATCTAGGCAAAGTGTCCGCAATCACATTTTCAACCGGCTTGTTGTGTAAAATCTGGGTTATGGTCATTATAAACAACAATGGGTAATAAACTAGAACCAAGATAAACCTCACAGTGCTGTAAGCCTAGCAAATGGCTCAGGGCCTCTTTGTCCATGGTGATAATGTTAACCTGGTGACGATTGAACGTTTTTGAATAGAAACAGACAGGGCGGATGATTGCATGATCATCTTCCTGCAATAAGACAGCACCGGTCCCACTCGCATCCACCTCCCGCTTAAATGGTTTTGAGAAGTCCGGGGCTGCTAACACAGGAGAACAATACAACTACGTCTTGAGGCCATCAAAGGCATACCGACACCTCGAATTCCATTCAAAAGACACTGGGCCACGCAGAAGATCTGTTAGGGGTTTTGCAACATCTGAAAAGTCCTTGCGAAAACTTCTATAATATCCAGCCATCCCAAGAAATCGCCTAAGTTCTCATTTTGTTACAGGAACTGGGAAAGCATCGATGGCTTTTACTTTAGCGTCAAAAGGACGGCGAACGGTCCCCTGACCCACATGTTTACCCAAATAAGTGACTGTAGCACAATCGAATTCACATTTAGCAAGATTAAGTGTGAGGTTTGCTGATTGAAGACTCCCAAACACAGTGTTCAGGTGTTTCTTCCAAGTTTCAGAGTAACACACTACATCATCAAGTTATGCTTCACAACAAGGTACATCACAAAGTACATAAGACACCACACTTTGAAATATTGCACGAGCATGTTTTAAACCAAAAACCATAACCATATATTGTAAAAAATCAACCTGGAGTGGCATAAGCTAGCAGAGATCTCTGAGACACGTTCCGTTAGGGGAACCTGCCAATAACCCTTAAGTAAGTCTAACTCGGTCACAAACTTGGCATGTCGTACACTATCCACAGAGTCTTCTATTCTCGGACTGTTGGCGTCTCACGGGTCATCCTTAGGTCACTTGTTCGAATCCGGTTCTAAGGAAGCTTTTTTTTTTCCCGTGGAGACCGTGCGTGCCGTCAAAGAGCAGTGATTGCAAGCACTCGTGAAATGCCCCATAGGGCGTCCAAAACCACATTCCCTGACTGGGAATCGAACCCGGGCCGTGGCGGTGAGAGCGCCGAATCCTAGCCACTAGACCACCAGGGAGAGCATGCGTTGGTACCTGGCACGATGAGCGCCGAATCCTTGCCACTAAAGCACCTGGGCCGCATATTAATGGGACACGGCGGAATCTGAAAACAGTTCTAAAGTTTCCATCCACACTGCCCCGTGTGAGGCTCGAACTCACGACCTTCAGATTATGAGACTGACGCGCTGCCTAACTGCGCCAACGAGGCTTGCCACAGCAAAATGGGAAACGTCTTCAGTCAGAGCGGTCTGTGGGACGGGTGGCTCGAGTCACTGGTGATCCTCCGTGCTTTCGTAGGAATGCAGTTGCAGAGACACTCTGCGTTGCTCCAGTGCCTTGAAGTTGTTGGTAATCCTGTAAAGGACTGCATCACTTGGGTTCCATCATTTTGTCCAGGACCTCGCAGAGGGCCAGTGGCGCAATGGATAACGCGTCTGACTACGAATCAGAAGATTCCAGGTTCGACTCCTGGCTGGCTCGTTCGTTGTGCTCCCCTTTCGTGCCATGGGGTGTCCGTTGACCTCGGCAAAATTTAGCCCCGTCTGCGGGTGGATGCGACACCTTCGATAGCTCAGTTGGTAGAGCGGAGGACTGTAGGCGTCTAACAGGTCATCCTTAGGTCGCTGGTTCGAATCCGGCTCGAAGGAAGCGTCGTTTTTACCCCTGGAGACCGTCAGGCAGCACTTACTTCGTCAGGTTGTGTCAAAGCAGTCTGACAGTCAGGATGGCCGAGCGGTCTAAGGCGCTGCGTTCAGGTCGCAGTCTCCTCTGGAGGCGTGGGTTCGAATCCCACTTCTGACACAGCTTTGTTCTAGTGCTTGGCTTTCAACGGAGTTCCTCGCAGAGTTGTCAAACCCCAATTCTGTCTATGGCCAGGCCGCAACAGAAAAGACGTCTCAGACCCGTATACAAGCCATGCATTTCTTTTTGAAAACAAAAAGAAGAGACACTCTTTCAGACTCAGAAAACGCCAAAACAACAAACAAAACCCATAACTGAAACTCCACTCACAACCTTTCTACATAACCTGTAACAAAAGAGAAAAGAAAAAGTATGATGAATTTCACACAACACTTACCTTACTCCTTAGTTAATAAAAACCAAGAAACGATAAAGGAAAAAAATGTCCCCTAAAGAATCAAGACAATTAAACTCACTGTCCCCAAAACATGACAAAAACAGGCCTAAGACTAAACATGAGCAAGCTGCCTGTTAGGCTAGCAAGCTAAAAATGACTAGAGAGGACAGGTTTTTATCCCCCCCAAAACAGTCGTGCCAATCAGCAGAAGTTATCCACGAACCAATAAACAGCCTCCATTCCTGCAACACAGACTCAAGCACAAGAAAACAAACACTCATTCCGGGTTGTAACACCTCCACCCATAAAATCTCAGATTTCCAAATAGTTTTAAATACGATATCTAGGCAAAGTGTCCGCAATCACATTTTCAACAGGCTTGTTGTGTAAAATCTGGGTTATGGTCATTATAAACAACAATGGGTAATAAACTAGAACCAAGATAAACCTCACAGTGCTGTAAGCCTAGCAAATGGCTCAGGGCCTCTTTGTCCATGGTGATAATGTTAACCTGGTGACGATTGAACGTTTTTGAATAGAAACAGACAGGGCGGATGATTGCATGATCATCTTCCTGCAATAAGACAGCACCGGTCCCACTCGCATCCACCTCCCGCTTAAATGGTTTTGAGAAGTCCGGGGCTGCTAACACAGGAGAACAATACAACTACGTCTTGAGGCCATCAAAGGCATACCGACACCTCGAATTCCATTCAAAAGACACTGGGCCACGCAGAAGATCTGTTAGGGGTTTTGCAACATCTGAAAAGTCCTTGCGAAAACTTCTATAATATCCAGCCATCCCAAGAAATCGCCTAAGTTCTCATTTTGTTACAGGAACTGGGAAAGCATCGATGGCTTTTACTTTAGCGTCAAAAGGACGGCGAACGGTCCCCTGACCCACATGTTTACCCAAATAAGTGACTGTAGCACAATCGAATTCACATTTAGCAAGATTAAGTGTGAGGTTTGCTGATTGAAGACTCCCAAACACAGTGTTCAGGTGTTTCTTCCAAGTTTCAGAGTAACACACTACATCATCAAGTTATGCTTCACAACAAGGTACATCACAAAGTACATAAGACACCACACTTTGAAATATTGCACGAGCATGTTTTAAACCAAAAACCATAACCATATATTGTAAAAAAATCAACCTGGAGTGGCATAAGCTAGCAGAGATCTCTGAGACACGTTCCGTTAGGGGAACCTGCCAATAACCCTTAAGTAAGTCTAACTCGGTCACAAACTCGGCATGTCGTACACTATCCACAGAGTCTTCTATTCTCGGACTGTTGGCGTCTCACGGGTCATCCTTAGGTCACTTGTTCGAATCCGGTTCTAAGGAAGCTTTGTTTTTTCCCGTGGAGACCGTGCGTGCCGTCAAAGAGCAGTGATTGCAAGCACTCGTGAAATGCCCCATAGGGCGTCCAAAACCACATTCCCTGACCGGGAATCGAACCCGGGCCGCGGCGGTGAGAGCGCCGAATCCTAGCCACTAGACCACCAGGGAGAGCATGCGTTGGTGCCTGGCACGATGAGCGCCGAATCCTTGCCACTAAAGCACCTGGGCCGCATATTAATGGGACACGGCGGAATCTGAAAACAGTTCTAAAGTTTCCATCCACACTGCCCCGTGTGAGGCTCGAACTCACGACCTTCAGATTATGAGACTGACGCGCTGCCTAACTGCGCCAACGAGGCTTGCCACAGCAAAATGGGAAACGTCTTCAGTCAGAGCGGTCTGTGGGACGGGTGGCTCGAGTCACTGGTGATCCTCCGTGCTTTCGTAGGAATGCAGTTGCAGAGACACTCTGCGTTGCTCCAGTGCCTTGAAGTTGTTGGTAATCCTGTAAAGGACTGCATCACTTGGGTTCCATCATTTTGTCCAGGACCTCGCAGAGGGCCAGTGGCGCAATGGATAACGCGTCTGACTACGAATCAGAAGATTCCAGGTTCGACTCCTGGCTGGCTCGTTCGTTGTGCTCCCCTTTCGTGCCATGGGGTGTCCGTTGACCTCGGCAAAATTTAGCCCCGTCTGCGGGTGGATGCGACACCTTCGATAGCTCAGTTGGTAGAGCGGAGGACTGTAGGCGTCTAACAGGTCATCCTTAGGTCGCTGGTTCGAATCCGGCTCGAAGGAAGCGTCGTTTTTACCCCTGGAGACCGTCAGGCAGCACTTACTTCGTCAGGTTGTGTCAAAGCAGTCTGACAGTCAGGATGGCCGAGCGGTCTAAGGCGCTGCGTTCAGGTCGCAGTCTCCTCTGGAGGCGTGGGTTCGAATCCCACTTCTGACACAGCTTTGTTCTAGTGCTTGGCTTTCAACGGAGTTCCTCGCAGAGTTGTCAAACCCCAATTCTGTCTATGGCCAGGCCGCAACAGAAAAGACGTCTCAGACCCGTATACAAGCCATGCATTTCTTTTTGAAAACAAAAAGAAGAGACACTCTTTCAGACTCAGAAAACGCCAAAACAACAAACAAAACCCATAACTGAAACTCCACTCACAACCTTTCTACATAACCTGTAACAAAAGAGAAAAGAAAAAGTATGATGAATTTCACACAACACTTACCTTACTCCTTAGTTAATAAAAACCAAGAAACGATAAAGGAAAAAAATGTCCCCTAAAGAATCAAGACAATTAAACTCACTGTCCCCAAAACATGACAAAAACAGGCCTAAGACTAAACATGAGCAAGCTGCCTGTTAGGCTAGCAAGCTAAAAATGACTAGAGAGGACAGGTTTTTATCCCCCCCAAAACAGTCGTGCCAATCAGCAGAAGTTATCCACGAACCAATAAACAGCCTCCATTCCTGCAACACAGACTCAAGCACAAGAAAACAAACACTCATTCCGGGTTGTAACACCTCCACCCATAAAATCTCAGATTTCCAAATAGTTTTAAATACGATATCTAGGCAAAGTGTCCGCAATCACATTTTCAACAGGCTTGTTGTGTAAAATCTGGGTTATGGTCATTATAAACAACAATGGGTAATAAACTAGAACCAAGATAAACCTCACAGTGCTGTAAGCCTAGCAAATGGCTCAGGGCCTCTTTGTCCATGGTGATAATGTTAACCTGGTGACGATTGAACGTTTTTGAATAGAAACAGACAGGGCGGATGATTGCATGATCATCTTCCTGCAATAAGACAGCACCGGTCCCACTCGCATCCACCTCCCGCTTAAATGGTTTTGAGAAGTCCGGGGCTGCTAACACAGGAGAACAATACAACTACGTCTTGAGGCCATCAAAGGCATACCGACACCTCGAATTCCATTCAAAAGACACTGGGCC
This sequence comes from Barbatula barbatula, assembly GCF_947034865.1. NCBI lineage: Eukaryota > Metazoa > Chordata > Actinopteri > Cypriniformes > Nemacheilidae > Barbatula > Barbatula barbatula. The sequence continues at coordinate 1,842,504 of NC_136773.1, forward strand.
ACGCAGAAGATCTGTTAGGGGTTTTGCAACATCTGAAAAGTCCTTGCGAAAACTTCTATAATATCCAGCCATCCCAAGAAATCGCCTAAGTTCTCATTTTGTTACAGGAACTGGGAAAGCATCGATGGCTTTTACTTTAGCGTCAAAAGGACGGCGAACGGTCCCCTGACCCACATGTTTACCCAAATAAGTGACTGTAGCACAATCGAATTCACATTTAGCAAGATTAAGTGTGAGGTTTGCTGATTGAAGACTCCCAAACACAGTGTTCAGGTGTTTCTTCCAAGTTTCAGAGTAACACACTACATCATCAAGTTATGCTTCACAACAAGGTACATCACAAAGTACATAAGACACCACACTTTGAAATATTGCACGAGCATGTTTTAAACCAAAAACCATAACCATATATTGTAAAAAAATCAACCTGGAGTGGCATAAGCTAGCAGAGATCTCTGAGACACGTTCCGTTAGGGGAACCTGCCAATAACCCTTAAGTAAGTCTAACTCGGTCACAAACTTGGCATGTCGTACACTATCCACAGAGTCTTCTATTCTCGGACTGTTGGCGTCTCACGGGTCATCCTTAGGTCACTTGTTCGAATCCGGTTCTAAGGAAGCTTTGTTTTTTCCCGTGGAGACCGTGCGTGCCGTCAAAGAGCAGTGATTGCAAGCACTCGTGAAATGCCCCATAGGGCGTCCAAAAGCACATTCCCTGACCGGGAATCGAACCCGGGCCGCGGCGGTGAGAGCGCCGAATCCTAGCCACTAGACCACCAGGGAGAGCATGCGTTGGTGCCTGGCACGATGAGCGCCGAATCCTTGCCACTAAAGCACCTGGGCCGCATATTAATGGGACACGGCGGAATCTGAAAACAGTTCTAAAGTTTCCATCCACACTGCCCCGTGTGAGGCTCGAACTCACGACCTTCAGATTATGAGACTGACGCGCTGCCTAACTGCGCCAACGAGGCTTGCCACAGCAAAATGGGAAACGTCTTCAGTCAGAGCGGTCTGTGGGACGGGTGGCTCGAGTCACTGGTGATCCTCCGTGCTTTCGTAGGAATGCAGTTGCAGAGACACTCTGCGTTGCTCCAGTGCCTTGAAGTTGTTGGTAATCCTGTAAAGGACTGCATCACTTGGGTTCCATCATTTTGTCCAGGACCTCGCAGAGGGCCAGTGGCGCAATGGATAACGCGTCTGACTACGAATCAGAAGATTCCAGGTTCGACTCCTGGCTGGCTCGTTCGTTGTGCTCCCCTTTCGTGCCATGGGGTGTCCGTTGACCTCGGCAAAATTTAGCCCCGTCTGCGGGTGGATGCGACACCTTCGATAGCTCAGTTGGTAGAGCGGAGGACTGTAGGCGTCTAACAGGTCATCCTTAGGTCGCTGGTTCGAATCCGGCTCGAAGGAAGCGTCGTTTTTACCCCTGGAGACCGTCAGGCAGCACTTACTTCGTCAGGTTGTGTCAAAGCAGTCTGACAGTCAGGATGGCCGAGCGGTCTAAGGCGCTGCGTTCAGGTCGCAGTCTCCTCTGGAGGCGTGGGTTCGAATCCCACTTCTGACACAGCTTTGTTCTAGTGCTTGGCTTTCAACGGAGTTCCTCGCAGAGTTGTCAAACCCCAATTCTGTCTATGGCCAGGCCGCAACAGAAAAGACGTCTCAGACCCGTATACAAGCCATGCATTTCTTTTTGAAAACAAAAAGAAGAGACACTCTTTCAGACTCAGAAAACGCCAAAACAACAAACAAAACCCATAACTGAAACTCCACTCACAACCTTTCTACATAACCTGTAACAAAAGAGAAAAGAAAAAGTATGATGAATTTCACACAACACTTACCTTACTCCTTAGTTAATAAAAACCAAGAAACGATAAAGGAAAAAAATGTCCCCTAAAGAATCAAGACAATTAAACTCACTGTCCCCAAAACATGACAAAAACAGGCCTAAGACTAAACATGAGCAAGCTGCCTGTTAGGCTAGCAAGCTAAAAATGACTAGAGAGGACAGGTTTTTATCCCCCCCAAAACAGTCGTGCCAATCAGCAGAAGTTATCCACGAACCAATAAACAGCCTCCATTCCTGCAACACAGACTCAAGCACAAGAAAACAAACACTCATTCCGGGTTGTAACACCTCCACCCATAAAATCTCAGATTTCCAAATAGTTTTAAATACGATATCTAGGCAAAGTGTCCGCAATCACATTTTCAACCGGCTTGTTGTGTAAAATCTGGGTTATGGTCATTATAAACAACAATGGGTAATAAACTAGAACCAAGATAAACCTCACAGTGCTGTAAGCCTAGCAAATGGCTCAGGGCCTCTTTGTCCATGGTGATAATGTTAACCTGGTGACGATTGAACGTTTTTGAATAGAAACAGACAGGGCGGATGATTGCATGATCATCTTCCTGCAATAAGACAGCACCGGTCCCACTCGCATCCACCTCCCGCTTAAATGGTTTTGAGAAGTCCGGGGCTGCTAACACAGGAGAACAATACAACTACGTCTTGAGGCCATCAAAGGCATACCGACACCTCGAATTCCATTCAAAAGACACTGGGCCACGCAGAAGATCTGTTAGGGGTTTTGCAACATCTGAAAAGTCCTTGCGAAAACTTCTATAATATCCAGCCATCCCAAGAAATCGCCTAAGTTCTCATTTTGTTACAGGAACTGGGAAAGCATCGATGGCTTTTACTTTAGCGTCAAAAGGACGGCGAACGGTCCCCTGACCCACATGTTTACCCAAATAAGTGACTGTAGCACAATCGAATTCACATTTAGCAAGATTAAGTGTGAGGTTTGCTGATTGAAGACTCCCAAACACAGTGTTCAGGTGTTTCTTCCAAGTTTCAGAGTAACACACTACATCATCAAGTTATGCTTCACAACAAGGTACATCACAAAGTACATAAGACACCACACTTTGAAATATTGCACGAGCATGTTTTAAACCAAAAACCATAACCATATATTGTAAAAAAATCAACCTGGAGTGGCATAAGCTAGCAGAGATCTCTGAGACACGTTCCGTTAGGGGAACCTGCCAATAACCCTTAAGTAAGTCTAACTCGGTCACAAACTTGGCATGTCGTACACTATCCACAGAGTCTTCTATTCTCGGACTGTTGGCGTCTCACGGGTCATCCTTAGGTCACTTGTTCGAATCCGGTTCTAAGGAAGCTTTGTTTTTTCCCGTGGAGACCGTGCGTGCCGTCAAAGAGCAGTGATTGCAAGCACTCGTGAAATGCCCCATAGGGCGTCCAAAACCACATTCCCTGACCGGGAATCGAACCCGGGCCGCGGCGGTGAGAGCGCCGAATCCTAGCCACTAGACCACCAGGGAGAGCATGCGTTGGTGCCTGGCACGATGAGCGCCGAATCCTTGCCACTAAAGCACCTGGGCCGCATATTAATGGGACACGGCGGAATCTGAAAACAGTTCTAAAGTTTCCATCCACACTGCCCCGTGTGAGGCTCGAACTCACGACCTTCAGATTATGAGACTGACGCGCTGCCTAACTGCGCCAACGAGGCTTGCCACAGCAAAATGGGAAACGTCTTAAGTCAGAGCGGTCTGTGGGACGGGTGGCTCGAGTCACTGGTGATCCTCCGTGCTTTCGTAGGAATGCAGTTGCAGAGACACTCTGCGTTGCTCCAGTGCCTTGAAGTTGTTGGTAATCCTGTAAAGGACTGCATCACTTGGGTTCCATCATTTTGTCCAGGACCTCGCAGAGGGCCAGTGGCGCAATGGATAACGCGTCTGACTACGATTCAGAAGATTCCAGGTTCGACTCCTGGCTGGCTCGTTCGTTGTGCTCCCCTTTCGTGCCATGGGGTGTCCGTTGACCTCGGCAAAATTTAGCCCCGTCTGCGGGTGGATGCGACACCTTCGATAGCTCAGTTGGTAGAGCGGAGGACTGTAGGCGTCTAACAGGTCATCCTTAGGTCGCTGGTTCGAATCCGGCTCGAAGGAAGCGTCGTTTTTACCCCTGGAGACCGTCAGGAAGCACTTACTTCGTCAGGTTGTGTCAAAGCAGTCTGACAGTCAGGATGGCCGAGCGGTCTAAGGCGCTGCGTTCAGGTCGCAGTCTCCTCTGGAGGCGTGGGTTCGAATCCCACTTCTGACACAGCTTTGTTCTAGTGCTTGGCTTTCAACGGAGTTCCTCGCAGAGTTGTCAAACCCCAATTCTGTCTATGGCCAGGCCGCAACAGAAAAGACGTCTCAGACCCGTATACAAGCCATGCATTTCTTTTTGAAAACAAAAAGAAGAGACACTCTTTCAGACTCAGAAAACGCCAAAACAACAAACAAAACCCATAACTGAAACTCCACTCACAACCTTTCTACATAACCTGTAACAAAAGAGAAAAGAAAAAGTATGATGAATTTCACACAACACTTACCTTACTCCTTAGTTAATAAAAACCAAGAAACGATAAAGGAAAAAAATGTCCCCTAAAGAATCAAGACAATTAAACTCACTGTCCCCAAAACATGACAAAAACAGGCCTAAGACTAAACATGAGCAAGCTGCCTGTTAGGCTAGCAAGCTAAAAATGACTAGAGAGGACAGGTTTTTATCCCCCCCAAAACAGTCGTGCCAATCAGCAGAAGTTATCCACGAACCAATAAACAGCCTCCATTCCTGCAACACAGACTCAAGCACAAGAAAACAAACACTCATTCCGGGTTGTAACACCTCCACCCATAAAATCTCAGATTTCCAAATAGTTTTAAATACGATATCTAGGCAAAGTGTCCGCAATCACATTTTCAACCGGCTTGTTGTGTAAAATCTGGGTTATGGTCATTATAAACAACAATGGGTAATAAACTAGAACCAAGATAAACCTCACAGTGCTGTAAGCCTAGCAAATGGCTCAGGGCCTCTTTGTCCATGGTGATAATGTTAACCTGGTGACGATTGAACGTTTTTGAATAGAAACAGACAGGGCGGATGATTGCATGATCATCTTCCTGCAATAAGACAGCACCGGTCCCACTCGCATCCACCTCCCGCTTAAATGGTTTTGAGAAGTCCGGGGCTGCTAACACAGGAGAACAATACAACTACGTCTTGAGGCCATCAAAGGCATACCGACACCTCGAATTCCATTCAAAAGACACTGGGCCACGCAGAAGATCTGTTAGGGGTTTTGCAACATCTGAAAAGTCCTTGCGAAAACTTCTATAATATCCAGCCATCCCAAGAAATCGCCTAAGTTCTCATTTTGTTACAGGAACTGGGAAAGCATCGATGGCTTTTACTTTAGCGTCAAAAGGACGGCGAACGGTCCCCTGACCCACATGTTTACCCAAATAAGTGACTGTAGCACAATCGAATTCACATTTAGCAAGATTAAGTGTGAGGTTTGCTGATTGAAGACTCCCAAACACAGTGTTCAGGTGTTTCTTCCAAGTTTCAGAGTAACACACTACATCATCAAGTTATGCTTCACAACAAGGTACATCACAAAGTACATAAGACACCACACTTTGAAATATTGCACGAGCATGTTTTAAACCAAAAACCATAACCATATATTGTAAAAAAATCAACCTGGAGTGGCATAAGCTAGCAGAGATCTCTGAGACACGTTCCGTTAGGGGAACCTGCCAATAACCCTTAAGTAAGTCTAACTCGGTCACAAACTTGGCATGTCGTACACTATCCACAGAGTCTTCTATTCTCGGACTGTTGGCGTCTCACGGGTCATCCTTAGGTCACTTGTTCGAATCCGGTTCTAAGGAAGCTTTGTTTTTTCCCGTGGAGACCGTGCGTGCCGTCAAAGAGCAGTGATTGCAAGCACTCGTGAAATGCCCCATAGGGCGTCCAAAACCACATTCCCTGACCGGGAATCGAACCCGGGCCGCGGCGGTGAGAGCGCCGAATCCTAGCCACTAGACCACCAGGGAGAGCATGCGTTGGTGCCTGGCACGATGAGCGCCGAATCCTTGCCACTAAAGCACCTGGGCCGCATATTAATGGGACACGGCGGAATCTGAAAACAGTTCTAAAGTTTCCATCCACACTGCCCCGTGTGAGGCTCGAACTCACGACCTTCAGATTATGAGACTGACGCGCTGCCTAACTGCGCCAACGAGGCTTGCCACAGCAAAATGGGAAACGTCTTCAGTCAGAGCGGTCTGTGGGACGGGTGGCTCGAGTCACTGGTGATCCTCCGTGCTTTCGTAGGAATGCAGTTGCAGAGACACTCTGCGTTGCTCCAGTGCCTTGAAGTTGTTGGTAATCCTGTAAAGGACTGCATCACTTGGGTTCCATCATTTTGTCCAGGACCTCGCAGAGGGCCAGTGGCGCAATGGATAACGCGTCTGACTACGAATCAGAAGATTCCAGGTTCGACTCCTGGCTGGCTCGTTCGTTGTGCTCCCCTTTCGTGCCATGGGGTGTCCGTTGACCTCGGCAAAATTTAGCCCCGTCTGCGGGTGGATGCGACACCTTCGATAGCTCAGTTGGTAGAGCGGAGGACTGTAGGCGTCTAACAGGTCATCCTTAGGTCGCTGGTTCGAATCCGGCTCGAAGGAAGCGTCGTTTTTACCCCTGGAGACCGTCAGGAAGCACTTACTTCGTCAGGTTGTGTCAAAGCAGTCTGACAGTCAGGATGGCCGAGCGGTCTAAGGCGCTGCGTTCAGGTCGCAGTCTCCTCTGGAGGCGTGGGTTCGAATCCCACTTCTGACACAGCTTTGTTCTAATGCTTGGCTTTCAACGGAGTTCCTCGCAGAGTTGTCAAACCCCAATTCTGTCTATGGCCAGGCCGCAACAGAAAAGACGTCTCAGACCCGTATACAAGCCATGCATTTCTTTTTGAAAACAAAAAGAAGAGACACTCTTTCAGACTCAGAAAACGCCAAAACAACAAACAAAACCCATAACTGAAACTCCACTCACAACCTTTCTACATAACCTGTAACAAAAGAGAAAAGAAAAAGTATGATGAATTTCACACAACACTTACCTTACTCCTTAGTTAATAAAAACCAAGAAACGATAAAGGAAAAAAATGTCCCCTAAAGAATCAAGACAATTAAACTCACTGTCCCCAAAACATGACAAAAACAGGCCTAAGACTAAACATGAGCAAGCTGCCTGTTAGGCTAGCAAGCTAAAAATGACTAGAGAGGACAGGTTTTTATCCCCCCCAAAACAGTCGTGCCAATCAGCAGAAGTTATCCACGAACCAATAAACAGCCTCCATTCCTGCAACACAGACTCAAGCACAAGAAAACAAACACTCATTCCGGGTTGTAACACCTCCACCCATAAAATCTCAGATTTCCAAATAGTTTTAAATACGATATCTAGGCAAAGTGTCCGCAATCACATTTTCAACCGGCTTGTTGTGTAAAATCTGGGTTATGGTCATTATAAACAACAATGGGTAATAAACTAGAACCAAGATAAACCTCACAGTGCTGTAAGCCTAGCAAATGGCTCAGGGCCTCTTTGTCCATGGTGATAATGTTAACCTGGTGACGATTGAACGTTTTTGAATAGAAACAGACAGGGCGGATGATTGCATGATCATCTTCCTGCAATAAGACAGCACCGGTCCCACTCGCATCCACCTCCCGCTTAAATGGTTTTGAGAAGTCCGGGGCTGCTAACACAGGAGAACAATACAACTACGTCTTGAGGCCATCAAAGGCATACCGACACCTCGAATTCCATTCAAAAGACACTGGGCCACGCAGAAGATCTGTTAGGGGTTTTGCAACATCTGAAAAGTCCTTGCGAAAACTTCTATAATATCCAGCCATCCCAAGAAATCGCCTAAGTTCTCATTTTGTTACAGGAACTGGGAAAGCATCGATGGCTTTTACTTTAGCGTCAAAAGGACGGCGAACGGTCCCCTGACCCACATGTTTACCCAAATAAGTGACTGTAGCACAATCGAATTCACATTTAGCAAGATTAAGTGTGAGGTTTGCTGATTGAAGACTCCCAAACACAGTGTTCAGGTGTTTCTTCCAAGTTTCAGAGTAACACACTACATCATCAAGTTATGCTTCACAACAAGGTACATCACAAAGTACATAAGACACCACACTTTGAAATATTGCACGAGCATGTTTTAAACCAAAAACCATAACCATATATTGTAAAAAAATCAACCTGGAGTGGCATAAGCTAGCAGAGATCTCTGAGACACGTTCCGTTAGGGGAACCTGCCAATAACCCTTAAGTAAGTCTAACTCGGTCACAAACTTGGCATGTCGTACACTATCCACAGAGTCTTCTATTCTCGGACTGTTGGCGTCTCACGGGTCATCCTTAGGTCACTTGTTCGAATCCGGTTCTAAGGAAGCTTTGTTTTTTCCCGTGGAGACCGTGCGTGCCGTCAAAGAGCAGTGATTGCAAGCACTCGTGAAATGCCCCATAGGGCGTCCAAAACCACATTCCCTGACCGGGAATCGAACCCGGGCCGCGGCGGTGAGAGCGCCGAATCCTAGCCACTAGACCACCAGGGAGAGCATGCGTTGGTGCCTGGCACGATGAGCGCCGAATCCTTGCCACTAAAGCACCTGGGCCGCATATTAATGGGACACGGCGGAATCTGAAAACAGTTCTAAAGTTTCCATCCACACTGCCCCGTGTGAGGATCGAACTCACGACCTTCAGATTATGAGACTGACGCGCTGCCTAACTGCGCCAACGAGGCTTGCCACAGCAAAATGGGAAACGTCTTCAGTCAGAGCGGTCTGTGGGACGGGTGGCTCGAGTCACTGGTGATCCTCCGTGCTTTCGTAGGAATGCAGTTGCAGAGACACTCTGCGTTGCTCCAGTGCCTTGAAGTTGTTGGTAATCCTGTAAAGGACTGCATCACTTGGGTTCCATCATTTTGTCCAGGACCTCGCAGAGGGCCAGTGGCGCAATGGATAACGCGTCTGACTACGAATCAGAAGATTCCAGGTTCGACTCCTGGCTGGCTCGTTCGTTGTGCTCCCCTTTCGTGCCATGGGGTGTCCGTTGACCTCGGCAAAATTTAGCCCCGTCTGCGGGTGGATGCGACACCTTCGATAGCTCAGTTGGTAGAGCGGAGGACTGTAGGCGTCTAACAGGTCATCCTTAGGTCGCTGGTTCGAATCCGGCTCGAAGGAAGCGTCGTTTTTACCCCTGGAGACCGTCAGGAAGCACTTACTTCGTCAGGTTGTGTCAAAGCAGTCTGACAGTCAGGATGGCCGAGCGGTCTAAGGCGCTGCGTTCAGGTCGCAGTCTCCTCTGGAGGCGTGGGTTCGAATCCCACTTCTGACACAGCTTTGTTCTAATGCTTGGCTTTCAACGGAGTTCCTCGCAGAGTTGTCAAACCCCAATTCTGTCTATGGCCAGGCCGCAACAGAAAAGACGTCTCAGACCCGTATACAAGCCATGCATTTCTTTTTGAAAACAAAAAGAAGAGACACTCTTTCAGACTCAGAAAACGCCAAAACAACAAACAAAACCCATAACTGAAACTCCACTCACAACCTTTCTACATAACCTGTAACAAAAGAGAAAAGAAAAAGTATGATGAATTTCACACAACACTTACCTTACTCCTTAGTTAATAAAAACCAAGAAACGATAAAGGAAAAAAATGTCCCCTAAAGAATCAAGACAATTAAACTCACTGTCCCCAAAACATGACAAAAACAGGCCTAAGACTAAACATGAGCAAGCTGCCTGTTAGGCTAGCAAGCTAAAAATGACTAGAGAGGACAGGTTTTTATCCCCCCCAAAACAGTCGTGCCAATCAGCAGAAGTTATCCACGAACCAATAAACAGCCTCCATTCCTGCAACACAGACTCAAGCACAAGAAAACAAACACTCATTCCGGGTTGTAACACCTCCACCCATAAAATCTCAGATTTCCAAATAGTTTTAAATACGATATCTAGGCAAAGTGTCCGCAATCACATTTTCAACCGGCTTGTTGTGTAAAATCTGGGTTATGGTCATTATAAACAACAATGGGTAATAAACTAGAACCAAGATAAACCTCACAGTGCTGTAAGCCTAGCAAATGGCTCAGGGCCTCTTTGTCCATGGTGATAATGTTAACCTGGTGACGATTGAACGTTTTTGAATAGAAACAGACAGGGCGGATGATTGCATGATCATCTTCCTGCAATAAGACAGCACCGGTCCCACTCGCATCCACCTCCCGCTTAAATGGTTTTGAGAAGTCCGGGGCTGCTAACACAGGAGAACAATACAACTACGTCTTGAGGCCATCAAAGGCATACCGACACCTCGAATTCCATTCAAAAGACACTGGGCCACGCAGAAGATCTGTTAGGGGTTTTGCAACATCTGAAAAGTCCTTGCGAAAACTTCTATAATATCCAGCCATCCCAAGAAATCGCCTAAGTTCTCATTTTGTTACAGGAACTGGGAAAGCATCGATGGCTTTTACTTTAGCGTCAAAAGGACGGCGAACGGTCCCCTGACCCACATGTTTACCCAAATAAGTGACTGTAGCACAATCGAATTCACATTTAGCAAGATTAAGTGTGAGGTTTGCTGATTGAAGACTCCCAAACACAGTGTTCAGGTGTTTCTTCCAAGTTTCAGAGTAACACACTACATCATCAAGTTATGCTTCACAACAAGGTACATCACAAAGTACATAAGACACCACACTTTGAAATATTGCACGAGCATGTTTTAAACCAAAAACCATAACCATATATTGTAAAAAAATCAACCTGGAGTGGCATAAGCTAGCAGAGATCTCTGAGACACGTTCCGTTAGGGGAACCTGCCAATAACCCTTAAGTAAGTCTAACTCGGTCACAAACTTGGCATGTCGTACACTATCCACAGAGTCTTCTATTCTCGGACTGTTGGCGTCTCACGGGTCATCCTTAGGTCACTTGTTCGAATCCGGTTCTAAGGAAGCTTTGTTTTTTCCCGTGGAGACCGTGCGTGCCGTCAAAGAGCAGTGATTGCAAGCACTCGTGAAATGCCCCATAGGGCGTCCAAAACCACATTCCCTGACCGGGAATCGAACCCGGGCCGCGGCGGTGAGAGCGCCGAATCCTAGCCACTAGACCACCAGGGAGAGCATGCGTTGGTGCCTGGCACGATGAGCGCCGAATCCTTGCCACTAAAGCACCTGGGCCGCATATTAATGGGACACGGCGGAATCTGAAAACAGTTCTAAAGTTTCCATCCACACTGCCCCGTGTGAGGATCGAACTCACGACCTTCAGATTATGAGACTGACGCGCTGCCTAACTGCGCCAACGAGGCTTGCCACAGCAAAATGGGAAACGTCTTCAGTCAGAGCGGTCTGTGGGACGGGTGGCTCGAGTCACTGGTGATCCTCCGTGCTTTCGTAGGAATGCAGTTGCAGAGACACTCTGCGTTGCTCCAGTGCCTTGAAGTTGTTGGTAATCCTGTAAAGGACTGCATCACTTGGGTTCCATCATTTTGTCCAGGACCTCGCAGAGGGCCAGTGGCGCAATGGATAACGCGTCTGACTACGAATCAGAAGATTCCAGGTTCGACTCCTGGCTGGCTCGTTCGTTGTGCTCCCCTTTCGTGCCATGGGGTGTCCGTTGACCTCGGCAAAATTTAGCCCCGTCTGCGGGTGGATGCGACACCTTCGATAGCTCAGTTGGTAGAGCGGAGGACTGTAGGCGTCTAACAGGTCATCCTTAGGTCGCTGGTTCGAATCCGGCTCGAAGGAAGCGTCGTTTTTACCCCTGGAGACCGTCAGGCAGCACTTACTTCGTCAGGTTGTGTCAAAGCAGTCTGACAGTCAGGATGGCCGAGCGGTCTAAGGCGCTGCGTTCAGGTCGCAGTCTCCTCTGGAGGCGTGGGTTCGAATCCCACTTCTGACACAGCTTTGTTCTAGTGCTTGGCTTTCAACGGAGTTCCTCGCAGAGTTGTCAAACCCCAATTCTGTCTATGGCCAGGCCGCAACAGAAAAGACGTCTCAGACCCGTATACAAGCCATGCATTTCTTTTTGAAAACAAAAAGAAGAGACACTCTTTCAGACTCAGAAAACGCCAAAACAACAAACAAAACCCATAACTGAAACTCCACTCACAACCTTTCTACATAACCTGTAACAAAAGAGAAAAGAAAAAGTATGATGAATTTCACACAACACTTACCTTACTCCTTAGTTAATAAAAACCAAGAAACGATAAAGGAAAAAAATGTCCCCTAAAGAATCAAGACAATTAAACTCACTGTCCCCAAAACATGACAAAAACAGGCCTAAGACTAAACATGAGCAAGCTGCCTGTTAGGCTAGCAAGCTAAAAATGACTAGAGAGGACAGGTTTTTATCCCCCCCAAAACAGTCGTGCCAATCAGCAGAAGTTATCCACGAACCAATAAACAGCCTCCATTCCTGCAACACAGACTCAAGCACAAGAAAACAAACACTCATTCCGGGTTGTAACACCTCCACCCATAAAATCTCAGATTTCCAAATAGTTTTAAATACGATATCTAGGCAAAGTGTCCGCAATCACATTTTCAACCGGCTTGTTGTGTAAAATCTGGGTTATGGTCATTATAAACAACAATGGGTAATAAACTAGAACCAAGATAAACCTCACAGTGCTGTAAGCCTAGCAAATGGCTCAGGGCCTCTTTGTCCATGGTGATAATGTTAACCTGGTGACGATTGAACGTTTTTGAATAGAAACAGACAGGGCGGATGATTGCATGATCATCTTCCTGCAATAAGACAGCACCGGTCCCACTCGCATCCACCTCCCGCTTAAATGGTTTTGAGAAGTCCGGGGCTGCTAACACAGGAGAACAATACAACTACGTCTTGAGGCCATCAAAGGCATACCGACACCTCGAATTCCATTCAAAAGACACTGGGCCACGCAGAAGATCTGTTAGGGGTTTTGCAACATCTGAAAAGTCCTTGCGAAAACTTCTATAATATCCAGCCATCCCAAGAAATCGCCTAAGTTCTCATTTTGTTACAGGAACTGGGAAAGCATCGATGGCTTTTACTTTAGCGTCAAAAGGACGGCGAACGGTCCCCTGACCCACATGTTTACCCAAATAAGTGACTGTAGCACAATCGAATTCACATTTAGCAAGATTAAGTGTGAGGTTTGCTGATTGAAGACTCCCAAACACAGTGTTCAGGTGTTTCTTCCAAGTTTCAGAGTAACACACTACATCATCAAGTTATGCTTCACAACAAGGTACATCACAAAGTACATAAGACACCACACTTTGAAATATTGCACGAGCATGTTTTAAACCAAAAACCATAACCATATATTGTAAAAAAAATCAACCTGGAGTGGCATAAGCTAGCAGAGATCTCTGAGACACGTTCCGTTAGGGGAACCTGCCAATAACCCTTAAGTAAGTCTAACTCGGTCACAAACTCGGCATGTCGTACACTATCCACAGAGTCTTCTATTCTCGGACTGTTGGCGTCTCACGGGTCATCCTTAGGTCACTTGTTCGAATCCGGTTCTAAGGAAGCTTTGTTTTTTCCCGTGGAGACCGTGCGTGCCGTCAAAGAGCAGTGATTGCAAGCACTCGTGAAATGCCCCATAGGGCGTCCAAAACCACATTCCCTGACCGGGAATCGAACCCGGGCCGCGGCGGTGAGAGCGCCGAATCCTAGCCACTAGACCACCAGGGAGAGCATGCGTTGGTGCCTGGCACGATGAGCGCCGAATCCTTGCCACTAAAGCACCTGGGCCGCATATTAATGGGACACGGCGGAATCTGAAAACAGTTCTAAAGTTTCCATCCACACTGCCCCGTGTGAGGCTCGAACTCACGACCTTCAGATTATGAGACTGACGCGCTGCCTAACTGCGCCAACGAGGCTTGCCACAGCAAAATGGGAAACGTCTTCAGTCAGAGCGGTCTGTGGGACGGGTGGCTCGAGTCACTGGTGATCCTCCGTGCTTTCGTAGGAATGCAGTTGCAGAGACACTCTGCGTTGCTCCAGTGCCTTGAAGTTGTTGGTAATCCTGTAAAGGACTGCATCACTTGGGTTCCATCATTTTGTCCAGGACCTCGCAGAGGGCCAGTGGCGCAATGGATAACGCGTCTGACTACGAATCAGAAGATTCCAGGTTCGACTCCTGGCTGGCTCGTTCGTTGTGCTCCCCTTTCGTGCCATGGGGTGTCCGTTGACCTCGGCAAAATTTAGCCCCGTCTGCGGGTGGATGCGACACCTTCGATAGCTCAGTTGGTAGAGCGGAGGACTGTAGGCGTCTAACAGGTCATCCTTAGGTCGCTGGTTCGAATCCGGCTCGAAGGAAGCGTCGTTTTTACCCCTGGAGACCGTCAGGCAGCACTTACTTCGTCAGGTTGTGTCAAAGCAGTCTGACAGTCAGGATGGCCGAGCGGTCTAAGGCGCTGCGTTCAGGTCGCAGTCTCCTCTGGAGGCGTGGGTTCGAATCCCACTTCTGACACAGCTTTGTTCTAGTGCTTGGCTTTCAACGGAGTTCCTCGCAGAGTTGTCAAACCCCAATTCTGTCTATGGCCAGGCCGCAACAGAAAAGACGTCTCAGACCCGTATACAAGCCATGCATTTCTTTTTGAAAACAAAAAGAAGAGACACTCTTTCAGACTTACCTTACTCCTTAGTTAATAAAAACCAAGAAACGATAAAGGAAAAAAATGTCCCCTAAAGAATCAAGACAATTAAACTCACTGTCCCCAAAACATGACAAAAACAGGCCTAAGACTAAACATGAGCAACCTGCCTGTTAGGCTAGCAAGCTAAAAATGACTAGAGAGGACAGGTTTTTATCCCCCCCAAAACAGTCGTGCCAATCAGCAGAAGTTATCCACGAACCAATAAACAGCCTCCATTCCTGCAACACAGACTCAAGCACAAGAAAACAAACACTCATTCCGGGTTGTAACACCTCCACCCATAAAATCTCAGATTTCCAAATAGTTTTAAATACGATATCTAGGCAAAGTGTCCGCAATCACATTTTCAACAGGCTTGTTGTGTAAAATCTGGGTTATGGTCATTATAAACAACAATGGGTAATAAACTAGAACCAAGATAAACCTCACAGTGCTGTAAGCCTAGCAAATGGCTCAGGGCCTCTTTGTCCATGGTGATAATGTTAACCTGGTGACGATTGAACGTTTTTGAATAGAAACAGACAGGGCGGATGATTGCATGATCATCTTCCTGCAATAAGACAGCACCGGTCCCACTCGCATCCACCTCCCGCTTAAATGGTTTTGAGAAGTCCGGGGCTGCTAACACAGGAGAACAATACAACTACGTCTTGAGGCCATCAAAGGCATACCGACACCTCGAATTCCATTCAAAAGACACTGGGCCACGCAGAAGATCTGTTAGGGGTTTTGCAACATCTGAAAAGTCCTTGCGAAAACTTCTATAATATCCAGCCGTCCCAAGAAATCGCCTAAGTTCTCATTTTGTTACAGGAACTGGGAAAGCATCGATGGCTTTTACTTTAGCGTCAAAAGGACGGCGAACGGTCCCCTGACCCACATGTTTACCCAAATAAGTGACTGTAGCACAATCGAATTCACATTTAGCAAGATTAAGTGTGAGGTTTGCTGATTGAAGACTCCCAAACACAGTGTTCAGGTGTTTCTTCCAAGTTTCAGAGTAACACACTACATCATCAAGTTATGCTTCACAACAAGGTACATCACAAAGTACATAAGACACCACACTTTGAAATATTGCACGAGCATGTTTTAAACCAAAAACCATAACCATATATTGTAAAAAAATCAACCTGGAGTGGCATAAGCTAGCAGAGATCTCTGAGACACGTTCCGTTAGGGGAACCTGCCAATAACCCTTAAGTAAGTCTAACTCGGTCACAAACTCGGCATGTCGTACACTATCCACAGAGTCTTCTATTCTCGGACTGTTGGCGTCTCACGGGTCATCCTTAGGTCACTTGTTCGAATCCGGTTCTAAGGAAGCTTTGTTTTTTCCCGTGGAGACCGTGCGTGCCGTCAAAGAGCAGTGATTGCAAGCACTCGTGAAATGCCCCATAGGGCGTCCAAAACCACATTCCCTGACCGGGAATCGAACCCGGGCCGCGGCGGTGAGAGCGCCGAATCCTAGCCACTAGACCACCAGGGAGAGCATGCGTTGGTGCCTGGCACGATGAGCGCCGAATCCTTGCCACTAAAGCACCTGGGCCGCATATTAATGGGACACGGCGGAATCTGAAAACAGTTCTAAAGTTTCCATCCACACTGCCCCGTGTGAGGCTCGAACTCACGACCTTCAGATTATGAGACTGACGCGCTGCCTAACTGCGCCAACGAGGCTTGCCACAGCAAAATGGGAAACGTCTTCAGTCAGAGCGGTCTGTGGGACGGGTGGCTCGAGTCACTGGTGATCCTCCGTGCTTTCGTAGGAATGCAGTTGCAGAGACACTCTGCGTTGCTCCAGTGCCTTGAAGTTGTTGGTAATCCTGTAAAGGACTGCATCACTTGGGTTCCATCATTTTGTCCAGGACCTCGCAGAGGGCCAGTGGCGCAATGGATAACGCGTCTGACTACGAATCAGAAGATTCCAGGTTCGACTCCTGGCTGGCTCGTTCGTTGTGCTCCCCTTTCGTGCCATGGGGTGTCCGTTGACCTCGGCAAAATTTAGCCCCGTCTGCGGGTGGATGCGACACCTTCGATAGCTCAGTTGGTAGAGCGGAGGACTGTAGGCGTCTAACAGGTCATCCTTAGGTCGCTGGTTCGAATCCGGCTCGAAGGAAGCGTCGTTTTTACCCCTGGAGACCGTCAGGCAGCACTTACTTCGTCAGGTTGTGTCAAAGCAGTCTGACAGTCAGGATGGCCGAGCGGTCTAAGGCGCTGCGTTCAGGTCGCAGTCTCCTCTGGAGGCGTGGGTTCGAATCCCACTTCTGACACAGCTTTGTTCTAGTGCTTGGCTTTCAACGGAGTTCCTCGCAGAGTTGTCAAACCCCAATTCTGTCTATGGCCAGGCCGCAACAGAAAAGACGTCTCAGACCCGTTTACAAGCCATGCATTTCTTTTTGAAAACAAAAAGAAGAGACACTCTTTCAGACTTACCTTACTCCTTAGTTAATAAAAACCAAGAAACGATAAAGGAAAAAAATGTCCCCTAAAGAATCAAGACAATTAAACTCACTGTCCCCAAAACATGACAAAAACAGGCCTAAGACTAAACATGAGCAAGCTGCCTGTTAGGCTAGCAAGCTAAAAATGACTAGAGAGGACAGGTTTTTATCCCCCCCAAAACAGTCGTGCCAATCAGCAGAAGTTATCCACGAACCAATAAACAGCCTCCATTCCTGCAACACAGACTCAAGCACAAGAAAACAAACACTCATTCCGGGTTGTAACACCTCCACCCATAAAATCTCAGATTTCCAAATAGTTTTAAATACGATATCTAGGCAAAGTGTCCGCAATCACATTTTCAACAGGCTTGTTGTGTAAAATCTGGGTTATGGTCATTATAAACAACAATGGGTAATAAACTAGAACCAAGATAAACCTCACAGTGCTGTAAGCCTAGCAAATGGCTCAGGGCCTCTTTGTCCATGGTGATAATGTTAACCTGGTGACGATTGAACGTTTTTGAATAGAAACAGACAGGGCGGATGATTGCATGATCATCTTCCTGCAATAAGACAGCACCGGTCCCACTCGCATCCACCTCCCGCTTAAATGGTTTTGAGAAGTCCGGGGCTGCTAACACAGGAGAACAATACAACTACGTCTTGAGGCCATCAAAGGCATACCGACACCTCGAATTCCATTCAAAAGACACTGGGCCACGCAGAAGATCTGTTAGGGGTTTTGCAACATCTGAAAAGTCCTTGCGAAAACTTCTATAATATCCAGCCATCCCAAGAAATCGCCTAAGTTCTCATTTTGTTACAGGAACTGGGAAAGCATCGATGGCTTTTACTTTAGCGTCAAAAGGACGGCGAACGGTCCCCTGACCCACATGTTTACCCAAATAAGTGACTGTAGCACAATCGAATTCACATTTAGCAAGATTAAGTGTGAGGTTTGCTGATTGAAGACTCCCAAACACAGTGTTCAGGTGTTTCTTCCAAGTTTCAGAGTAACACACTACATCATCAAGTTATGCTTCACAACAAGGTACATCACAAAGTACATAAGACACCACACTTTGAAATATTGCACGAGCATGTTTTAAACCAAAAACCATAACCATATATTGTAAAAAAATCAACCTGGAGTGGCATAAGCTAGCAGAGATCTCTGAGACACGTTCCGTTAGGGGAACCTGCCAATAACCCTTAAGTAAGTCTAACTCGGTCACAAACTCGGCATGTCGTACACTATCCACAGAGTCTTCTATTCTCGGACTGTTGGCGTCTCACGGGTCATCCTTAGGTCACTTGTTCGAATCCGGTTCTAAGGAAGCTTTGTTTTTTCCCGTGGAGACCGTGCGTGCCGTCAAAGAGCAGTGATTGCAAGCACTCGTGAAATGCCCCATAGGGCGTCCAAAACCACATTCCCTGACCGGGAATCGAACCCGGGCCGCGGCGGTGAGAGCGCCGAATCCTAGCCACTAGACCACCAGGGAGAGCATGCGTTGGTGCCTGGCACGATGAGCGCCGAATCCTTGCCACTAAAGCACCTGGGCCGCATATTAATGGGACACGGCGGAATCTGAAAACAGTTCTAAAGTTTCCATCCACACTGCCCCGTGTGAGGCTCGAACTCACGACCTTCAGATTATGAGACTGACGCGCTGCCTAACTGCGCCAACGAGGCTTGCCACAGCAAAATGGGAAACGTCTTCAGTCAGAGCGGTCTGTGGGACGGGTGGCTCGAGTCACTGGTGATCCTCCGTGCTTTCGTAGGAATGCAGTTGCAGAGACACTCTGCGTTGCTCCAGTGCCTTGAAGTTGTTGGTAATCCTGTAAAGGACTGCATCACTTGGGTTCCATCATTTTGTCCAGGACCTCGCAGAGGGCCAGTGGCGCAATGGATAACGCGTCTGACTACGAATCAGAAGATTCCAGGTTCGACTCCTGGCTGGCTCGTTCGTTGTGCTCCCCTTTCGTGCCATGGGGTGTCCGTTGACCTCGGCAAAATTTAGCCCCGTCTGCGGGTGGATGCGACACCTTCGATAGCTCAGTTGGTAGAGCGGAGGACTGTAGGCGTCTAACAGGTCATCCTTAGGTCGCTGGTTCGAATCCGGCTCGAAGGAAGCGTCGTTTTTACCCCTGGAGACCGTCAGGCAGCACTTACTTCGTCAGGTTGTGTCAAAGCAGTCTGACAGTCAGGATGGCCGAGCGGTCTAAGGCGCTGCGTTCAGGTCGCAGTCTCCTCTGGAGGCGTGGGTTCGAATCCCACTTCTGACACAGCTTTGTTCTAGTGCTTGGCTTTCAACGGAGTTCCTCGCAGAGTTGTCAAACCCCAATTCTGTCTATGGCCAGGCCGCAACAGAAAAGACGTCTCAGACCCGTATACAAGCCATGCATTTCTTTTTGAAAACAAAAAGAAGAGACACTCTTTCAGACTCAGAAAACGCCAAAACAACAAACAAAACCCATAACTGAAACTCCACTCACAACCTTTCTACATAACCTGTAACAAAAGAGAAAAGAAAAAGTATGATGAATTTCACACAACACTTACCTTACTCCTTAGTTAATAAAAACCAAGAAACGATAAAGGAAAAAAATGTCCCCTAAAGAATCAAGACAATTAAACTCACTGTCCCCAAAACATGACAAAAACAGGCCTAAGACTAAACATGAGCAAGCTGCCTGTTAGGCTAGCAAGCTAAAAATGACTAGAGAGGACAGGTTTTTATCCCCCCCAAAACAGTCGTGCCAATCAGCAGAAGTTATCCACGAACCAATAAACAGCCTCCATTCCTGCAACACAGACTCAAGCACAAGAAAACAAACACTCATTCCGGGTTGTAACACCTCCACCCATAAAATCTCAGATTTCCAAATAGTTTTAAATACGATATCTAGGCAAAGTGTCCGCAATCACATTTTCAACAGGCTTGTTGTGTAAAATCTGGGTTATGGTCATTATAAACAACAATGGGTAATAAACTAGAACCAAGATAAACCTCACAGTGCTGTAAGCCTAGCAAATGGCTCAGGGCCTCTTTGTCCATGGTGATAATGTTAACCTGGTGACGATTGAACGTTTTTGAATAGAAACAGACAGGGCGGATGATTGCATGATCATCTTCCTGCAATAAGACAGCACCGGTCCCACTCGCATCCACCTCCCGCTTAAATGGTTTTGAGAAGTCCGGGGCTGCTAACACAGGAGAACAATACAACTACGTCTTGAGGCCATCAAAGGCATACCGACACCTCGAATTCCATTCAAAAGACACTGGGCCACGCAGAAGATCTGTTAGGGGTTTTGCAACATCTGAAAAGTCCTTGCGAAAACTTCTATAATATCCAGCCATCCCAAGAAATCGCCTAAGTTCTCATTTTGTTACAGGAACTGGGAAAGCATCGATGGCTTTTACTTTAGCGTCAAAAGGACGGCGAACGGTCCCCTGACCCACATGTTTACCCAAATAAGTGACTGTAGCACAATCGAATTCACATTTAGCAAGATTAAGTGTGAGGTTTGCTGATTGAAGACTCCCAAACACAGTGTTCAGGTGTTTCTTCCAAGTTTCAGAGTAACACACTACATCATCAAGTTATGCTTCACAACAAGGTACATCACAAAGTACATAAGACACCACACTTTGAAATATTGCACGAGCATGTTTTAAACCAAAAACCATAACCATATATTGTAAAAAAATCAACCTGGAGTGGCATAAGCTAGCAGAGATCTCTGAGACACGTTCCGTTAGGGGAACCTGCCAATAACCCTTAAGTAAGTCTAACTCGGTCACAAACTTGGCATGTCGTACACTATCCACAGAGTCTTCTATTCTCGGACTGTTGGCGTCTCACGGGTCATCCTTAGGTCACTTGTTCGAATCCGGTTCTAAGGAAGCTTTGTTTTTTCCCGTGGAGACCGTGCGTGCCGTCAAAGAGCAGTGATTGCAAGCACTCGTGAAATGCCCCATAGGGCGTCCAAAACCACATTCCCTGACCGGGAATCGAACCCGGGCCGCGGCGGTGAGAGCGCCGAATCCTAGCCACTAGACCACCAGGGAGAGCATGCGTTGGTGCCTGGCACGATGAGCGCCGAATCCTTGCCGTGTCCGCAATCACATTTTCAACAGGCTTGTTGTGTAAAATCTGGGTTATGGTCATTATAAACAACAATGGGTAATAAACTAGAACCAAGATAAACCTCACAGTGCTGTAAGCCTAGCAAATGGCTCAGGGCCTCTTTGTCCATGGTGATAATGTTAACCTGGTGACGATTGAACGTTTTTGAATAGAAACAGACAGGGCGGATGATTGCATGATCATCTTCCTGCAATAAGACAGCACCGGTCCCACTCGCATCCACCTCCCGCTTAAATGGTTTTGAGAAGTCCGGGGCTGCTAACACAGGAGAACAATACAACTACGTCTTGAGGCCATCAAAGGCATACCGACACCTCGAATTCCATTCAAAAGACACTGGGCCACGCAGAAGATCTGTTAGGGGTTTTGCAACATCTGAAAAGTCCTTGCGAAAACTTCTATAATATCCAGCCATCCCAAGAAATCGCCTAAGTTCTCATTTTGTTACAGGAACTGGGAAAGCATCGATGGCTTTTACTTTAGCGTCAAAAGGACGGCGAACGGTCCCCTGACCCACATGTTTACCCAAATAAGTGACTGTAGCACAATCGAATTCACATTTAGCAAGATTAAGTGTGAGGTTTGCTGATTGAAGACTCCCAAACACAGTGTTCAGGTGTTTCTTCCAAGTTTCAGAGTAACACACTACATCATCAAGTTATGCTTCACAACAAGGTACATCACAAAGTACATAAGACACCACACTTTGAAATATTGCACGAGCATGTTTTAAACCAAAAACCATAACCATATATTGTAAAAAAATCAACCTGGAGTGGCATAAGCTAGCAGAGATCTCTGAGACACGTTCCGTTAGGGGAACCTGCCAATAACCCTTAAGTAAGTCTAACTCGGTCACAAACTCGGCATGTCGTACACTATCCACAGAGTCTTCTATTCTCGGACTGTTGGCGTCTCACGGGTCATCCTTAGGTCACTTGTTCGAATCCGGTTCTAAGGAAGCTTTGTTTTTTCCCGTGGAGACCGTGCGTGCCGTCAAAGAGCAGTGATTGCAAGCACTCGTGAAATGCCCCATAGGGCGTCCAAAACCACATTCCCTGACCGGGAATCGAACCCGGGCCGCGGCGGTGAGAGCGCCGAATCCTAGCCACTAGACCACCAGGGAGAGCATGCGTTGGTGCCTGGCACGATGAGCGCCGAATCCTTGCCACTAAAGCACCTGGGCCGCATATTAATGGGACACGGCGGAATCTGAAAACAGTTCTAAAGTTTCCATCCACACTGCCCCGTGTGAGGCTCGAACTCACGACCTTCAGATTATGAGACTGACGCGCTGCCTAACTGCGCCAACGAGGCTTGCCACAGCAAAATGGGAAACGTCTTCAGTCAGAGCGGTCTGTGGGACGGGTGGCTCGAGTCACTGGTGATCCTCCGTGCTTTCGTAGGAATGCAGTTGCAGAGACACTCTGCGTTGCTCCAGTGCCTTGAAGTTGTTGGTAATCCTGTAAAGGACTGCATCACTTGGGTTCCATCATTTTGTCCAGGACCTCGCAGAGGGCCAGTGGCGCAATGGATAACGCGTCTGACTACGAATCAGAAGATTCCAGGTTCGACTCCTGGCTGGCTCGTTCGTTGTGCTCCCCTTTCGTGCCATGGGGTGTCCGTTGACCTCGGCAAAATTTAGCCCCGTCTGCGGGTGGATGCGACACCTTCGATAGCTCAGTTGGTAGAGCGGAGGACTGTAGGCGTCTAACAGGTCATCCTTAGGTCGCTGGTTCGAATCCGGCTCGAAGGAAGCGTCGTTTTTACCCCTGGAGACCGTCAGGCAGCACTTACTTCGTCAGGTTGTGTCAAAGCAATCTGACAGTCAGGATGGCCGAGCGGTCTAAGGCGCTGCGTTCAGGTTCGAATCCCACTTCTGACACAGCTTTGTTCTAGTGCTTGGCTTTCAACGGAGTTCCTCGCAGAGTTGTCAAACCCCAATTCTGTCTATGGCCAGGCCGCAACAGAAAAGACGTCTCAGACCCGTATACAAGCCATGCATTTCTTTTTGAAAACAAAAAGAAGAGACACTCTTTCAGACTTACCTTACTCCTTAGTTAATAAAAACCAAGAAACGATAAAGGAAAAAAATGTCCCCTAAAGAATCAAGACAATTAAACTCACTGTCCCCAAAACATGACAAAAACAGGCCTAAGACTAAACATGAGCAAGCTGCCTGTTAGGCTAGCAAGCTAAAAATGACTAGAGAGGACAGGTTTTTATCCCCCCCAAAACAGTCGTGCCAATCAGCAGAAGTTATCCACGAACCAATAAACAGCCTCCATTCCTGCAACACAGACTCAAGCACAAGAAAACAAACACTCATTCCGGGTTGTAACACCTCCACCCATAAAATCTCAGATTTCCAAATAGTTTTAAATACGATATCTAGGCAAAGTGTCCGCAATCACATTTTCAACAGGCTTGTTGTGTAAAATCTGGGTTATGGTCATTATAAACAACAATGGGTAATAAACTAGAACCAAGATAAACCTCACAGTGCTGTAAGCCTAGCAAATGGCTCAGGGCCTCTTTGTCCATGGTGATAATGTTAACCTGGTGACGATTGAACGTTTTTGAATAGAAACAGACAGGGCGGATGATTGCATGATCATCTTCCTGCAATAAGACAGCACCGGTCCCACTCGCATCCACCTCCCGCTTAAATGGTTTTGAGAAGTCCGGGGCTGCTAACACAGGAGAACAATACAACTACGTCTTGAGGCCATCAAAGGCATACCGACACCTCGAATTCCATTCAAAAGACACTGGGCCACGCAGAAGATCTGTTAGGGGTTTTGCAACATCTGAAAAGTCCTTGCGAAAACTTCTATAATATCCAGCCATCCCAAGAAATCGCCTAAGTTCTCATTTTGTTACAGGAACTGGGAAAGCATCGATGGCTTTTACTTTAGCGTCAAAAGGACGGCGAACGGTCCCCTGACCCACATGTTTACCCAAATAAGTGACTGTAGCACAATCGAATTCACATTTAGCAAGATTAAGTGTGAGGTTTGCTGATTGAAGACTCCCAAACACAGTGTTCAGGTGTTTCTTCCAAGTTTCAGAGTAACACACTACATCATCAAGTTATGCTTCACAACAAGGTACATCACAAAGTACATAAGACACCACACTTTGAAATATTGCACGAGCATGTTTTAAACCAAAAACCATAACCATATATTGTAAAAAAATCAACCTGGAGTGGCATAAGCTAGCAGAGATCTCTGAGACACGTTCCGTTAGGGGAACCTGCCAATAACCCTTAAGTAAGTCTAACTCGGTCACAAACTCGGCATGTCGTACACTATCCACAGAGTCTTCTATTCTCGGACTGTTGGCGTCTCACGGGTCATCCTTAGGTCACTTGTTCGAATCCGGTTCTAAGGAAGCTTTGTTTTTTCCCGTGGAGACCGTGCGTGCCGTCAAAGAGCAGTGATTGCAAGCACTCGTGAAATGCCCCATAGGGCGTCCAAAACCACATTCCCTGACCGGGAATCGAACCCGGGCCGCGGCGGTGAGAGCGCCGAATCCTAGCCACTAGACCACCAGGGAGAGCATGCGTTGGTGCCTGGCACGATGAGCGCCGAATCCTTGCCACTAAAGCACCTGGGCCGCATATTAATGGGACACGGCGGAATCTGAAAACAGTTCTAAAGTTTCCATCCACACTGCCCCGTGTGAGGCTCGAACTCACGACCTTCAGATTATGAGACTGACGCGCTGCCTAACTGCGCCAACGAGGCTTGCCACAGCAAAATGGGAAACGTCTTCAGTCAGAGCGGTCTGTGGGACGGGTGGCTCGAGTCACTGGTGATCCTCCGTGCTTTCGTAGGAATGCAGTTGCAGAGACACTCTGCGTTGCTCCAGTGCCTTGAAGTTGTTGGTAATCCTGTAAAGGACTGCATCACTTGGGTTCCATCATTTTGTCCAGGACCTCGCAGAGGGCCAGTGGCGCAATGGATAACGCGTCTGACTACGAATCAGAAGATTCCAGGTTCGACTCCTGGCTGGCTCGTTCGTTGTGCTCCCCTTTCGTGCCATGGGGTGTCCGTTGACCTCGGCAAAATTTAGCCCCGTCTGCGGGTGGATGCGACACCTTCGATAGCTCAGTTGGTAGAGCGGAGGACTGTAGGCGTCTAACAGGTCATCCTTAGGTCGCTGGTTCGAATCCGGCTCGAAGGAAGCGTCGTTTTTACCCCTGGAGACCGTCAGGCAGCACTTACTTCGTCAGGTTGTGTCAAAGCAGTCTGACAGTCAGGATGGCCGAGCGGTCTAAGGCGCTGCGTTCAGGTCGCAGTCTCCTCTGGAGGCGTGGGTTCGAATCCCACTTCTGACACAGCTTTGTTCTAGTGCTTGGCTTTCAACGGAGTTCCTCGCAGAGTTGTCAAACCCCAATTCTGTCTATGGCCAGGCCGCAACAGAAAAGACGTCTCAGACCCGTATACAAGCCATGCATTTCTTTTTGAAAACAAAAAGAAGAGACACTCTTTCAGACTCAGAAAACGCCAAAACAACAAACAAAACCCATAACTGAAACTCCACTCACAACCTTTCTACATAACCTGTAACAAAAGAGAAAAGAAAAAGTATGATGAATTTCACACAACACTTACCTTACTCCTTAGTTAATAAAAACCAAGAAACGATAAAGGAAAAAAATGTCCCCTAAAGAATCAAGACAATTAAACTCACTGTCCCCAAAACATGACAAAAACAGGCCTAAGACTAAACATGAGCAAGCTGCCTGTTAGGCTAGCAAGCTAAAAATGACTAGAGAGGACAGGTTTTTATCCCCCCCAAAACAGTCGTGCCAATCAGCAGAAGTTATCCACGAACCAATAAACAGCCTCCATTCCTGCAACACAGACTCAAGCACAAGAAAACAAACACTCATTCCGGGTTGTAACACCTCCACCCATAAAATCTCAGATTTCCAAATAGTTTTAAATACGATATCTAGGCAAAGTGTCCGCAATCACATTTTCAACAGGCTTGTTGTGTAAAATCTGGGTTATGGTCATTATAAACAACAATGGGTAATAAACTAGAACCAAGATAAACCTCACAGTGCTGTAAGCCTAGCAAATGGCTCAGGGCCTCTTTGTCCATGGTGATAATGTTAACCTGGTGACGATTGAACGTTTTTGAATAGAAACAGACAGGGCGGATGATTGCATGATCATCTTCCTGCAATAAGACAGCACCGGTCCCACTCGCATCCACCTCCCGCTTAAATGGTTTTGAGAAGTCCGGGGCTGCTAACACAGGAGAACAATACAACTACGTCTTGAGGCCATCAAAGGCATACCGACACCTCGAATTCCATTCAAAAGACACTGGGCCACGCAGAAGATCTGTTAGGGGTTTTGCAACATCTGAAAAGTCCTTGCGAAAACTTCTATAATATCCAGCCATCCCAAGAAATCGCCTAAGTTCTCATTTTGTTACAGGAACTGGGAAAGCATCGATGGCTTTTACTTTAGCGTCAAAAGGACGGCGAACGGTCCCCTGACCCACATGTTTACCCAAATAAGTGACTGTAGCACAATCGAATTCACATTTAGCAAGATTAAGTGTGAGGTTTGCTGATTGAAGACTCCCAAACACAGTGTTCAGGTGTTTCTTCCAAGTTTCAGAGTAACACACTACATCATCAAGTTATGCTTCACAACAAGGTACATCACAAAGTACATAAGACACCACACTTTGAAATATTGCACGAGCATGTTTTAAACCAAAAACCATAACCATATATTGTAAAAAAATCAACCTGGAGTGGCATAAGCTAGCAGAGATCTCTGAGACACGTTCCGTTAGGGGAACCTGCCAATAACCCTTAAGTAAGTCTAACTCGGTCACAAACTTGGCATGTCGTACACTATCCACAGAGTCTTCTATTCTCGGACTGTTGGCGTCTCACGGGTCATCCTTAGGTCACTTGTTCGAATCCGGTTCTAAGGAAGCTTTGTTTTTTCCCGTGGAGACCGTGCGTGCCGTCAAAGAGCAGTGATTGCAAGCACTCGTGAAATGCCCCATAGGGCGTCCAAAACCACATTCCCTGACCGGGAATCGAACCCGGGCCGCGGCGGTGAGAGCGCCGAATCCTAGCCACTAGACCACCAGGGAGAGCATGCGTTGGTGCCTGGCACGATGAGCGCCGAATCCTTGCCGTGTCCGCAATCACATTTTCAACAGGCTTGTTGTGTAAAATCTGGGTTATGGTCATTATAAACAACAATGGGTAATAAACTAGAACCAAGATAAACCTCACAGTGCTGTAAGCCTAGCAAATGGCTCAGGGCCTCTTTGTCCATGGTGATAATGTTAACCTGGTGACGATTGAACGTTTTTGAATAGAAACAGACAGGGCGGATGATTGCATGATCATCTTCCTGCAATAAGACAGCACCGGTCCCACTCGCATCCACCTCCCGCTTAAATGGTTTTGAGAAGTCCGGGGCTGCTAACACAGGAGAACAATACAACTACGTCTTGAGGCCATCAAAGGCATACCGACACCTCGAATTCCATTCAAAAGACACTGGGCCACGCAGAAGATCTGTTAGGGGTTTTGCAACATCTGAAAAGTCCTTGCGAAAACTTCTATAATATCCAGCCATCCCAAGAAATCGCCTAAGTTCTCATTTTGTTACAGGAACTGGGAAAGCATCGATGGCTTTTACTTTAGCGTCAAAAGGACGGCGAACGGTCCCCTGACCCACATGTTTACCCAAATAAGTGACTGTAGCACAATCGAATTCACATTTAGCAAGATTAAGTGTGAGGTTTGCTGATTGAAGACTCCCAAACACAGTGTTCAGGTGTTTCTTCCAAGTTTCAGAGTAACACACTACATCATCAAGTTATGCTTCACAACAAGGTACATCACAAAGTACATAAGACACCACACTTTGAAATATTGCACGAGCATGTTTTAAACCAAAAACCATAACCATATATTGTAAAAAAATCAACCTGGAGTGGCATAAGCTAGCAGAGATCTCTGAGACACGTTCCGTTAGGGGAACCTGCCAATAACCCTTAAGTAAGTCTAACTCGGTCACAAACTCGGCATGTCGTACACTATCCACAGAGTCTTCTATTCTCGGACTGTTGGCGTCTCACGGGTCATCCTTAGGTCACTTGTTCGAATCCGGTTCTAAGGAAGCTTTGTTTTTTCCCGTGGAGACCGTGCGTGCCGTCAAAGAGCAGTGATTGCAAGCACTCGTGAAATGCCCCATAGGGCGTCCAAAACCACATTCCCTGACCGGGAATCGAACCCGGGCCGCGGCGGTGAGAGCGCCGAATCCTAGCCACTAGACCACCAGGGAGAGCATGCGTTGGTGCCTGGCACGATGAGCGCCGAATCCTTGCCACTAAAGCACCTGGGCCGCATATTAATGGGACACGGCGGAATCTGAAAACAGTTCTAAAGTTTCCATCCACACTGCCCCGTATGAGGCTCGAACTCACGACCTTCAGATTATGAGACTGACGCGCTGCCTAACTGCGCCAACGAGGCTTGCCACAGCAAAATGGGAAACGTCTTCAGTCAGAGCGGTCTGTGGGACGGGTGGCTCGAGTCACTGGTGATCCTCCGTGCTTTCGTAGGAATGCAGTTGCAGAGACACTCTGCGTTGCTCCAGTGCCTTGAAGTTGTTGGTAATCCTGTAAAGGACTGCATCACTTGGGTTCCATCATTTTGTCCAGGACCTCGCAGAGGGCCAGTGGCGCAATGGATAACGCGTCTGACTACGAATCAGAAGATTCCAGGTTCGACTCCTGGCTGGCTCGTTCGTTGTGCTCCCCTTTCGTGCCATGGGGTGTCCGTTGACCTCGGCAAAATTTAGCCCCGTCTGCGGGTGGATGCGACACCTTCGATAGCTCAGTTGGTAGAGCGGAGGACTGTAGGCGTCTAACAGGTCATCCTTAGGTCGCTGGTTCGAATCCGGCTCGAAGGAAGCGTCGTTTTTACCCCTGGAGACCGTCAGGCAGCACTTACTTCGTCAGGTTGTGTCAAAGCAATCTGACAGTCAGGATGGCCGAGCGGTCTAAGGCGCTGCGTTCAGGTCGCAGTCTCCTCTGGAGGCGTTGGTTCGAATCCCACTTCTGACACAGCTTTGTTCTAGTGCTTGGCTTTCAACGGAGTTCCTCGCAGAGTTGTCAAACCCCAATTCTGTCTATGGCCAGGCCGCAACAGAAAAGACGTCTCAGACCCGTATACAAGCCATGCATTTCTTTTTGAAAACAAAAAGAAGAGACACTCTTTCAGACTTACCTTACTCCTTAGTTAATAAAAACCAAGAAACGATAAAGGAAAAAAATGTCCCCTAAAGAATCAAGACAATTAAACTCACTGTCCCCAAAACATGACAAAAACAGGCCTAAGACTAAACATGAGCAAGCTGCCTGTTAGGCTAGCAAGCTAAAAATGACTAGAGAGGACAGGTTTTTATCCCCCCCAAAACAGTCGTGCCAATCAGCAGAAGTTATCCACGAACCAATAAACAGCCTCCATTCCTGCAACACAGACTCAAGCACAAGAAAACAAACACTCATTCCGGGTTGTAACACCTCCACCCATAAAATCTCAGATTTCCAAATAGTTTTAAATACGATATCTAGGCAAAGTGTCCGCAATCACATTTTCAACAGGCTTGTTGTGTAAAATCTGGGTTATGGTCATTATAAACAACAATGGGTAATAAACTAGAACCAAGATAAACCTCACAGTGCTGTAAGCCTAGCAAATGGCTCAGGGCCTCTTTGTCCATGGTGATAATGTTAACCTGGTGACGATTGAACGTTTTTGAATAGAAACAGACAGGGCGGATGATTGCATGATCATCTTCCTGCAATAAGACAGCACCGGTCCCACTCGCATCCACCTCCCGCTTAAATGGTTTTGAGAAGTCCGGGGCTGCTAACACAGGAGAACAATACAACTACGTCTTGAGGCCATCAAAGGCATACCGACACCTCGAATTCCATTCAAAAGACACTGGGCCACGCAGAAGATCTGTTAGGGGTTTTGCAACATCTGAAAAGTCCTTGCGAAAACTTCTATAATATCCAGCCATCCCAAGAAATCGCCTAAGTTCTCATTTTGTTACAGGAACTGGGAAAGCATCGATGGCTTTTACTTTAGCGTCAAAAGGACGGCGAACGGTCCCCTGACCCACATGTTTACCCAAATAAGTGACTGTAGCACAATCGAATTCACATTTAGCAAGATTAAGTGTGAGGTTTGCTGATTGAAGACTCCCAAACACAGTGTTCAGGTGTTTCTTCCAAGTTTCAGAGTAACACACTACATCATCAAGTTATGCTTCACAACAAGGTACATCACAAAGTACATAAGACACCACACTTTGAAATATTGCACGAGCATGTTTTAAACCAAAAACCATAACCATATATTGTAAAAAAATCAACCTGGAGTGGCATAAGCTAGCAGAGATCTCTGAGACACGTTCCGTTAGGGGAACCTGCCAATAACCCTTAAGTAAGTCTAACTCGGTCACAAACTTGGCATGTCGTACACTATCCACAGAGTCTTCTA
Source organism: Barbatula barbatula (assembly GCF_947034865.1). Lineage (NCBI taxonomy): Eukaryota > Metazoa > Chordata > Actinopteri > Cypriniformes > Nemacheilidae > Barbatula > Barbatula barbatula. The sequence goes on from NC_136773.1 coordinate 1,873,302, forward strand.
TTCTCGGACTGTTGGCGTCTCACGGGTCATCCTTAGGTCACTTGTTCGAATCCGGTTCTAAGGAAGCTTTGTTTTTTCCCGTGGAGACCGTGCGTGCCGTCAAAGAGCAGTGATTGCAAGCACTCGTGAAATGCCCCATAGGGCGTCCAAAACCACATTCCCTGACCGGGAATCGAACCCGGGCCGCGGCGGTGAGAGCGCCGAATCCTAGCCACTAGACCACCAGGGAGAGCATGCGTTGGTGCCTGGCACGATGAGCGCCGAATCCTTGCCACTAAAGCACCTGGGCCGCATATTAATGGGACACGGCGGAATCTGAAAACAGTTCTAAAGTTTCCATCCACACTGCCCCGTGTGAGGCTCGAACTCACGACCTTCAGATTATGAGACTGACGCGCTGCCTAACTGCGCCAACGAGGCTTGCCACAGCAAAATGGGAAACGTCTTCAGTCAGAGCGGTCTGTGGGACGGGTGGCTCGAGTCACTGGTGATCCTCCGTGCTTTCGTAGGAATGCAGTTGCAGAGACACTCTGCGTTGCTCCAGTGCCTTGAAGTTGTTGGTAATCCTGTAAAGGACTGCATCACTTGGGTTCCATCATTTTGTCCAGGACCTCGCAGAGGGCCAGTGGCGCAATGGATAACGCGTCTGACTACGAATCAGAAGATTCCAGGTTCGACTCCTGGCTGGCTCGTTCGTTGTGCTCCCCTTTCGTGCCATGGGGTGTCCGTTGACCTCGGCAAAATTTAGCCCCGTCTGCGGGTGGATGCGACACCTTCGATAGCTCAGTTGGTAGAGCGGAGGACTGTAGGCGTCTAACAGGTCATCCTTAGGTCGCTGGTTCGAATCCGGCTCGAAGGAAGCGTCGTTTTTACCCCTGGAGACCGTCAGGCAGCACTTACTTCGTCAGGTTGTGTCAAAGCAGTCCGACAGTCAGGATGGCCGAGCGGTCTAAGGCGCTGCGTTCAGGTCGCAGTCTCCTCTGGAGGCGTGGGTTCGAATCCCACTTCTGACACAGCTTTGTTCTAGTGCTTGGCTTTCAACGGAGTTCCTCGCAGAGTTGTCAAACCCCAATTCTGTCTATGGCCAGGCCGCAACAGAAAAGACGTCTCAGACCCGTATACAAGCCATGCATTTCTTTTTGAAAACAAAAAGAAGAGACACTCTTTCAGACTTACCTTACTCCTTAGTTAATAAAAACCAAGAAACGATAAAGGAAAAAAATGTCCCCTAAAGAATCAAGACAATTAAACTCACTGTCCCCAAAACATGACAAAAACAGGCCTAAGACTAAACATGAGCAAGCTGCCTGTTAGGCTAGCAAGCTAAAAATGACTAGAGAGGACAGGTTTTTATCCCCCCCAAAACAGTCGTGCCAATCAGCAGAAGTTATCCACGAACCAATAAACAGCCTCCATTCCTGCAACACAGACTCAAGCACAAGAAAACAAACACTCATTCCGGGTTGTAACACCTCCACCCATAAAATCTCAGATTTCCAAATAGTTTTAAATACGATATCTAGGCAAAGTGTCCGCAATCACATTTTCAACAGGCTTGTTGTGTAAAATCTGGGTTATGGTCATTATAAACAACAATGGGTAATAAACTAGAACCAAGATAAACCTCACAGTGCTGTAAGCCTAGCAAATGGCTCAGGGCCTCTTTGTCCATGGTGATAATGTTAACCTGGTGACGATTGAACGTTTTTGAATAGAAACAGACAGGGCGGATGATTGCATGATCATCTTCCTGCAATAAGACAGCACCGGTCCCACTCGCATCCACCTCCCGCTTAAATGGTTTTGAGAAGTCCGGGGCTGCTAACACAGGAGAACAATACAACTACGTCTTGAGGCCATCAAAGGCATACCGACACCTCGAATTCCATTCAAAAGACACTGGGCCACGCAGAAGATCTGTTAGGGGTTTTGCAACATCTGAAAAGTCCTTGCGAAAACTTCTATAATATCCAGCCATCCCAAGAAATCGCCTAAGTTCTCATTTTGTTACAGGAACTGGGAAAGCATCGATGGCTTTTACTTTAGCGTCAAAAGGACGGCGAACGGTCCCCTGACCCACATGTTTACCCAAATAAGTGACTGTAGCACAATCGAATTCACATTTAGCAAGATTAAGTGTGAGGTTTGCTGATTGAAGACTCCCAAACACAGTGTTCAGGTGTTTCTTCCAAGTTTCAGAGTAACACACTACATCATCAAGTTATGCTTCACAACAAGGTACATCACAAAGTACATAAGACACCACACTTTGAAATATTGCACGAGCATGTTTTAAACCAAAAACCATAACCATATATTGTAAAAAAATCAACCTGGAGTGGCATAAGCTAGCAGAGATCTCTGAGACACGTTCCGTTAGGGGAACCTGCCAATAACCCTTAAGTAAGTCTAACTCGGTCACAAACTCGGCATGTCGTACACTATCCACAGAGTCTTCTATTCTCGGACTGTTGGCGTCTCACGGGTCATCCTTAGGTCACTTGTTCGAATCCGGTTCTAAGGAAGCTTTGTTTTTTCCCGTGGAGACCGTGCGTGCCGTCAAAGAGCAGTGATTGCAAGCACTCGTGAAATGCCCCATAGGGCGTCCAAAACCACATTCCCTGACCGGGAATCGAACCCGGGCCGCGGCGGTGAGAGCGCCGAATCCTAGCCACTAGACCACCAGGGAGAGCATGCGTTGGTGCCTGGCACGATGAGCGCCGAATCCTTGCCACTAAAGCACCTGGGCCGCATATTAATGGGACACGGCGGAATCTGAAAACAGTTCTAAAGTTTCCATCCACACTGCCCCGTGTGAGGCTCGAACTCACGACCTTCAGATTATGAGACTGACGCGCTGCCTAACTGCGCCAACGAGGCTTGCCACAGCAAAATGGGAAACGTCTTCAGTCAGAGCGGTCTGTGGGACGGGTGGCTCGAGTCACTGGTGATCCTCCGTGCTTTCGTAGGAATGCAGTTGCAGAGACACTCTGCGTTGCTCCAGTGCCTTGAAGTTGTTGGTAATCCTGTAAAGGACTGCATCACTTGGGTTCCATCATTTTGTCCAGGACCTCGCAGAGGGCCAGTGGCGCAATGGATAACGCGTCTGACTACGAATCAGAAGATTCCAGGTTCGACTCCTGGCTGGCTCGTTCGTTGTGCTCCCCTTTCGTGCCATGGGGTGTCCGTTGACCTCGGCAAAATTTAGCCCCGTCTGCGGGTGGATGCGACACCTTCGATAGCTCAGTTGGTAGAGCGGAGGACTGTAGGCGTCTAACAGGTCATCCTTAGGTCGCTGGTTCGAATCCGGCTCGAAGGAAGCGTCGTTTTTACCCCTGGAGACCGTCAGGCAGCACTTACTTCGTCAGGTTGTGTCAAAGCAGTCTGACAGTCAGGATGGCCGAGCGGTCTAAGGCGCTGCGTTCAGGTCGCAGTCTCCTCTGGAGGCGTGGGTTCGAATCCCACTTCTGACACAGCTTTGTTCTAGTGCTTGGCTTTCAACGGAGTTCCTCGCAGAGTTGTCAAACCCCAATTCTGTCTATGGCCAGGCCGCAACAGAAAAGACGTCTCAGACCCGTATACAAGCCATGCATTTCTTTTTGAAAACAAAAAGAAGAGACACTCTTTCAGACTTACCTTACTCCTTAGTTAATAAAAACCAAGAAACGATAAAGGAAAAAAATGTCCCCTAAAGAATCAAGACAATTAAACTCACTGTCCCCAAAACATGACAAAAACAGGCCTAAGACTAAACATGAGCAAGCTGCCTGTTAGGCTAGCAAGCTAAAAATGACTAGAGAGGACAGGTTTTTATCCCCCCCAAAACAATCGTGCCAATCAGCAGAAGTTATCCACGAACCAATAAACAGCCTCCATTCCTGCAACACAGACTCAAGCACAAGAAAACAAACACTCATTCCGGGTTGTAACACCTCCACCCATAAAATCTCAGATTTCCAAATAGTTTTAAATACGATATCTAGGCAAAGTGTCCGCAATCACATTTTCAACAGGCTTGTTGTGTAAAATCTGGGTTATGGTCATTATAAACAACAATGGGTAATAAACTAGAACCAAGATAAACCTCACAGTGCTGTAAGCCTAGCAAATGGCTCAGGGCCTCTTTGTCCATGGTGATAATGTTAACCTGGTGACGATTGAACGTTTTTGAATAGAAACAGACAGGGCGGATGATTGCATGATCATCTTCCTGCAATAAGACAGCACCGGTCCCACTCGCATCCACCTCCCGCTTAAATGGTTTTGAGAAGTCCGGGGCTGCTAACACTCGTGATTGCAAGCACTCGTGAAATGCCCCATAGGGCGTCCAAAACCACATTCCCTGACCGGGAATCGAACCCGGGCCGCGGCGGTGAGAGCACCGAATCCTAGCCACTAGACCACCAGGGAGAGCATGCGTTGGTGCCTGGCACGATGAGCGCCGAATCCTTGCCACTAAAGCACCTGGGCCGCATATTAATGGGACACGGCGGAATCTGAAAACAGTTCTAAAGTTTCCATCCACACTGCCCCGTGTGAGGCTCGAACTCACGACCTTCAGATTATGAGACTGACGCGCTGCCTAACTGCGCCAACGAGGCTTGCCACAGCAAAATGGGAAACGTCTTCAGTCAGAGCGGTCTGTGGGACGGGTGGCTGGAGTCACTGGTGATCCTCCGTGCTTTCGTAGGAATGCAGTTGCAGAGACACTCTGCGTTGCTCCAGTGCCTTGAAGTTGTTGGTAATCCTGTAAAGGACTGCATCACTTGGGTTCCATCATTTTGTCCAGGACCTCGCAGAGGGCCAGTGGCGCAATGGATAACGCGTCTGACTACGAATCAGAAGATTCCAGGTTCGACTCCTGGCTGGCTCGTTCGTTGTGCTCCCCTTTCGTGCCATGGGGTGTCCGTTGACCTCGGCAAAATTTAGCCCCGTCTGCGGGTGGATGCGACACCTTCGATAGCTCAGTTGGTAGAGCGGAGGACTGTAGGCGTCTAACAGGTCATCCTTAGGTCGCTGGTTCGAATCCGGCTCGAAGGAAGCGTCGTTTTTACCCCTGGAGACCGTCAGGCAGCACTTACTTCGTCAGGTTGTGTCAAAGCAGTCTGACAGTCAGGATGGCCGAGCGGTCTAAGGCGCTGCGTTCAGGTCGCAGTCTCCTCTGGAGGCGTGGGTTCGAATCCCACTTCTGACACAGCTTTGTTCTAGTGCTTGGCTTTCAACGGAGTTCCTCGCAGAGTTGTCAAACCCCAATTCTGTCTATGGCCAGGCCGCAACAGAAAAGACGTCTCAGACCCGTATACAAGCCATGCATTTCTTTTTGAAAACAAAAAGAAGAGACACTCTTTCAGACTCAGAAAACGCCAAAACAACAAACAAAACCCATAACTGAAACTCCACTCACAACCTTTCTACATAACCTGTAACAAAAGAGAAAAGAAAAAGTATGATGAATTTCACACAACACTTACCTTACTCCTTAGTTAATAAAAACCAAGAAACGATAAAGGAAAAAAATGTCCCCTAAAGAATCAAGACAATTAAACTCACTGTCCCCAAAACATGACAAAAACAGGCCTAAGACTAAACATGAGCAAGCTGCCTGTTAGGCTAGCAAGCTAAAAATGACTAGAGAGGACAGGTTTTTATCCCCCCCAAAACAGTCGTGCCAATCAGCAGAAGTTATCCACGAACCAATAAACAGCCTCCATTCCTGCAACACAGACTCAAGCACAAGAAAACAAACACTCATTCCGGGTTGTAACACCTCCACCCATAAAATCTCAGATTTCCAAATAGTTTTAAATACGATATCTAGGCAAAGTGTCCGCAATCACATTTTCAACAGGCTTGTTGTGTAAAATCTGGGTTATGGTCATTATAAACAACAATGGGTAATAAACTAGAACCAAGATAAACCTCACAGTGCTGTAAGCCTAGCAAATGGCTCAGGGCCTCTTTGTCCATGGTGATAATGTTAACCTGGTGACGATTGAACGTTTTTGAATAGAAACAGACAGGGCGGATGATTGCATGATCATCTTCCTGCAATAAGACAGCAACGGTCCCACTCGCATCCACCTCCCGCTTAAATGGTTTTGAGAAGTCCGGGGCTGCTAACACAGGAGAACAATACAACTACGTCTTGAGGCCATCAAAGGCATACCGACACCTCGAATTCCATTCAAAAGACACTGGGCCACGCAGAAGATCTGTTAGGGGTTTTGCAACATCTGAAAAGTCCTTGCGAAAACTTCTATAATATCCAGCCATCCCAAGAAATCGCCTAAGTTCTCATTTTGTTACAGGAACTGGGAAAGCATCGATGGCTTTTACTTTAGCGTCAAAAGGACGGCGAACGGTCCCCTGACCCACATGTTTACCCAAATAAGTGACTGTAGCACAATCGAATTCACATTTAGCAAGATTAAGTGTGAGGTTTGCTGATTGAAGACTCCCAAACACAGTGTTCAGGTGTTTCTTCCAAGTTTCAGAGTAACACACTACATCATCAAGTTATGCTTCACAACAAGGTACATCACAAAGTACATAAGACACCACACTTTGAAATATTGCACGAGCATGTTTTAAACCAAAAACCATAACCATATATTGTAAAAAAAATCAACCTGGAGTGGCATAAGCTAGCAGAGATCTCTGAGACACGTTCCGTTAGGGGAACCTGCCAATAACCCTTAAGTAAGTCTAACTCGGTCACAAACTCGGCATGTCGTACACTATCCACAGAGTCTTCTATTCTCGGACTGTTGGCGTCTCACGGGTCATCCTTAGGTCACTTGTTCGAATCCGGTTCTAAGGAAGCTTTGTTTTTTCCCGTGGAGACCGTGCGTGCCGTCAAAGAGCAGTGATTGCAAGCACTCGTGAAATGCCCCATAGGGCGTCCAAAACCACATTCCCTGACCGGGAATCGAACCCGGGCCGCGGCGGTGAGAGCGCCGAATCCTAGCCACTAGACCACCAGGGAGAGCATGCGTTGGTGCCTGGCACGATGAGCGCCGAATCCTTGCCACTAAAGCACCTGGGCCGCATATTAATGGGACACGGCGGAATCTGAAAACAGTTCTAAAGTTTCCATCCACACTGCCCCGTGTGAGGCTCGAACTCACGACCTTCAGATTATGAGACTGACGCGCTGCCTAACTGCGCCAACGAGGCTTGCCACAGCAAAATGGGAAACGTCTTCAGTCAGAGCGGTCTGTGGGACGGGTGGCTGGAGTCACTGGTGATCCTCCGTGCTTTCGTAGGAATGCAGTTGCAGAGACACTCTGCGTTGCTCCAGTGCCTTGAAGTTGTTGGTAATCCTGTAAAGGACTGCATCACTTGGGTTCCATCATTTTGTCCAGGACCTCGCAGAGGGCCAGTGGCGCAATGGATAACGCGTCTGACTACGAATCAGAAGATTCCAGGTTCGACTCCTGGCTGGCTCGTTCGTTGTGCTCCCCTTTCGTGCCATGGGGTGTCCGTTGACCTCGGCAAAATTTAGCCCCGTCTGCGGGTGGATGCGACACCTTCGATAGCTCAGTTGGTAGAGCGGAGGACTGTAGGCGTCTAACAGGTCATCCTTAGGTCGCTGGTTCGAATCCTGCTCGAAGGAAGCGTCGTTTTTACCCCTGGAGACCGTCAGGCAGCACTTACTTCGTCAGGTTGTGTCAAAGCAGTCTGACAGTCAGGATGGCCGAGCGGTCTAAGGCGCTGCGTTCAGGTCGCAGTCTCCTCTGGAGGCGTGGGTTCGAATCCCACTTCTGACACAGCTTTGTTCTAGTGCTTGGCTTTCAACGGAGTTCCTCGCAGAGTTGTCAAACCCCAATTCTGTCTATGGCCAGGCCGCAACAGAAAAGACGTCTCAGACCCGTATACAAGCCATGCATTTCTTTTTGAAAACAAAAAGAAGAGACACTCTTTCAGACTCAGAAAACGCCAAAACAACAAACAAAACCCATAACTGAAACTCCACTCACAACCTTTCTACATAACCTGTAACAAAAGAGAAAAGAAAAAGTATGATGAATTTCACACAACACTTACCTTACTCCTTAGTTAATAAAAACCAAGAAACGATAAAGGAAAAAAATGTCCCCTAAAGAATCAAGACAATTAAACTCACTGTCCCCAAAACATGACAAAAACAGGCCTAAGACTAAACATGAGCAAGCTGCCTGTTAGGCTAGCAAGCTAAAAATGACTAGAGAGGACAGGTTTTTATCCCCCCCAAAACAGTCGTGCCAATCAGCAGAAGTTATCCACGAACCAATAAACAGCCTCCATTCCTGCAACACAGACTCAAGCACAAGAAAACAAACACTCATTCCGGGTTGTAACACCTCCACCCATAAAATCTCAGATTTCCAAATAGTTTTAAATACGATATCTAGGCAAAGTGTCCGCAATCACATTTTCAACAGGCTTGTTGTGTAAAATCTGGGTTATGGTCATTATAAACAACAATGGGTAATAAACTAGAACCAAGATAAACCTCACAGTGCTGTAAGCCTAGCAAATGGCTCAGGGCCTCTTTGTCCATGGTGATAATGTTAACCTGGTGACGATTGAACGTTTTTGAATAGAAACAGACAGGGCGGATGATTGCATGATCATCTTCCTGCAATAAGACAGCAACGGTCCCACTCGCATCCACCTCCCGCTTAAATGGTTTTGAGAAGTCCGGGGCTGCTAACACAGGAGAACAATACAACTACGTCTTGAGGCCATCAAAGGCATACCGACACCTCGAATTCCATTCAAAAGACACTGGGCCACGCAGAAGATCTGTTAGGGGTTTTGCAACATCTGAAAAGTCCTTGCGAAAACTTCTATAATATCCAGCCATCCCAAGAAATCGCCTAAGTTCTCATTTTGTTACAGGAACTGGGAAAGCATCGATGGCTTTTACTTTAGCGTCAAAAGGACGGCGAACGGTCCCCTGACCCACATGTTTACCCAAATAAGTGACTGTAGCACAATCGAATTCACATTTAGCAAGATTAAGTGTGAGGTTTGCTGATTGAAGACTCCCAAACACAGTGTTCAGGTGTTTCTTCCAAGTTTCAGAGTAACACACTACATCATCAAGTTATGCTTCACAACAAGGTACATCACAAAGTACATAAGACACCACACTTTGAAATATTGCACGAGCATGTTTTAAACCAAAAACCATAACCATATATTGTAAAAAAAATCAACCTGGAGTGGCATAAGCTAGCAGAGATCTCTGAGACACGTTCCGTTAGGGGAACCTGCCAATAACCCTTAAGTAAGTCTAACTCGGTCACAAACTCGGCATGTCGTACACTATCCACAGAGTCTTCTATTCTCGGACTGTTGGCGTCTCACGGGTCATCCTTAGGTCACTTGTTCGAATCCGGTTCTAAGGAAGCTTTGTTTTTTCCCGTGGAGACCGTGCGTGCCGTCAAAGAGCAGTGATTGCAAGCACTCGTGAAATGCCCCATAGGGCGTCCAAAACCACATTCCCTGACCGGGAATCGAACCCGGGCCGCGGCGGTGAGAGCGCCGAATCCTAGCCACTAGACCACCAGGGAGAGCATGCGTTGGTGCCTGGCACGATGAGCGCCGAATCCTTGCCACTAAAGCACCTGGGCCGCATATTAATGGGACACGGCGGAATCTGAAAACAGTTCTAAAGTTTCCATCCACACTGCCCCGTGTGAGGCTCGAACTCACGACCTTCAGATTATGAGACTGACGCGCTGCCTAACTGCGCCAACGAGGCTTGCCACAGCAAAATGGGAAACGTCTTCAGTCAGAGCGGTCTGTGGGACGGGTGGCTCGAGTCACTGGTGATCCTCCGTGCTTTCGTAGGAATGCAGTTGCAGAGACACTCTGCGTTGCTCCAGTGCCTTGAAGTTGTTGGTAATCCTGTAAAGGACTGCATCACTTGGGTTCCATCATTTTGTCCAGGACCTCGCAGAGGGCCAGTGGCGCAATGGATAACGCGTCTGACTACGAATCAGAAGATTCCAGGTTCGACTCCTGGCTGGCTCGTTCGTTGTGCTCCCCTTTCGTGCCATGGGGTGTCCGTTGACCTCGGCAAAATTTAGCCCCGTCTGCGGGTGGATGCGACACCTTCGATAGCTCAGTTGGTAGAGCGGAGGACTGTAGGCGTCTAACAGGTCATCCTTAGGTCGCTGGTTCGAATCCGGCTCGAAGGAAGCGTCGTTTTTACCCCTGGAGACCGTCAGGCAGCACTTACTTCGTCAGGTTGTGTCAAAGCAGTCTGACAGTCAGGATGGCCGAGCGGTCTAAGGCGCTGCGTTCAGGTCGCAGTCTCCTCTGGAGGCGTGGGTTCGAATCCCACTTCTGACACAGCTTTGTTCTAGTGCTTGGCTTTCAACGGAGTTCCTCGCAGAGTTGTCAAACCCCAATTCTGTCTATGGCCAGGCCGCAACAGAAAAGACGTCTCAGACCCGTATACAAGCCATGCATTTCTTTTTGAAAACAAAAAGAAGAGACACTCTTTCAGACTCAGAAAACGCCAAAACAACAAACAAAACCCATAACTGAAACTCCACTCACAACCTTTCTACATAACCTGTAACAAAAGAGAAAAGAAAAAGTATGATGAATTTCACACAACACTTACCTTACTCCTTAGTTAATAAAAACCAAGAAACGATAAAGGAAAAAAATGTCCCCTAAAGAATCAAGACAATTAAACTCACTGTCCCCAAAACATGACAAAAACAGGCCTAAGACTAAACATGAGCAAGCTGCCTGTTAGGCTAGCAAGCTAAAAATGACTAGAGAGGACAGGTTTTTATCCCCCCCAAAACAGTCGTGCCAATCAGCAGAAGTTATCCACGAACCAATAAACAGCCTCCATTCCTGCAACACAGACTCAAGCACAAGAAAACAAACACTCATTCCGGGTTGTAACACCTCCACCCATAAAATCTCAGATTTCCAAATAGTTTTAAATACGATATCTAGGCAAAGTGTCCGCAATCACATTTTCAACAGGCTTGTTGTGTAAAATCTGGGTTATGGTCATTATAAACAACAATGGGTAATAAACTAGAACCAAGATAAACCTCACAGTGCTGTAAGCCTAGCAAATGGCTCAGGGCCACTTTGTCCATGGTGATAATGTTAACCTGGTGACGATTGAACGTTTTTGAATAGAAACAGACAGGGCGGATGATTGCATGATCATCTTCCTGCAATAAGACAGCACCGGTCCCACTCGCATCCACCTCCCGCTTAAATGGTTTTGAGAAGTCCGGGGCTGCTAACACAGGAGAACAATACAACTACGTCTTGAGGCCATCAAAGGCATACCGACACCTCGAATTCCATTCAAAAGACACTGGGCCACGCAGAAGATCTGTTAGGGGTTTTGCAACATCTGAAAAGTCCTTGCGAAAACTTCTATAATATCCAGCCATCCCAAGAAATCGCCTAAGTTCTCATTTTGTTACAGGAACTGGGAAAGCATCGATGGCTTTTACTTTAGCGTCAAAAGGACGGCGAACGGTCCCCTGACCCACATGTTTACCCAAATAAGTGACTGTAGCACAATCGAATTCACATTTAGCAAGATTAAGTGTGAGGTTTGCTGATTGAAGACTCCCAAACACAGTGTTCAGGTGTTTCTTCCAAGTTTCAGAGTAACACACTACATCATCAAGTTATGCTTCACAACAAGGTACATCACAAAGTACATAAGACACCACACTTTGAAATATTGCACGAGCATGTTTTAAACCAAAAACCATAACCATATATTGTAAAAAAATCAACCTGGAGTGGCATAAGCTAGCAGAGATCTCTGAGACACGTTCCGTTAGGGGAACCTGCCAATAACCCTTAAGTAAGTCTAACTCGGTCACAAACTTGGCATGTCGTACACTATCCACAGAGTCTTCTATTCTCGGACTGTTGGCGTCTCACGGGTCATCCTTAGGTCACTTGTTCGAATCCGGTTCTAAGGAAGCTTTGTTTTTTCCCGTGGAGACCGTGCGTGCCGTCAAAGAGCAGTGATTGCAAGCACTCGTGAAATGCCCCATAGGGCGTCCAAAAGCACATTCCCTGACCGGGAATCGAACCCAGGCCGCGGCGGTGAGAGCGCCGAATCCTAGCCACTAGACCACCAGGGAGAGCATGCGTTGGTGCCTGGCACGATGAGCGCCGAATCCTTGCCACTAAAGCACCTGGGCCGCATATTAATGGGACACGGCGGAATCTGAAAACAGTTCTAAAGTTTCCATCCACACTGCCCCGTGTGAGGCTCGAACTCACGACCTTCAGATTATGAGACTGACGCGCTGCCTAACTGCGCCAACGAGGCTTGCCACAGCAAAATGGGAAACGTCTTCAGTCAGAGCGGTCTGTGGGACGGGTGGCTCGAGTCACTGGTGATCCTCCGTGCTTTCGTAGGAATGCAGTTGCAGAGACACTCTGCGTTGCTCCAGTGCCTTGAAGTTGTTGGTAATCCTGTAAAGGACTGCATCACTTGGGTTCCATCATTTTGTCCAGGACCTCGCAGAGGGCCAGTGGCGCAATGGATAACGCGTCTGACTACGAATCAGAAGATTCCAGGTTCGACTCCTGGCTGGCTCGTTCGTTGTGCTCCCCTTTCGTGCCATGGGGTGTCCGTTGACCTCGGCAAAATTTAGCCCCGTCTGCGGGTGGATGCGACACCTTCGATAGCTCAGTTGGTAGAGCGGAGGACTGTAGGCGTCTAACAGGTCATCCTTAGGTCGCTGGTTCGAATCCGGCTCGAAGGAAGCGTCGTTTTTACCCCTGGAGACCGTCAGGCAGCACTTACTTCGTCAGGTTGTGTCAAAGCAGTCTGACAGTCAGGATGGCCGAGCGGTCTAAGGCGCTGCGTTCAGGTCGCAGTCTCCTCTGGAGGCGTGGGTTCGAATCCCACTTCTGACACAGCTTTGTTCTAGTGCTTGGCTTTCAACGGAGTTCCTCGCAGAGTTGTCAAACCCCAATTCTGTCTATGGCCAGGCCGCAACAGAAAAGACGTCTCAGACCCGTATACAAGCCATGCATTTCTTTTTGAAAACAAAAAGAAGAGACACTCTTTCAGACTCAGAAAACGCCAAAACAACAAACAAAACCCATAACTGAAACTCCACTCACAACCTTTCTACATAACCTGTAACAAAAGAGAAAAGAAAAAGTATGATGAATTTCACACAACACTTACCTTACTCCTTAGTTAATAAAAACCAAGAAACGATAAAGGAAAAAAATGTCCCCTAAAGAATCAAGACAATTAAACTCACTGTCCCCAAAACATGACAAAAACAGGCCTAAGACTAAACATGAGCAAGCTGCCTGTTAGGCTAGCAAGCTAAAAATGACTAGAGAGGACAGGTTTTTATCCCCCCCAAAACAGTCGTGCCAATCAGCAGAAGTTATCCACGAACCAATAAACAGCCTCCATTCCTGCAACACAGACTCAAGCACAAGAAAACAAACACTCATTCCGGGTTGTAACACCTCCACCCATAAAATCTCAGATTTCCAAATAGTTTTAAATACGATATCTAGGCAAAGTGTCCGCAATCACATTTTCAACCGGCTTGTTGTGTAAAATCTGGGTTATGGTCATTATAAACAACAATGGGTAATAAACTAGAACCAAGATAAACCTCACAGTGCTGTAAGCCTAGCAAATGGCTCAGGGCCTCTTTGTCCATGGTGATAATGTTAACCTGGTGACGATTGAACGTTTTTGAATAGAAACAGACAGGGCGGATGATTGCATGATCATCTTCCTGCAATAAGACAGCACCGGTCCCACTCGCATCCACCTCCCGCTTAAATGGTTTTGAGAAGTCCGGGGCTGCTAACACAGGAGAACAATACAACTACGTCTTGAGGCCATCAAAGGCATACCGACACCTCGAATTCCATTCAAAAGACACTGGGCCACGCAGAAGATCTGTTAGGGGTTTTGCAACATCTGAAAAGTCCTTGCGAAAACTTCTATAATATCCAGCCATCCCAAGAAATCGCCTAAGTTCTCATTTTGTTACAGGAACTGGGAAAGCATCGATGGCTTTTACTTTAGCGTCAAAAGGACGGCGAACGGTCCCCTGACCCACATGTTTACCCAAATAAGTGACTGTAGCACAATCGAATTCACATTTAGCAAGATTAAGTGTGAGGTTTGCTGATTGAAGACTCCCAAACACAGTGTTCAGGTGTTTCTTCCAAGTTTCAGAGTAACACACTACATCATCAAGTTATGCTTCACAACAAGGTACATCACAAAGTACATAAGACACCACACTTTGAAATATTGCACGAGCATGTTTTAAACCAAAAACCATAACCATATATTGTAAAAAAATCAACCTGGAGTGGCATAAGCTAGCAGAGATCTCTGAGACACGTTCCGTTAGGGGAACCTGCCAATAACCCTTAAGTAAGTCTAACTCGGTCACAAACTTGGCATGTCGTACACTATCCACAGAGTCTTCTATTCTCGGACTGTTGGCGTCTCACGGGTCATCCTTAGGTCACTTGTTCGAATCCGGTTCTAAGGAAGCTTTGTTTTTTCCCGTGGAGACCGTGCGTGCCGTCAAAGAGCAGTGATTGCAAGCACTCGTGAAATGCCCCATAGGGCGTCCAAAACCACATTCCCTGACCGGGAATCGAACCCGGGCCGCGGCGGTGAGAGCGCCGAATCCTAGCCACTAGACCACCAGGGAGAGCATGCGTTGGTGCCTGGCACGATGAGCGCCGAATCCTTGCCACTAAAGCACCTGGGCCGCATATTAATGGGACACGGCGGAATCTGAAAACAGTTCTAAAGTTTCCATCCACACTGCCCCGTGTGAGGCTCGAACTCACGACCTTCAGATTATGAGACTGACGCGCTGCCTAACTGCGCCAACGAGGCTTGCCACAGCAAAATGGGAAACGTCTTCAGTCAGAGCGGTCTGTGGGACGGGTGGCTCGAGTCACTGGTGATCCTCCGTGCTTTCGTAGGAATGCAGTTGCAGAGACACTCTGCGTTGCTCCAGTGCCTTGAAGTTGTTGGTAATCCTGTAAAGGACTGCATCACTTGGGTTCCATCATTTTGTCCAGGACCTCGCAGAGGGCCAGTGGCGCAATGGATAACGCGTCTGACTACGATTCAGAAGATTCCAGGTTCGACTCCTGGCTGGCTCGTTCGTTGTGCTCCCCTTTCGTGCCATGGGGTGTCCGTTGACCTCAGCAAAATTTAGCCCCGTCTGCGGGTGGATGCGACACCTTCGATAGCTCAGTTGGTAGAGCGGAGGACTGTAGGCGTCTAACAGGTCATCCTTAGGTCGCTGGTTCGAATCCGGCTCGAAGGAAGCGTCGTTTTTACCCCTGGAGACCGTCAGGAAGCACTTACTTCGTCAGGTTGTGTCAAAGCAGTCTGACAGTCAGGATGGCCGAGCGGTCTAAGGCGCTGCGTTCAGGTCGCAGTCTCCTCTGGAGGCGTGGGTTCGAATCCCACTTCTGACACAGCTTTGTTCTAGTGCTTGGCTTTCAACGGAGTTCCTCGCAGAGTTGTCAAACCCCAATTCTGTCTATGGCCAGGCCGCAACAGAAAAGACGTCTCAGACCCGTATACAAGCCATGCATTTCTTTTTGAAAACAAAAAGAAGAGACACTCTTTCAGACTCAGAAAACGCCAAAACAACAAACAAAACCCATAACTGAAACTCCACTCACAACCTTTCTACATAACCTGTAACAAAAGAGAAAAGAAAAAGTATGATGAATTTCACACAACACTTACCTTACTCCTTAGTTAATAAAAACCAAGAAACGATAAAGGAAAAAAATGTCCCCTAAAGAATCAAGACAATTAAACTCACTGTCCCCAAAACATGACAAAAACAGGCCTAAGACTAAACATGAGCAAGCTGCCTGTTAGGCTAGCAAGCTAAAAATGACTAGAGAGGACAGGTTTTTATCCCCCCCAAAACAGTCGTGCCAATCAGCAGAAGTTATCCACGAACCAATAAACAGCCTCCATTCCTGCAACACAGACTCAAGCACAAGAAAACAAACACTCATTCCGGGTTGTAACACCTCCACCCATAAAATCTCAGATTTCCAAATAGTTTTAAATACGATATCTAGGCAAAGTGTCCGCAATCACATTTTCAACCGGCTTGTTGTGTAAAATCTGGGTTATGGTCATTATAAACAACAATGGGTAATAAACTAGAACCAAGATAAACCTCACAGTGCTGTAAGCCTAGCAAATGGCTCAGGGCCTCTTTGTCCATGGTGATAATGTTAACCTGGTGACGATTGAACGTTTTTGAATAGAAACAGACAGGGCGGATGATTGCATGATCATCTTCCTGCAATAAGACAGCACCGGTCCCACTCGCATCCACCTCCCGCTTAAATGGTTTTGAGAAGTCCGGGGCTGCTAACACAGGAGAACAATACAACTACGTCTTGAGGCCATCAAAGGCATACCGACACCTCGAATTCCATTCAAAAGACACTGGGCCACGCAGAAGATCTGTTAGGGGTTTTGCAACATCTGAAAAGTCCTTGCGAAAACTTCTATAATATCCAGCCATCCCAAGAAATCGCCTAAGTTCTCATTTTGTTACAGGAACTGGGAAAGCATCGATGGCTTTTACTTTAGCGTCAAAAGGACGGCGAACGGTCCCCTGACCCACATGTTTACCCAAATAAGTGACTGTAGCACAATCGAATTCACATTTAGCAAGATTAAGTGTGAGGTTTGCTGATTGAAGACTCCCAAACACAGTGTTCAGGTGTTTCTTCCAAGTTTCAGAGTAACACACTACATCATCAAGTTATGCTTCACAACAAGGTACATCACAAAGTACATAAGACACCACACTTTGAAATATTGCACGAGCATGTTTTAAACCAAAAACCATAACCATATATTGTAAAAAAATCAACCTGGAGTGGCATAAGCTAGCAGAGATCTCTGAGACACGTTCCGTTAGGGGAACCTGCCAATAACCCTTAAGTAAGTCTAACTCGGTCACAAACTTGGCATGTCGTACACTATCCACAGAGTCTTCTATTCTCGGACTGTTGGCGTCTCACGGGTCATCCTTAGGTCACTTGTTCGAATCCGGTTCTAAGGAAGCTTTGTTTTTTCCCGTGGAGACCGTGCGTGCCGTCAAAGAGCAGTGATTGCAAGCACTCGTGAAATGCCCCATAGGGCGTCCAAAACCACATTCCCTGACCGGGAATCGAACCCGGGCCGCGGCGGTGAGAGCGCCGAATCCTAGCCACTAGACCACCAGGGAGAGCATGCGTTGGTGCCTGGCACGATGAGCGCCGAATCCTTGCCACTAAAGCACCTGGGCCGCATATTAATGGGACACGGCGGAATCTGAAAACAGTTCTAAAGTTTCCATCCACACTGCCCCGTGTGAGGCTCGAACTCACGACCTTCAGATTATGAGACTGACGCGCTGCCTAACTGCGCCAACGAGGCTTGCCACAGCAAAATGGGAAACGTCTTCAGTCAGAGCGGTCTGTGGGACGGGTGGCTCGAGTCACTGGTGATCCTCCGTGCTTTCGTAGGAATGCAGTTGCAGAGACACTCTGCGTTGCTCCAGTGCCTTGAAGTTGTTGGTAATCCTGTAAAGGACTGCATCACTTGGGTTCCATCATTTTGTCCAGGACCTCGCAGAGGGCCAGTGGCGCAATGGATAACGCGTCTGACTACGAATCAGAAGATTCCAGGTTCGACTCCTGGCTGGCTCGTTCGTTGTGCTCCCCTTTCGTGCCATGGGGTGTCCGTTGACCTCGGCAAAATTTAGCCCCGTCTGCGGGTGGATGCGACACCTTCGATAGCTCAGTTGGTAGAGCGGAGGACTGTAGGCGTCTAACAGGTCATCCTTAGGTCGCTGGTTCGAATCCGGCTCGAAGGAAGCGTCGTTTTTACCCCTGGAGACCGTCAGGAAGCACTTACTTCGTCAGGTTGTGTCAAAGCAGTCTGACAGTCAGGATGGCCGAGCGGTCTAAGGCGCTGCGTTCAGGTCGCAGTCTCCTCTGGAGGCGTGGGTTCGAATCCCACTTCTGACACAGCTTTGTTCTAATGCTTGGCTTTCAACGGAGTTCCTCGCAGAGTTGTCAAACCCCAATTCTGTCTATGGCCAGGCCGCAACAGAAAAGACGTCTCAGACCCGTATACAAGCCATGCATTTCTTTTTGAAAACAAAAAGAAGAGACACTCTTTCAGACTCAGAAAACGCCAAAACAACAAACAAAACCCATAACTGAAACTCCACTCACAACCTTTCTACATAACCTGTAACAAAAGAGAAAAGAAAAAGTATGATGAATTTCACACAACACTTACCTTACTCCTTAGTTAATAAAAACCAAGAAACGATAAAGGAAAAAAATGTCCCCTAAAGAATCAAGACAATTAAACTCACTGTCCCCAAAACATGACAAAAACAGGCCTAAGACTAAACATGAGCAAGCTGCCTGTTAGGCTAGCAAGCTAAAAATGACTAGAGAGGACAGGTTTTTATCCCCCCCAAAACAGTCGTGCCAATCAGCAGAAGTTATCCACGAACCAATAAACAGCCTCCATTCCTGCAACACAGACTCAAGCACAAGAAAACAAACACTCATTCCGGGTTGTAACACCTCCACCCATAAAATCTCAGATTTCCAAATAGTTTTAAATACGATATCTAGGCAAAGTGTCCGCAATCACATTTTCAACCGGCTTGTTGTGTAAAATCTGGGTTATGGTCATTATAAACAACAATGGGTAATAAACTAGAACCAAGATAAACCTCACAGTGCTGTAAGCCTAGCAAATGGCTCAGGGCCTCTTTGTCCATGGTGATAATGTTAACCTGGTGACGATTGAACGTTTTTGAATAGAAACAGACAGGGCGGATGATTGCATGATCATCTTCCTGCAATAAGACAGCACCGGTCCCACTCGCATCCACCTCCCGCTTAAATGGTTTTGAGAAGTCCGGGGCTGCTAACACAGGAGAACAATACAACTACGTCTTGAGGCCATCAAAGGCATACCGACACCTCGAATTCCATTCAAAAGACACTGGGCCACGCAGAAGATCTGTTAGGGGTTTTGCAACATCTGAAAAGTCCTTGCGAAAACTTCTATAATATCCAGCCATCCCAAGAAATCGCCTAAGTTCTCATTTTGTTACAGGAACTGGGAAAGCATCGATGGCTTTTACTTTAGCGTCAAAAGGACGGCGAACGGTCCCCTGACCCACATGTTTACCCAAATAAGTGACTGTAGCACAATCGAATTCACATTTAGCAAGATTAAGTGTGAGGTTTGCTGATTGAAGACTCCCAAACACAGTGTTCAGGTGTTTCTTCCAAGTTTCAGAGTAACACACTACATCATCAAGTTATGCTTCACAACAAGGTACATCACAAAGTACATAAGACACCACACTTTGAAATATTGCACGAGCATGTTTTAAACCAAAAACCATAACCATATATTGTAAAAAAATCAACCTGGAGTGGCATAAGCTAGCAGAGATCTCTGAGACACGTTCCGTTAGGGGAACCTGCCAATAACCCTTAAGTAAGTCTAACTCGGTCACAAACTTGGCATGTCGTACACTATCCACAGAGTCTTCTATTCTCGGACTGTTGGCGTCTCACGGGTCATCCTTAGGTCACTTGTTCGAATCCGGTTCTAAGGAAGCTTTGTTTTTTCCCGTGGAGACCGTGCGTGCCGTCAAAGAGCAGTGATTGCAAGCACTCGTGAAATGCCCCATAGGGCGTCCAAAACCACATTCCCTGACCGGGAATCGAACCCGGGCCGCGGCGGTGAGAGCGCCGAATCCTAGCCACTAGACCACCAGGGAGAGCATGCGTTGGTGCCTGGCACGATGAGCGCCGAATCCTTGCCACTAAAGCACCTGGGCCGCATATTAATGGGACACGGCGGAATCTGAAAACAGTTCTAAAGTTTCCATCCACACTGCCCCGTGTGAGGATCGAACTCACGACCTTCAGATTATGAGACTGACGCGCTGCCTAACTGCGCCAACGAGGCTTGCCACAGCAAAATGGGAAACGTCTTCAGTCAGAGCGGTCTGTGGGACGGGTGGCTCGAGTCACTGGTGATCCTCCGTGCTTTCGTAGGAATGCAGTTGCAGAGACACTCTGCGTTGCTCCAGTGCCTTGAAGTTGTTGGTAATCCTGTAAAGGACTGCATCACTTGGGTTCCATCATTTTGTCCAGGACCTCGCAGAGGGCCAGTGGCGCAATGGATAACGCGTCTGACTACGAATCAGAAGATTCCAGGTTCGACTCCTGGCTGGCTCGTTCGTTGTGCTCCCCTTTCGTGCCATGGGGTGTCCGTTGACCTCGGCAAAATTTAGCCCCGTCTGCGGGTGGATGCGACACCTTCGATAGCTCAGTTGGTAGAGCGGAGGACTGTAGGCGTCTAACAGGTCATCCTTAGGTCGCTGGTTCGAATCCGGCTCGAAGGAAGCGTCGTTTTTACCCCTGGAGACCGTCAGGCAGCACTTACTTCGTCAGGTTGTGTCAAAGCAGTCTGACAGTCAGGATGGCCGAGCGGTCTAAGGCGCTGCGTTCAGGTCGCAGTCTCCTCTGGAGGCGTGGGTTCGAATCCCACTTCTGACACAGCTTTGTTCTAGTGCTTGGCTTTCAACGGAGTTCCTCGCAGAGTTGTCAAACCCCAATTCTGTCTATGGCCAGGCCGCAACAGAAAAGACGTCTCAGACCCGTATACAAGCCATGCATTTCTTTTTGAAAACAAAAAGAAGAGACACTCTTTCAGACTCAGAAAACGCCAAAACAACAAACAAAACCCATAACTGAAACTCCACTCACAACCTTTCTACATAACCTGTAACAAAAGAGAAAAGAAAAAGTATGATGAATTTCACACAACACTTACCTTACTCCTTAGTTAATAAAAACCAAGAAACGATAAAGGAAAAAAATGTCCCCTAAAGAATCAAGACAATTAAACTCACTGTCCCCAAAACATGACAAAAACAGGCCTAAGACTAAACATGAGCAAGCTGCCTGTTAGGCTAGCAAGCTAAAAATGACTAGAGAGGACAGGTTTTTATCCCCCCCAAAACAGTCGTGCCAATCAGCAGAAGTTATCCACGAACCAATAAACAGCCTCCATTCCTGCAACACAGACTCAAGCACAAGAAAACAAACACTCATTCCGGGTTGTAACACCTCCACCCATAAAATCTCAGATTTCCAAATAGTTTTAAATACGATATCTAGGCAAAGTGTCCGCAATCACATTTTCAACCGGCTTGTTGTGTAAAATCTGGGTTATGGTCATTATAAACAACAATGGGTAATAAACTAGAACCAAGATAAACCTCACAGTGCTGTAAGCCTAGCAAATGGCTCAGGGCCTCTTTGTCCATGGTGATAATGTTAACCTGGTGACGATTGAACGTTTTTGAATAGAAACAGACAGGGCGGATGATTGCATGATCATCTTCCTGCAATAAGACAGCACCGGTCCCACTCGCATCCACCTCCCGCTTAAATGGTTTTGAGAAGTCCGGGGCTGCTAACACAGGAGAACAATACAACTACGTCTTGAGGCCATCAAAGGCATACCGACACCTCGAATTCCATTCAAAAGACACTGGGCCACGCAGAAGATCTGTTAGGGGTTTTGCAACATCTGAAAAGTCCTTGCGAAAACTTCTATAATATCCAGCCATCCCAAGAAATCGCCTAAGTTCTCATTTTGTTACAGGAACTGGGAAAGCATCGATGGCTTTTACTTTAGCGTCAAAAGGACGGCGAACGGTCCCCTGACCCACATGTTTACCCAAATAAGTGACTGTAGCACAATCGAATTCACATTTAGCAAGATTAAGTGTGAGGTTTGCTGATTGAAGACTCCCAAACACAGTGTTCAGGTGTTTCTTCCAAGTTTCAGAGTAACACACTACATCATCAAGTTATGCTTCACAACAAGGTACATCACAAAGTACATAAGACACCACACTTTGAAATATTGCACGAGCATGTTTTAAACCAAAAACCATAACCATATATTGTAAAAAAAATCAACCTGGAGTGGCATAAGCTAGCAGAGATCTCTGAGACACGTTCCGTTAGGGGAACCTGCCAATAACCCTTAAGTAAGTCTAACTCGGTCACAAACTCGGCATGTCGTACACTATCCACAGAGTCTTCTATTCTCGGACTGTTGGCGTCTCACGGGTCATCCTTAGGTCACTTGTTCGAATCCGGTTCTAAGGAAGCTTTGTTTTTTCCCGTGGAGACCGTGCGTGCCGTCAAAGAGCAGTGATTGCAAGCACTCGTGAAATGCCCCATAGGGCGTCCAAAACCACATTCCCTGACCGGGAATCGAACCCGGGCCGCGGCGGTGAGAGCGCCGAATCCTAGCCACTAGACCACCAGGGAGAGCATGCGTTGGTGCCTGGCACGATGAGCGCCGAATCCTTGCCACTAAAGCACCTGGGCCGCATATTAATGGGACACGGCGGAATCTGAAAACAGTTCTAAAGTTTCCATCCACACTGCCCCGTGTGAGGCTCGAACTCACGACCTTCAGATTATGAGACTGACGCGCTGCCTAACTGCGCCAACGAGGCTTGCCACAGCAAAATGGGAAACGTCTTCAGTCAGAGCGGTCTGTGGGACGGGTGGCTCGAGTCACTGGTGATCCTCCGTGCTTTCGTAGGAATGCAGTTGCAGAGACACTCTGCGTTGCTCCAGTGCCTTGAAGTTGTTGGTAATCCTGTAAAGGACTGCATCACTTGGGTTCCATCATTTTGTCCAGGACCTCGCAGAGGGCCAGTGGCGCAATGGATAACGCGTCTGACTACGAATCAGAAGATTCCAGGTTCGACTCCTGGCTGGCTCGTTCGTTGTGCTCCCCTTTCGTGCCATGGGGTGTCCGTTGACCTCGGCAAAATTTAGCCCCGTCTGCGGGTGGATGCGACACCTTCGATAGCTCAGTTGGTAGAGCGGAGGACTGTAGGCGTCTAACAGGTCATCCTTAGGTCGCTGGTTCGAATCCGGCTCGAAGGAAGCGTCGTTTTTACCCCTGGAGACCGTCAGGCAGCACTTACTTCGTCAGGTTGTGTCAAAGCAGTCTGACAGTCAGGATGGCCGAGCGGTCTAAGGCGCTGCGTTCAGGTCGCAGTCTCCTCTGGAGGCGTGGGTTCGAATCCCACTTCTGACACAGCTTTGTTCTAGTGCTTGGCTTTCAACGGAGTTCCTCGCAGAGTTGTCAAACCCCAATTCTGTCTATGGCCAGGCCGCAACAGAAAAGACGTCTCAGACCCGTATACAAGCCATGCATTTCTTTTTGAAAACAAAAAGAAGAGACACTCTTTCAGACTCAGAAAACGCCAAAACAACAAACAAAACCCATAACTGAAACTCCACTCACAACCTTTCTACATAACCTGTAACAAAAGAGAAAAGAAAAAGTATGATGAATTTCACACAACACTTACCTTACTCCTTAGTTAATAAAAACCAAGAAACGATAAAGGAAAAAAATGTCCCCTAAAGAATCAAGACAATTAAACTCACTGTCCCCAAAACATGACAAAAACAGGCCTAAGACTAAACATGAGCAAGCTGCCTGTTAGGCTAGCAAGCTAAAAATGACTAGAGAGGACAGGTTTTTATCCCCCCCAAAACAGTCGTGCCAATCAGCAGAAGTTATCCACGAACCAATAAACAGCCTCCATTCCTGCAACACAGACTCAAGCACAAGAAAACAAACACTCATTCCGGGTTGTAACACCTCCACCCATAAAATCTCAGATTTCCAAATAGTTTTAAATACGATATCTAGGCAAAGTGTCCGCAATCACATTTTCAACAGGCTTGTTGTGTAAAATCTGGGTTATGGTCATTATAAACAACAATGGGTAATAAACTAGAACCAAGATAAACCTCACAGTGCTGTAAGCCTAGCAAATGGCTCAGGGCCTCTTTGTCCATGGTGATAATGTTAACCTGGTGACGATTGAACGTTTTTGAATAGAAACAGACAGGGCGGATGATTGCATGATCATCTTCCTGCAATAAGACAGCACCGGTCCCACTCGCATCCACCTCCCGCTTAAATGGTTTTGAGAAGTCCGGGGCTGCTAACACAGGAGAACAATACAACTACGTCTTGAGGCCATCAAAGGCATACCGACACCTCGAATTCCATTCAAAAGACACTGGGCCACGCAGAAGATCTGTTAGGGGTTTTGCAACATCTGAAAAGTCCTTGCGAAAACTTCTATAATATCCAGCCATCCCAAGAAATCGCCTAAGTTCTCATTTTGTTACAGGAACTGGGAAAGCATCGATGGCTTTTACTTTAGCGTCAAAAGGACGGCGAACGGTCCCCTGACCCACATGTTTACCCAAATAAGTGACTGTAGCACAATCGAATTCACATTTAGCAAGATTAAGTGTGAGGTTTGCTGATTGAAGACTCCCAAACACAGTGTTCAGGTGTTTCTTCCAAGTTTCAGAGTAACACACTACATCATCAAGTTATGCTTCACAACAAGGTACATCACAAAGTACATAAGACACCACACTTTGAAATATTGCACGAGCATGTTTTAAACCAAAAACCATAACCATATATTGTAAAAAAATCAACCTGGAGTGGCATAAGCTAGCAGAGATCTCTGAGACACGTTCCGTTAGGGGAACCTGCCAATAACCCTTAAGTAAGTCTAACTCGGTCACAAACTTGGCATGTCGTACACTATCCACAGAGTCTTCTATTCTCGGACTGTTGGCGTCTCACGGGTCATCCTTAGGTCACTTGTTCGAATCCGGTTCTAAGGAAGCTTTGTTTTTTCCCGTGGAGACCGTGCGTGCCGTCAAAGAGCAGTGATTGCAAGCACTCGTGAAATGCCCCATAGGGCGTCCAAAACCACATTCCCTGACCGGGAATCGAACCCGGGCCGCGGCGGTGAGAGCGCCGAATCCTAGCCACTAGACCACCAGGGAGAGCATGCGTTGGTGCCTGGCACGATGAGCGCCGAATCCTTGCCACTAAAGCACCTGGGCCGCATATTAATGGGACACGGCGGAATCTGAAAACAGTTCTAAAGTTTCCATCCACACTGCCCCGTGTGAGGCTCGAACTCACGACCTTCAGATTATGAGACTGACGCGCTGCCTAACTGCGCCAACGAGGCTTGCCACAGCAAAATGGGAAACGTCTTCAGTCAGAGCGGTCTGTGGGACGGGTGGCTCGAGTCACTGGTGATCCTCCGTGCTTTCGTAGGAATGCAGTTGCAGAGACACTCTGCGTTGCTCCAGTGCCTTGAAGTTGTTGGTAATCCTGTAAAGGACTGCATCACTTGGGTTCCATCATTTTGTCCAGGACCTCGCAGAGGGCCAGTGGCGCAATGGATAACGCGTCTGACTACGAATCAGAAGATTCCAGGTTCGACTCCTGGCTGGCTCGTTCGTTGTGCTCCCCTTTCGTGCCATGGGGTGTCCGTTGACCTCGGCAAAATTTAGCCCCGTCTGCGGGTGGATGCGACACCTTCGATAGCTCAGTTGGTAGAGCGGAGGACTGTAGGCGTCTAACAGGTCATCCTTAGGTCGCTGGTTCGAATCCGGCTCGAAGGAAGCGTCGTTTTTACCCCTGGAGACCGTCAGGCAGCACTTACTTCGTCAGGTTGTGTCAAAGCAGTCTGACAGTCAGGATGGCCGAGCGGTCTAAGGCGCTGCGTTCAGGTCGCAGTCTCCTCTGGAGGCGTGGGTTCGAATCCCACTTCTGACACAGCTTTGTTCTAGTGCTTGGCTTTCAACGGAGTTCCTCGCAGAGTTGTCAAACCCCAATTCTGTCTATGGCCAGGCCGCAACAGAAAAGACGTCTCAGACCCGTTTACAAGCCATGCATTTCTTTTTGAAAACAAAAAGAAGAGACACTCTTTCAGACTTACCTTACTCCTTAGTTAATAAAAACCAAGAAACGATAAAGGAAAAAAATGTCCCCTAAAGAATCAAGACAATTAAACTCACTGTCCCCAAAACATGACAAAAACAGGCCTAAGACTAAACATGAGCAACCTGCCTGTTAGGCTAGCAAGCTAAAAATGACTAGAGAGGACAGGTTTTTATCCCCCCCAAAACAGTCGTGCCAATCAGCAGAAGTTATCCACGAACCAATAAACAGCCTCCATTCCTGCAACACAGACTCAAGCACAAGAAAACAAACACTCATTCCGGGTTGTAACACCTCCACCCATAAAATCTCAGATTTCCAAATAGTTTTAAATACGATATCTAGGCAAAGTGTCCGCAATCACATTTTCAACAGGCTTGTTGTGTAAAATCTGGGTTATGGTCATTATAAACAACAATGGGTAATAAACTAGAACCAAGATAAACCTCACAGTGCTGTAAGCCTAGCAAATGGCTCAGGGCCTCTTTGTCCATGGTGATAATGTTAACCTGGTGACGATTGAACGTTTTTGAATAGAAACAGACAGGGCGGATGATTGCATGATCATCTTCCTGCAATAAGACAGCACCGGTCCCACTCGCATCCACCTCCCGCTTAAATGGTTTTGAGAAGTCCGGGGCTGCTA
Organism: Barbatula barbatula; assembly: GCF_947034865.1. Classification (NCBI taxonomy): domain Eukaryota; kingdom Metazoa; phylum Chordata; class Actinopteri; order Cypriniformes; family Nemacheilidae; genus Barbatula; species Barbatula barbatula. The sequence goes on from NC_136773.1 coordinate 1,899,902, forward strand.
ACACAGGAGAACAATACAACTACGTCTTGAGGCCATCAAAGGCATACCGACACCTCGAATTCCATTCAAAAGACACTGGGCCACGCAGAAGATCTGTTAGGGGTTTTGCAACATCTGAAAAGTCCTTGCGAAAACTTCTATAATATCCAGCCATCCCAAGAAATCGCCTAAGTTCTCATTTTGTTACAGGAACTGGGAAAGCATCGATGGCTTTTACTTTAGCGTCAAAAGGACGGCGAACGGTCCCCTGACCCACATGTTTACCCAAATAAGTGACTGTAGCACAATCGAATTCACATTTAGCAAGATTAAGTGTGAGGTTTGCTGATTGAAGACTCCCAAACACAGTGTTCAGGTGTTTCTTCCAAGTTTCAGAGTAACACACTACATCATCAAGTTATGCTTCACAACAAGGTACATCACAAAGTACATAAGACACCACACTTTGAAATATTGCACGAGCATGTTTTAAACCAAAAACCATAACCATATATTGTAAAAAAATCAACCTGGAGTGGCATAAGCTAGCAGAGATCTCTGAGACACGTTCCGTTAGGGGAACCTGCCAATAACCCTTAAGTAAGTCTAACTCGGTCACAAACTTGGCATGTCGTACACTATCCACAGAGTCTTCTATTCTCGGACTGTTGGCGTCTCACGGGTCATCCTTAGGTCACTTGTTCGAATCCGGTTCTAAGGAAGCTTTGTTTTTTCCCGTGGAGACCGTGCGTGCCGTCAAAGAGCAGTGATTGCAAGCACTCGTGAAATGCCCCATAGGGCGTCCAAAACCACATTCCCTGACCGGGAATCGAACCCGGGCCGCGGCGGTGAGAGCGCCGAATCCTAGCCACTAGACCACCAGGGAGAGCATGCGTTGGTGCCTGGCACGATGAGCGCCGAATCCTTGCCACTAAAGCACCTGGGCCGCATATTAATGGGACACGGCGGAATCTGAAAACAGTTCTAAAGTTTCCATCCACACTGCCCCGTGTGAGGCTCGAACTCACGACCTTCAGATTATGAGACTGACGCGCTGCCTAACTGCGCCAACGAGGCTTGCCACAGCAAAATGGGAAACGTCTTCAGTCAGAGCGGTCTGTGGGACGGGTGGCTCGAGTCACTGGTGATCCTCCGTGCTTTCGTAGGAATGCAGTTGCAGAGACACTCTGCGTTGCTCCAGTGCCTTGAAGTTGTTGGTAATCCTGTAAAGGACTGCATCACTTGGGTTCCATCATTTTGTCCAGGACCTCGCAGAGGGCCAGTGGCGCAATGGATAACGCGTCTGACTACGAATCAGAAGATTCCAGGTTCGACTCCTGGCTGGCTCGTTCGTTGTGCTCCCCTTTCGTGCCATGGGGTGTCCGTTGACCTCGGCAAAATTTAGCCCCGTCTGCGGGTGGATGCGACACCTTCGATAGCTCAGTTGGTAGAGCGGAGGACTGTAGGCGTCTAACAGGTCATCCTTAGGTCGCTGGTTCGAATCCGGCTCGAAGGAAGCGTCGTTTTTACCCCTGGAGACCGTCAGGCAGCACTTACTTCGTCAGGTTGTGTCAAAGCAGTCCGACAGTCAGGATGGCCGAGCGGTCTAAGGCGCTGCGTTCAGGTCGCAGTCTCCTCTGGAGGCGTGGGTTCGAATCCCACTTCTGACACAGCTTTGTTCTAGTGCTTGGCTTTCAACGGAGTTCCTCGCAGAGTTGTCAAACCCCAATTCTGTCTATGGCCAGGCCGCAACAGAAAAGACGTCTCAGACCCGTTTACAAGCCATGCATTTCTTTTTGAAAACAAAAAGAAGAGACACTCTTTCAGACTTACCTTACTCCTTAGTTAATAAAAACCAAGAAACGATAAAGGAAAAAAATGTCCCCTAAAGAATCAAGACAATTAAACTCACTGTCCCCAAAACATGACAAAAACAGGCCTAAGACTAAACATGAGCAAGCTGCCTGTTAGGCTAGCAAGCTAAAAATGACTAGAGAGGACAGGTTTTTATCCCCCCCAAAACAGTCGTGCCAATCAGCAGAAGTTATCCACGAACCAATAAACAGCCTCCATTCCTGCAACACAGACTCAAGCACAAGAAAACAAACACTCATTCCGGGTTGTAACACCTCCACCCATAAAATCTCAGATTTCCAAATAGTTTTAAATACGATATCTAGGCAAAGTGTCCGCAATCACATTTTCAACAGGCTTGTTGTGTAAAATCTGGGTTATGGTCATTATAAACAACAATGGGTAATAAACTAGAACCAAGATAAACCTCACAGTGCTGTAAGCCTAGCAAATGGCTCAGGGCCTCTTTGTCCATGGTGATAATGTTAACCTGGTGACGATTGAACGTTTTTGAATAGAAACAGACAGGGCGGATGATTGCATGATCATCTTCCTGCAATAAGACAGCACCGGTCCCACTCGCATCCACCTCCCGCTTAAATGGTTTTGAGAAGTCCGGGGCTGCTAACACAGGAGAACAATACAACTACGTCTTGAGGCCATCAAAGGCATACCGACACCTCGAATTCCATTCAAAAGACACTGGGCCACGCAGAAGATCTGTTAGGGGTTTTGCAACATCTGAAAAGTCCTTGCGAAAACTTCTATAATATCCAGCCATCCCAAGAAATCGCCTAAGTTCTCATTTTGTTACAGGAACTGGGAAAGCATCGATGGCTTTTACTTTAGCGTCAAAAGGACGGCGAACGGTCCCCTGACCCACATGTTTACCCAAATAAGTGACTGTAGCACAATCGAATTCACATTTAGCAAGATTAAGTGTGAGGTTTGCTGATTGAAGACTCCCAAACACAGTGTTCAGGTGTTTCTTCCAAGTTTCAGAGTAACACACTACATCATCAAGTTATGCTTCACAACAAGGTACATCACAAAGTACATAAGACACCACACTTTGAAATATTGCACGAGCATGTTTTAAACCAAAAACCATAACCATATATTGTAAAAAAATCAACCTGGAGTGGCATAAGCTAGCAGAGATCTCTGAGACACGTTCCGTTAGGGGAACCTGCCAATAACCCTTAAGTAAGTCTAACTCGGTCACAAACTCGGCATGTCGTACACTATCCACAGAGTCTTCTATTCTCGGACTGTTGGCGTCTCACGGGTCATCCTTAGGTCACTTGTTCGAATCCGGTTCTAAGGAAGCTTTGTTTTTTCCCGTGGAGACCGTGCGTGCCGTCAAAGAGCAGTGATTGCAAGCACTCGTGAAATGCCCCATAGGGCGTCCAAAACCACATTCCCTGACCGGGAATCGAACCCGGGCCGCGGCGGTGAGAGCGCCGAATCCTAGCCACTAGACCACCAGGGAGAGCATGCGTTGGTGCCTGGCACGATGAGCGCCGAATCCTTGCCACTAAAGCACCTGGGCCGCATATTAATGGGACACGGCGGAATCTGAAAACAGTTCTAAAGTTTCCATCCACACTGCCCCGTGTGAGGCTCGAACTCACGACCTTCAGATTATGAGACTGACGCGCTGCCTAACTGCGCCAACGAGGCTTGCCACAGCAAAATGGGAAACGTCTTCAGTCAGAGCGGTCTGTGGGACGGGTGGCTCGAGTCACTGGTGATCCTCCGTGCTTTCGTAGGAATGCAGTTGCAGAGACACTCTGCGTTGCTCCAGTGCCTTGAAGTTGTTGGTAATCCTGTAAAGGACTGCATCACTTGGGTTCCATCATTTTGTCCAGGACCTCGCAGAGGGCCAGTGGCGCAATGGATAACGCGTCTGACTACGAATCAGAAGATTCCAGGTTCGACTCCTGGCTGGCTCGTTCGTTGTGCTCCCCTTTCGTGCCATGGGGTGTCCGTTGACCTCGGCAAAATTTAGCCCCGTCTGCGGGTGGATGCGACACCTTCGATAGCTCAGTTGGTAGAGCGGAGGACTGTAGGCGTCTAACAGGTCATCCTTAGGTCGCTGGTTCGAATCCGGCTCGAAGGAAGCGTCGTTTTTACCCCTGGAGACCGTCAGGCAGCACTTACTTCGTCAGGTTGTGTCAAAGCAGTCTGACAGTCAGGATGGCCGAGCGGTCTAAGGCGCTGCGTTCAGGTCGCAGTCTCCTCTGGAGGCGTGGGTTCGAATCCCACTTCTGACACAGCTTTGTTCTAGTGCTTGGCTTTCAACGGAGTTCCTCGCAGAGTTGTCAAACCCCAATTCTGTCTATGGCCAGGCCGCAACAGAAAAGACGTCTCAGACCCGTATACAAGCCATGCATTTCTTTTTGAAAACAAAAAGAAGAGACACTCTTTCAGACTCAGAAAACGCCAAAACAACAAACAAAACCCATAACTGAAACTCCACTCACAACCTTTCTACATAACCTGTAACAAAAGAGAAAAGAAAAAGTATGATGAATTTCACACAACACTTACCTTACTCCTTAGTTAATAAAAACCAAGAAACGATAAAGGAAAAAAATGTCCCCTAAAGAATCAAGACAATTAAACTCACTGTCCCCAAAACATGACAAAAACAGGCCTAAGACTAAACATGAGCAAGCTGCCTGTTAGGCTAGCAAGCTAAAAATGACTAGAGAGGACAGGTTTTTATCCCCCCCAAAACAGTCGTGCCAATCAGCAGAAGTTATCCACGAACCAATAAACAGCCTCCATTCCTGCAACACAGACTCAAGCACAAGAAAACAAACACTCATTCCGGGTTGTAACACCTCCACCCATAAAATCTCAGATTTCCAAATAGTTTTAAATACGATATCTAGGCAAAGTGTCCGCAATCACATTTTCAACAGGCTTGTTGTGTAAAATCTGGGTTATGGTCATTATAAACAACAATGGGTAATAAACTAGAACCAAGATAAACCTCACAGTGCTGTAAGCCTAGCAAATGGCTCAGGGCCTCTTTGTCCATGGTGATAATGTTAACCTGGTGACGATTGAACGTTTTTGAATAGAAACAGACAGGGCGGATGATTGCATGATCATCTTCCTGCAATAAGACAGCACCGGTCCCACTCGCATCCACCTCCCGCTTAAATGGTTTTGAGAAGTCCGGGGCTGCTAACACAGGAGAACAATACAACTACGTCTTGAGGCCATCAAAGGCATACCGACACCTCGAATTCCATTCAAAAGACACTGGGCCACGCAGAAGATCTGTTAGGGGTTTTGCAACATCTGAAAAGTCCTTGCGAAAACTTCTATAATATCCAGCCATCCCAAGAAATCGCCTAAGTTCTCATTTTGTTACAGGAACTGGGAAAGCATCGATGGCTTTTACTTTAGCGTCAAAAGGACGGCGAACGGTCCCCTGACCCACATGTTTACCCAAATAAGTGACTGTAGCACAATCGAATTCACATTTAGCAAGATTAAGTGTGAGGTTTGCTGATTGAAGACTCCCAAACACAGTGTTCAGGTGTTTCTTCCAAGTTTCAGAGTAACACACTACATCATCAAGTTATGCTTCACAACAAGGTACATCACAAAGTACATAAGACACCACACTTTGAAATATTGCACGAGCATGTTTTAAACCAAAAACCATAACCATATATTGTAAAAAAATCAACCTGGAGTGGCATAAGCTAGCAGAGATCTCTGAGACACGTTCCGTTAGGGGAACCTGCCAATAACCCTTAAGTAAGTCTAACTCGGTCACAAACTTGGCATGTCGTACACTATCCACAGAGTCTTCTATTCTCGGACTGTTGGCGTCTCACGGGTCATCCTTAGGTCACTTGTTCGAATCCGGTTCTAAGGAAGCTTTGTTTTTTCCCGTGGAGACCGTGCGTGCCGTCAAAGAGCAGTGATTGCAAGCACTCGTGAAATGCCCCATAGGGCGTCCAAAACCACATTCCCTGACCGGGAATCGAACCCGGGCCGCGGCGGTGAGAGCGCCGAATCCTAGCCACTAGACCACCAGGGAGAGCATGCGTTGGTGCCTGGCACGATGAGCGCCGAATCCTTGCCGTGTCCGCAATCACATTTTCAACAGGCTTGTTGTGTAAAATCTGGGTTATGGTCATTATAAACAACAATGGGTAATAAACTAGAACCAAGATAAACCTCACAGTGCTGTAAGCCTAGCAAATGGCTCAGGGCCTCTTTGTCCATGGTGATAATGTTAACCTGGTGACGATTGAACGTTTTTGAATAGAAACAGACAGGGCGGATGATTGCATGATCATCTTCCTGCAATAAGACAGCACCGGTCCCACTCGCATCCACCTCCCGCTTAAATGGTTTTGAGAAGTCCGGGGCTGCTAACACAGGAGAACAATACAACTACGTCTTGAGGCCATCAAAGGCATACCGACACCTCGAATTCCATTCAAAAGACACTGGGCCACGCAGAAGATCTGTTAGGGGTTTTGCAACATCTGAAAAGTCCTTGCGAAAACTTCTATAATATCCAGCCATCCCAAGAAATCGCCTAAGTTCTCATTTTGTTACAGGAACTGGGAAAGCATCGATGGCTTTTACTTTAGCGTCAAAAGGACGGCGAACGGTCCCCTGACCCACATGTTTACCCAAATAAGTGACTGTAGCACAATCGAATTCACATTTAGCAAGATTAAGTGTGAGGTTTGCTGATTGAAGACTCCCAAACACAGTGTTCAGGTGTTTCTTCCAAGTTTCAGAGTAACACACTACATCATCAAGTTATGCTTCACAACAAGGTACATCACAAAGTACATAAGACACCACACTTTGAAATATTGCACGAGCATGTTTTAAACCAAAAACCATAACCATATATTGTAAAAAAATCAACCTGGAGTGGCATAAGCTAGCAGAGATCTCTGAGACACGTTCCGTTAGGGGAACCTGCCAATAACCCTTAAGTAAGTCTAACTCGGTCACAAACTCGGCATGTCGTACACTATCCACAGAGTCTTCTATTCTCGGACTGTTGGCGTCTCACGGGTCATCCTTAGGTCACTTGTTCGAATCCGGTTCTAAGGAAGCTTTGTTTTTTCCCGTGGAGACCGTGCGTGCCGTCAAAGAGCAGTGATTGCAAGCACTCGTGAAATGCCCCATAGGGCGTCCAAAACCACATTCCCTGACCGGGAATCGAACCCGGGCCGCGGCGGTGAGAGCGCCGAATCCTAGCCACTAGACCACCAGGGAGAGCATGCGTTGGTGCCTGGCACGATGAGCGCCGAATCCTTGCCACTAAAGCACCTGGGCCGCATATTAATGGGACACGGCGGAATCTGAAAACAGTTCTAAAGTTTCCATCCACACTGCCCCGTGTGAGGCTCGAACTCACGACCTTCAGATTATGAGACTGAAGCGCTGCCTAACTGCGCCAACGAGGCTTGCCACAGCAAAATGGGAAACGTCTTCAGTCAGAGCGGTCTGTGGGACGGGTGGCTCGAGTCACTGGTGATCCTCCGTGCTTTCGTAGGAATGCAGTTGCAGAGACACTCTGCGTTGCTCCAGTGCCTTGAAGTTGTTGGTAATCCTGTAAAGGACTGCATCACTTGGGTTCCATCATTTTGTCCAGGACCTCGCAGAGGGCCAGTGGCGCAATGGATAACGCGTCTGACTACGAATCAGAAGATTCCAGGTTCGACTCCTGGCTGGCTCGTTCGTTGTGCTCCCCTTTCGTGCCATGGGGTGTCCGTTGACCTCGGCAAAATTTAGCCCCGTCTGCGGGTGGATGCGACACCTTCGATAGCTCAGTTGGTAGAGCGGAGGACTGTAGGCGTCTAACAGGTCATCCTTAGGTCGCTGGTTCGAATCCGGCTCGAAGGAAGCGTCGTTTTTACCCCTGGAGACCGTCAGGCAGCACTTACTTCGTCAGGTTGTGTCAAAGCAGTCTGACAGTCAGGATGGCCGAGCGGTCTAAGGCGCTGCGTTCAGGTCGCAGTCTCCTCTGGAGGCGTGGGTTCGAATCCCACTTCTGACACAGCTTTGTTCTAGTGCTTGGCTTTCAACGGAGTTCCTCGCAGAGTTGTCAAACCCCAATTCTGTCTATGGCCAGGCCGCAACAGAAAAGACGTCTCAGACCCGTATACAAGCCATGCATTTCTTTTTGAAAACAAAAAGAAGAGACACTCTTTCAGACTCAGAAAACGCCAAAACAACAAACAAAACCCATAACTGAAACTCCACTCACAACCTTTCTACATAACCTGTAACAAAAGAGAAAAGAAAAAGTATGATGAATTTCACACAACACTTACCTTACTCCTTAGTTAATAAAAACCAAGAAACGATAAAGGAAAAAAATGTCCCCTAAAGAATCAAGACAATTAAACTCACTGTCCCCAAAACATGACAAAAACAGGCCTAAGACTAAACATGAGCAAGCTGCCTGTTAGGCTAGCAAGCTAAAAATGACTAGAGAGGACAGGTTTTTATCCCCCCCAAAACAGTCGTGCCAATCAGCAGAAGTTATCCACGAACCAATAAACAGCCTCCATTCCTGCAACACAGACTCAAGCACAAGAAAACAAACACTCATTCCGGGTTGTAACACCTCCACCCATAAAATCTCAGATTTCCAAATAGTTTTAAATACGATATCTAGGCAAAGTGTCCGCAATCACATTTTCAACAGGCTTGTTGTGTAAAATCTGGGTTATGGTCATTATAAACAACAATGGGTAATAAACTAGAACCAAGATAAACCTCACAGTGCTGTAAGCCTAGCAAATGGCTCAGGGCCTCTTTGTCCATGGTGATAATGTTAACCTGGTGACGATTGAACGTTTTTGAATAGAAACAGACAGGGCGGATGATTGCATGATCATCTTCCTGCAATAAGACAGCACCGGTCCCACTCGCATCCACCTCCCGCTTAAATGGTTTTGAGAAGTCCGGGGCTGCTAACACAGGAGAACAATACAACTACGTCTTGAGGCCATCAAAGGCATACCGACACCTCGAATTCCATTCAAAAGACACTGGGCCACGCAGAAGATCTGTTAGGGGTTTTGCAACATCTGAAAAGTCCTTGCGAAAACTTCTATAATATCCAGCCATCCCAAGAAATCGCCTAAGTTCTCATTTTGTTACAGGAACTGGGAAAGCATCGATGGCTTTTACTTTAGCGTCAAAAGGACGGCGAACGGTCCCCTGACCCACATGTTTACCCAAATAAGTGACTGTAGCACAATCGAATTCACATTTAGCAAGATTAAGTGTGAGGTTTGCTGATTGAAGACTCCCAAACACAGTGTTCAGGTGTTTCTTCCAAGTTTCAGAGTAACACACTACATCATCAAGTTATGCTTCACAACAAGGTACATCACAAAGTACATAAGACACCACACTTTGAAATATTGCACGAGCATGTTTTAAACCAAAAACCATAACCATATATTGTAAAAAAATCAACCTGGAGTGGCATAAGCTAGCAGAGATCTCTGAGACACGTTCCGTTAGGGGAACCTGCCAATAACCCTTAAGTAAGTCTAACTCGGTCACAAACTTGGCATGTCGTACACTATCCACAGAGTCTTCTATTCTCGGACTGTTGGCGTCTCACGGGTCATCCTTAGGTCACTTGTTCGAATCCGGTTCTAAGGAAGCTTTGTTTTTTCCCGTGGAGACCGTGCGTGCCGTCAAAGAGCAGTGATTGCAAGCACTCGTGAAATGCCCCATAGGGCGTCCAAAACCACATTCCCTGACCGGGAATCGAACCCGGGCCGCGGCGGTGAGAGCGCCGAATCCTAGCCACTAGACCACCAGGGAGAGCATGCGTTGGTGCCTGGCACGATGAGCGCCGAATCCTTGCCGTGTCCGCAATCACATTTTCAACAGGCTTGTTGTGTAAAATCTGGGTTATGGTCATTATAAACAACAATGGGTAATAAACTAGAACCAAGATAAACCTCACAGTGCTGTAAGCCTAGCAAATGGCTCAGGGCCTCTTTGTCCATGGTGATAATGTTAACCTGGTGACGATTGAACGTTTTTGAATAGAAACAGACAGGGCGGATGATTGCATGATCATCTTCCTGCAATAAGACAGCACCGGTCCCACTCGCATCCACCTCCCGCTTAAATGGTTTTGAGAAGTCCGGGGCTGCTAACACAGGAGAACAATACAACTACGTCTTGAGGCCATCAAAGGCATACCGACACCTCGAATTCCATTCAAAAGACACTGGGCCACGCAGAAGATCTGTTAGGGGTTTTGCAACATCTGAAAAGTCCTTGCGAAAACTTCTATAATATCCAGCCATCCCAAGAAATCGCCTAAGTTCTCATTTTGTTACAGGAACTGGGAAAGCATCGATGGCTTTTACTTTAGCGTCAAAAGGACGGCGAACGGTCCCCTGACCCACATGTTTACCCAAATAAGTGACTGTAGCACAATCGAATTCACATTTAGCAAGATTAAGTGTGAGGTTTGCTGATTGAAGACTCCCAAACACAGTGTTCAGGTGTTTCTTCCAAGTTTCAGAGTAACACACTACATCATCAAGTTATGCTTCACAACAAGGTACATCACAAAGTACATAAGACACCACACTTTGAAATATTGCACGAGCATGTTTTAAACCAAAAACCATAACCATATATTGTAAAAAAATCAACCTGGAGTGGCATAAGCTAGCAGAGATCTCTGAGACACGTTCCGTTAGGGGAACCTGCCAATAACCCTTAAGTAAGTCTAACTCGGTCACAAACTTGGCATGTCGTACACTATCCACAGAGTCTTCTATTCTCGGACTGTTGGCGTCTCACGGGTCATCCTTAGGTCACTTGTTCGAATCCGGTTCTAAGGAAGCTTTGTTTTTTCCCGTGGAGACCGTGCGTGCCGTCAAAGAGCAGTGATTGCAAGCACTCGTGAAATGCCCCATAGGGCGTCCAAAACCACATTCCCTGACCGGGAATCGAACCCGGGCCGCGGCGGTGAGAGCGCCGAATCCTAGCCACTAGACCACCAGGGAGAGCATGCGTTGGTGCCTGGCACGATGAGCGCCGAATCCTTGCCACTAAAGCACCTGGGCCGCATATTAATGGGACACGGCGGAATCTGAAAACAGTTCTAAAGTTTCCATCCACACTGCCCCGTGTGAGGCTCGAACTCACGACCTTCAGATTATGAGACTGACGCGCTGCCTAACTGCGCCAACGAGGCTTGCCACAGCAAAATGGGAAACGTCTTCAGTCAGAGCGGTCTGTGGGACGGGTGGCTCGAGTCACTGGTGATCCTCCGTGCTTTCGTAGGAATGCAGTTGCAGAGACACTCTGCGTTGCTCCAGTGCCTTGAAGTTGTTGGTAATCCTGTAAAGGACTGCATCACTTGGGTTCCATCATTTTGTCCAGGACCTCGCAGAGGGCCAGTGGCGCAATGGATAACGCGTCTGACTACGAATCAGAAGATTCCAGGTTCGACTCCTGGCTGGCTCGTTCGTTGTGCTCCCCTTTCGTGCCATGGGGTGTCCGTTGACCTCGGCAAAATTTAGCCCCGTCTGCGGGTGGATGCGACACCTTCGATAGCTCAGTTGGTAGAGCGGAGGACTGTAGGCGTCTAACAGGTCATCCTTAGGTCGCTGGTTCGAATCCGGCTCGAAGGAAGCGTCGTTTTTACCCCTGGAGACCGTCAGGCAGCACTTACTTCGTCAGGTTGTGTCAAAGCAATCTGACAGTCAGGATGGCCGAGCGGTCTAAGGCGCTGCGTTCAGGTTCGAATCCCACTTCTGACACAGCTTTGTTCTAGTGCTTGGCTTTCAACGGAGTTCCTCGCAGAGTTGTCAAACCCCAATTCTGTCTATGGCCAGGCCGCAACAGAAAAGACGTCTCAGACCCGTATACAAGCCATGCATTTCTTTTTGAAAACAAAAAGAAGAGACACTCTTTCAGACTTACCTTACTCCTTAGTTAATAAAAACCAAGAAACGATAAAGGAAAAAAATGTCCCCTAAAGAATCAAGACAATTAAACTCACTGTCCCCAAAACATGACAAAAACAGGCCTAAGACTAAACATGAGCAAGCTGCCTGTTAGGCTAGCAAGCTAAAAATGACTAGAGAGGACAGGTTTTTATCCCCCCCAAAACAGTCGTGCCAATCAGCAGAAGTTATCCACGAACCAATAAACAGCCTCCATTCCTGCAACACAGACTCAAGCACAAGAAAACAAACACTCATTCCGGGTTGTAACACCTCCACCCATAAAATCTCAGATTTCCAAATAGTTTTAAATACGATATCTAGGCAAAGTGTCCGCAATCACATTTTCAACAGGCTTGTTGTGTAAAATCTGGGTTATGGTCATTATAAACAACAATGGGTAATAAACTAGAACCAAGATAAACCTCACAGTGCTGTAAGCCTAGCAAATGGCTCAGGGCCTCTTTGTCCATGGTGATAATGTTAACCTGGTGACGATTGAACGTTTTTGAATAGAAACAGACAGGGCGGATGATTGCATGATCATCTTCCTGCAATAAGACAGCACCGGTCCCACTCGCATCCACCTCCCGCTTAAATGGTTTTGAGAAGTCCGGGGCTGCTAACACAGGAGAACAATACAACTACGTCTTGAGGCCATCAAAGGCATACCGACACCTCGAATTCCATTCAAAAGACACTGGGCCACGCAGAAGATCTGTTAGGGGTTTTGCAACATCTGAAAAGTCCTTGCGAAAACTTCTATAATATCCAGCCATCCCAAGAAATCGCCTAAGTTCTCATTTTGTTACAGGAACTGGGAAAGCATCGATGGCTTTTACTTTAGCGTCAAAAGGACGGCGAACGGTCCCCTGACCCACATGTTTACCCAAATAAGTGACTGTAGCACAATCGAATTCACATTTAGCAAGATTAAGTGTGAGGTTTGCTGATTGAAGACTCCCAAACACAGTGTTCAGGTGTTTCTTCCAAGTTTCAGAGTAACACACTACATCATCAAGTTATGCTTCACAACAAGGTACATCACAAAGTACATAAGACACCACACTTTGAAATATTGCACGAGCATGTTTTAAACCAAAAACCATAACCATATATTGTAAAAAAATCAACCTGGAGTGGCATAAGCTAGCAGAGATCTCTGAGACACGTTCCGTTAGGGGAACCTGCCAATAACCCTTAAGTAAGTCTAACTCGGTCACAAACTCGGCATGTCGTACACTATCCACAGAGTCTTCTATTCTCGGACTGTTGGCGTCTCACGGGTCATCCTTAGGTCACTTGTTCGAATCCGGTTCTAAGGAAGCTTTGTTTTTTCCCGTGGAGACCGTGCGTGCCGTCAAAGAGCAGTGATTGCAAGCACTCGTGAAATGCCCCATAGGGCGTCCAAAACCACATTCCCTGACCGGGAATCGAACCCGGGCCGCGGCGGTGAGAGCGCCGAATCCTAGCCACTAGACCACCAGGGAGAGCATGCGTTGGTGCCTGGCACGATGAGCGCCGAATCCTTGCCACTAAAGCACCTGGGCCGCATATTAATGGGACACGGCGGAATCTGAAAACAGTTCTAAAGTTTCCATCCACACTGCCCCGTGTGAGGCTCGAACTCACGACCTTCAGATTATGAGACTGACGCGCTGCCTAACTGCGCCAACGAGGCTTGCCACAGCAAAATGGGAAACGTCTTCAGTCAGAGCGGTCTGTGGGACGGGTGGCTCGAGTCACTGGTGATCCTCCGTGCTTTCGTAGGAATGCAGTTGCAGAGACACTCTGCGTTGCTCCAGTGCCTTGAAGTTGTTGGTAATCCTGTAAAGGACTGCATCACTTGGGTTCCATCATTTTGTCCAGGACCTCGCAGAGGGCCAGTGGCGCAATGGATAACGCGTCTGACTACGAATCAGAAGATTCCAGGTTCGACTCCTGGCTGGCTCGTTCGTTGTGCTCCCCTTTCGTGCCATGGGGTGTCCGTTGACCTCGGCAAAATTTAGCCCCGTCTGCGGGTGGATGCGACACCTTCGATAGCTCAGTTGGTAGAGCGGAGGACTGTAGGCGTCTAACAGGTCATCCTTAGGTCGCTGGTTCGAATCCGGCTCGAAGGAAGCGTCGTTTTTACCCCTGGAGACCGTCAGGCAGCACTTACTTCGTCAGGTTGTGTCAAAGCAATCTGACAGTCAGGATGGCCGAGCGGTCTAAGGCGCTGCGTTCAGGTCGCAGTCTCCTCTGGAGGCGTTGGTTCGAATCCCACTTCTGACACAGCTTTGTTCTAGTGCTTGGCTTTCAACGGAGTTCCTCGCAGAGTTGTCAAACCCCAATTCTGTCTATGGCCAGGCCGCAACAGAAAAGACGTCTCAGACCCGTATACAAGCCATGCATTTCTTTTTGAAAACAAAAAGAAGAGACACTCTTTCAGACTTACCTTACTCCTTAGTTAATAAAAACCAAGAAACGATAAAGGAAAAAAATGTCCCCTAAAGAATCAAGACAATTAAACTCACTGTCCCCAAAACATGACAAAAACAGGCCTAAGACTAAACATGAGCAAGCTGCCTGTTAGGCTAGCAAGCTAAAAATGACTAGAGAGGACAGGTTTTTATCCCCCCCAAAACAGTCGTGCCAATCAGCAGAAGTTATCCACGAACCAATAAACAGCCTCCATTCCTGCAACACAGACTCAAGCACAAGAAAACAAACACTCATTCCGGGTTGTAACACCTCCACCCATAAAATCTCAGATTTCCAAATAGTTTTAAATACGATATCTAGGCAAAGTGTCCGCAATCACATTTTCAACAGGCTTGTTGTGTAAAATCTGGGTTATGGTCATTATAAACAACAATGGGTAATAAACTAGAACCAAGATAAACCTCACAGTGCTGTAAGCCTAGCAAATGGCTCAGGGCCTCTTTGTCCATGGTGATAATGTTAACCTGGTGACGATTGAACGTTTTTGAATAGAAACAGACAGGGCGGATGATTGCATGATCATCTTCCTGCAATAAGACAGCACCGGTCCCACTCGCATCCACCTCCCGCTTAAATGGTTTTGAGAAGTCCGGGGCTGCTAACACAGGAGAACAATACAACTACGTCTTGAGGCCATCAAAGGCATACCGACACCTCGAATTCCATTCAAAAGACACTGGGCCACGCAGAAGATCTGTTAGGGGTTTTGCAACATCTGAAAAGTCCTTGCGAAAACTTCTATAATATCCAGCCATCCCAAGAAATCGCCTAAGTTCTCATTTTGTTACAGGAACTGGGAAAGCATCGATGGCTTTTACTTTAGCGTCAAAAGGACGGCGAACGGTCCCCTGACCCACATGTTTACCCAAATAAGTGACTGTAGCACAATCGAATTCACATTTAGCAAGATTAAGTGTGAGGTTTGCTGATTGAAGACTCCCAAACACAGTGTTCAGGTGTTTCTTCCAAGTTTCAGAGTAACACACTACATCATCAAGTTATGCTTCACAACAAGGTACATCACAAAGTACATAAGACACCACACTTTGAAATATTGCACGAGCATGTTTTAAACCAAAAACCATAACCATATATTGTAAAAAAATCAACCTGGAGTGGCATAAGCTAGCAGAGATCTCTGAGACACGTTCCGTTAGGGGAACCTGCCAATAACCCTTAAGTAAGTCTAACTCGGTCACAAACTTGGCATGTCGTACACTATCCACAGAGTCTTCTATTCTCGGACTGTTGGCGTCTCACGGGTCATCCTTAGGTCACTTGTTCGAATCCGGTTCTAAGGAAGCTTTGTTTTTTCCCGTGGAGACCGTGCGTGCCGTCAAAGAGCAGTGATTGCAAGCACTCGTGAAATGCCCCATAGGGCGTCCAAAACCACATTCCCTGACCGGGAATCGAACCCGGGCCGCGGCGGTGAGAGCGCCGAATCCTAGCCACTAGACCACCAGGGAGAGCATGCGTTGGTGCCTGGCACGATGAGCGCCGAATCCTTGCCACTAAAGCACCTGGGCCGCATATTAATGGGACACGGCGGAATCTGAAAACAGTTCTAAAGTTTCCATCCACACTGCCCCGTGTGAGGCTCGAACTCACGACCTTCAGATTATGAGACTGACGCGCTGCCTAACTGCGCCAACGAGGCTTGCCACAGCAAAATGGGAAACGTCTTCAGTCAGAGCGGTCTGTGGGACGGGTGGCTCGAGTCACTGGTGATCCTCCGTGCTTTCGTAGGAATGCAGTTGCAGAGACACTCTGCGTTGCTCCAGTGCCTTGAAGTTGTTGGTAATCCTGTAAAGGACTGCATCACTTGGGTTCCATCATTTTGTCCAGGACCTCGCAGAGGGCCAGTGGCGCAATGGATAACGCGTCTGACTACGAATCAGAAGATTCCAGGTTCGACTCCTGGCTGGCTCGTTCGTTGTGCTCCCCTTTCGTGCCATGGGGTGTCCGTTGACCTCGGCAAAATTTAGCCCCGTCTGCGGGTGGATGCGACACCTTCGATAGCTCAGTTGGTAGAGCGGAGGACTGTAGGCGTCTAACAGGTCATCCTTAGGTCGCTGGTTCGAATCCGGCTCGAAGGAAGCGTCGTTTTTACCCCTGGAGACCGTCAGGCAGCACTTACTTCGTCAGGTTGTGTCAAAGCAGTCCGACAGTCAGGATGGCCGAGCGGTCTAAGGCGCTGCGTTCAGGTCGCAGTCTCCTCTGGAGGCGTGGGTTCGAATCCCACTTCTGACACAGCTTTGTTCTAGTGCTTGGCTTTCAACGGAGTTCCTCGCAGAGTTGTCAAACCCCAATTCTGTCTATGGCCAGGCCGCAACAGAAAAGACGTCTCAGACCCGTATACAAGCCATGCATTTCTTTTTGAAAACAAAAAGAAGAGACACTCTTTCAGACTTACCTTACTCCTTAGTTAATAAAAACCAAGAAACGATAAAGGAAAAAAATGTCCCCTAAAGAATCAAGACAATTAAACTCACTGTCCCCAAAACATGACAAAAACAGGCCTAAGACTAAACATGAGCAAGCTGCCTGTTAGGCTAGCAAGCTAAAAATGACTAGAGAGGACAGGTTTTTATCCCCCCCAAAACAGTCGTGCCAATCAGCAGAAGTTATCCACGAACCAATAAACAGCCTCCATTCCTGCAACACAGACTCAAGCACAAGAAAACAAACACTCATTCCGGGTTGTAACACCTCCACCCATAAAATCTCAGATTTCCAAATAGTTTTAAATACGATATCTAGGCAAAGTGTCCGCAATCACATTTTCAACAGGCTTGTTGTGTAAAATCTGGGTTATGGTCATTATAAACAACAATGGGTAATAAACTAGAACCAAGATAAACCTCACAGTGCTGTAAGCCTAGCAAATGGCTCAGGGCCTCTTTGTCCATGGTGATAATGTTAACCTGGTGACGATTGAACGTTTTTGAATAGAAACAGACAGGGCGGATGATTGCATGATCATCTTCCTGCAATAAGACAGCACCGGTCCCACTCGCATCCACCTCCCGCTTAAATGGTTTTGAGAAGTCCGGGGCTGCTAACACAGGAGAACAATACAACTACGTCTTGAGGCCATCAAAGGCATACCGACACCTCGAATTCCATTCAAAAGACACTGGGCCACGCAGAAGATCTGTTAGGGGTTTTGCAACATCTGAAAAGTCCTTGCGAAAACTTCTATAATATCCAGCCATCCCAAGAAATCGCCTAAGTTCTCATTTTGTTACAGGAACTGGGAAAGCATCGATGGCTTTTACTTTAGCGTCAAAAGGACGGCGAACGGTCCCCTGACCCACATGTTTACCCAAATAAGTGACTGTAGCACAATCGAATTCACATTTAGCAAGATTAAGTGTGAGGTTTGCTGATTGAAGACTCCCAAACACAGTGTTCAGGTGTTTCTTCCAAGTTTCAGAGTAACACACTACATCATCAAGTTATGCTTCACAACAAGGTACATCACAAAGTACATAAGACACCACACTTTGAAATATTGCACGAGCATGTTTTAAACCAAAAACCATAACCATATATTGTAAAAAAAATCAACCTGGAGTGGCATAAGCTAGCAGAGATCTCTGAGACACGTTCCGTTAGGGGAACCTGCCAATAACCCTTAAGTAAGTCTAACTCGGTCACAAACTCGGCATGTCGTACACTATCCACAGAGTCTTCTATTCTCGGACTGTTGGCGTCTCACGGGTCATCCTTAGGTCACTTGTTCGAATCCGGTTCTAAGGAAGCTTTGTTTTTTCCCGTGGAGACCGTGCGTGCCGTCAAAGAGCAGTGATTGCAAGCACTCGTGAAATGCCCCATAGGGCGTCCAAAACCACATTCCCTGACCGGGAATCGAACCCGGGCCGCGGCGGTGAGAGCGCCGAATCCTAGCCACTAGACCACCAGGGAGAGCATGCGTTGGTGCCTGGCACGATGAGCGCCGAATCCTTGCCACTAAAGCACCTGGGCCGCATATTAATGGGACACGGCGGAATCTGAAAACAGTTCTAAAGTTTCCATCCACACTGCCCCGTGTGAGGCTCGAACTCACGACCTTCAGATTATGAGACTGACGCGCTGCCTAACTGCGCCAACGAGGCTTGCCACAGCAAAATGGGAAACGTCTTCAGTCAGAGCGGTCTGTGGGACGGGTGGCTCGAGTCACTGGTGATCCTCCGTGCTTTCGTAGGAATGCAGTTGCAGAGACACTCTGCGTTGCTCCAGTGCCTTGAAGTTGTTGGTAATCCTGTAAAGGACTGCATCACTTGGGTTCCATCATTTTGTCCAGGACCTCGCAGAGGGCCAGTGGCGCAATGGATAACGCGTCTGACTACGAATCAGAAGATTCCAGGTTCGACTCCTGGCTGGCTCGTTCGTTGTGCTCCCCTTTCGTGCCATGGGGTGTCCGTTGACCTCGGCAAAATTTAGCCCCGTCTGCGGGTGGATGCGACACCTTCGATAGCTCAGTTGGTAGAGCGGAGGACTGTAGGCGTCTAACAGGTCATCCTTAGGTCGCTGGTTCGAATCCGGCTCGAAGGAAGCGTCGTTTTTACCCCTGGAGACCGTCAGGCAGCACTTACTTCGTCAGGTTGTGTCAAAGCAGTCTGACAGTCAGGATGGCCGAGCGGTCTAAGGCGCTGCGTTCAGGTCGCAGTCTCCTCTGGAGGCGTGGGTTCGAATCCCACTTCTGACACAGCTTTGTTCTAGTGCTTGGCTTTCAACGGAGTTCCTCGCAGAGTTGTCAAACCCCAATTCTGTCTATGGCCAGGCCGCAACAGAAAAGACGTCTCAGACCCGTATACAAGCCATGCATTTCTTTTTGAAAACAAAAAGAAGAGACACTCTTTCAGACTTACCTTACTCCTTAGTTAATAAAAACCAAGAAACGATAAAGGAAAAAAATGTCCCCTAAAGAATCAAGACAATTAAACTCACTGTCCCCAAAACATGACAAAAACAGGCCTAAGACTAAACATGAGCAAGCTGCCTGTTAGGCTAGCAAGCTAAAAATGACTAGAGAGGACAGGTTTTTATCCCCCCCAAAACAATCGTGCCAATCAGCAGAAGTTATCCACGAACCAATAAACAGCCTCCATTCCTGCAACACAGACTCAAGCACAAGAAAACAAACACTCATTCCGGGTTGTAACACCTCCACCCATAAAATCTCAGATTTCCAAATAGTTTTAAATACGATATCTAGGCAAAGTGTCCGCAATCACATTTTCAACAGGCTTGTTGTGTAAAATCTGGGTTATGGTCATTATAAACAACAATGGGTAATAAACTAGAACCAAGATAAACCTCACAGTGCTGTAAGCCTAGCAAATGGCTCAGGGCCTCTTTGTCCATGGTGATAATGTTAACCTGGTGACGATTGAACGTTTTTGAATAGAAACAGACAGGGCGGATGATTGCATGATCATCTTCCTGCAATAAGACAGCACCGGTCCCACTCGCATCCACCTCCCGCTTAAATGGTTTTGAGAAGTCCGGGGCTGCTAACACTCGTGATTGCAAGCACTCGTGAAATGCCCCATAGGGCGTCCAAAACCACATTCCCTGACCGGGAATCGAACCCGGGCCGCGGCGGTGAGAGCACCGAATCCTAGCCACTAGACCACCAGGGAGAGCATGCGTTGGTGCCTGGCACGATGAGCGCCGAATCCTTGCCACTAAAGCACCTGGGCCGCATATTAATGGGACACGGCGGAATCTGAAAACAGTTCTAAAGTTTCCATCCACACTGCCCCGTGTGAGGCTCGAACTCACGACCTTCAGATTATGAGACTGACGCGCTGCCTAACTGCGCCAACGAGGCTTGCCACAGCAAAATGGGAAACGTCTTCAGTCAG
Organism: Barbatula barbatula; assembly: GCF_947034865.1. NCBI lineage: Eukaryota > Metazoa > Chordata > Actinopteri > Cypriniformes > Nemacheilidae > Barbatula > Barbatula barbatula. Next base: position 1,920,087 of record NC_136773.1, read on the forward strand.
AGCGGTCTGTGGGACGGGTGGCTGGAGTCACTGGTGATCCTCCGTGCTTTCGTAGGAATGCAGTTGCAGAGACACTCTGCGTTGCTCCAGTGCCTTGAAGTTGTTGGTAATCCTGTAAAGGACTGCATCACTTGGGTTCCATCATTTTGTCCAGGACCTCGCAGAGGGCCAGTGGCGCAATGGATAACGCGTCTGACTACGAATCAGAAGATTCCAGGTTCGACTCCTGGCTGGCTCGTTCGTTGTGCTCCCCTTTCGTGCCATGGGGTGTCCGTTGACCTCGGCAAAATTTAGCCCCGTCTGCGGGTGGATGCGACACCTTCGATAGCTCAGTTGGTAGAGCGGAGGACTGTAGGCGTCTAACAGGTCATCCTTAGGTCGCTGGTTCGAATCCGGCTCGAAGGAAGCGTCGTTTTTACCCCTGGAGACCGTCAGGCAGCACTTACTTCGTCAGGTTGTGTCAAAGCAGTCTGACAGTCAGGATGGCCGAGCGGTCTAAGGCGCTGCGTTCAGGTCGCAGTCTCCTCTGGAGGCGTGGGTTCGAATCCCACTTCTGACACAGCTTTGTTCTAGTGCTTGGCTTTCAACGGAGTTCCTCGCAGAGTTGTCAAACCCCAATTCTGTCTATGGCCAGGCCGCAACAGAAAAGACGTCTCAGACCCGTATACAAGCCATGCATTTCTTTTTGAAAACAAAAAGAAGAGACACTCTTTCAGACTCAGAAAACGCCAAAACAACAAACAAAACCCATAACTGAAACTCCACTCACAACCTTTCTACATAACCTGTAACAAAAGAGAAAAGAAAAAGTATGATGAATTTCACACAACACTTACCTTACTCCTTAGTTAATAAAAACCAAGAAACGATAAAGGAAAAAAATGTCCCCTAAAGAATCAAGACAATTAAACTCACTGTCCCCAAAACATGACAAAAACAGGCCTAAGACTAAACATGAGCAAGCTGCCTGTTAGGCTAGCAAGCTAAAAATGACTAGAGAGGACAGGTTTTTATCCCCCCCAAAACAGTCGTGCCAATCAGCAGAAGTTATCCACGAACCAATAAACAGCCTCCATTCCTGCAACACAGACTCAAGCACAAGAAAACAAACACTCATTCCGGGTTGTAACACCTCCACCCATAAAATCTCAGATTTCCAAATAGTTTTAAATACGATATCTAGGCAAAGTGTCCGCAATCACATTTTCAACAGGCTTGTTGTGTAAAATCTGGGTTATGGTCATTATAAACAACAATGGGTAATAAACTAGAACCAAGATAAACCTCACAGTGCTGTAAGCCTAGCAAATGGCTCAGGGCCTCTTTGTCCATGGTGATAATGTTAACCTGGTGACGATTGAACGTTTTTGAATAGAAACAGACAGGGCGGATGATTGCATGATCATCTTCCTGCAATAAGACAGCAACGGTCCCACTCGCATCCACCTCCCGCTTAAATGGTTTTGAGAAGTCCGGGGCTGCTAACACAGGAGAACAATACAACTACGTCTTGAGGCCATCAAAGGCATACCGACACCTCGAATTCCATTCAAAAGACACTGGGCCACGCAGAAGATCTGTTAGGGGTTTTGCAACATCTGAAAAGTCCTTGCGAAAACTTCTATAATATCCAGCCATCCCAAGAAATCGCCTAAGTTCTCATTTTGTTACAGGAACTGGGAAAGCATCGATGGCTTTTACTTTAGCGTCAAAAGGACGGCGAACGGTCCCCTGACCCACATGTTTACCCAAATAAGTGACTGTAGCACAATCGAATTCACATTTAGCAAGATTAAGTGTGAGGTTTGCTGATTGAAGACTCCCAAACACAGTGTTCAGGTGTTTCTTCCAAGTTTCAGAGTAACACACTACATCATCAAGTTATGCTTCACAACAAGGTACATCACAAAGTACATAAGACACCACACTTTGAAATATTGCACGAGCATGTTTTAAACCAAAAACCATAACCATATATTGTAAAAAAAATCAACCTGGAGTGGCATAAGCTAGCAGAGATCTCTGAGACACGTTCCGTTAGGGGAACCTGCCAATAACCCTTAAGTAAGTCTAACTCGGTCACAAACTCGGCATGTCGTACACTATCCACAGAGTCTTCTATTCTCGGACTGTTGGCGTCTCACGGGTCATCCTTAGGTCACTTGTTCGAATCCGGTTCTAAGGAAGCTTTGTTTTTTCCCGTGGAGACCGTGCGTGCCGTCAAAGAGCAGTGATTGCAAGCACTCGTGAAATGCCCCATAGGGCGTCCAAAACCACATTCCCTGACCGGGAATCGAACCCGGGCCGCGGCGGTGAGAGCGCCGAATCCTAGCCACTAGACCACCAGGGAGAGCATGCGTTGGTGCCTGGCACGATGAGCGCCGAATCCTTGCCACTAAAGCACCTGGGCCGCATATTAATGGGACACGGCGGAATCTGAAAACAGTTCTAAAGTTTCCATCCACACTGCCCCGTGTGAGGCTCGAACTCACGACCTTCAGATTATGAGACTGACGCGCTGCCTAACTGCGCCAACGAGGCTTGCCACAGCAAAATGGGAAACGTCTTCAGTCAGAGCGGTCTGTGGGACGGGTGGCTCGAGTCACTGGTGATCCTCCGTGCTTTCGTAGGAATGCAGTTGCAGAGACACTCTGCGTTGCTCCAGTGCCTTGAAGTTGTTGGTAATCCTGTAAAGGACTGCATCACTTGGGTTCCATCATTTTGTCCAGGACCTCGCAGAGGGCCAGTGGCGCAATGGATAACGCGTCTGACTACGAATCAGAAGATTCCAGGTTCGACTCCTGGCTGGCTCGTTCGTTGTGCTCCCCTTTCGTGCCATGGGGTGTCCGTTGACCTCGGCAAAATTTAGCCCCGTCTGCGGGTGGATGCGACACCTTCGATAGCTCAGTTGGTAGAGCGGAGGACTGTAGGCGTCTAACAGGTCATCCTTAGGTCGCTGGTTCGAATCCTGCTCGAAGGAAGCGTCGTTTTTACCCCTGGAGACCGTCAGGCAGCACTTACTTCGTCAGGTTGTGTCAAAGCAGTCTGACAGTCAGGATGGCCGAGCGGTCTAAGGCGCTGCGTTCAGGTCGCAGTCTCCTCTGGAGGCGTGGGTTCGAATCCCACTTCTGACACAGCTTTGTTCTAGTGCTTGGCTTTCAACGGAGTTCCTCGCAGAGTTGTCAAACCCCAATTCTGTCTATGGCCAGGCCGCAACAGAAAAGACGTCTCAGACCCGTATACAAGCCATGCATTTCTTTTTGAAAACAAAAAGAAGAGACACTCTTTCAGACTCAGAAAACGCCAAAACAACAAACAAAACCCATAACTGAAACTCCACTCACAACCTTTCTACATAACCTGTAACAAAAGAGAAAAGAAAAAGTATGATGAATTTCACACAACACTTACCTTACTCCTTAGTTAATAAAAACCAAGAAACGATAAAGGAAAAAAATGTCCCCTAAAGAATCAAGACAATTAAACTCACTGTCCCCAAAACATGACAAAAACAGGCCTAAGACTAAACATGAGCAAGCTGCCTGTTAGGCTAGCAAGCTAAAAATGACTAGAGAGGACAGGTTTTTATCCCCCCCAAAACAGTCGTGCCAATCAGCAGAAGTTATCCACGAACCAATAAACAGCCTCCATTCCTGCAACACAGACTCAAGCACAAGAAAACAAACACTCATTCCGGGTTGTAACACCTCCACCCATAAAATCTCAGATTTCCAAATAGTTTTAAATACGATATCTAGGCAAAGTGTCCGCAATCACATTTTCAACAGGCTTGTTGTGTAAAATCTGGGTTATGGTCATTATAAACAACAATGGGTAATAAACTAGAACCAAGATAAACCTCACAGTGCTGTAAGCCTAGCAAATGGCTCAGGGCCTCTTTGTCCATGGTGATAATGTTAACCTGGTGACGATTGAACGTTTTTGAATAGAAACAGACAGGGCGGATGATTGCATGATCATCTTCCTGCAATAAGACAGCAACGGTCCCACTCGCATCCACCTCCCGCTTAAATGGTTTTGAGAAGTCCGGGGCTGCTAACACAGGAGAACAATACAACTACGTCTTGAGGCCATCAAAGGCATACCGACACCTCGAATTCCATTCAAAAGACACTGGGCCACGCAGAAGATCTGTTAGGGGTTTTGCAACATCTGAAAAGTCCTTGCGAAAACTTCTATAATATCCAGCCATCCCAAGAAATCGCCTAAGTTCTCATTTTGTTACAGGAACTGGGAAAGCATCGATGGCTTTTACTTTAGCGTCAAAAGGACGGCGAACGGTCCCCTGACCCACATGTTTACCCAAATAAGTGACTGTAGCACAATCGAATTCACATTTAGCAAGATTAAGTGTGAGGTTTGCTGATTGAAGACTCCCAAACACAGTGTTCAGGTGTTTCTTCCAAGTTTCAGAGTAACACACTACATCATCAAGTTATGCTTCACAACAAGGTACATCACAAAGTACATAAGACACCACACTTTGAAATATTGCACGAGCATGTTTTAAACCAAAAACCATAACCATATATTGTAAAAAAAATCAACCTGGAGTGGCATAAGCTAGCAGAGATCTCTGAGACACGTTCCGTTAGGGGAACCTGCCAATAACCCTTAAGTAAGTCTAACTCGGTCACAAACTCGGCATGTCGTACACTATCCACAGAGTCTTCTATTCTCGGACTGTTGGCGTCTCACGGGTCATCCTTAGGTCACTTGTTCGAATCCGGTTCTAAGGAAGCTTTGTTTTTTCCCGTGGAGACCGTGCGTGCCGTCAAAGAGCAGTGATTGCAAGCACTCGTGAAATGCCCCATAGGGCGTCCAAAACCACATTCCCTGACCGGGAATCGAACCCGGGCCGCGGCGGTGAGAGCGCCGAATCCTAGCCACTAGACCACCAGGGAGAGCATGCGTTGGTGCCTGGCACGATGAGCGCCGAATCCTTGCCACTAAAGCACCTGGGCCGCATATTAATGGGACACGGCGGAATCTGAAAACAGTTCTAAAGTTTCCATCCACACTGCCCCGTGTGAGGCTCGAACTCACGACCTTCAGATTATGAGACTGACGCGCTGCCTAACTGCGCCAACGAGGCTTGCCACAGCAAAATGGGAAACGTCTTCAGTCAGAGCGGTCTGTGGGACGGGTGGCTCGAGTCACTGGTGATCCTCCGTGCTTTCGTAGGAATGCAGTTGCAGAGACACTCTGCGTTGCTCCAGTGCCTTGAAGTTGTTGGTAATCCTGTAAAGGACTGCATCACTTGGGTTCCATCATTTTGTCCAGGACCTCGCAGAGGGCCAGTGGCGCAATGGATAACGCGTCTGACTACGAATCAGAAGATTCCAGGTTCGACTCCTGGCTGGCTCGTTCGTTGTGCTCCCCTTTCGTGCCATGGGGTGTCCGTTGACCTCGGCAAAATTTAGCCCCGTCTGCGGGTGGATGCGACACCTTCGATAGCTCAGTTGGTAGAGCGGAGGACTGTAGGCGTCTAACAGGTCATCCTTAGGTCGCTGGTTCGAATCCGGCTCGAAGGAAGCGTCGTTTTTACCCCTGGAGACCGTCAGGCAGCACTTACTTCGTCAGGTTGTGTCAAAGCAGTCTGACAGTCAGGATGGCCGAGCGGTCTAAGGCGCTGCGTTCAGGTCGCAGTCTCCTCTGGAGGCGTGGGTTCGAATCCCACTTCTGACACAGCTTTGTTCTAGTGCTTGGCTTTCAACGGAGTTCCTCGCAGAGTTGTCAAACCCCAATTCTGTCTATGGCCAGGCCGCAACAGAAAAGACGTCTCAGACCCGTATACAAGCCATGCATTTCTTTTTGAAAACAAAAAGAAGAGACACTCTTTCAGACTCAGAAAACGCCAAAACAACAAACAAAACCCATAACTGAAACTCCACTCACAACCTTTCTACATAACCTGTAACAAAAGAGAAAAGAAAAAGTATGATGAATTTCACACAACACTTACCTTACTCCTTAGTTAATAAAAACCAAGAAACGATAAAGGAAAAAAATGTCCCCTAAAGAATCAAGACAATTAAACTCACTGTCCCCAAAACATGACAAAAACAGGCCTAAGACTAAACATGAGCAAGCTGCCTGTTAGGCTAGCAAGCTAAAAATGACTAGAGAGGACAGGTTTTTATCCCCCCCAAAACAGTCGTGCCAATCAGCAGAAGTTATCCACGAACCAATAAACAGCCTCCATTCCTGCAACACAGACTCAAGCACAAGAAAACAAACACTCATTCCGGGTTGTAACACCTCCACCCATAAAATCTCAGATTTCCAAATAGTTTTAAATACGATATCTAGGCAAAGTGTCCGCAATCACATTTTCAACAGGCTTGTTGTGTAAAATCTGGGTTATGGTCATTATAAACAACAATGGGTAATAAACTAGAACCAAGATAAACCTCACAGTGCTGTAAGCCTAGCAAATGGCTCAGGGCCTCTTTGTCCATGGTGATAATGTTAACCTGGTGACGATTGAACGTTTTTGAATAGAAACAGACAGGGCGGATGATTGCATGATCATCTTCCTGCAATAAGACAGCAACGGTCCCACTCGCATCCACCTCCCGCTTAAATGGTTTTGAGAAGTCCGGGGCTGCTAACACAGGAGAACAATACAACTACGTCTTGAGGCCATCAAAGGCATACCGACACCTCGAATTCCATTCAAAAGACACTGGGCCACGCAGAAGATCTGTTAGGGGTTTTGCAACATCTGAAAAGTCCTTGCGAAAACTTCTATAATATCCAGCCATCCCAAGAAATCGCCTAAGTTCTCATTTTGTTACAGGAACTGGGAAAGCATCGATGGCTTTTACTTTAGCGTCAAAAGGACGGCGAACGGTCCCCTGACCCACATGTTTACCCAAATAAGTGACTGTAGCACAATCGAATTCACATTTAGCAAGATTAAGTGTGAGGTTTGCTGATTGAAGACTCCCAAACACAGTGTTCAGGTGTTTCTTCCAAGTTTCAGAGTAACACACTACATCATCAAGTTATGCTTCACAACAAGGTACATCACAAAGTACATAAGACACCACACTTTGAAATATTGCACGAGCATGTTTTAAACCAAAAACCATAACCATATATTGTAAAAAAAATCAACCTGGAGTGGCATAAGCTAGCAGAGATCTCTGAGACACGTTCCGTTAGGGGAACCTGCCAATAACCCTTAAGTAAGTCTAACTCGGTCACAAACTCGGCATGTCGTACACTATCCACAGAGTCTTCTATTCTCGGACTGTTGGCGTCTCACGGGTCATCCTTAGGTCACTTGTTCGAATCCGGTTCTAAGGAAGCTTTGTTTTTTCCCGTGGAGACCGTGCGTGCCGTCAAAGAGCAGTGATTGCAAGCACTCGTGAAATGCCCCATAGGGCGTCCAAAACCACATTCCCTGACCGGGAATCGAACCCGGGCCGCGGCGGTGAGAGCGCCGAATCCTAGCCACTAGACCACCAGGGAGAGCATGCGTTGGTGCCTGGCACGATGAGCGCCGAATCCTTGCCACTAAAGCACCTGGGCCGCATATTAATGGGACACGGCGGAATCTGAAAACAGTTCTAAAGTTTCCATCCACACTGCCCCGTGTGAGGCTCGAACTCACGACCTTCAGATTATGAGACTGACGCGCTGCCTAACTGCGCCAACGAGGCTTGCCACAGCAAAATGGGAAACGTCTTCAGTCAGAGCGGTCTGTGGGACGGGTGGCTCGAGTCACTGGTGATCCTCCGTGCTTTCGTAGGAATGCAGTTGCAGAGACACTCTGCGTTGCTCCAGTGCCTTGAAGTTGTTGGTAATCCTGTAAAGGACTGCATCACTTGGGTTCCATCATTTTGTCAAACCCCAATTCTGTCTATGGCCAGGCCGCAACAGAAAAGACGTCTCAGACCCGTATACAAGCCATGCATTTCTTTTTGAAAACAAAAAGAAGAGACACTCTTTCAGACTCAGAAAACGCCAAAACAACAAACAAAACCCATAACTGAAACTCCACTCACAACCTTTCTACATAACCTGTAACAAAAGAGAAAAGAAAAAGTATGATGAATTTCACACAACACTTACCTTACTCCTTAGTTAATAAAAACCAAGAAACGATAAAGGAAAAAAATGTCCCCTAAAGAATCAAGACAATTAAACTCACTGTCCCCAAAACATGACAAAAACAGGCCTAAGACTAAACATGAGCAAGCTGCCTGTTAGGCTAGCAAGCTAAAAATGACTAGAGAGGACAGGTTTTTATCCCCCCCAAAACAGTCGTGCCAATCAGCAGAAGTTATCCACGAACCAATAAACAGCCTCCATTCCTGCAACACAGACTCAAGCACAAGAAAACAAACACTCATTCCGGGTTGTAACACCTCCACCCATAAAATCTCAGATTTCCAAATAGTTTTAAATACGATATCTAGGCAAAGTGTCCGCAATCACATTTTCAACAGGCTTGTTGTGTAAAATCTGGGTTATGGTCATTATAAACAACAATGGGTAATAAACTAGAACCAAGATAAACCTCACAGTGCTGTAAGCCTAGCAAATGGCTCAGGGCCTCTTTGTCCATGGTGATAATGTTAACCTGGTGACGATTGAACGTTTTTGAATAGAAACAGACAGGGCGGATGATTGCATGATCATCTTCCTGCAATAAGACAGCAACGGTCCCACTCGCATCCACCTCCCGCTTAAATGGTTTTGAGAAGTCCGGGGCTGCTAACACAGGAGAACAATACAACTACGTCTTGAGGCCATCAAAGGCATACCGACACCTCGAATTCCATTCAAAAGACACTGGGCCACGCAGAAGATCTGTTAGGGGTTTTGCAACATCTGAAAAGTCCTTGCGAAAACTTCTATAATATCCAGCCATCCCAAGAAATCGCCTAAGTTCTCATTTTGTTACAGGAACTGGGAAAGCATCGATGGCTTTTACTTTAGCGTCAAAAGGACGGCGAACGGTCCCCTGACCCACATGTTTCCCAAATAAGTGACTGTAGCATAATCGAATTCACATTTAGCAAGATTAAGTGTGAGGTTTGCTGATTGAAGACTCCCAAACACAGTGTTCAGGTGTTTCTTCCAAGTTTCAGAGTAACACACTACATCATCAAGTTATGCTTCACAACAAGGTACATCACAAAGTACATAAGACACCACACTTTGAAATATTGCACGAGCATGTTTTAAACCAAAAACCATAACCATATATTGTAAAAAAAATCAACCTGGAGTGGCATAAGCTAGCAGAGATCTCTGAGACACGTTCCGTTAGGGGAACCTGCCAATAACCCTTAAGTAAGTCTAACTCGGTCACAAACTTGGCATGTCGTACACTATCCACAGAGTCTTCTATTCTCGGACTGTTGGCGTCTCACGGGTCATCCTTAGGTCACTTGTTCGAATCCGGTTCTAAGGAAGCTTTGTTTTTTCCCGTGGAGACCGTGCGTGCCGTCAAAGAGCAGTGATTGCAAGCACTCGTGAAATGCCCCATAGGGCGTCCAAAACCACATTCCCTGACCGGGAATCGAACCCGGGCCGCGGCGGTGAGAGCGCCGAATCCTAGCCACTAGACCACCAGGGAGAGCATGCGTTGGTGCCTGGCACGATGAGCGCCGAATCCTTGCCACTAAAGCACCTGGGCCGCATATTAATGGGACACGGCGGAATCTGAAAACAGTTCTAAAGTTTCCATCCACACTGCCCCGTGTGAGGCTCGAACTCACGACCTTCAGATTATGAGACTGACGCGCTGCCTAACTGCGCCAACGAGGCTTGCCACAGCAAAATGGGAAACGTCTTCAGTCAGAGCGGTCTGTGGGACGGGTGGCTCGAGTCACTGGTGATCCTCCGTGCTTTCGTAGGAATGCAGTTGCAGAGACACTCTGCGTTGCTCCAGTGCCTTGAAGTTGTTGGTAATCCTGTAAAGGACTGCATCACTTGGGTTCCATCATTTTGTCCAGGACCTCGCAGAGGGCCAGTGGCGCAATGGATAACGCGTCTGACTACGAATCAGAAGATTCCAGGTTCGACTCCTGGCTGGCTCGTTCGTTGTGCTCCCCTTTCGTGCCATGGGGTGTCCGTTGACCTCGGCAAAATTTAGCCCCGTCTGCGGGTGGATGCGACACCTTCGATAGCTCAGTTGGTAGAGCGGAGGACTGTAGGCGTCTAACAGGTCATCCTTAGGTCGCTGGTTCGAATCCGGCTCGAAGGAAGCGTCGTTTTTACCCCTGGAGACCGTCAGGCAGCACTTACTTCGTCAGGTTGTGTCAAAGCAGTCTGACAGTCAGGATGGCCGAGCGGTCTAAGGCGCTGCGTTCAGGTCGCAGTCTCCTCTGGAGGCGTGGGTTCGAATCCCACTTCTGACACAGCTTTGTTCTAGTGCTTGGCTTTCAACGGAGTTCCTCGCAGAGTTGTCAAACCCCAATTCTGTCTATGGCCAGGCCGCAACAGAAAAGACGTCTCAGACCCGTATACAAGCCATGCATTTCTTTTTGAAAACAAAAAGAAGAGACACTCTTTCAGACTCAGAAAACGCCAAAACAACAAACAAAACCCATAACTGAAACTCCACTCACAACCTTTCTACATAACCTGTAACAAAAGAGAAAAGAAAAAGTATGATGAATTTCACACAACACTTACCTTACTCCTTAGTTAATAAAAACCAAGAAACGATAAAGGAAAAAAATGTCCCCTAAAGAATCAAGACAATTAAACTCACTGTCCCCAAAACATGACAAAAACAGGCCTAAGACTAAACATGAGCAAGCTGCCTGTTAGGCTAGCAAGCTAAAAATGACTAGAGAGGACAGGTTTTTATCCCCCCCAAAACAGTCGTGCCAATCAGCAGAAGTTATCCACGAACCAATAAACAGCCTCCATTCCTGCAACACAGACTCAAGCACAAGAAAACAAACACTCATTCCGGGTTGTAACACCTCCACCCATAAAATCTCAGATTTCCAAATAGTTTTAAATACGATATCGTATATCGTACGGACACTAGGCAAAGTGTCCGCAATCACATTTTCAACAGGCTTGTTGTGTAAAATCTGGGTTATGGTCATTATAAACAACAATGGGTAATAAACTAGAACCAAGATAAACCTCACAGTGCTGTAAGCCTAGCAAATGGCTCAGGGCCTCTTTGTCCATGGTGATAATGTTAACCTGGTGACGATTGAACGTTTTTGAATAGAAACAGACAGGGCGGATGATTGCATGATCATCTTCCTGCAATAAGACAGCAACGGTCCCACTCGCATCCACCTCCCGCTTAAATGGTTTTGAGAAGTCCGGGGCTGCTAACACAGGAGAACAATACAACTACGTCTTGAGGCCATCAAAGGCATACCGACACCTCGAATTCCATTCAAAAGACACTGGGCCACGCAGAAGATCTGTTAGGGGTTTTGCAACATCTGAAAAGTCCTTGCGAAAACTTCTATAATATCCAGCCATCCCAAGAAATCGCCTAAGTTCTCATTTTGTTACAGGAACTGGGAAAGCATCGATGGCTTTTACTTTAGCGTCAAAAGGACGGCGAACGGTCCCCTGACCCACATGTTTACCCAAATAAGTGACTGTAGCACAATCGAATTCACATTTAGCAAGATTAAGTGTGAGGTTTGCTGATTGAAGACTCCCAAACACAGTGTTCAGGTGTTTCTTCCAAGTTTCAGAGTAACACACTACATCATCAAGTTATGCTTCACAACAAGGTACATCACAAAGTACATAAGACACCACACTTTGAAATATTGCACGAGCATGTTTTAAACCAAAAACCATAACCATATATTGTAAAAAAAATCAACCTGGAGTGGCATAAGCTAGCAGAGATCTCTGAGACACGTTCCGTTAGGGGAACCTGCCAATAACCCTTAAGTAAGTCTAACTCGGTCACAAACTCGGCATGTCGTACACTATCCACAGAGTCTTCTATTCTCGGACTGTTGGCGTCTCACGGGTCATCCTTAGGTCACTTGTTCGAATCCGGTTCTAAGGAAGCTTTGTTTTTTCCCGTGGAGACCGTGCGTGCCGTCAAAGAGCAGTGATTGCAAGCACTCGTGAAATGCCCCATAGGGCGTCCAAAACCACATTCCCTGACCGGGAATCGAACCCGGGCCGCGGCGGTGAGAGCGCCGAATCCTAGCCACTAGACCACCAGGGAGAGCATGCGTTGGTGCCTGGCACGATGAGCGCCGAATCCTTGCCACTAAAGCACCTGGGCCGCATATTAATGGGACACGGCGGAATCTGAAAACAGTTCTAAAGTTTCCATCCACACTGCCCCGTGTGAGGCTCGAACTCACGACCTTCAGATTATGAGACTGACGCGCTGCCTAACTGCGCCAACGAGGCTTGCCACAGCAAAATGGGAAACGTCTTCAGTCAGAGCGGTCTGTGGGACGGGTGGCTCGAGTCACTGGTGATCCTCCGTGCTTTCGTAGGAATGCAGTTGCAGAGACACTCTGCGTTGCTCCAGTGCCTTGAAGTTGTTGGTAATCCTGTAAAGGACTGCATCACTTGGGTTCCATCATTTTGTCCAGGACCTCGCAGAGGGCCAGTGGCGCAATGGATAACGCGTCTGACTACGAATCAGAAGATTCCAGGTTCGACTCCTGGCTGGCTCGTTCGTTGTGCTCCCCTTTCGTGCCATGGGGTGTCCGTTGACCTCGGCAAAATTTAGCCCCGTCTGCGGGTGGATGCGACACCTTCGATAGCTCAGTTGGTAGAGCGGAGGACTGTAGGCGTCTAACAGGTCATCCTTAGGTCGCTGGTTCGAATCCGGCTCGAAGGAAGCGTCGTTTTTACCCCTGGAGACCGTCAGGCAGCACTTACTTCGTCAGGTTGTGTCAAAGCAGTCTGACAGTCAGGATGGCCGAGCGGTCTAAGGCGCTGCGTTCAGGTCGCAGTCTCCTCTGGAGGCGTGGGTTCGAATCCCACTTCTGACACAGCTTTGTTCTAGTGCTTGGCTTTCAACGGAGTTCCTCGCAGAGTTGTCAAACCCCAATTCTGTCTATGGCCAGGCCGCAACAGAAAAGACGTCTCAGACCCGTATACAAGCCATGCATTTCTTTTTGAAAACAAAAAGAAGAGACACTCTTTCAGACTCAGAAAACGCCAAAACAACAAACAAAACCCATAACTGAAACTCCACTCACAACCTTTCTACATAACCTGTAACAAAAGAGAAAAGAAAAAGTATGATGAATTTCACACAACACTTACCTTACTCCTTAGTTAATAAAAACCAAGAAACGATAAAGGAAAAAAATGTCCCCTAAAGAATCAAGACAATTAAACTCACTGTCCCCAAAACATGACAAAAACAGGCCTAAGACTAAACATGAGCAAGCTGCCTGTTAGGCTAGCAAGCTAAAAATGACTAGAGAGGACAGGTTTTTATCCCCCCCAAAACAGTCGTGCCAATCAGCAGAAGTTATCCACGAACCAATAAACAGCCTCCATTCCTGCAACACAGACTCAAGCACAAGAAAACAAACACTCATTCCGGGTTGTAACACCTCCACCCATAAAATCTCAGATTTCCAAATAGTTTTAAATACGATATCTAGGCAAAGTGTCCGCAATCACATTTTCAACAGGCTTGTTGTGTAAAATCTGGGTTATGGTCATTATAAACAACAATGGGTAATAAACTAGAACCAAGATAAACCTCACAGTGCTGTAAGCCTAGCAAATGGCTCAGGGCCTCTTTGTCCATGGTGATAATGTTAACCTGGTGACGATTGAACGTTTTTGAATAGAAACAGACAGGGCGGATGATTGCATGATCATCTTCCTGCAATAAGACAGCAACGGTCCCACTCGCATCCACCTCCCGCTTAAATGGTTTTGAGAAGTCCGGGGCTGCTAACACAGGAGAACAATACAACTACGTCTTGAGGCCATCAAAGGCATACCGACACCTCGAATTCCATTCAAAAGACACTGGGCCACGCAGAAGATCTGTTAGGGGTTTTGCAACATCTGAAAAGTCCTTGCGAAAACTTCTATAATATCCAGCCATCCCAAGAAATCGCCTAAGTTCTCATTTTGTTACAGGAACTGGGAAAGCATCGATGGCTTTTACTTTAGCGTCAAAAGGACGGCGAACGGTCCCCTGACCCACATGTTTACCCAAATAAGTGACTGTAGCACAATCGAATTCACATTTAGCAAGATTAAGTGTGAGGTTTGCTGATTGAAGACTCCCAAACACAGTGTTCAGGTGTTTCTTCCAAGTTTCAGAGTAACACACTACATCATCAAGTTATGCTTCACAACAAGGTACATCACAAAGTACATAAGACACCACACTTTGAAATATTGCACGAGCATGTTTTAAACCAAAAACCATAACCATATATTGTAAAAAAAATCAACCTGGAGTGGCATAAGCTAGCAGAGATCTCTGAGACACGTTCCGTTAGGGGAACCTGCCAATAACCCTTAAGTAAGTCTAACTCGGTCACAAACTCGGCATGTCGTACACTATCCACAGAGTCTTCTATTCTCGGACTGTTGGCGTCTCACGGGTCATCCTTAGGTCACTTGTTCGAATCCGGTTCTAAGGAAGCTTTGTTTTTTCCCGTGGAGACCGTGCGTGCCGTCAAAGAGCAGTGATTGCAAGCACTCGTGAAATGCCCCATAGGGCGTCCAAAACCACATTCCCTGACCGGGAATCGAACCCGGGCCGCGGCGGTGAGAGCGCCGAATCCTAGCCACTAGACCACCAGGGAGAGCATGCGTTGGTGCCTGGCACGATGAGCGCCGAATCCTTGCCACTAAAGCACCTGGGCCGCATATTAATGGGACACGGCGGAATCTGAAAACAGTTCTAAAGTTTCCATCCACACTGCCCCGTGTGAGGCTCGAACTCACGACCTTCAGATTATGAGACTGACGCGCTGCCTAACTGCGCCAACGAGGCTTGCCACAGCAAAATGGGAAACGTCTTCAGTCAGAGCGGTCTGTGGGACGGGTGGCTCGAGTCACTGGTGATCCTCCGTGCTTTCGTAGGAATGCAGTTGCAGAGACACTCTGCGTTGCTCCAGTGCCTTGAAGTTGTTGGTAATCCTGTAAAGGACTGCATCACTTGGGTTCCATCATTTTGTCCAGGACCTCGCAGAGGGCCAGTGGCGCAATGGATAACGCGTCTGACTACGAATCAGAAGATTCCAGGTTCGACTCCTGGCTGGCTCGTTCGTTGTGCTCCCCTTTCGTGCCATGGGGTGTCCGTTGACCTCGGCAAAATTTAGCCCCGTCTGCGGGTGGATGCGACACCTTCGATAGCTCAGTTGGTAGAGCGGAGGACTGTAGGCGTCTAACAGGTCATCCTTAGGTCGCTGGTTCGAATCCGGCTCGAAGGAAGCGTCGTTTTTACCCCTGGAGACCGTCAGGTAGCACTTACTTCGTCAGGTTGTGTCAAAGCAGTCTGACAGTCAGGATGGCCGAGCGGTCTAAGGCGCTGCGTTCAGGTCGCAGTCTCCTCTGGAGGCGTGGGTTCGAATCCCACTTCTGACACAGCTTTGTTCTAGTGCTTGGCTTTCAACGGAGTTCCTCGCAGAGTTGTCAAACCCCAATTCTGTCTATGGCCAGGCCGCAACAGAAAAGACGTCTCAGACCCGTATACAAGCCATGCATTTCTTTTTGAAAACAAAAAGAAGAGACACTCTTTCAGACTCAGAAAACGCCAAAACAACAAACAAAACCCATAACTGAAACTCCACTCACAACCTTTCTACATAACCTGTAACAAAAGAGAAAAGAAAAAGTATGATGAATTTCACACAACACTTACCTTACTCCTTAGTTAATAAAAACCAAGAAACGATAAAGGAAAAAAATGTCCCCTAAAGAATCAAGACAATTAAACTCACTGTCCCCAAAACATGACAAAAACAGGCCTAAGACTAAACATGAGCAAGCTGCCTGTTAGGCTAGCAAGCTAAAAATGACTAGAGAGGACAGGTTTTTATCCCCCCCAAAACAGTCGTGCCAATCAGCAGAAGTTATCCACGAACCAATAAACAGCCTCCATTCCTGCAACACAGACTCAAGCACAAGAAAACAAACACTCATTCCGGGTTGTAACACCTCCACCCATAAAATCTCAGATTTCCAAATAGTTTTAAATACGATATCTAGGCAAAGTGTCCGCAATCACATTTTCAACAGGCTTGTTGTGTAAAATCTGGGTTATGGTCATTATAAACAACAATGGGTAATAAACTAGAACCAAGATAAACCTCACAGTGCTGTAAGCCTAGCAAATGGCTCAGGGCCTCTTTGTCCATGGTGATAATGTTAACCTGGTGACGATTGAACGTTTTTGAATAGAAACAGACAGGGCGGATGATTGCATGATCATCTTCCTGCAATAAGACAGCAACGGTCCCACTCGCATCCACCTCCCGCTTAAATGGTTTTGAGAAGTCCGGGGCTGCTAACACAGGAGAACAATACAACTACGTCTTGAGGCCATCAAAGGCATACCGACACCTCGAATTCCATTCAAAAGACACTGGGCCACGCAGAAGATCTGTTAGGGGTTTTGCAACATCTGAAAAGTCCTTGCGAAAACTTCTATAATATCCAGCCATCCCAAGAAATCGCCTAAGTTCTCATTTTGTTACAGGAACTGGGAAAGCATCGATGGCTTTTACTTTAGCGTCAAAAGGACGGCGAACGGTCCCCTGACCCACATGTTTCCCAAATAAGTGACTGTAGCATAATCGAATTCACATTTAGCAAGATTAAGTGTGAGGTTTGCTGATTGAAGACTCCCAAACACAGTGTTCAGGTGTTTCTTCCAAGTTTCAGAGTAACACACTACATCATCAAGTTATGCTTCACAACAAGGTACATCACAAAGTACATAAGACACCACACTTTGAAATATTGCACGAGCATGTTTTAAACCAAAAACCATAACCATATATTGTAAAAAAAATCAACCTGGAGTGGCATAAGCTAGCAGAGATCTCTGAGACACGTTCCGTTAGGGGAACCTGCCAATAACCCTTAAGTAAGTCTAACTCGGTCACAAACTTGGCATGTCGTACACTATCCACAGAGTCTTCTATTCTCGGACTGTTGGCGTCTCACGGGTCATCCTTAGGTCACTTGTTCGAATCCGGTTCTAAGGAAGCTTTGTTTTTTCCCGTGGAGACCGTGCGTGCCGTCAAAGAGCAGTGATTGCAAGCACTCGTGAAATGCCCCATAGGGCGTCCAAAACCACATTCCCTGACCGGGAATCGAACCCGGGCCGCGGCGGTGAGAGCGCCGAATCCTAGCCACTAGACCACCAGGGAGAGCATGCGTTGGTGCCTGGCACGATGAGCGCCGAATCCTTGCCACTAAAGCACCTGGGCCGCATATTAATGGGACACGGCGGAATCTGAAAACAGTTCTAAAGTTTCCATCCACACTGCCCCGTGTGAGGCTCGAACTCACGACCTTCAGATTATGAGACTGACGCGCTGCCTAACTGCGCCAACGAGGCTTGCCACAGCAAAATGGGAAACGTCTTCAGTCAGAGCGGTCTGTGGGACGGGTGGCTCGAGTCACTGGTGATCCTCCGTGCTTTCGTAGGAATGCAGTTGCAGAGACACTCTGCGTTGCTCCAGTGCCTTGAAGTTGTTGGTAATCCTGTAAAGGACTGCATCACTTGGGTTCCATCATTTTGTCCAGGACCTCGCAGAGGGCCAGTGGCGCAATGGATAACGCGTCTGACTACGAATCAGAAGATTCCAGGTTCGACTCCTGGCTGGCTCGTTCGTTGTGCTCCCCTTTCGTGCCATGGGGTGTCCGTTGACCTCGGCAAAATTTAGCCCCGTCTGCGGGTGGATGCGACACCTTCGATAGCTCAGTTGGTAGAGCGGAGGACTGTAGGCGTCTAACAGGTCATCCTTAGGTCGCTGGTTCGAATCCGGCTCGAAGGAAGCGTCGTTTTTACCCCTGGAGACCGTCAGGCAGCACTTACTTCGTCAGGTTGTGTCAAAGCAGTCTGACAGTCAGGATGGCCGAGCGGTCTAAGGCGCTGCGTTCAGGTCGCAGTCTCCTCTGGAGGCGTGGGTTCGAATCCCACTTCTGACACAGCTTTGTTCTAGTGCTTGGCTTTCAACGGAGTTCCTCGCAGAGTTGTCAAACCCCAATTCTGTCTATGGCCAGGCCGCAACAGAAAAGACGTCTCAGACCCGTATACAAGCCATGCATTTCTTTTTGAAAACAAAAAGAAGAGACACTCTTTCAGACTCAGAAAACGCCAAAACAACAAACAAAACCCATAACTGAAACTCCACTCACAACCTTTCTACATAACCTGTAACAAAAGAGAAAAGAAAAGGTATGATGAATTTCACACAACACTTACCTTACTCCTTAGTTAATAAAAACCAAGAAACGATAAAGGAAAAAAATGTCCCCTAAAGAATCAAGACAATTAAACTCACTGTCCCCAAAACATGACAAAAACAGGCCTAAGACTAAACATGAGCAAGCTGCCTGTTAGGCTAGCAAGCTAAAAATGACTAGAGAGGACAGGTTTTTATCCCCCCCAAAACAGTCGTGCCAATCAGCAGAAGTTATCCACGAACCAATAAACAGCCTCCATTCCTGCAACACAGACTCAAGCACAAGAAAACAAACACTCATTCCGGGTTGTAACACCTCCACCCATAAAATCTCAGATTTCCAAATAGTTTTAAATACGATATCGTATATCGTACGGACACTAGGCAAAGTGTCCGCAATCACATTTTCAACAGGCTTGTTGTGTAAAATCTGGGTTATGGTCATTATAAACAACAATGGGTAATAAACTAGAACCAAGATAAACCTCACAGTGCTGTAAGCCTAGCAAATGGCTCAGGGCCTCTTTGTCCATGGTGATAATGTTAACCTGGTGACGATTGAACGTTTTTGAATAGAAACAGACAGGGCGGATGATTGCATGATCATCTTCCTGCAATAAGACAGCAACGGTCCCACTCGCATCCACCTCCCGCTTAAATGGTTTTGAGAAGTCCGGGGCTGCTAACACAGGAGAACAATACAACTACGTCTTGAGGCCATCAAAGGCATACCGACACCTCGAATTCCATTCAAAAGACACTGGGCCACGCAGAAGATCTGTTAGGGGTTTTGCAACATCTGAAAAGTCCTTGCGAAAACTTCTATAATATCCAGCCATCCCAAGAAATCGCCTAAGTTCTCATTTTGTTACAGGAACTGGGAAAGCATCGATGGCTTTTACTTTAGCGTCAAAAGGACGGCGAACGGTCCCCTGACCCACATGTTTACCCAAATAAGTGACTGTAGCACAATCGAATTCACATTTAGCAAGATTAAGTGTGAGGTTTGCTGATTGAAGACTCCCAAACACAGTGTTCAGGTGTTTCTTCCAAGTTTCAGAGTAACACACTACATCATCAAGTTATGCTTCACAACAAGGTACATCACAAAGTACATAAGACACCACACTTTGAAATATTGCACGAGCATGTTTTAAACCAAAAACCATAACCATATATTGTAAAAAAAATCAACCTGGAGTGGCATAAGCTAGCAGAGATCTCTGAGACACGTTCCGTTAGGGGAACCTGCCAATAACCCTTAAGTAAGTCTAACTCGGTCACAAACTCGGCATGTCGTACACTATCCACAGAGTCTTCTATTCTCGGACTGTTGGCGTCTCACGGGTCATCCTTAGGTCACTTGTTCGAATCCGGTTCTAAGGAAGCTTTGTTTTTTCCCGTGGAGACCGTGCGTGCCGTCAAAGAGCAGTGATTGCAAGCACTCGTGAAATGCCCCATAGGGCGTCCAAAACCACATTCCCTGACCGGGAATCGAACCCGGGCCGCGGCGGTGAGAGCGCCGAATCCTAGCCACTAGACCACCAGGGAGAGCATGCGTTGGTGCCTGGCACGATGAGCGCCGAATCCTTGCCACTAAAGCACCTGGGCCGCATATTAATGGGACACGGCGGAATCTGAAAACAGTTCTAAAGTTTCCATCCACACTGCCCCGTGTGAGGCTCGAACTCACGACCTTCAGATTATGAGACTGACGCGCTGCCTAACTGCGCCAACGAGGCTTGCCACAGCAAAATGGGAAACGTCTTCAGTCAGAGCGGTCTGTGGGACGGGTGGCTCGAGTCACTGGTGATCCTCCGTGCTTTCGTAGGAATGCAGTTGCAGAGACACTCTGCGTTGCTCCAGTGCCTTGAAGTTGTTGGTAATCCTGTAAAGGACTGCATCACTTGGGTTCCATCATTTTGTCCAGGACCTCGCAGAGGGCCAGTGGCGCAATGGATAACGCGTCTGACTACGAATCAGAAGATTCCAGGTTCGACTCCTGGCTGGCTCGTTCGTTGTGCTCCCCTTTCGTGCCATGGGGTGTCCGTTGACCTCGGCAAAATTTAGCCCCGTCTGCGGGTGGATGCGACACCTTCGATAGCTCAGTTGGTAGAGCGGAGGACTGTAGGCGTCTAACAGGTCATCCTTAGGTCGCTGGTTCGAATCCGGCTCGAAGGAAGCGTCGTTTTTACCCCTGGAGACCGTCAGGTAGCACTTACTTCGTCAGGTTGTGTCAAAGCAGTCTGACAGTCAGGATGGCCGAGCGGTCTAAGGCGCTGCGTTCAGGTCGCAGTCTCCTCTGGAGGCGTGGGTTCGAATCCCACTTCTGACACAGCTTTGTTCTAGTGCTTGGCTTTCAACGGAGTTCCTCGCAGAGTTGTCAAACCCCAATTCTGTCTATGGCCAGGCCGCAACAGAAAAGACGTCTCAGACCCGTATACAAGCCATGCATTTCTTTTTGAAAACAAAAAGAAGAGACACTCTTTCAGACTCAGAAAACGCCAAAACAACAAACAAAACCCATAACTGAAACTCCACTCACAACCTTTCTACATAACCTGTAACAAAAGAGAAAAGAAAAAGTATGATGAATTTCACACAACACTTACCTTACTCCTTAGTTAATAAAAACCAAGAAACGATAAAGGAAAAAAATGTCCCCTAAAGAATCAAGACAATTAAACTCACTGTCCCCAAAACATGACAAAAACAGGCCTAAGACTAAACATGAGCAAGCTGCCTGTTAGGCTAGCAAGCTAAAAATGACTAGAGAGGACAGGTTTTTATCCCCCCCAAAACAGTCGTGCCAATCAGCAGAAGTTATCCACGAACCAATAAACAGCCTCCATTCCTGCAACACAGACTCAAGCACAAGAAAACAAACACTCATTCCGGGTTGTAACACCTCCACCCATAAAATCTCAGATTTCCAAATAGTTTTAAATACGATATCTAGGCAAAGTGTCCGCAATCACATTTTCAACAGGCTTGTTGTGTAAAATCTGGGTTATGGTCATTATAAACAACAATGGGTAATAAACTAGAACCAAGATAAACCTCACAGTGCTGTAAGCCTAGCAAATGGCTCAGGGCCTCTTTGTCCATGGTGATAATGTTAACCTGGTGACGATTGAACGTTTTTGAATAGAAACAGACAGGGCGGATGATTGCATGATCATCTTCCTGCAATAAGACAGCAACGGTCCCACTCGCATCCACCTCCCGCTTAAATGGTTTTGAGAAGTCCGGGGCTGCTAACACAGGAGAACAATACAACTACGTCTTGAGGCCATCAAAGGCATACCGACACCTCGAATTCCATTCAAAAGACACTGGGCCACGCAGAAGATCTGTTAGGGGTTTTGCAACATCTGAAAAGTCCTTGCGAAAACTTCTATAATATCCAGCCATCCCAAGAAATCGCCTAAGTTCTCATTTTGTTACAGGAACTGGGAAAGCATCGATGGCTTTTACTTTAGCGTCAAAAGGACGGCGAACGGTCCCCTGACCCACATGTTTCCCAAATAAGTGACTGTAGCATAATCGAATTCACATTTAGCAAGATTAAGTGTGAGGTTTGCTGATTGAAGACTCCCAAACACAGTGTTCAGGTGTTTCTTCCAAGTTTCAGAGTAACACACTACATCATCAAGTTATGCTTCACAACAAGGTACATCACAAAGTACATAAGACACCACACTTTGAAATATTGCACGAGCATGTTTTAAACCAAAAACCATAACCATATATTGTAAAAAAAATCAACCTGGAGTGGCATAAGCTAGCAGAGATCTCTGAGACACGTTCCGTTAGGGGAACCTGCCAATAACCCTTAAGTAAGTCTAACTCGGTCACAAACTTGGCATGTCGTACACTATCCACAGAGTCTTCTATTCTCGGACTGTTGGCGTCTCACGGGTCATCCTTAGGTCACTTGTTCGAATCCGGTTCTAAGGAAGCTTTGTTTTTTCCCGTGGAGACCGTGCGTGCCGTCAAAGAGCAGTGATTGCAAGCACTCGTGAAATGCCCCATAGGGCGTCCAAAACCACATTCCCTGACCGGGAATCGAACCCGGGCCGCGGCGGTGAGAGCGCCGAATCCTAGCCACTAGACCACCAGGGAGAGCATGCGTTGGTGCCTGGCACGATGAGCGCCGAATCCTTGCCACTAAAGCACCTGGGCCGCATATTAATGGGACACGGCGGAATCTGAAAACAGTTCTAAAGTTTCCATCCACACTGCCCCGTGTGAGGCTCGAACTCACGACCTTCAGATTATGAGACTGACGCGCTGCCTAACTGCGCCAACGAGGCTTGCCACAGCAAAATGGGAAACGTCTTCAGTCAGAGCGGTCTGTGGGACGGGTGGCTCGAGTCACTGGTGATCCTCCGTGCTTTCGTAGGAATGCAGTTGCAGAGACACTCTGCGTTGCTCCAGTGCCTTGAAGTTGTTGGTAATCCTGTAAAGGACTGCATCACTTGGGTTCCATCATTTTGTCCAGGACCTCGCAGAGGGCCAGTGGCGCAATGGATAACGCGTCTGACTACGAATCAGAAGATTCCAGGTTCGACTCCTGGCTGGCTCGTTCGTTGTGCTCCCCTTTCGTGCCATGGGGTGTCCGTTGACCTCGGCAAAATTTAGCCCCGTCTGCGGGTGGATGCGACACCTTCGATAGCTCAGTTGGTAGAGCGGAGGACTGTAGGCGTCTAACAGGTCATCCTTAGGTCGCTGGTTCGAATCCGGCTCGAAGGAAGCGTCGTTTTTACCCCTGGAGACCGTCAGGCAGCACTTACTTCGTCAGGTTGTGTCAAAGCAGTCTGACAGTCAGGATGGCCGAGCGGTCTAAGGCGCTGCGTTCAGGTCGCAGTCTCCTCTGGAGGCGTGGGTTCGAATCCCACTTCTGACACAGCTTTGTTCTAGTGCTTGGCTTTCAACGGAGTTCCTCGCAGAGTTGTCAAACCCCAATTCTGTCTATGGCCAGGCCGCAACAGAAAAGACGTCTCAGACCCGTATACAAGCCATGCATTTCTTTTTGAAAACAAAAAGAAGAGACACTCTTTCAGACTCAGAAAACGCCAAAACAACAAACAAAACCCATAACTGAAACTCCACTCACAACCTTTCTACATAACCTGTAACAAAAGAGAAAAGAAAAGGTATGATGAATTTCACACAACACTTACCTTACTCCTTAGTTAATAAAAACCAAGAAACGATAAAGGAAAAAAATGTCCCCTAAAGAATCAAGACAATTAAACTCACTGTCCCCAAAACATGACAAAAACAGGCCTAAGACTAAACATGAGCAAGCTGCCTGTTAGGCTAGCAAGCTAAAAATGACTAGAGAGGACAGGTTTTTATCCCCCCCAAAACAGTCGTGCCAATCAGCAGAAGTTATCCACGAACCAATAAACAGCCTCCATTCCTGCAACACAGACTCAAGCACAAGAAAACAAACACTCATTCCGGGTTGTAACACCTCCACCCATAAAATCTCAGATTTCCAAATAGTTTTAAATACGATATCGTATATCGTACGGACACTAGGCAAAGTGTCCGCAATCACATTTTCAACAGGCTTGTTGTGTAAAATCTGGGTTATGGTCATTATAAACAACAATGGGTAATAAACTAGAACCAAGATAAACCTCACAGTGCTGTAAGCCTAGCAAATGGCTCAGGGCCTCTTTGTCCATGGTGATAATGTTAACCTGGTGACGATTGAACGTTTTTGAATAGAAACAGACAGGGCGGATGATTGCATGATCATCTTCCTGCAATAAGACAGCAACGGTCCCACTCGCATCCACCTCCCGCTTAAATGGTTTTGAGAAGTCCGGGGCTGCTAACACAGGAGAACAATACAACTACGTCTTGAGGCCATCAAAGGCATACCGACACCTCGAATTCCATTCAAAAGACACTGGGCCACGCAGAAGATCTGTTAGGGGTTTTGCAACATCTGAAAAGTCCTTGCGAAAACTTCTATAATATCCAGCCATCCCAAGAAATCGCCTAAGTTCTCATTTTGTTACAGGAACTGGGAAAGCATCGATGGCTTTTACTTTAGCGTCAAAAGGACGGCGAACGGTCCCCTGACCCACATGTTTACCCAAATAAGTGACTGTAGCACAATCGAATTCACATTTAGCAAGATTAAGTGTGAGGTTTGCTGATTGAAGACTCCCAAACACAGTGTTCAGGTGTTTCTTCCAAGTTTCAGAGTAACACACTACATCATCAAGTTATGCTTCACAACAAGGTACATCACAAAGTACATAAGACACCACACTTTGAAATATTGCACGAGCATGTTTTAAACCAAAAACCATAACCATATATTGTAAAAAAAATCAACCTGGAGTGGCATAAGCTAGCAGAGATCTCTGAGACACGTTCCGTTAGGGGAACCTGCCAATAACCCTTAAGTAAGTCTAACTCGGTCACAAACTCGGCATGTCGTACACTATCCACAGAGTCTTCTATTCTCGGACTGTTGGCGTCTCACGGGTCATCCTTAGGTCACTTGTTCGAATCCGGTTCTAAGGAAGCTTTGTTTTTTCCCGTGGAGACCGTGCGTGCCGTCAAAGAGCAGTGATTGCAAGCACTCGTGAAATGCCCCATAGGGCGTCCAAAACCACATTCCCTGACCGGGAATCGAACCCGGGCCGCGGCGGTGAGAGCGCCGAATCCTAGCCACTAGACCACCAGGGAGAGCATGCGTTGGTGCCTGGCACGATGAGCGCCGAATCCTTGCCACTAAAGCACCTGGGCCGCATATTAATGGGACACGGCGGAATCTGAAAACAGTTCTAAAGTTTCCATCCACACTGCCCCGTGTGAGGCTCGAACTCACGACCTTCAGATTATGAGACTGACGCGCTGCCTAACTGCGCCAACGAGGCTTGCCACAGCAAAATGGGAAACGTCTTCAGTCAGAGCGGTCTGTGGGACGGGTGGCTCGAGTCACTGGTGATCCTCCGTGCTTTCGTAGGAATGCAGTTGCAGAGACACTCTGCGTTGCTCCAGTGCCTTGAAGTTGTTGGTAATCCTGTAAAGGACTGCATCACTTGGGTTCCATCATTTTGTCCAGGACCTCGCAGAGGGCCAGTGGCGCAATGGATAACGCGTCTGACTACGAATCAGAAGATTCCAGGTTCGACTCCTGGCTGGCTCGTTCGTTGTGCTCCCCTTTCGTGCCATGGGGTGTCCGTTGACCTCGGCAAAATTTAGCCCCGTCTGCGGGTGGATGCGACACCTTCGATAGCTCAGTTGGTAGAGCGGAGGACTGTAGGCGTCTAACAGGTCATCCTTAGGTCGCTGGTTCGAATCCGGCTCGAAGGAAGCGTCGTTTTTACCCCTGGAGACCGTCAGGCAGCACTTACTTCGTCAGGTTGTGTCAAAGCAGTCTGACAGTCAGGATGGCCGAGCGGTCTAAGGCGCTGCGTTCAGGTCGCAGTCTCCTCTGGAGGCGTGGGTTCGAATCCCACTTCTGACACAGCTTTGTTCTAGTGCTTGGCTTTCAACGGAGTTCCTCGCAGAGTTGTCAAACCCCAATTCTGTCTATGGCCAGGCCGCAACAGAAAAGACGTCTCAGACCCGTATACAAGCCATGCATTTCTTTTTGAAAACAAAAAGAAGAGACACTCTTTCAGACTCAGAAAACGCCAAAACAACAAACAAAACCCATAACTGAAACTCCACTCACAACCTTTCTACATAACCTGTAACAAAAGAGAAAAGAAAAAGTATGATGAATTTCACACAACACTTACCTTACTCCTTAGTTAATAAAAACCAAGAAACGATAAAGGAAAAAAATGTCCCCTAAAGAATCAAGACAATTAAACTCACTGTCCCCAAAACATGACAAAAACAGGCCTAAGACTAAACATGAGCAAGCTGCCTGTTAGGCTAGCAAGCTAAAAATGACTAGAGAGGACAGGTTTTTATCCCCCCCAAAACAGTCGTGCCAATCAGCAGAAGTTATCCACGAACCAATAAACAGCCTCCATTCCTGCAACACAGACTCAAGCACAAGAAAACAAACACTCATTCCGGGTTGTAACACCTCCACCCATAAAATCTCAGATTTCCAAATAGTTTTAAATACGATATCTAGGCAAAGTGTCCGCAATCACATTTTCAACAGGCTTGTTGTGTAAAATCTGGGTTATGGTCATTATAAACAACAATGGGTAATAAACTAGAACCAAGATAAACCTCACAGTGCTGTAAGCCTAGCAAATGGCTCAGGGCCTCTTTGTCCATGGTGATAATGTTAACCTGGTGACGATTGAACGTTTTTGAATAGAAACAGACAGGGCGGATGATTGCATGATCATCTTCCTGCAATAAGACAGCAACGGTCCCACTCGCATCCACCTCCCGCTTAAATGGTTTTGAGAAGTCCGGGGCTGCTAACACAGGAGAACAATACAACTACGTCTTGAGGCCATCAAAGGCATACCGACACCTCGAATTCCATTCAAAAGACACTGGGCCACGCAGAAGATCTGTTAGGGGTTTTGCAACATCTGAAAAGTCCTTGCGAAAACTTCTATAATATCCAGCCATCCCAAGAAATCGCCTAAGTTCTCATTTTGTTACAGGAACTGGGAAAGCATCGATGGCTTTTACTTTAGCGTCAAAAGGACGGCGAACGGTCCCCTGACCCACATGTTTCCCAAATAAGTGACTGTAGCATAATCGAATTCACATTTAGCAAGATTAAGTGTGAGGTTTGCTGATTGAAGACTCCCAAACACAGTGTTCAGGTGTTTCTTCCAAGTTTCAGAGTAACACACTACATCATCAAGTTATGCTTCACAACAAGGTACATCACAAAGTACATAAGACACCACACTTTGAAATATTGCACGAGCATGTTTTAAACCAAAAACCATAACCATATATTGTAAAAAAAATCAACCTGGAGTGGCATAAGCTAGCAGAGATCTCTGAGACACGTTCCGTTAGGGGAACCTGCCAATAACCCTTAAGTAAGTCTAACTCGGTCACAAACTTGGCATGTCGTACACTATCCACAGAGTCTTCTATTCTCGGACTGTTGGCGTCTCACGGGTCATCCTTAGGTCACTTGTTCGAATCCGGTTCTAAGGAAGCTTTGTTTTTTCCCGTGGAGACCGTGCGTGCCGTCAAAGAGCAGTGATTGCAAGCACTCGTGAAATGCCCCATAGGGCGTCCAAAACCACATTCCCTGACCGGGAATCGAACCCGGGCCGCGGCGGTGAGAGCGCCGAATCCTAGCCACTAGACCACCAGGGAGAGCATGCGTTGGTGCCTGGCACGATGAGCGCCGAATCCTTGCCACTAAAGCACCTGGGCCGCATATTAATGGGACACGGCGGAATCTGAAAACAGTTCTAAAGTTTCCATCCACACTGCCCCGTGTGAGGCTCGAACTCACGACCTTCAGATTATGAGACTGACGCGCTGCCTAACTGCGCCAACGAGGCTTGCCACAGCAAAATGGGAAACGTCTTCAGTCAGAGCGGTCTGTGGGACGGGTGGCTCGAGTCACTGGTGATCCTCCGTGCTTTCGTAGGAATGCAGTTGCAGAGACACTCTGCGTTGCTCCAGTGCCTTGAAGTTGTTGGTAATCCTGTAAAGGACTGCATCACTTGGCTTCCATCATTTTGTCCAGGACCTCGCAGAGGGCCAGTGGCGCAATGGATAACGCGTCTGACTACGAATCAGAAGATTCCAGGTTCGACTCCTGGCTGGCTCGTTCGTTGTGCTCCCCTTTCGTGCCATGGGGTGTCCGTTGACCTCGGCAAAATTTAGCCCCGTCTGCGGGTGGATGCGACACCTTCGATAGCTCAGTTGGTAGAGCGGAGGACTGTAGGCGTCTAACAGGTCATCCTTAGGTCGCTGGTTCGAATCCGGCTCGAAGGAAGCGTCGTTTTTACCCCTGGAGACCGTCAGGCAGCACTTACTTCGTCAGGTTGTGTCAAAGCAGTCTGACAGTCAGGATGGCCGAGCGGTCTAAGGCGCTGCGTTCAGGTCGCAGTCTCCTCTGGAGGCGTGGGTTCGAATCCCACTTCTGACACAGCTTTGTTCTAGTGCTTGGCTTTCAACGGAGTTCCTCGCAGAGTTGTCAAACCCCAATTCTGTCTATGGCCAGGCCGCAACAGAAAAGACGTCTCAGACCCGTATACAAGCCATGCATTTCTTTTTGAAAACAAAAAGAAGAGACACTCTTTCAGACTCAGAAAACGCCAAAACAACAAACAAAACCCATAACTCCACTCACAACCTTTCTACATAACCTGTAACAAAAGAGAAAAGAAAAAGTATGATGAATTTCACACAACACTTACCTTACTCCTTAGTTAATAAAAACCAAGAAACGATAAAGGAAAAAAATGTCCCCTAAAGAATCAAGACAATTAAACTCACTGTCCCCAAAACATGACAAAAACAGGCCTAAGACTAAACATGAGCAAGCTGCCTGTTAGGCTAGCAAGCTAAAAATGACTAGAGAGGACAGGTTTTTATCCCCCCCAAAACAGTCGTGCCAATCAGCAGAAGTTATCCACGAACCAATAAACAGCCTCCATTCCTGCAACACAGACTCAAGCACAAGAAAACAAACACTCATTCCGGGTTGTAACACCTCCACCCATAAAATCTCAGATTTCCAAATAGTTTTAAATACGATATCTAGGCAAAGTGTCCGCAATCACATTTTCAACAGGCTTGTTGTGTAAAATCTGGGTTATGGTCATTATAAACAACAATGGGTAATAAACTAGAACCAAGATAAACCTCACAGTGCTGTAAGCCTAGCAAATGGCTCAGGGCCTCTTTGTCCATGGTGATAATGTTAACCTGGTGACGATTGAACGTTTTTGAATAGAAACAGACAGGGCGGATGATTGCATGATCATCTTCCTGCAATAAGACAGCAACGGTCCCACTCGCATCCACCTCCCGCTTAAATGGTTTTGAGAAGTCCGGGGCTGCTAACACAGGAGAACAATACAACTACGTCTTGAGGCCATCAAAGGCATACCGACACCTCGAATTCCATTCAAAAGACACTGGGCCACGCAGAAGATCTGTTAGGGGTTTTGCAACATCTGAAAAGTCCTTGCGAAAACTTCTATAATATCCAGCCATCCCAAGAAATCGCCTAAGTTCTCATTTTGTTACAGGAACTGGGAAAGCATCGATGGCTTTTACTTTAGCGTCAAAAGGACGGCGAACGGTCCCCTGACCCACATGTTTACCCAAATAAGTGACTGTAGCACAATCGAATTCACATTTAGCAAGATTAAGTGTGAGGTTTGCTGATTGAAGACTCCCAAACACAGTGTTCAGGTGTTTCTTCCAAGTTTCAGAGTAACACACTACATCATCAAGTTATGCTTCACAACAAGGTACATCACAAAGTACATAAGACACCACACTTTGAAATATTGCACGAGCATGTTTTAAACCAAAAACCATAACCATATATTGTAAAAAAAATCAACCTGGAGTGGCATAAGCTAGCAGAGATCTCTGAGACACGTTCCGTTAGGGGAACCTGCCAATAACCCTTAAGTAAGTCTAACTCGGTCACAAACTCGGCATGTCGTACACTATCCACAGAGTCTTCTATTCTCGGACTGTTGGCGTCTCACGGGTCATCCTTAGGTCACTTGTTCGAATCCGGTTCTAAGGAAGCTTTGTTTTTTCCCGTGGAGACCGTGCGTGCCGTCAAAGAGCAGTGATTGCAAGCACTCGTGAAATGCCCCATAGGGCGTCCAAAACCACATTCCCTGACCGGGAATCGAACCCGGGCCGCGGCGGTGAGAGCGCCGAATCCTAGCCACTAGACCACCAGGGAGAGCATGCGTTGGTGCCTGGCACGATGAGCGCCGAATCCTTGCCACTAAAGCACCTGGGCCGCATATTAATGGGACACGGCGGAATCTGAAAACAGTTCTAAAGTTTCCATCCACACTGCCCCGTGTGAGGCTCGAACTCACGACCTTCAGATTATGAGACTGACGCGCTGCCTAACTGCGCCAACGAGGCTTGCCACAGCAAAATGGGAAACGTCTTCAGTCAGAGCGGTCTGTGGGACGGGTGGCTCGAGTCACTGGTGATCCTCCGTGCTTTCGTAGGAATGCAGTTGCAGAGACACTCTGCGTTGCTCCAGTGCCTTGAAGTTGTTGGTAATCCTGTAAAGGACTGCATCACTTGGCTTCCATCATTTTGTCCAGGACCTCGCAGAGGGCCAGTGGCGCAATGGATAACGCGTCTGACTACGAATCAGAAGATTCCAGGTTCGACTCCTGGCTGGCTCGTTCGTTGTGCTCCCCTTTCGTGCCATGGGGTGTCCGTTGACCTCGGCAAAATTTAGCCCCGTCTGCGGGTGGATGCGACACCTTCGATAGCTCAGTTGGTAGAGCGGAGGACTGTAGGCGTCTAACAGGTCATCCTTAGGTCGCTGGTTCGAATCCGGCTCGAAGGAAGCGTCGTTTTTACCCCTGGAGACCGTCAGGCAGCACTTACTTCGTCAGGTTGTGTCAAAGCAGTCTGACAGTCAGGATGGCCGAGCGGTCTAAGGCGCTGCGTTCAGGTCGCAGTCTCCTCTGGAGGCGTGGGTTCGAATCCCACTTCTGACACAGCTTTGTTCTAGTGCTTGGCTTTCAACGGAGTTCCTCGCAGAGTTGTCAAACCCCAATTCTGTCTATGGCCAGGCCGCAACAGAAAAGACGTCTCAGACCCGTATACAAGCCATGCATTTCTTTTTGAAAACAAAAAGAAGAGACACTCTTTCAGACTCAGAAAACGCCAAAACAACAAACAAAACCCATAACTCCACTCACAACCTTTCTACATAACCTGTAACAAAAGAGAAAAGAAAAAGTATGATGAATTTCACACAACACTTACCTTACTCCTTAGTTAATAAAAACCAAGAAACGATAAAGGAAAAAAATGTCCCCTAAAGAATCAAGACAATTAAACTCACTGTCCCCAAAACATGACAAAAACAGGCCTAAGACTAAACATGAGCAAGCTGCCTGTTAGGCTAGCAAGCTAAAAATGACTAGAGAGGACAGGTTTTTATCCCCCCCAAAACAGTCGTGCCAATCAGCAGAAGTTATCCACGAACCAATAAACAGCCTCCATTCCTGCAACACAGACTCAAGCACAAGAAAACAAACACTCATTCCGGGTTGTAACACCTCCACCCATAAAATCTCAGATTTCCAAATAGTTTTAAATACGATATCTAGGCAAAGTGTCCGCAATCACATTTTCAACAGGCTTGTTGTGTAAAATCTGGGTTATGGTCATTATAAACAACAATGGGTAATAAACTAGAACCAAGATAAACCTCACAGTGCTGTAAGCCTAGCAAATGGCTCAGGGCCTCTTTGTCCATGGTGATAATGTTAACCTGGTGACGATTGAACGTTTTTGAATAGAAACAGACAGGGCGGATGATTGCATGATCATCTTCCTGCAATAAGACAGCAACGGTCCCACTCGCATCCACCTCCCGCTTAAATGGTTTTGAGAAGTCCGGGGCTGCTAACACAGGAGAACAATACAACTACGTCTTGAGGCCATCAAAGGCATACCGACACCTCGAATTCCATTCAAAAGACACTGGGCCACGCAGAAGATCTGTTAGGGGTTTTGCAACATCTGAAAAGTCCTTGCGAAAACTTCTATAATATCCAGCCATCCCAAGAAATCGCCTAAGTTCTCATTTTGTTACAGGAACTGGGAAAGCATCGATGGCTTTTACTTTAGCGTCAAAAGGACGGCGAACGGTCCCCTGACCCACATGTTTACCCAAATAAGTGACTGTAGCACAATCGAATTCACATTTAGCAAGATTAAGTGTGAGGTTTGCTGATTGAAGACTCCCAAACACAGTGTTCAGGTGTTTCTTCCAAGTTTCAGAGTAACACACTACATCATCAAGTTATGCTTCACAACAAGGTACATCACAAAGTACATAAGACACCACACTTTGAAATATTGCACGAGCATGTTTTAAACCAAAAACCATAACCATATATTGTAAAAAAAATCAACCTGGAGTGGCATAAGCTAGCAGAGATCTCTGAGACACGTTCCGTTAGGGGAACCTGCCAATAACCCTTAAGTAAGTCTAACTCGGTCACAAACTCGGCATGTCGTACACTATCCACAGAGTCTTCTATTCTCGGACTGTTGGCGTCTCACGGGTCATCCTTAGGTCACTTGTTCGAATCCGGTTCTAAGGAAGCTTTGTTTTTTCCCGTGGAGACCGTGCGTGCCGTCAAAGAGCAGTGATTGCAAGCACTCGTGAAATGCCCCATAGGGCGTCCAAAACCACATTCCCTGACCGGGAATCGAACCCGGGCCGCGGCGGTGAGAGCGCCGAATCCTAGCCACTAGACCACCAGGGAGAGCATGCGTTGGTGCCTGGCACGATGAGCGCCGAATCCTTGCCACTAAAGCACCTGGGCCGCATATTAATGGGACACGGCGGAATCTGAAAACAGTTCTAAAGTTTCCATCCACACTGCCCCGTGTGAGGCTCGAACTCACGACCTTCAGATTATGAGACTGACGCGCTGCCTAACTGCGCCAACGAGGCTTGCCACAGCAAAATGGGAAACGTCTTCAGTCAGAGCGGTCTGTGGGACGGGTGGCTCGAGTCACTGGTGATCCTCCGTGCTTTCGTAGGAATGCAGTTGCAGAGACACTCTGCGTTGCTCCAGTGCCTTGAAGTTGTTGGTAATCCTGTAAAGGACTGCATCACTTGGCTTCCATCATTTTGTCCAGGACCTCGCAGAGGGCCAGTGGCGCAATGGATAACGCGTCTGACTACGAATCAGAAGATTCCAGGTTCGACTCCTGGCTGGCTCGTTCGTTGTGCTCCCCTTTCGTGCCATGGGGTGTCCGTTGACCTCGGCAAAATTTAGCCCCGTCTGCGGGTGGATGCGACACCTTCGATAGCTCAGTTGGTAGAGCGGAGGACTGTAGGCGTCTAACAGGTCATCCTTAGGTCGCTGGTTCGAATCCGGCTCGAAGGAAGCGTCGTTTTTACCCCTGGAGACCGTCAGGCAGCACTTACTTCGTCAGGTTGTGTCAAAGCAGTCTGACAGTCAGGATGGCCGAGCGGTCTAAGGCGCTGCGTTCAGGTCGCAGTCTCCTCTGGAGGCGTGGGTTCGAATCCCACTTCTGACACAGCTTTGTTCTAGTGCTTGGCTTTCAACGGAGTTCCTCGCAGAGTTGTCAAACCCCAATTCTGTCTATGGCCAGGCCGCAACAGAAAAGACGTCTCAGACCCGTATACAAGCCATGCATTTCTTTTTGAAAACAAAAAGAAGAGACACTCTTTCAGACTCAGAAAACGCCAAAACAACAAACAAAACCCATAACTCCACTCACAACCTTTCTACATAACCTGTAACAAAAGAGAAAAGAAAAAGTATGATGAATTTCACACAACACTTACCTTACTCCTTAGTTAATAAAAACCAAGAAACGATAAAGGAAAAAAATGTCCCCTAAAGAATCAAGACAATTAAACTCACTGTCCCCAAAACATGACAAAAACAGGCCTAAGACTAAACATGAGCAAGCTGCCTGTTAGGCTAGCAAGCTAAAAATGACTAGAGAGGACAGGTTTTTATCCCCCCCAAAACAGTCGTGCCAATCAGCAGAAGTTATCCACGAACCAATAAACAGCCTCCATTCCTGCAACACAGACTCAAGCACAAGAAAACAAACACTCATTCCGGGTTGTAACACCTCCACCCATAAAATCTCAGATTTCCAAATAGTTTTAAATACGATATCTAGGCAAAGTGTCCGCAATCACATTTTCAACAGGCTTGTTGTGTAAAATCTGGGTTATGGTCATTATAAACAACAATGGGTAATAAACTAGAACCAAGATAAACCTCACAGTGCTGTAAGCCTAGCAAATGGCTCAGGGCCTCTTTGTCCATGGTGATAATGTTAACCTGGTGACGATTGAACGTTTTTGAATAGAAACAGACAGGGCGGATGATTGCATGATCATCTTCCTGCAATAAGACAGCAACGGTCCCACTCGCATCCACCTCCCGCTTAAATGGTTTTGAGAAGTCCGGGGCTGCTAACACAGGAGAACAATACAACTACGTCTTGAGGCCATCAAAGGCATACCGACACCTCGAATTCCATTCAAAAGACACTGGGCCACGCAGAAGATCTGTTAGGGGTTTTGCAACATCTGAAAAGTCCTTGCGAAAACTTCTATAATATCCAGCCATCCCAAGAAATCGCCTAAGTTCTCATTTTGTTACAGGAACTGGGAAAGCATCGATGGCTTTTACTTTAGCGTCAAAAGGACGGCGAACGGTCCCCTGACCCACATGTTTACCCAAATAAGTGACTGTAGCACAATCAAATTCACATTTAGCAAGATTAAGTGTGAGGTTTGCTGATTGAAGACTCCCAAACACAGTGTTCAGGTGTTTCTTCCAAGTTTCAGAGTAACACACTACATCATCAAGTTATGCTTCACAACAAGGTACATCACAAAGTACATAAGACACCACACTTTGAAATATTGCACGAGCATGTTTTAAACCAAAAACCATAACCATATATTGTAAAAAAAATCAACCTGGAGTGGCATAAGCTAGCAGAGATCTCTGAGACACGTTCCGTTAGGGGAACCTGCCAATAACCCTTAAGTAAGTCTAACTCGGTCACAAACTCGGCATGTCGTACACTATCCACAGAGTCTTCTATTCTCGGACTGTTGGCGTCTCACGGGTCATCCTTAGGTCACTTGTTCGAATCCGGTTCTAAGGAAGCTTTGTTTTTTCCCGTGGAGACCGTGCGTGCCGTCAAAGAGCAGTGATTGCAAGCACTCGTGAAATGCCCCATAGGGCGTCCAAAACCACATTCCCTGACCGGGAATCGAACCCGGGCCGCGGCGGTGAGAGCGCCGAATCCTAGCCACTAGACCACCAGGGAGAGCATGCGTTGGTGCCTGGCACGATGAGCGCCGAATCCTTGCCACTAAAGCACCTGGGCCGCATATTAATGGGACACGGCGGAATCTGAAAACAGTTCTAAAGTTTCCATCCACACTGCCCCGTGTGAGGCTCGAACTCACGACCTTCAGATTATGAGACTGACGCGCTGCCTAACTGCGCCAACGAGGCTTGCCACAGCAAAATGGGAAACGTCTTCAGTCAGAGCGGTCTGTGGGACGGGTGGCTCGAGTCACTGGTGATCCTCCGTGCTTTCGTAGGAATGCAGTTGCAGAGACACTCTGCGTTGCTCCAGTGCCTTGAAGTTGTTGGTAATCCTGTAAAGGACTGCATCACTTGGCTTCCATCATTTTGTCCAGGACCTCGCAGAGGGCCAGTGGCGCAATGGATAACGCGTCTGACTACGAATCAGAAGATTCCAGGTTCGACTCCTGGCTGGCTCGTTCGTTGTGCTCCCCTTTCGTGCCATGGGGTGTCCGTTGACCTCGGCAAAATTTAGCCCCGTCTGCGGGTGGATGCGACACCTTCGATAGCTCAGTTGGTAGAGCGGAGGACTGTAGGCGTCTAACAGGTCATCCTTAGGTCGCTGGTTCGAATCCGGCTCGAAGGAAGCGTCGTTTTTACCCCTGGAGACCGTCAGGCAGCACTTACTTCGTCAGGTTGTGTCAAAGCAGTCTGACAGTCAGGATGGCCGAGCGGTCTAAGGCGCTGCGTTCAGGTCGCAGTCTCCTCTGGAGGCGTGGGTTCGAATCCCACTTCTGACACAGCTTTGTTCTAGTGCTTGGCTTTCAACGGAGTTCCTCGCAGAGTTGTCAAACCCCAATTCTGTCTATGGCCAGGCCGCAACAGAAAAGACGTCTCAGACCCGTATACAAGCCATGCATTTCTTTTTGAAAACAAAAAGAAGAGACACTCTTTCAGACTCAGAAAACGCCAAAACAACAAACAAAACCCATAACTCCACTCACAACCTTTCTACATAACCTGTAACAAAAGAGAAAAGAAAAAGTATGATGAATTTCACACAACACTTACCTTACTCCTTAGTTAATAAAAACCAAGAAACGATAAAGGAAAAAAATGTCCCCTAAAGAATCAAGACAATTAAACTCACTGTCCCCAAAACATGACAAAAACAGGCCTAAGACTAAACATGAGCAAGCTGCCTGTTAGGCTAGCAAGCTAAAAATGACTAGAGAGGACAGGTTTTTATCCCCCCCAAAACAGTCGTGCCAATCAGCAGAAGTTATCCACGAACCAATAAACAGCCTCCATTCCTGCAACACAGACTCAAGCACAAGAAAACAAACACTCATTCCGGGTTGTAACACCTCCACCCATAAAATCTCAGATTTCCAAATAGTTTTAAATACGATATCTAGGCAAAGTGTCCGCAATCACATTTTCAACAGGCTTGTTGTGTAAAATCTGGGTTATGGTCATTATAAACAACAATGGGTAATAAACTAGAACCAAGATAAACCTCACAGTGCTGTAAGCCTAGCAAATGGCTCAGGGCCTCTTTGTCCATGGTGATAATGTTAACCTGGTGACGATTGAACGTTTTTGAATAGAAACAGACAGGGCGGATGATTGCATGATCATCTTCCTGCAATAAGACAGCAACGGTCCCACTCG
Organism: Barbatula barbatula; assembly: GCF_947034865.1. Taxonomy (NCBI): domain Eukaryota; kingdom Metazoa; phylum Chordata; class Actinopteri; order Cypriniformes; family Nemacheilidae; genus Barbatula; species Barbatula barbatula. Next base: position 1,957,141 of record NC_136773.1, read on the forward strand.
CATCCACCTCCCGCTTAAATGGTTTTGAGAAGTCCGGGGCTGCTAACACAGGAGAACAATACAACTACGTCTTGAGGCCATCAAAGGCATACCGACACCTCGAATTCCATTCAAAAGACACTGGGCCACGCAGAAGATCTGTTAGGGGTTTTGCAACATCTGAAAAGTCCTTGCGAAAACTTCTATAATATCCAGCCATCCCAAGAAATCGCCTAAGTTCTCATTTTGTTACAGGAACTGGGAAAGCATCGATGGCTTTTACTTTAGCGTCAAAAGGACGGCGAACGGTCCCCTGACCCACATGTTTACCCAAATAAGTGACTGTAGCACAATCAAATTCACATTTAGCAAGATTAAGTGTGAGGTTTGCTGATTGAAGACTCCCAAACACAGTGTTCAGGTGTTTCTTCCAAGTTTCAGAGTAACACACTACATCATCAAGTTATGCTTCACAACAAGGTACATCACAAAGTACATAAGACACCACACTTTGAAATATTGCACGAGCATGTTTTAAACCAAAAACCATAACCATATATTGTAAAAAAAATCAACCTGGAGTGGCATAAGCTAGCAGAGATCTCTGAGACACGTTCCGTTAGGGGAACCTGCCAATAACCCTTAAGTAAGTCTAACTCGGTCACAAACTCGGCATGTCGTACACTATCCACAGAGTCTTCTATTCTCGGACTGTTGGCGTCTCACGGGTCATCCTTAGGTCACTTGTTCGAATCCGGTTCTAAGGAAGCTTTGTTTTTTCCCGTGGAGACCGTGCGTGCCGTCAAAGAGCAGTGATTGCAAGCACTCGTGAAATGCCCCATAGGGCGTCCAAAACCACATTCCCTGACCGGGAATCGAACCCGGGCCGCGGCGGTGAGAGCGCCGAATCCTAGCCACTAGACCACCAGGGAGAGCATGCGTTGGTGCCTGGCACGATGAGCGCCGAATCCTTGCCACTAAAGCACCTGGGCCGCATATTAATGGGACACGGCGGAATCTGAAAACAGTTCTAAAGTTTCCATCCACACTGCCCCGTGTGAGGCTCGAACTCACGACCTTCAGATTATGAGACTGACGCGCTGCCTAACTGCGCCAACGAGGCTTGCCACAGCAAAATGGGAAACGTCTTCAGTCAGAGCGGTCTGTGGGACGGGTGGCTCGAGTCACTGGTGATCCTCCGTGCTTTCGTAGGAATGCAGTTGCAGAGACACTCTGCGTTGCTCCAGTGCCTTGAAGTTGTTGGTAATCCTGTAAAGGACTGCATCACTTGGGTTCCATCATTTTGTCCAGGACCTCGCAGAGGGCCAGTGGCGCAATGGATAACGCGTCTGACTACGAATCAGAAGATTCCAGGTTCGACTCCTGGCTGGCTCGTTCGTTGTGCTCCCCTTTCGTGCCATGGGGTGTCCGTTGACCTCGGCAAAATTTAGCCCCGTCTGCGGGTGGATGCGACACCTTCGATAGCTCAGTTGGTAGAGCGGAGGACTGTAGGCGTCTAACAGGTCATCCTTAGGTCGCTGGTTCGAATCCGGCTCGAAGGAAGCGTCGTTTTTACCCCTGGAGACCGTCAGGCAGCACTTACTTCGTCAGGTTGTGTCAAAGCAGTCTGACAGTCAGGATGGCCGAGCGGTCTAAGGCGCTGCGTTCAGGTCGCAGTCTCCTCTGGAGGCGTGGGTTCGAATCCCACTTCTGACACAGCTTTGTTCTAGTGCTTGGCTTTCAACGGAGTTCCTCGCAGAGTTGTCAAACCCCAATTCTGTCTATGGCCAGGCCGCAACAGAAAAGACGTCTCAGACCCGTATACAAGCCATGCATTTCTTTTTGAAAACAAAAAGAAGAGACACTCTTTCAGACTCAGAAAACGCCAAAACAACAAACAAAACCCATAACTGAAACTCCACTCACAACCTTTCTACATAACCTGTAACAAAAGAGAAAAGAAAAAGTATGATGAATTTCACACAACACTTACCTTACTCCTTAGTTAATAAAAACCAAGAAACGATAAAGGAAAAAAATGTCCCCTAAAGAATCAAGACAATTAAACTCACTGTCCCCAAAACATGACAAAAACAGGCCTAAGACTAAACATGAGCAAGCTGCCTGTTAGGCTAGCAAGCTAAAAATGACTAGAGAGGACAGGTTTTTATCCCCCCCAAAACAGTCGTGCCAATCAGCAGAAGTTATCCACGAACCAATAAACAGCCTCCATTCCTGCAACACAGACTCAAGCACAAGAAAACAAACACTCATTCCGGGTTGTAACACCTCCACCCATAAAATCTCAGATTTCCAAATAGTTTTAAATACGATATCTAGGCAAAGTGTCCGCAATCACATTTTCAACAGGCTTGTTGTGTAAAATCTGGGTTATGGTCATTATAAACAACAATGGGTAATAAACTAGAACCAAGATAAACCTCACAGTGCTGTAAGCCTAGCAAATGGCTCAGGGCCTCTTTGTCCATGGTGATAATGTTAACCTGGTGACGATTGAACGTTTTTGAATAGAAACAGACAGGGCGGATGATTGCATGATCATCTTCCTGCAATAAGACAGCAACGGTCCCACTCGCATCCACCTCCCGCTTAAATGGTTTTGAGAAGTCCGGGGCTGCTAACACAGGAGAACAATACAACTACGTCTTGAGGCCATCAAAGGCATACCGACACCTCGAATTCCATTCAAAAGACACTGGGCCACGCAGAAGATCTGTTAGGGGTTTTGCAACATCTGAAAAGTCCTTGCGAAAACTTCTATAATATCCAGCCATCCCAAGAAATCGCCTAAGTTCTCATTTTGTTACAGGAACTGGGAAAGCATCGATGGCTTTTACTTTAGCGTCAAAAGGACGGCGAACGGTCCCCTGACCCACATGTTTACCCAAATAAGTGACTGTAGCACAATCGAATTCACATTTAGCAAGATTAAGTGTGAGGTTTGCTGATTGAAGACTCCCAAACACAGTGTTCAGGTGTTTCTTCCAAGTTTCAGAGTAACACACTACATCATCAAGTTATGCTTCACAACAAGGTACATCACAAAGTACATAAGACACCACACTTTGAAATATTGCACGAGCATGTTTTAAACCAAAAACCATAACCATATATTGTAAAAAAAATCAACCTGGAGTGGCATAAGCTAGCAGAGATCTCTGAGACACGTTCCGTTAGGGGAACCTGCCAATAACCCTTAAGTAAGTCTAACTCGGTCACAAACTCGGCATGTCGTACACTATCCACAGAGTCTTCTATTCTCGGACTGTTGGCGTCTCACGGGTCATCCTTAGGTCACTTGTTCGAATCCGGTTCTAAGGAAGCTTTGTTTTTTCCCGTGGAGACCGTGCGTGCCGTCAAAGAGCAGTGATTGCAAGCACTCGTGAAATGCCCCATAGGGCGTCCAAAACCACATTCCCTGACCGGGAATCGAACCCGGGCCGCGGCGGTGAGAGCGCCGAATCCTAGCCACTAGACCACCAGGGAGAGCATGCGTTGGTGCCTGGCACGATGAGCGCCGAATCCTTGCCACTAAAGCACCTGGGCCGCATATTAATGGGACACGGCGGAATCTGAAAACAGTTCTAAAGTTTCCATCCACACTGCCCCGTGTGAGGCTCGAACTCACGACCTTCAGATTATGAGACTGACGCGCTGCCTAACTGCGCCAACGAGGCTTGCCACAGCAAAATGGGAAACGTCTTCAGTCAGAGCGGTCTGTGGGACGGGTGGCTGGAGTCACTGGTGATCCTCCGTGCTTTCGTAGGAATGCAGTTGCAGAGACACTCTGCGTTGCTCCAGTGCCTTGAAGTTGTTGGTAATCCTGTAAAGGACTGCATCACTTGGGTTCCATCATTTTGTCCAGGACCTCGCAGAGGGCCAGTGGCGCAATGGATAACGCGTCTGACTACGAATCAGAAGATTCCAGGTTCGACTCCTGGCTGGCTCGTTCGTTGTGCTCCCCTTTCGTGCCATGGGGTGTCCGTTGACCTCGGCAAAATTTAGCCCCGTCTGCGGGTGGATGCGACACCTTCGATAGCTCAGTTGGTAGAGCGGAGGACTGTAGGCGTCTAACAGGTCATCCTTAGGTCGCTGGTTCGAATCCGGCTCGAAGGAAGCGTCGTTTTTACCCCTGGAGACCGTCAGGCAGCACTTACTTCGTCAGGTTGTGTCAAAGCAGTCTGACAGTCAGGATGGCCGAGCGGTCTAAGGCGCTGCGTTCAGGTCGCAGTCTCCTCTGGAGGCGTGGGTTCGAATCCCACTTCTGACACAGCTTTGTTCTAGTGCTTGGCTTTCAACGGAGTTCCTCGCAGAGTTGTCAAACCCCAATTCTGTCTATGGCCAGGCCGCAACAGAAAAGACGTCTCAGACCCGTATACAAGCCATGCATTTCTTTTTGAAAACAAAAAGAAGAGACACTCTTTCAGACTCAGAAAACGCCAAAACAACAAACAAAACCCATAACTGAAACTCCACTCACAACCTTTCTACATAACCTGTAACAAAAGAGAAAAGAAAAAGTATGATGAATTTCACACAACACTTACCTTACTCCTTAGTTAATAAAAACCAAGAAACGATAAAGGAAAAAAATGTCCCCTAAAGAATCAAGACAATTAAACTCACTGTCCCCAAAACATGACAAAAACAGGCCTAAGACTAAACATGAGCAAGCTGCCTGTTAGGCTAGCAAGCTAAAAATGACTAGAGAGGACAGGTTTTTATCCCCCCCAAAACAGTCGTGCCAATCAGCAGAAGTTATCCACGAACCAATAAACAGCCTCCATTCCTGCAACACAGACTCAAGCACAAGAAAACAAACACTCATTCCGGGTTGTAACACCTCCACCCATAAAATCTCAGATTTCCAAATAGTTTTAAATACGATATCTAGGCAAAGTGTCCGCAATCACATTTTCAACAGGCTTGTTGTGTAAAATCTGGGTTATGGTCATTATAAACAACAATGGGTAATAAACTAGAACCAAGATAAACCTCACAGTGCTGTAAGCCTAGCAAATGGCTCAGGGCCTCTTTGTCCATGGTGATAATGTTAACCTGGTGACGATTGAACGTTTTTGAATAGAAACAGACAGGGCGGATGATTGCATGATCATCTTCCTGCAATAAGACAGCAACGGTCCCACTCGCATCCACCTCCCGCTTAAATGGTTTTGAGAAGTCCGGGGCTGCTAACACAGGAGAACAATACAACTACGTCTTGAGGCCATCAAAGGCATACCGACACCTCGAATTCCATTCAAAAGACACTGGGCCACGCAGAAGATCTGTTAGGGGTTTTGCAACATCTGAAAAGTCCTTGCGAAAACTTCTATAATATCCAGCCATCCCAAGAAATCGCCTAAGTTCTCATTTTGTTACAGGAACTGGGAAAGCATCGATGGCTTTTACTTTAGCGTCAAAAGGATGGCGAACGGTCCCCTGACCCACATGTTTACCCAAATAAGTGACTGTAGCACAATCGAATTCACATTTAGCAAGATTAAGTGTGAGGTTTGCTGATTGAAGACTCCCAAACACAGTGTTCAGGTGTTTCTTCCAAGTTTCAGAGTAACACACTACATCATCAAGTTATGCTTCACAACAAGGTACATCACAAAGTACATAAGACACCACACTTTGAAATATTGCACGAGCATGTTTTAAACCAAAAACCATAACCATATATTGTAAAAAAAATCAACCTGGAGTGGCATAAGCTAGCAGAGATCTCTGAGACACGTTCCGTTAGGGGAACCTGCCAATAACCCTTAAGTAAGTCTAACTCGGTCACAAACTCGGCATGTCGTACACTATCCACAGAGTCTTCTATTCTCGGACTGTTGGCGTCTCACGGGTCATCCTTAGGTCACTTGTTCGAATCCGGTTCTAAGGAAGCTTTGTTTTTTCCCGTGGAGACCGTGCGTGCCGTCAAAGAGCAGTGATTGCAAGCACTCGTGAAATGCCCCATAGGGCGTCCAAAACCACACTCCCTGACCGGGAATCGAACCCGGGCCGCGGCGGTGAGAGCGCCGAATCCTAGCCACTAGACCACCAGGGAGAGCATGCGTTGGTGCCTGGCACGATGAGCGCCGAATCCTTGCCACTAAAGCACCTGGGCCGCATATTAATGGGACACGGCGGAATCTGAAAACAGTTCTAAAGTTTCCATCCACACTGCCCCGTGTGAGGCTCGAACTCACGACCTTCAGATTATGAGACTGACGCGCTGCCTAACTGCGCCAACGAGGCTTGCCACAGCAAAATGGGAAACGTCTTCAGTCAGAGCGGTCTGTGGGACGGGTGGCTCGAGTCACTGGTGATCCTCCGTGCTTTCGTAGGAATGCAGTTGCAGAGACACTCTGCGTTGCTCCAGTGCCTTGAAGTTGTTGGTAATCCTGTAAAGGACTGCATCACTTGGGTTCCATCATTTTGTCCAGGACCTCGCAGAGGGCCTGTGGCGCAATGGATAACGCGTCTGACTACGAATCAGAAGATTCCAGGTTCGACTCCTGGCTGGCTCGTTCGTTGTGCTCCCCTTTCGTGCCATGGGGTGTCCGTTGACCTCGGCAAAATTTAGCCCCGTCTGCGGGTGGATGCGACACCTTCGATAGCTCAGTTGGTAGAGCGGAGGACTGTAGGCGTCTAACAGGTCATCCTTAGGTCGCTGGTTCGAATCCGGCTCGAAGGAAGCGTCGTTTTTACCCCTGGAGACCGTCAGGCAGCACTTACTTCGTCAGGTTGTGTCAAAGCAGTCTGACAGTCAGGATGGCCGAGCGGTCTAAGGCGCTGCGTTCAGGTCGCAGTCTCCTCTGGAGGCGTGGGTTCGAATCCCACTTCTGACACAGCTTTGTTCTAGTGCTTGGCTTTCAACGGAGTTCCTCGCAGAGTTGTCAAACCCCAATTCTGTCTATGGCCAGGCCGCAACAGAAAAGACGTCTCAGACCCGTATACAAGCCATGCATTTCTTTTTGAAAACAAAAAGAAGAGACACTCTTTCAGACTCAGAAAACGCCAAAACAACAAACAAAACCCATAACTGAAACTCCACTCACAACCTTTCTACATAACCTGTAACAAAAGAGAAAAGAAAAAGTATGATGAATTTCACACAACACTTACCTTACTCCTTAGTTAATAAAAACCAAGAAACGATAAAGGAAAAAAATGTCCCCTAAAGAATCAAGACAATTAAACTCACTGTCCCCAAAACATGACAAAAACAGGCCTAAGACTAAACATGAGCAAGCTGCCTGTTAGGCTAGCAAGCTAAAAATGACTAGAGAGGACAGGTTTTTATCCCCCCCAAAACAGTCGTGCCAATCAGCAGAAGTTATCCACGAACCAATAAACAGCCTCCATTCCTGCAACACAGACTCAAGCACAAGAAAACAAACACTCATTCCGGGTTGTAACACCTCCACCCATAAAATCTCAGATTTCCAAATAGTTTTAAATACGATATCTAGGCAAAGTGTCCGCAATCACATTTTCAACAGGCTTGTTGTGTAAAATCTGGGTTATGGTCATTATAAACAACAATGGGTAATAAACTAGAACCAAGATAAACCTCACAGTGCTGTAAGCCTAGCAAATGGCTCAGGGCCTCTTTGTCCATGGTGATAATGTTAACCTGGTGACGATTGAACGTTTTTGAATAGAAACAGACAGGGCGGATGATTGCATGATCATCTTCCTGCAATAAGACAGCAACGGTCCCACTCGCATCCACCTCCCGCTTAAATGGTTTTGAGAAGTCCGGGGCTGCTAACACAGGAGAACAATACAACTACGTCTTGAGGCCATCAAAGGCATACCGACACCTCGAATTCCATTCAAAAGACACTGGGCCACGCAGAAGATCTGTTAGGGGTTTTGCAACATCTGAAAAGTCCTTGCGAAAACTTCTATAATATCCAGCCATCCCAAGAAATCGCCTAAGTTCTCATTTTGTTACAGGAACTGGGAAAGCATCGATGGCTTTTACTTTAGCGTCAAAAGGACGGCGAACGGTCCCCTGACCCACATGTTTCCCAAATAAGTGACTGTAGCATAATCGAATTCACATTTAGCAAGATTAAGTGTGAGGTTTGCTGATTGAAGACTCCCAAACACAGTGTTCAGGTGTTTCTTCCAAGTTTCAGAGTAACACACTACATCATCAAGTTATGCTTCACAACAAGGTACATCACAAAGTACATAAGACACCACACTTTGAAATATTGCACGAGCATGTTTTAAACCAAAAACCATAACCATATATTGTAAAAAAAATCAACCTGGAGTGGCATAAGCTAGCAGAGATCTCTGAGACACGTTCCGTTAGGGGAACCTGCCAATAACCCTTAAGTAAGTCTAACTCGGTCACAAACTTGGCATGTCGTACACTATCCACAGAGTCTTCTATTCTCGGACTGTTGGCGTCTCACGGGTCATCCTTAGGTCACTTGTTCGAATCCGGTTCTAAGGAAGCTTTGTTTTTTCCCGTGGAGACCGTGCGTGCCGTCAAAGAGCAGTGATTGCAAGCACTCGTGAAATGCCCCATAGGGCGTCCAAAACCACATTCCCTGACCGGGAATCGAACCCGGGCCGCGGCGGTGAGAGCGCCGAATCCTAGCCACTAGACCACCAGGGAGAGCATGCGTTGGTGCCTGGCACGATGAGCGCCGAATCCTTGCCACTAAAGCACCTGGGCCGCATATTAATGGGACACGGCGGAATCTGAAAACAGTTCTAAAGTTTCCATCCACACTGCCCCGTGTGAGGCTCGAACTCACGACCTTCAGATTATGAGACTGACGCGCTGCCTAACTGCGCCAACGAGGCTTGCCACAGCAAAATGGGAAACGTCTTCAGTCAGAGCGGTCTGTGGGACGGGTGGCTCGAGTCACTGGTGATCCTCCGTGCTTTCGTAGGAATGCAGTTGCAGAGACACTCTGCGTTGCTCCAGTGCCTTGAAGTTGTTGGTAATCCTGTAAAGGACTGCATCACTTGGGTTCCATCATTTTGTCCAGGACCTCGCAGAGGGCCAGTGGCGCAATGGATAACGCGTCTGACTACGAATCAGAAGATTCCAGGTTCGACTCCTGGCTGGCTCGTTCGTTGTGCTCCCCTTTCGTGCCATGGGGTGTCCGTTGACCTCGGCAAAATTTAGCCCCGTCTGCGGGTGGATGCGACACCTTCGATAGCTCAGTTGGTAGAGCGGAGGACTGTAGGCGTCTAACAGGTCATCCTTAGGTCGCTGGTTCGAATCCGGCTCGAAGGAAGCGTCGTTTTTACCCCTGGAGACCGTCAGGCAGCACTTACTTCGTCAGGTTGTGTCAAAGCAGTCTGACAGTCAGGATGGCCGAGCGGTCTAAGGCGCTGCGCTCAAGCTGGGGAACAATCGGCCATTAAAGGTGGGGAAGAAAGGGAAGAAAGGGGAAGAAGGAAAAAGAGAAAGGGAAGAAGTGAAAGAAAAAAAGAGGGAGAGAAAGGGCAAAATATCAAGTTAAGATATATTTCTTGCCTATTATTCGAGTATAGATGCATTTGCTAGTTTTTTAAGTGATAAAAAACGCACATTTAAATTACATTGTTTTCTATTGCAGGCATTCACCAGGACCCGGGTTCGAATCCAGCCAAAGACAACTTTTTGTTTAATTTTTAATCTTATTAAACAAACAAATTCTTGAATGGATTATTTTCAAAATACACATATGTACTTCGTTGGTTGTGTTTTAAAAAAAGATCTGTGCTCTGTGGTATTATTATTAATAACAAATATGTAAGCCACGGTAAATATGTTGAAAAATGTCTATTATGCAAGAACAACAAAATACAGTAACTGTCCTTTCTTATATATTAATTTTTTATGTTATTGCAAGGCACCGAGAATTGTGTTTAACTAAAACTAATAAAATTAATGAAAGTCAATGAAAACCATGTCTTGACAGTTTCTTTTTATTTCACAAACATGAACAGCACAACCATAAATATTAAATTAAAACGCTCAATAAGTTAAAAAACACGTTTAAAAAAACTATATATAAAAAGGTAAATACAATATTAAACAATAAATAAAAGACAAACAAACGCAATTATACCAAATATATTTAAAAACCAGCAAGTGTAAAAAGCCTTCAATAAGACCTTTTAAAAAAATAAGAGCAAAACAACTACAAACTACTATTTACAATGAACAACTTGTAAATAAAAACACTATATACACAAACTATATACATTTTACTTCCACTAAATCGTTTTGGACAACACACTTGATTTAACATTAATAACAAAACAGTGGTCATGCTTAAATCATGCGACAAGGTTATGCAATCTTACCATTAATACCACCGTAAGAAATGTACTCTTTCTTTGTAAAAAACGGAGAGTTTGTGACACTTAGTTCAACATTAATAACAAAACAGTGTTCATGCTTAAATCGTGTGATGAGTTTATGCATTATTTCCGTTAATACCACCTTCAGAAATATACTCGTTGTTTGTAAAATACGGAGAGTTTGTGTCCGTGATGTTGCTCGTAGTTCGTGGACTTTCTACTGTACATTAATGACTTCTGACGCTCCCCCTTCATTCAATCCTCTCGTCAAAGATCGTTCGCCTTCGGATCTGTTCGTAGCGGGGGGCGAGCGCTTTCTCTTACGCTACGATTGGTCAAATGTTGGAAACGTTGTACTTCTGCTCAGCGATTGGCTGGAAATGTTGAAGCACTCTCCCACGATTGGCTTCGAATATTGAAGCGCTCCCACCCGATTGGTTGTGAATGATGAAGCGCACGCACGCGATTGGCTTTGAGATCAACATTAATCAACATTTTGCCGGACTATCCTTCGGCAGCTGGCGCTCAGGTCGCAGTCTCCTCTGGAGGCGTGGGTTCGAATCCCACTTCTGACACAGCTTTGTTCTAGTGCTTGGCTTTCAACGGAGTTCCTCGCAGAGTTGTCAAACCCCAATTCTGTCTATGGCCAGGCCGCAACAGAAAAGACGTCTCAGACCCGTATACAAGCCATGCATTTCTTTTTGAAAACAAAAAGAAGAGACACTCTTTCAGACTCAGAAAACGCCAAAACAACAAACAAAACCCATAACTGAAACTCCACTCCTTTCTACATAACCTGTAACAAAAGAGAAAAGAAAAAGTATGATGAATTTCACACAACACTTACCTTACTCCTTAGTTAATAAAAACCAAGAAACGATAAAGGAAAAAAATGTCCCCTAAAGAATCAAGACAATTAAACTCACTGTCCCCAAAACATGACAAAAACAGGCCTAAGACTAAACATGAGCAAGCTGCCTGTTAGGCTAGCAAGCTAAAAATGACTAGAGAGGACAGGTTTTTATCCCCCCCAAAACAGCCGTGCCAATCAGCAGAAGTTATCCACGAACCAATAAACAGCCTCCATTCCTGCAACACAGACTCAAGCACAAGAAAACAAACACTCATTCCGGGTTGTAACACCTCCACCCATAAAATCTCAGATTTCCAAATAGTTTTAAATACGATATCTAGGCAAAGTGTCCGCAATCACATTTTCAACTGCCTTGTTGTGTAAAATCTGGGTTATGGTGGTCATTATAAACAACAATGGGTAATAAACTAGAACCAAGATAAACCTCACAGTGCTGTAAGCCTAGCAAATGGCTCAGGGCCTCTTTGTCCATGGTGATAATGTTAACCTGGTGACGATTGAACGTTTTTGAATAGAAACAGACAGGGCGGTTGATTGTATGATCATCTTCCTGCAATAAGACAGCACCGGTCCCACTCGCATCCACCTCCCGCTTAAATGGTTTTGAGAAGTCCGGGGCTGCTAACACAGGAGAACAATAAAACTACGTCTTGAGGCCATCAAAGGCATACCGACACCTCGAATTCCATTCAAAAGACATTGGGCCACGAAGAAGATCTGTTAGGGGTTTGCAACATCTGAAAAGTCCTTGCGAAAACTTCTATAATATCCAGCCATCCCAAGAAATCGCCTAAGTTCTCATTTTGTTACAGGAACTGGGAAAGCATCGATGGCTTTTACTTTAGCGTCAAAAGGACGGCGAACGGTCCCCTGACCCACATGTTTACCCAAATAAGTGACTGTAGCACAATCGAATTCACATTTAGCAAGATTAAGTGTGAGGTTTGCTGATTGAAGACTCCCAAACACAGTGTTCAGGTGTTTCTTCCAAGTTTCAGAGTAACACACTACATCATCAAGTTATGCTTCACAACAAGGTACATCACAAAGTACATAAGACACCACACTTTGAAATATTGCACGAGCATGTTTTAAACCAAAAACCATAACCATATATTGTAAAAAAAATCAACCTGGAGTGGCATAAGCTAGCAGAGATCTCTGAGACACGTTCCGTTAGGGGAACCTGCCAATAACCCTTAAGTAAGTCTAACTCGGTCACAAACTCGGCATGTCGTACACTATCCACAGAGTCTTCTATTCTCGGACTGTTGGCGTCTCACGGGTCATCCTTAGGTCACTTGTTCGAATACGGTTCTAAGGAAGCTTTGTTTTTTCCCGTGGAGACCGTGCGTGCCGTCAAAGAGCAGTGATTGCAAGCACTCGTGAAATGCCCCATAGGGCGTCCAAAACCACATTCCCTGACCGGGAATCGAACCCGGGCCGCGGCGGTGAGAGCGCCGAATCCTAGCCACTAGACCACCAGGGAGAGCATGCGTTGGTGCCTGGCACGATGAGCGCCGAATCCTTGCCACTAAAGCACCTGGGCCGCATATTAATGGGACACGGCGGGATCTGAAAACAGTTCTAAAGTTTCCATCCACACTGCCCCGTGTGAGGCTCGAACTCACGACCTTCAGATTATGAGACTGACGCGCTGCCTAACTGCGCCAACGAGGCTTGCCGCAGCAAAATGGGAAACGTCTTCAGTCAGAGCGGTCTGTGGGACGGGTGGCTCGAGTCACTGGTGATCCTCCGTGCTTTCGTAGGAATGCAGTTGCAGAGACACTCTGCGTTGCTCCAGTGCCTTGAAGTTGTTGGTAATCCTGTAAAGGACTGCATCACTTGGGTTCCGTCATTTTGTCCAGGACCTCGCAGAGGGCCAGTGGCGCAATGGATAACGCGTCTGACTACGAATCAGAAGATTCCAGGTTCGACTCCTGGCTGGCTCGTTCGTTGTGCTCCCCTTTCGTGCCATGGGGTGTCCGTTGACCTCGGCAAAATTTAGCCCCGTCTACGGGTGGATGCGACACCTTCGATAGCTCAGTTGGTAGAGCGGAGGACTGTAGGCGTCTAACAGGTCATCCTTAGGTCGCTGGTTCGAATCCGGCTCGAAGGAAGCGTCGTTTTTACCCCTGGAGACCGTCAGGCAGCACTTACTTCGTCAGGTTGTGTCAAAGCAGTCTGACAGTCAGGATGGCCGAGCGGTCTAAGGCGCTGCGTTCAGGTCGCAGTCTCCTCTGGAGGCGTGGGTTCGAATCCCACTTCTGACACAGCTTCGTTCTAGTGCTTGGCTTTCAACGGAGTTCCTCGCAGAGTTGTCAAACCCCAATTCTGTCTATGGCCAGGCCGCAACAGAAAAGACGTCTCAGACCCGTATACAAGCCATGCATTTCTTTTTGAAAACAAAAAGAAGAGACACTCTTTCAGACTCAGAAAACGCCAAAACAACAAACAAAACCCATAACTGAAACTCCACTCCTTTCTACATAACCTGTAACAAAAGAGAAAAGAAAAAGTATGATGAATTTCACACAACACTTACCTTACTCCTTAGTTAATAAAAACCAAGAAACGATAAAGGAAAAAAATGTCCCCTAAAGAATCAAGACAATTAAACTCACTGTCCCCAAAACATGACAAAAACAGGCCTAAGACTAAACATGAGCAAGCTGCCTGTTAGGCTAGCAAGCTAAAAATGACTAGAGAGGACAGGTTTTTATCCCCCCCAAAACAGCCGTGCCAATCAGCAGAAGTTATCCACGAACCAATAAACAGCCTCCATTCCTGCAACACAGACTCAAGCACAAGAAAACAAACACTCATTCCGGGTTGTAACACCTCCACCCATAAAATCTCAGATTTCCAAATAGTTTTAAATACGATATCTAGGCAAAGTGTCCGCAATCACATTTTCAACTGCCTTGTTGTGTAAAATCTGGGTTATGGTGGTCATTATAAACAACAATGGGTAATAAACTAGAACCAAGATAAACCTCACAGTGCTGTAAGCCTAGCAAATGGCTCAGGGCCTCTTTGTCCATGGTGATAATGTTAACCTGGTGACGATTGAACGTTTTTGAATAGAAACAGACAGGGCGGTTGATTGTATGATCATCTTCCTGCAATAAGACAGCACCGGTCCCACTCGCATCCACCTCCCGCTTAAATGGTTTTGAGAAGTCCGGGGCTGCTAACACAGGAGAACAATAAAACTACGTCTTGAGGCCATCAAAGGCATACCGACACCTCGAATTCCATTCAAAAGACATTGGGCCACGAAGAAGATCTGTTAGGGGTTTGCAACATCTGAAAAGTCCTTGCGAAAACTTCTATAATATCCAGCCATCCCAAGAAATCGCCTAAGTTCTCATTTTGTTACAGGAACTGGGAAAGCATCGATGGCTTTTACTTTAGCGTCAAAAGGACGGCGAACGGTCCCCTGACCCACATGTTTACCCAAATAAGTGACTGTAGCACAATCGAATTCACATTTAGCAAGATTAAGTGTGAGGTTTGCTGATTGAAGACTCCCAAACACAGTGTTCAGGTGTTTCTTCCAAGTTTCAGAGTAACACACTACATCATCAAGTTATGCTTCACAACAAGGTACATCACAAAGTACATAAGACACCACACTTTGAAATATTGCACGAGCATGTTTTAAACCAAAAACCATAACCATATATTGTAAAAAAAATCAACCTGGAGTGGCATAAGCTAGCAGAGATCTCTGAGACACGTTCCGTTAGGGGAACCTGCCAATAACCCTTAAGTAAGTCTAACTCGGTCACAAACTCGGCATGTCGTACACTATCCACAGAGTCTTCTATTCTCGGACTGTTGGCGTCTCACGGGTCATCCTTAGGTCACTTGTTCGAATACGGTTCTAAGGAAGCTTTGTTTTTTCCCGTGGAGACCGTGCGTGCCGTCAAAGAGCAGTGATTGCAAGCACTCGTGAAATGCCCCATAGGGCGTCCAAAACCACATTCCCTGACCGGGAATCGAACCCGGGCCGCGGCGGTGAGAGCGCCGAATCCTAGCCACTAGACCACCAGGGAGAGCATGCGTTGGTGCCTGGCACGATGAGCGCCGAATCCTTGCCACTAAAGCACCTGGGCCGCATATTAATGGGACACGGCGGGATCTGAAAACAGTTCTAAAGTTTCCATCCACACTGCCCCGTGTGAGGCTCGAACTCACGACCTTCAGATTATGAGACTGACGCGCTGCCTAACTGCGCCAACGAAGCTTGCCACAGCAAAATGGGAAACGTCTTCAGTCAGAGCGGTCTGTGGGACGGGTGGCTCGAGTCACTGGTGATCCTCCGTGCTTTCGTAGGAATGCAGTTGCAGAGACACTCTGCGTTGCTCCAGTGCCTTGAAGTTGTTGGTAATCCTGTAAAGGACTGCATCACTTGGGTTCCGTCATTTTGTCCAGGACCTCGCAGAGGGCCAGTGGCGCAATGGATAACGCGTCTGGATAAGTGCTTGGCTTTCAACGGAGTTCCTCGCAGAGTTGTCAAACCCCAATTCTGTCTATGGCCAGGCCGCAACAGAAAAGACGTCTCAGACCCGTATACAAGCCATGCATTTCTTTTTGAAAACAAAAAGAAGAGACACTCTTTCAGACTCAGAAAACGCCAAAACAACAAACAAAACCCATAACTGAAACTCCACTCACAACCTTTCTACATAACCTGTAACAAAAGAGAAAAGAAAAAGTATGATGAATTTCACACAACACTTACCTTACTCCTTAGTTAATAAAAACCAAGAAACGATAAAGGAAAAAAATGTCCCCTAAAGAATCAAGACAATTAAACTCACTGTCCCCAAAACATGACAAAAACAGGCCTAAGACTAAACATGAGCAAGCTGCCTGTTAGGCTAGCAAGCTAAAAATGACTAGAGAGGACAGGTTTTTATCCCCCCCAAAACAGCCGTGCCAATCAGCAGAAGTTATCCACGAACCAATAAACAGCCTCCATTCCTGCAACACAGACTCAAGCACAAGAAAACAAACACTCATTCCGGGTTGTAACACCTCCACCCATAAAATCTCAGATTTCCAAATAGTTTTAAATACGATATCTAGGCAAAGTGTCCGCAATCACATTTTCAACTGCCTTGTTGTGTAAAATCTGGGTTATGGTCATTATAAACAACAATGGGTAATAAACTAGAACCAAGATAAACCTCACAGTGCTGTAAGCCTAGCAAATGGCTCAGGGCCTCTTTGTCCATGGTGATAATGTTAACCTGGTGACGATTGAACGTTTTTGAATAGAAACAGACAGGGCGGTTGATTGCATGATCATCTTCCTGCAATAAGACAGCACCGGTCCCACTCGCATCCACCTCCCGCTTAAATGGTTTTGAGAAGTCCGGGGCGGCTAACACAGGAGAACAATACAACTACGTCTTGAGGCCATCAAAGGCATACCGACACCTCGAATTCCATTCAAAAGACACTGGGCCACGCAGAAGATCTGTTAGGGGTTTTGCAACATCTGAAAAGTCCTTGCGAAAACTTCTATAATATCCAGCCATCCCAAGAAATCGCCTAAGTTCTCATTTTGTTACAGGAACTGGGAAAGCATCGATGGCTTTTACTTTAGCGTCAAAAGGACGGCGAACGGTCCCCTGACCCACATGTTTACCCAAATAAGTGACTGTAGCACAATCGAATTCACATTTAGCAAGATTAAGTGTGAGGTTTGCTGATTGAAGACTCCCAAACACAGTGTTCAGGTGTTTCTTCCAAGTTTCAGAGTAACACACTTCATCATCAAGTTATGCTTCACAACAAGGTACATCACAAAGTACATAAGTCACCACACTTTGAAATATTGCACGAGCATGTTTTAAACCAAAAACCATAACCATATATTGTAAAAAAAATCAACCTGGAGTGGCATAAGCTAGCAGAGATCTCTGAGACACGTTCCGTTAGGGGAACCTGCCAATAACCCTTAAGTAAGTCTAACTCGGTCACAAACTCGGCATGTCGTACACTATCCACAGAGTCTTCTATTCTCGGACTGTTGGCGTCTCACGGGTCATCCTTAGGTCACTTGTTCGAATACGGTTCTAAGGAAGCTTTGTTTTTTCCCGTGGAGACCGTGCGTGCCGTCAAAGAGCAGTGATTGCAAGCACTCGTGAAATGCCCCATAGGGCGTCCAAAACCACATTCCCTGACCGGGAATCGAACCCGGGCCGCGGCGGTGAGAGCGCCGAATCCTAGCCACTAGACCACCAGGGAGAGCATGCGTTGGTGCCTGGCACGATGAGCGCCGAATCCTTGCCACTAAAGCACCTGGGCCGCATATTAATGGGACACGGCGGGATCTGAAAACAGTTCTAAAGTTTCCATCCACACTGCCCCGTGTGAGGCTCGAACTCACGACCTTCAGATTATGAGACTGACGCGCTGCCTAACTGCGCCAACGAGGCTTGCCACAGCAAAATGGGAAACGTCTTCAGTCAGAGCGGTCTGTGGGACGGGTGGCTCGAGTCACTGGTGATCCTCCGTGCTTTCGTAGGAATGCAGTTGCAGAGACACTCTGCGTTGCTCCAGTGCCTTGAAGTTGTTGGTAATCCTGTAAAGGACTGCATCACTTGGGTTCCGTCATTTTGTCCAGGACCTCGCAGAGGGCCAGTGGCGCAATGGATAACGCGTCTGACTACGAATCAGAAGATTCCAGGTTCGACTCCTGGCTGGCTCGTTCGTTGTGCTCCCCTTTCGTGCCATGGGGTGTCCGTTGACCTCGGCAAAATTTAGCCCCGTCTGCGGGTGGATGCGACACCTTCGATAGCTCAGTTGGTAGAGCGGAGGACTGTAGGCGTCTAACAGGTCATCCTTAGGTCGCTGGTTCGAATCCGGCTCGAAGGAAGCGTCGTTTTTACCCCTGGAGACCGTCAGGCAGCACTTACTTCGTCAGGTTGTGTCAAAGCAGTCTGACAGTCAGGATGGCCGAGCGGTCTAAGGCGCTGCGTTCAGGTCGCAGTCTCCTCTGGAGGCGTGGGTTCGAATCCCACTTCTGACACAGCTTTGTTCTAGTGCTTGGCTTTCAACGGAGTTCCTCGCAGAGTTGTCAAACCCCAATTCTGTCTATGGCCAGGCCGCAACAGAAAAGACGTCTCAGACCCGTATACAAGCCATGCATTTCTTTTTGAAAACAAAAAGAAGAGACACTCTTTCAGACTCAGAAAACGCCAAAACAACAAACAAAACCCATAACTGAAACTCCACTCCTTTCTACATAACCTGTAACAAAAGAGAAAAGAAAAAGTATGATGAATTTCACACAACACTTACCTTACTCCTTAGTTAATAAAAACCAAGAAACGATAAAGGAAAAAAATGTCCCCTAAAGAATCAAGACAATTAAACTCACTGTCCCCAAAACATGACAAAAACAGGCCTAAGACTAAACATGAGCAAGCTGCCTGTTAGGCTAGCAAGCTAAAAATGACTAGAGAGGACAGGTTTTTATCCCCCCCAAAACAGCCGTGCCAATCAGCAGAAGTTATCCACGAACCAATAAACAGCCTCCATTCCTGCAACACAGACTCAAGCACAAGAAAACAAACACTCATTCCGGGTTGTAACACCTCCACCCATAAAATCTCAGATTTCCAAATAGTTTTAAATACGATATCTAGGCAAAGTGTCCGCAATCACATTTTCAACTGCCTTGTTGTGTAAAATCTGGGTTATGGTGGTCATTATAAACAACAATGGGTAATAAACTAGAACCAAGATAAACCTCACAGTGCTGTAAGCCTAGCAAATGGCTCAGGGCCTCTTTGTCCATGGTGATAATGTTAACCTGGTGACGATTGAACGTTTTTGAATAGAAACAGACAGGGCGGTTGATTGTATGATCATCTTCCTGCAATAAGACAGCACCGGTCCCACTCGCATCCACCTCCCGCTTAAATGGTTTTGAGAAGTCCGGGGCTGCTAACACAGGAGAACAATAAAACTACGTCTTGAGGCCATCAAAGGCATACCGACACCTCGAATTCCATTCAAAAGACATTGGGCCACGCAGAAGATCTGTTAGGGGTTTGCAACATCTGAAAAGTCCTTGCGAAAACTTCTATAATATCCAGCCATCCCAAGAAATCGCCTAAGTTCCATTAGGGGAACCTGCCAATAACCCTTAAGTAAGTCTAACTCGGTCACAAACTCGGCATGTCGTACACTATCCACAGAGTCTTCTATTCTCGGACTGTTGGCGTCTCACGGGTCATCCTTAGGTCACTTGTTCGAATACGGTTCTAAGGAAGCTTTGTTTTTTCCCGTGGAGACCGTGCGTGCCGTCAAAGAGCAGTGATTGCAAGCACTCGTGAAATGCCCCATAGGGCGTCCAAAACCACATTCCCTGACCGGGAATCGAACCCGGGCCGCGGCGGTGAGAGCGCCGAATCCTAGCCACTAGACCACCAGGGAGAGCATGCGTTGGTGCCTGGCACGATGAGCGCCGAATCCTTGCCACTAAAGCACCTGGGCCGCATATTAATGGGACACGGCGGGATCTGAAAACAGTTCTAAAGTTTCCATCCACACTGCCCCGTGTGAGGCTCGAACTCACGACCTTCAGATTATGAGACTGACGCGCTGCCTAACTGCGCCAACGAGGCTTGCCGCAGCAAAATGGGAAACGTCTTCAGTCACAGCGGTCTGTGGGACGGGTGGCTCGAGTCACTGGTGATCCTCCGTGCTTTCGTAGGAATGCAGTTGCAGAGACACTCTGCGTTGCTCCAGTGCCTTGAAGTTGTTGGTAATCCTGTAAAGGACTGCATCACTTGGGTTCCGTCATTTTGTCCAGGACCTCGCAGAGGGCCAGTGGCGCAATGGATAACGCGTCTGACTACGAATCAGAAGATTCCAGGTTCGACTCCTGGCTGGCTCGTTCGTTGTGCTCCCCTTTCGTGCCATGGGGTGTCCGTTGACCTCGGCAAAATTTAGCCCCGTCTACGGGTGGATGCGACACCTTCGATAGCTCAGTTGGTAGAGCGGAGGACTGTAGGCGTCTAACAGGTCATCCTTAGGTCGCTGGTTCGAATCCGGCTCGAAGGAAGCGTCGTTTTTACCCCTGGAGACCGTCAGGCAGCACTTACTTCGTCAGGTTGTGTCAAAGCAGTCTGACAGTCAGGATGGCCGAGCGGTCTAAGGCGCTGCGTTCAGGTCGCAGTCTCCTCTGGAGGCGTGGGTTCGAATCCCACTTCTGACACAGCTTTGTTCTAGTGCTTGGCTTTCAACGGAGTTCCTCGCAGAGTTGTCAAACCCCAATTCTGTCTATGGCCAGGCCGCAACAGAAAAGACGTCTCAGACCCGTATACAAGCCATGCATTTCTTTTTGAAAACAAAAAGAAGAGACACTCTTTCAGACTCAGAAAACGCCAAAACAACAAACAAAACCCATAACTGAAACTCCACTCACAACCTTTCTACATAACCTGTAACAAAAGAGAAAAGAAAAAGTATGATGAATTTCACACAACACTTACCTTACTCCTTAGTTAATAAAAACCAAGAAACGATAAAGGAAAAAAATGTCCCCTAAAGAATCAAGACAATTAAACTCACTGTCCCCAAAACATGACAAAAACAGGCCTAAGACTAAACATGAGCAAGCTGCCTGTTAGGCTAGCAAGCTAAAAATGACTTGAGAGGACAGGTTTTTATCCCCCCCAAAACAGCCGTGCCAATCAGCAGAAGTTATCCACGAACCAATAAACAGCCTCCATTCCTGCAACACAGACTCAAGCACAAGAAAACAAACACTCATTCCGGGTTGTAACACCTCCACCCATAAAATCTCAGATTTCCAAATAGTTTTAAATACGATATCTAGGCAAAGTGTCCGCAATCACATTTTCAACTGCCTTGTTGTGTAAAATCTGGGTTATGGTCATTATAAACAACAATGGGTAATAAACTAGAACCAAGATAAACCTCACAGTGCTGTAAGCCTAGCAAATGGCTCAGGGCCTCTTTGTCCATGGTGATAATGTTAACCTGGTGACGATTGAACGTTTTTGAATAGAAACAGACAGGGCGGTTGATTGCATGATCATCTTCCTGCAATAAGACAGCACCGGTCCCACTCGCATCCACCTCCCGCTTAAATGGTTTTGAGAAGTCCCGGGCTGCTAACACAGGAGAACAATACAACTACGTCTTGAGGCCATCAAAGGCATACCGACACCTCGAATTCCATTCAAAAGACACTGGGCCACGCAGAAGATCTGTTAGGGGTTTTGCAACATCTGAAAAGTCCTTGCGAAAACTTCTATAATATCTAGCCATCCCAAGAAATCGCCTAAGTTCTCATTTTGTTACAGGAACTGGGAAAGCATCGATGGCTTTTACTTTAGCGTCAAAAGGACGGCGAACGGTCCCCTGACCCACATGTTTACCCAAATAAGTGACTGTAGCACAATCGAATTCACATTTAGCAAGATTAAGTGTGAGGTTTTGCTGATTGAAGACTCCCAAACACAGTGTTCAGGTGTTTCTTCCAAGTTTCAGAGTAACACACTACATCATCAAGTTATGCTTCACAACAAGGTACATCACAAAGTACATAAGACACCACACTTTGAAATATTGCACGAGCATGTTTTAAACCAAAAACCATAACCATATATTGTAAAAAAAAATCAACCTGGAGTGGCATAAGCTAGCAGAGATCTCTGAGACACGTTCCGTTAGGGGAACCTGCCAATAACCCTTAAGTAAGTCTAACTCGGTCACAAACTCGGCATGTCGTACACTATCCACAGAGTCTTCTATTCTCGGACTGTTGGCGTCTCACGGGTCATCCTTAGGTCACTTGTTCGAATACGGTTCTAAGGAAGCTTTGTTTTTTCCCGTGGAGACCGTGCGTGCCGTCAAAGAGCAGTGATTGCAAGCACTCGTGAAATGCCCCATAGGGCGTCCAAAACCACATTCCCTGACCGGGAATCGAACCCGGGCCGCGGCGGTGAGAGCGCCGAATCCTAGCCACTAGACCACCAGGGAGAGCATGCGTTGGTGCCTGGCACGATGAGCGCCGAATCCTTGCCACTAAAGCACCTGGGCCGCATATTAATGGGACACGGCGGGATCTGAAAACAGTTCTAAAGTTTCCATCCACACTGCCCCGTGTGAGGCTCGAACTCACGACCTTCAGATTATGAGACTGACGCGCTGCCTAACTGCGCCAACGAGGCTTGCCGCAGCAAAATGGGAAACGTCTTCAGTCACAGCGGTCTGTGGGACGGGTGGCTCGAGTCACTGGTGATCCTCCGTGCTTTCGTAGGAATGCAGTTGCAGAGACACTCTGCGTTGCTCCAGTGCCTTGAAGTTGTTGGTAATCCTGTAAAGGACTGCATCACTTGGGTTCCGTCATTTTGTCCAGGACCTCGCAGAGGGCCAGTGGCGCAATGGATAACGCGTCTGGATAAGTGCTTGGCTTTCAACGGAGTTCCTCGCAGAGTTGTCAAACCCCAATTCTGTCTATGGCCAGGCCGCAACAGAAAAGACGTCTCAGACCCGTATACAAGCCATGCATTTCTTTTTGAAAACAAAAAGAAGAGACACTCTTTCAGACTCAGAAAACGCCAAAACAACAAACAAAACCCATAACTGAAACTCCACTCACAACCTTTCTACATAACCTGTAACAAAAGAGAAAAGAAAAAGTATGATGAATTTCACACAACACTTACCTTACTCCTTAGTTAATAAAAACCAAGAAACGATAAAGGAAAAAAATGTCCCCTAAAGAATCAAGACAATTAAACTCACTGTCCCCAAAACATGACAAAAACAGGCCTAAGACTAAACATGAGCAAGCTGCCTGTTAGGCTAGCAAGCTAAAAATGACTAGAGAGGACAGGTTTTTATCCCCCCCAAAACAGCCGTGCCAATCAGCAGAAGTTATCCACGAACCAATAAACAGCCTCCATTCCTGCAACACAGACTCAAGCACAAGAAAACAAACACTCATTCCGGGTTGTAACACCTCCACCCATAAAATCTCAGATTTCCAAATAGTTTTAAATACGATATCTAGGCAAAGTGTCCGCAATCACATTTTCAACTGCCTTGTTGTGTAAAATCTGGGTTATGGTCATTATAAACAACAATGGGTAATAAACTAGAACCAAGATAAACCTCACAGTGCTGTAAGCCTAGCAAATGGCTCAGGGCCTCTTTGTCCATGGTGATAATGTTAACCTGGTGACGATTGAACGTTTTTGAATAGAAACAGACAGGGCGGTTGATTGCATGATCATCTTCCTGCAATAAGACAGCACCGGTCCCACTCGCATCCACCTCCCGCTTAAATGGTTTTGAGAAGTCCGGGGCGGCTAACACAGGAGAACAATACAACTACGTCTTGAGGCCATCAAAGGCATACCGACACCTCGAATTCCATTCAAAAGACACTGGGCCACGCAGAAGATCTGTTAGGGGTTTTGCAACATCTGAAAAGTCCTTGCGAAAACTTCTATAATATCCAGCCATCCCAAGAAATCGCCTAAGTTCTCATTTTGTTACAGGAACTGGGAAAGCATCGATGGCTTTTACTTTAGCGTCAAAAGGACGGCGAACGGTCCCCTGACCCACATGTTTACCCAAATAAGTGACTGTAGCACAATCGAATTCACATTTAGCAAGATTAAGTGTGAGGTTTGCTGATTGAAGACTCCCAAACACAGTGTTCAGGTGTTTCTTCCAAGTTTCAGAGTAACACACTTCATCATCAAGTTATGCTTCACAACAAGGTACATCACAAAGTACATAAGTCACCACACTTTGAAATATTGCACGAGCATGTTTTAAACCAAAAACCATAACCATATATTGTAAAAAAAATCAACCTGGAGTGGCATAAGCTAGCAGAGATCTCTGAGACACGTTCCGTTAGGGGAACCTGCCAATAACCCTTAAGTAAGTCTAACTCGGTCACAAACTCGGCATGTCGTACACTATCCACAGAGTCTTCTATTCTCGGACTGTTGGCGTCTCACGGGTCATCCTTAGGTCACTTGTTCGAATACGGTTCTAAGGAAGCTTTGTTTTTTCCCGTGGAGACCGTGCGTGCCGTCAAAGAGCAGTGATTGCAAGCACTCGTGAAATGCCCCATAGGGCGTCCAAAACCACATTCCCTGACCGGGAATCGAACCCGGGCCGCGGCGGTGAGAGCGCCGAATCCTAGCCACTAGACCACCAGGGAGAGCATGCGTTGGTGCCTGGCACGATGAGCGCCGAATCCTTGCCACTAAAGCACCTGGGCCGCATATTAATGGGACACGGCGGGATCTGAAAACAGTTCTAAAGTTTCCATCCACACTGCCCCGTGTGAGGCTCGAACTCACGACCTTCAGATTATGAGACTGACGCGCTGCCTAACTGCGCCAACGAGGCTTGCCACAGCAAAATGGGAAACGTCTTCAGTCAGAGCGGTCTGTGGGACGGGTGGCTCGAGTCACTGGTGATCCTCCGTGCTTTCGTAGGAATGCAGTTGCAGAGACACTCTGCGTTGCTCCAGTGCCTTGAAGTTGTTGGTAATCCTGTAAAGGACTGCATCACTTGGGTTCCGTCATTTTGTCCAGGACCTCGCAGAGGGCCAGTGGCGCAATGGATAACGCGTCTGACTACGAATCAGAAGATTCCAGGTTCGACTCCTGGCTGGCTCGTTCGTTGTGCTCCCCTTTCGTGCCATGGGGTGTCCGTTGACCTCGGCAAAATTTAGCCCCGTCTGCGGGTGGATGCGACACCTTCGATAGCTCAGTTGGTAGAGCGGAGGACTGTAGGCGTCTAACAGGTCATCCTTAGGTCGCTGGTTCGAATCCGGCTCGAAGGAAGCGTCGTTTTTACCCCTGGAGACCGTCAGGCAGCACTTACTTCGTCAGGTTGTGTCAAAGCAGTCTGACAGTCAGGATGGCCGAGCGGTCTAAGGCGCTGCGTTCAGGTCGCAGTCTCCTCTGGAGGCGTGGGTTCGAATCCCACTTCTGACACAGCTTTGTTCTAGTGCTTGGCTTTCAACGGAGTTCCTCGCAGAGTTGTCAAACCCCAATTCTGTCTATGGCCAGGCCGCAACAGAAAAGACGTCTCAGACCCGTATACAAGCCATGCATTTCTTTTTGAAAACAAAAAGAAGAGACACTCTTTCAGACTCAGAAAACGCCAAAACAACAAACAAAACCCATAACTGAAACTCCACTCCTTTCTACATAACCTGTAACAAAAGAGAAAAGAAAAAGTATGATGAATTTCACACAACACTTACCTTACTCCTTAGTTAATAAAAACCAAGAAACGATAAAGGAAAAAAATGTCCCCTAAAGAATCAAGACAATTAAACTCACTGTCCCCAAAACATGACAAAAACAGGCCTAAGACTAAACATGAGCAAGCTGCCTGTTAGGCTAGCAAGCTAAAAATGACTAGAGAGGACAGGTTTTTATCCCCCCCAAAACAGCCGTGCCAATCAGCAGAAGTTATCCACGAACCAATAAACAGCCTCCATTCCTGCAACACAGACTCAAGCACAAGAAAACAAACACTCATTCCGGGTTGTAACACCTCCACCCATAAAATCTCAGATTTCCAAATAGTTTTAAATACGATATCTAGGCAAAGTGTCCGCAATCACATTTTCAACTGCCTTGTTGTGTAAAATCTGGGTTATGGTGGTCATTATAAACAACAATGGGTAATAAACTAGAACCAAGATAAACCTCACAGTGCTGTAAGCCTAGCAAATGGCTCAGGGCCTCTTTGTCCATGGTGATAATGTTAACCTGGTGACGATTGAACGTTTTTGAATAGAAACAGACAGGGCGGTTGATTGTATGATCATCTTCCTGCAATAAGACAGCACCGGTCCCACTCGCATCCACCTCCCGCTTAAATGGTTTTGAGAAGTCCGGGGCTGCTAACACAGGAGAACAATAAAACTACGTCTTGAGGCCATCAAAGGCATACCGACACCTCGAATTCCATTCAAAAGACATTGGGCCACGCAGAAGATCTGTTAGGGGTTTGCAACATCTGAAAAGTCCTTGCGAAAACTTCTATAATATCCAGCCATCCCAAGAAATCGCCTAAGTTCCATTAGGGGAACCTGCCAATAACCCTTAAGTAAGTCTAACTCGGTCACAAACTCGGCATGTCGTACACTATCCACAGAGTCTTCTATTCTCGGACTGTTGGCGTCTCACGGGTCATCCTTAGGTCACTTGTTCGAATACGGTTCTAAGGAAGCTTTGTTTTTTCCCGTGGAGACCGTGCGTGCCGTCAAAGAGCAGTGATTGCAAGCACTCGTGAAATGCCCCATAGGGCGTCCAAAACCACATTCCCTGACCGGGAATCGAACCCGGGCCGCGGCGGTGAGAGCGCCGAATCCTAGCCACTAGACCACCAGGGAGAGCATGCGTTGGTGCCTGGCACGATGAGCGCCGAATCCTTGCCACTAAAGCACCTGGGCCGCATATTAATGGGACACGGCGGGATCTGAAAACAGTTCTAAAGTTTCCATCCACACTGCCCCGTGTGAGGCTCGAACTCACGACCTTCAGATTATGAGACTGACGCGCTGCCTAACTGCGCCAACGAGGCTTGCCGCAGCAAAATGGGAAACGTCTTCAGTCACAGCGGTCTGTGGGACGGGTGGCTCGAGTCACTGGTGATCCTCCGTGCTTTCGTAGGAATGCAGTTGCAGAGACACTCTGCGTTGCTCCAGTGCCTTGAAGTTGTTGGTAATCCTGTAAAGGACTGCATCACTTGGGTTCCGTCATTTTGTCCAGGACCTCGCAGAGGGCCAGTGGCGCAATGGATAACGCGTCTGACTACGAATCAGAAGATTCCAGGTTCGACTCCTGGCTGGCTCGTTCGTTGTGCTCCCCTTTCGTGCCATGGGGTGTCCGTTGACCTCGGCAAAATTTAGCCCCGTCTACGGGTGGATGCGACACCTTCGATAGCTCAGTTGGTAGAGCGGAGGACTGTAGGCGTCTAACAGGTCATCCTTAGGTCGCTGGTTCGAATCCGGCTCGAAGGAAGCGTCGTTTTTACCCCTGGAGACCGTCAGGCAGCACTTACTTCGTCAGGTTGTGTCAAAGCAGTCTGACAGTCAGGATGGCCGAGCGGTCTAAGGCGCTGCGTTCAGGTCGCAGTCTCCTCTGGAGGCGTGGGTTCGAATCCCACTTCTGACACAGCTTTGTTCTAGTGCTTGGCTTTCAACGGAGTTCCTCGCAGAGTTGTCAAACCCCAATTCTGTCTATGGCCAGGCCGCAACAGAAAAGACGTCTCAGACCCGTATACAAGCCATGCATTTCTTTTTGAAAACAAAAAGAAGAGACACTCTTTCAGACTCAGAAAACGCCAAAACAACAAACAAAACCCATAACTGAAACTCCACTCACAACCTTTCTACATAACCTGTAACAAAAGAGAAAAGAAAAAGTATGATGAATTTCACACAACACTTACCTTACTCCTTAGTTAATAAAAACCAAGAAACGATAAAGGAAAAAAATGTCCCCTAAAGAATCAAGACAATTAAACTCACTGTCCCCAAAACATGACAAAAACAGGCCTAAGACTAAACATGAGCAAGCTGCCTGTTAGGCTAGCAAGCTAAAAATGACTTGAGAGGACAGGTTTTTATCCCCCCCAAAACAGCCGTGCCAATCAGCAGAAGTTATCCACGAACCAATAAACAGCCTCCATTCCTGCAACACAGACTCAAGCACAAGAAAACAAACACTCATTCCGGGTTGTAACACCTCCACCCATAAAATCTCAGATTTCCAAATAGTTTTAAATACGATATCTAGGCAAAGTGTCCGCAATCACATTTTCAACTGCCTTGTTGTGTAAAATCTGGGTTATGGTCATTATAAACAACAATGGGTAATAAACTAGAACCAAGATAAACCTCACAGTGCTGTAAGCCTAGCAAATGGCTCAGGGCCTCTTTGTCCATGGTGATAATGTTAACCTGGTGACGATTGAACGTTTTTGAATAGAAACAGACAGGGCGGTTGATTGCATGATCATCTTCCTGCAATAAGACAGCACCGGTCCCACTCGCATCCACCTCCCGCTTAAATGGTTTTGAGAAGTCCCGGGCTGCTAACACAGGAGAACAATACAACTACGTCTTGAGGCCATCAAAGGCATACCGACACCTCGAATTCCATTCAAAAGACACTGGGCCACGCAGAAGATCTGTTAGGGGTTTTGCAACATCTGAAAAGTCCTTGCGAAAACTTCTATAATATCTAGCCATCCCAAGAAATCGCCTAAGTTCTCATTTTGTTACAGGAACTGGGAAAGCATCGATGGCTTTTACTTTAGCGTCAAAAGGACGGCGAACGGTCCCCTGACCCACATGTTTACCCAAATAAGTGACTGTAGCACAATCGAATTCACATTTAGCAAGATTAAGTGTGAGGTTTTGCTGATTGAAGACTCCCAAACACAGTGTTCAGGTGTTTCTTCCAAGTTTCAGAGTAACACACTACATCATCAAGTTATGCTTCACAACAAGGTACATCACAAAGTACATAAGACACCACACTTTGAAATATTGCACGAGCATGTTTTAAACCAAAAACCATAACCATATATTGTAAAAAAAAATCAACCTGGAGTGGCATAAGCTAGCAGAGATCTCTGAGACACGTTCCGTTAGGGGAACCTGCCAATAACCCTTAAGTAAGTCTAACTCGGTCACAAACTCGGCATGTCGTACACTATCCACAGAGTCTTCTATTCTCGGACTGTTGGCGTCTCACGGGTCATCCTTAGGTCACTTGTTCGAATACGGTTCTAAGGAAGCTTTGTTTTTTCCCGTGGAGACCGTGCGTGCCGTCAAAGAGCAGTGATTGCAAGCACTCGTGAAATGCCCCATAGGGCGTCCAAAACCACATTCCCTGACCGGGAATCGAACCCGGGCCGCGGCGGTGAGAGCGCCGAATCCTAGCCACTAGACCACCAGGGAGAGCATGCGTTGGTGCCTGGCACGATGAGCGCCGAATCCTTGCCACTAAAGCACCTGGGCCGCATATTAATGGGACACGGCGGGATCTGAAAACAGTTCTAAAGTTTCCATCCACACTGCCCCGTGTGAGGCTCGAACTCACGACCTTCTGATTATGAGACTGACGCGCTGCCTAACTGCGCCAACGAGGCTTGCCGCAGCAAAATGGGAAACGTCTTCAGTCAGAGCGGTCTGTGGGACGGGTGGCTCGAGTCACTGGTGATCCTCCGTGCTTTCGTAGGAATGCAGTTGCAGAGACACTCTGCGTTGCTCCAGTGCCTTGAAGTTGTTGGTAATCCTGTAAAGGACTGCATCACTTGGGTTCCGTCATTTTGTCCAGGACCTCGCAGAGGGCCAGTGGCGCAATGGATAACGCGTCTGACTACGAATCAGAAGATTCCAGGTTCGACTCCTGGCTGGCTCGTTCGTTGTGCTCCCCTTTCGTGCCATGGGGTGTCCGTTGACCTCGGCAAAATTTAGCCCCGTCTACGGGTGGATGCGACACCTTCGATAGCTCAGTTGGTAGAGCGGAGGACTGTAGGCGTCTAACAGGTCATCCTTAGGTCGCTGGTTCGAATCCGGCTCGAAGGAAGCGTCGTTTTTACCCCTGGAGACCGTCAGGCAGCACTTACTTCGTCAGGTTGTGTCAAAGCAGTCTGACAGTCAGGATGGCCGAGCGGTCTAAGGCGCTGCGTTCAGGTCGCAGTCTCCTCTGGAGGCGTGGGTTAGAATCCCACTTCTGACACAGCTTTGTTCTAGTGCTTGGCTTTCAACGGAGTTCCTCGCAGAGTTGTCAAACCCCAATTCTGTCTATGGCCAGGCCGCAACAGAAAAGACGTCTCAGACCCGTATACAAGCCATGCATTTCTTTTTGAAAACAAAAAGAAGAGACACTCTTTCAGACTCAGAAAACGCCAAAACAACAAACAAAACCCATAACTGAAACTCCACTCCTTTCTACATAACCTGTAACAAAAGAGAAAAGAAAAAGTATGATGAATTTCACACAACACTTACCTTACTCCTTAGTTAATAAAAACCAAGAAACGATAAAGGAAAAAAATGTCCCCTAAAGAATCAAGACAATTAAACTCACTGTCCCCAAAACATGACAAAAACAGGCCTAAGACTAAACATGAGCAAGCTGCCTGTTAGGCTAGCAAGCTAAAAATGACTTGAGAGGACAGGTTTTTATCCCCCCCAAAACAGCCGTGCCAATCAGCAGAAGTTATCCACGAACCAATAAACAGCCTCCATTCCTGCAACACAGACTCAAGCACAAGAAAACAAACACTCATTCCGGGTTGTAACACCTCCACCCATAAAATCTCAGATTTCCAAATAGTTTTAAATACGATATCTAGGCAAAGTGTCCGCAATCACATTTTCAACTGCCTTGTTGTGTAAAATCTGGGTTATGGTCATTATAAACAACAATGGGTAATAAACTAGAACCAAGATAAACCTCACAGTGCTGTAAGCCTAGCAAATGGCTCAGGGCCTCTTTGTCCATGGTGATAATGTTAACCTGGTGACGATTGAACGTTTTTGAATAGAAACAGACAGGGCGGTTGATTGCATGATCATCTTCCTGCAATAAGACAGCACCGGTCCCACTCGCATCCACCTCCCGCTTAAATGGTTTTGAGAAGTCCCGGGCTGCTAACACAGGAGAACAATACAACTACGTCTTGAGGCCATCAAAGGCATACCGACACCTCGAATTCCATTCAAAAGACACTGGGCCACGCAGAAGATCTGTTAGGGGTTTTGCAACATCTGAAAAGTCCTTGCGAAAACTTCTATAATATCTAGCCATCCCAAGAAATCGCCTAAGTTCTCATTTTGTTACAGGAACTGGGAAAGCATCGATGGCTTTTACTTTAGCGTCAAAAGGACGGCGAACGGTCCCCTGACCCACATGTTTACCCAAATAAGTGACTGTAGCACAATCGAATTCACATTTAGCAAGATTAAGTGTGAGGTTTGCTGATTGAAGACTCCCAAACACAGTGTTCAGGTGTTTCTTCCAAGTTTCAGAGTAACACACTACATCATCAAGTTATGCTTCACAACAAGGTACATCACAAAGTACATAAGACACCACACTTTGAAATATTGCACGAGCATGTTTTAAACCAAAAACCATAACCATATATTGTAAAAAAAATCAACCTGGAGTGGCATAAGCTAGCAGAGATCTCTGAGACACGTTCCGTTAGGGGAACCTGCCAATAACCCTTAAGTAAGTCTAACTCGGTCACAAACTCGGCATGTCGTACACTATCCACAGAGTCTTCTATTCTCGGACTGTTGGCGTCTCACGGGTCATCCTTAGGTCACTTGTTCGAATACGGTTCTAAGGAAGCTTTGTTTTTTCCCGTGGAGACCGTGCGTGCCGTCAAAGAGCAGTGATTGCAAGCACTCGTGAAATGCCCCATAGGGCGTCCAAAACCACATTCCCTGACCGGGAATCGAACCCGGGCCGCGGCGGTGAGAGCGCCGAATCCTAGCCACTAGACCACCAGGGAGAGCATGCGTTGGTGCCTGGCACGATGAGCGCCGAATCCTTGCCACTAAAGCACCTGGGCCGCATATTAATGGGACACGGCGGGATCTGAAAACAGTTCTAAAGTTTCCATCCACACTGCCCCGTGTGAGGCTCGAACTCACGACCTTCAGATTATGAGACTGACGCGCTGCCTAACTGCGCCAACGAGGCTTGCCGCAGCAAAATGGGAAACGTCTTCAGTCAGAGCGGTCTGTGGGACGGGTGGCTCGAGTCACTGGTGATCCTCCGTGCTTTCGTAGGAATGCAGTTGCAGAGACACTCTGCGTTGCTCCAGTGCCTTGAAGTTGTTGGTAATCCTGTAAAGGACTGCATCACTTGGGTTCCGTCATTTTGTCCAGGACCTCGCAGAGGGCCAGTGGCGCAATGGATAACGCGTCTGACTACGAATCAGAAGATTCCAGGTTCGACTCCTGGCTGGCTCGTTCGTTGTGCTCCCCTTTCGTGCCATGGGGTGTCCGTTGACCTCGGCAAAATTTAGCCCCGTCTACGGGTGGATGCGACACCTTCGATAGCTCAGTTGGTAGAGCGGAGGACTGTAGGCGTCTAACAGGTCATCCTTAGGTCGCTGGTTCGAATCCGGCTCGAAGGAAGCGTCGTTTTTACCCCTGGAGACCGTCAGGCAGCACTTACTTCGTCAGGTTGTGTCAAAGCAGTCTGACAGTCAGGATGGCCGAGCGGTCTAAGGCGCTGCGTTCAGGTCGCAGTCTCCTCTGGAGGCGTGGGTTCGAATCCCACTTCTGACACAGCTTTGTTCTAGTGCTTGGCTTTCAACGGAGTTCCTCGCAGAGTTGTCAAACCCCAATTCTGTCTATGGCCAGGCCGCAACAGAAAAGACGTCTCAGACCCGTATACAAGCCATGCATTTCTTTTTGAAAACAAAAAGAAGAGACACTCTTTCAGACTCAGAAAACGCCAAAACAACAAACAAAACCCATAACTGAAACTCCACTCACAACCTTTCTACATAACCTGTAACAAAAGAGAAAAGAAAAAGTATGATGAATTTCACACAACACTTACCTTACTCCTTAGTTAATAAAAACCAAGAAACGATAAAGGAAAAAAATGTCCCCTAAAGAATCAAGACAATTAAACTCACTGTCCCCAAAACATGACAAAAACAGGCCTAAGACTAAACATGAGCAAGCTGCCTGTTAGGCTAGCAAGCTAAAAATGACTTGAGAGGACAGGTTTTTATCCCCCCCAAAACAGCCGTGCCAATCAGCAGAAGTTATCCACGAACCAATAAACAGCCTCCATTCCTGCAACACAGACTCAAGCACAAGAAAACAAACACTCATTCCGGGTTGTAACACCTCCACCCATAAAATCTCAGATTTCCAAATAGTTTTAAATACGATATCTAGGCAAAGTGTCCGCAATCACATTTTCAACTGCCTTGTTGTGTAAAATCTGGGTTATGGTCATTATAAACAACAATGGGTAATAAACTAGAACCAAGATAAACCTCACAGTGCTGTAAGCCTAGCAAATGGCTCAGGGCCTCTTTGTCCATGGTGATAATGTTAACCTGGTGACGATTGAACGTTTTTGAATAGAAACAGACAGGGCGGTTGATTGCATGATCATCTTCCTGCAATAAGACAGCACCGGTCCCACTCGCATCCACCTCCCGCTTAAATGGTTTTGAGAAGTCCCGGGCTGCTAACACAGGAGAACAATACAACTACGTCTTGAGGCCATCAAAGGCATACCGACACCTCGAATTCCATTCAAAAGACACTGGGCCACGCAGAAGATCTGTTAGGGGTTTTGCAACATCTGAAAAGTCCTTGCGAAAACTTCTATAATATCTAGCCATCCCAAGAAATCGCCTAAGTTCTCATTTTGTTACAGGAACTGGGAAAGCATCGATGGCTTTTACTTTAGCGTCAAAAGGACGGCGAACGGTCCCCTGACCCACATGTTTACCCAAATAAGTGACTGTAGCACAATCGAATTCACATTTAGCAAGATTAAGTGTGAGGTTTGCTGATTGAAGACTCCCAAACACAGTGTTCAGGTGTTTCTTCCAAGTTTCAGAGTAACACACTACATCATCAAGTTATGCTTCACAACAAGGTACATCACAAAGTACATAAGACACCACACTTTGAAATATTGCACGAGCATGTTTTAAACCAAAAACCATAACCATATATTGTAAAAAAAATCAACCTGGAGTGGCATAAGCTAGCAGAGATCTCTGAGACACGTTCCGTTAGGGGAACCTGCCAATAACCCTTAAGTAAGTCTAACTCGGTCACAAACTCGGCATGTCGTACACTATCCACAGAGTCTTCTATTCTCGGACTGTTGGCGTCTCACGGGTCATCCTTAGGTCACTTGTTCGAATACGGTTCTAAGGAAGCTTTGTTTTTTCCCGTGGAGACCGTGCGTGCCGTCAAAGAGCAGTGATTGCAAGCACTCGTGAAATGCCCCATAGGGCGTCCAAAACCACATTCCCTGACCGGGAATCGAACCCGGGCCGCGGCGGTGAGAGCGCCGAATCCTAGCCACTAGACCACCAGGGAGAGCATGCGTTGGTGCCTGGCACGATGAGCGCCGAATCCTTGCCACTAAAGCACCTGGGCCGCATATTAATGGGACACGGCGGGATCTGAAAACAGTTCTAAAGTTTCCATCCACACTGCCCCGTGTGAGGCTCGAACTCACGACCTTCAGATTATGAGACTGACGCGCTGCCTAACTGCGCCAACGAGGCTTGCCGCAGCAAAATGGGAAACGTCTTCAGTCAGAGCGGTCTGTGGGACGGGTGGCTCGAGTCACTGGTGATCCTCCGTGCTTTCGTAGGAATGCAGTTGCAGAGACACTCTGCGTTGCTCCAGTGCCTTGAAGTTGTTGGTAATCCTGTAAAGGACTGCATCACTTGGGTTCCGTCATTTTGTCCAGGACCTCGCAGAGGGCCAGTGGCGCAATGGATAACGCGTCTGACTACGAATCAGAAGATTCCAGGTTCGACTCCTGGCTGGCTCGTTCGTTGTGCTCCCCTTTCGTGCCATGGGGTGTCCGTTGACCTCGGCAAAATTTAGCCCCGTCTACGGGTGGATGCGACACCTTCGATAGCTCAGTTGGTAGAGCGGAGGACTGTAGGCGTCTAACAGGTCATCCTTAGGTCGCTGGTTCGAATCCGGCTCGAAGGAAGCGTCGTTTTTACCCCTGGAGACCGTCAGGCAGCACTTACTTCGTCAGGTTGTGTCAAAGCAGTCTGACAGTCAGGATGGCCGAGCGGTCTAAGGCGCTGCGTTCAGGTCGCAGTCTCCTCTGGAGGCGTGGGTTCGAATCCCACTTCTGACACAGCTTTGTTCTAGTGCTTGGCTTTCAACGGAGTTCCTCGCAGAGTTGTCAAACCCCAATTCTGTCTATGGCCAGGCCGCAACAGAAAAGACGTCTCAGACCCGTATACAAGCCATGCATTTCTTTTTGAAAACAAAAAGAAGAGACACTCTTTCAGACTCAGAAAACGCCAAAACAACAAACAAAACCCATAACTGAAACTCCACTCACAACCTTTCTACATAACCTGTAACAAAAGAGAAAAGAAAAAGTATGATGAATTTCACACAACACTTACCTTACTCCTTAGTTAATAAAAACCAAGAAACGATAAAGGAAAAAAATGTCCCCTAAAGAATCAAGACAATTAAACTCACTGTCCCCAAAACATGACAAAAACAGGCCTAAGACTAAACATGAGCAAGCTGCCTGTTAGGCTAGCAAGCTAAAAATGACTTGAGAGGACAGGTTTTTATCCCCCCCAAAACAGCCGTGCCAATCAGCAGAAGTTATCCACGAACCAATAAACAGCCTCCATTCCTGCAACACAGACTCAAGCACAAGAAAACAAACACTCATTCCGGGTTGTAACACCTCCACCCATAAAATCTCAGATTTCCAAATAGTTTTAAATACGATATCTAGGCAAAGTGTCCGCAATCACATTTTCAACTGCCTTGTTGTGTAAAATCTGGGTTATGGTCATTATAAACAACAATGGGTAATAAACTAGAACCAAGATAAACCTCACAGTGCTGTAAGCCTAGCAAATGGCTCAGGGCCTCTTTGTCCATGGTGATAATGTTAACCTGGTGACGATTGAACGTTTTTGAATAGAAACAGACAGGGCGGTTGATTGCATGATCATCTTCCTGCAATAAGACAGCACCGGTCCCACTCGCATCCACCTCCCGCTTAAATGGTTTTGAGAAGTCCCGGGCTGCTAACACAGGAGAACAATACAACTACGTCTTGAGGCCATCAAAGGCATACCGACACCTCGAATTCCATTCAAAAGACACTGGGCCACGCAGAAGATCTGTTAGGGGTTTTGCAACATCTGAAAAGTCCTTGCGAAAACTTCTATAATATCTAGCCATCCCAAGAAATCGCCTAAGTTCTCATTTTGTTACAGGAACTGGGAAAGCATCGATGGCTTTTACTTTAGCGTCAAAAGGACGGCGAACGGTCCCCTGACCCACATGTTTACCCAAATAAGTGACTGTAGCACAATCGAATTCACATTTAGCAAGATTAAGTGTGAGGTTTGCTGATTGAAGACTCCCAAACACAGTGTTCAGGTGTTTCTTCCAAGTTTCAGAGTAACACACTACATCAAGTTATGCTTCACAACAAGGTACATCACAAAGTACATAAGACACCACACTTTGAAATATTGCACGAGCATGTTTTAAACCAAAAACCATAACCATATATTGTAAAAAAAAATCAACCTGGAGTGGCATAAGCTAGCAGAGATCTCTGAGACACGTTCCGTTAGGGGAACCTGCCAATAACCCTTAAGTAAGTCTAACTCGGTCACAAACTCGGCATGTCGTACACTATCCACAGAGTCTTCTATTCTCGGACTGTTGGCGTCTCACGGGTCATCCTTAGGTCACTTGTTCGAATACGGTTCTAAGGAAGCTTTGTTTTTTCCCGTGGAGACCGTGCGTGCCGTCAAAGAGCAGTGATTGCAAGCACTCGTGAAATGCCCCATAGGGCGTCCAAAACCACATTCCCTGACCGGGAATCGAACCCGGGCCGCGGCGGTGAGAGCGCCGAATCCTAGCCACTAGACCACCAGGGAGAGCATGCGTTGGTGCCTGGCACGATGAGCGCCGAATCCTTGCCACTAAAGCACCTGGGCCGCATATTAATGGGACACGGCGGGATCTGAAAACAGTTCTAAAGTTTCCATCCACACTGCCCCGTGTGAGGCTCGAACTCACGACCTTCAGATTATGAGACTGACGCGCTGCCTAACTGCGCCAACGAGGCTTGCCACAGCAAAATGGGAAACGTCTTCAGTCAGAGCGGTCTGTGGGACGGGTGGCTCGAGTCACTGGTGATCCTCCGTGCTTTCGTAGGAATGCAGTTGCAGAGACACTCTGCGTTGCTCCAGTGCCTTGAAGTTGTTGGTAATCCTGTAAAGGACTGCATCACTTGGGTTCCGTCATTTTGTCCAGGACCTCGCAGAGGGCCAGTGGCGCAATGGATAACGCGTCTGACTACGAATCAGAAGATTCCAGGTTCGACTCCTGGCTGGCTCGTTCGTTCGTTGTGCTCCCCTTTCGTGCCATGGGGTGTCCGTTGACCTCGGCAAAATTTAGCCCCGATGCGACACCTTCGATAGCTCAGTTGGTAGAGCGGAGGACTGTAGGCGTCTAACAGGTCATCCTTAGGTCGCTGGTTCGAATCCGGCTCGAAGGAAGCGTCGTTTTTACCCCTGGAGACCGTCAGGCAGCACTTACTTCGTCAGGTTGTGTCAAAGCAGTCTGACAGTCAGGATGGCCGAGCGGTCTAAGGCGCTGCGTTCAGGTCGCAGTCTCCTCTGGAGGCGTGGGTTCGAATCCCACTTCTGACACAGCTTTGTTCTAGTGCTTGGCTTTCAACGGAGTTCCTCGCAGAGTTGTCAAACCCCAATTCTGTCTATGGCCAGGCCGCAACAGAAAAGACGTCTCAGACCCGTATACAAGCCATGCATTTCTTTTTGAAAACAAAAAGAAGAGACACTCTTTCAGACTCAGAAAACGCCAAAACAACAAACAAAACCCATAACTGAAACTCCACTCACAACCTTTCTACATAACCTGTAACAAAAGAGAAAAGAAAAAGTATGATGAATTTCACACAACACTTACCTTACTCCTTAGTTAATAAAAACCAAGAAACGATAAAGGAAAAAAATGTCCCCTAAAGAATCAAGACAATTAAACTCACTGTCCCCAAAACATGACAAAAACAGGCCTAAGACTAAACATGAGCAAGCTGCCTGTTAGGCTAGCAAGCTAAAAATGACTTGAGAGGACAGGTTTTTATGCCCCCCAAAACAGCCGTGCCAATCAGCAGAAGTTATCCACGAACCAATAAACAGCCTCCATTCCTGCAACACAGACTCAAGCACAAGAAAACAAACACTCATTCCGGGTTGTAACACCTCCACCCATAAAATCTCAGATTTCCAAATAGTTTGTTTTAAATACGATATCTAGGCAAAGTGTCCGCAATCACATTTTCAACTGCCTTGTTGTGTAAAATCTGGGTTATGGTCATTATAAACAACAATGGGTAATAAACTAGAACCAAGATAAACCTCACAGTGCTGTAAGCCTAGCAAATGGCTCAGGGCCTCTTTGTCCATGGTGATAATGTTAACCTGGTGACGATTGAACGTTTTTGAATAGAAACAGACAGGGCGGTTGATTGCATGATCATCTTCCTGCAATAAGACAGCACCGGTCCCACTCGCATCCACCTCCCGCTTAAATGGTTTTGAGAAGTCCCGGGCTGCTAACACAGGAGAACAATACAACTACGTCTTGAGGCCATCAAAGGCATACCGACACCTCGAATTCCATTCAAAAGACACTGGGCCACGCAGAAGATCTGTAAGGGGTTTTGCAACATCTGAAAAGTGCTTGCGAAAACTTCTATAATATCCAGCCATCCCAAGAAATCGCCTAAGTTCTCATTTTGTTACAGGAACTGGGAAAGCATCGATGGCTTTTACTTTA
Organism: Barbatula barbatula; assembly: GCF_947034865.1. NCBI lineage: Eukaryota > Metazoa > Chordata > Actinopteri > Cypriniformes > Nemacheilidae > Barbatula > Barbatula barbatula. The sequence goes on from NC_136773.1 coordinate 1,995,993, forward strand.
GCGTCAAAAGGACGGCGAACGGTCCCCTGACCCACATGTTTACCCAAATAAGTGACTGTAGCACAATCGAATTCACATTTAGCAAGATTAAGTGTGAGGTTTGCTGATTGAAGACTCCCAAACACAGTGTTCAGGTGTTTCTTCCAAGTTTCAGAGTAACACACTACATCATCAAGTTATGCTTCACAACAAGGTACATCACAAAGTACATAAGACACCACACTTTGAAATATTGCACGAGCATGTTTTAAACCAAAAACCATAACCATATATTGTAAAAAAAATCAACCTGGAGTGGCATAAGCTAGCAGAGATCTCTGAGACACGTTCCGTTAGGGGAACCTGCCAATAACCCTTAAGTAAGTCTAACTCGGTCACAAACTCGGCATGTCGTACACTATCCACAGAGTCTTCTATTCTCGGACTGTTGGCGTCTCACGGGTCATCCTTAGGTCACTTGTTCGAATACGGTTCTAAGGAAGCTTTGTTTTTTCCCGTGGAGACCGTGCGTGCCGTCAAAGAGCAGTGATTGCAAGCACTCGTGAAATGCCCCATAGGGCGTCCAAAACCACATTCCCTGACCGGGAATCGAACCCGGGCCGCGGCGGTGAGAGCGCCGAATCCTAGCCACTAGACCACCAGGGAGAGCATGCGTTGGTGCCTGGCACGATGAGCGCCGAATCCTTGCCACTAAAGCACCTGGGCCGCATATTAATGGGACACGGCGGGATCTGAAAACAGTTCTAAAGTTTCCATCCACACTGCCCCGTGTGAGGCTCGAACTCACGACCTTCAGATTATGAGACTGACGCGCTGCCTAACTGCGCCAACGAGGCTTGCCGCAGCAAAATGGGAAACGTCTTCAGTCAGAGCGGTCTGTGGGACGGGTGGCTCGAGTCACTGGTGATCCTCCGTGCTTTCGTAGGAATGCAGTTGCAGAGACACTCTGCGTTGCTCCAGTGCCTTGAAGTTGTTGGTAATCCTGTAAAGGACTGCATCACTTGGGTTCCGTCATTTTGTCCAGGACCTCGCAGAGGGCCAGTGGCGCAATGGATAACGCGTCTGACTACGAATCAGAAGATTCCAGGTTCGACTCCTGGCTGGCTCGTTCGTTGTGCTCCCCTTTCGTGCCATGGGGTGTCCGTTGACCTCGGCAAAATTTAGCCCCGATGCGACACCTTCGATAGCTCAGTTGGTAGAGCGGAGGACTGTAGGCGTCTAACAGGTCATCCTTAGGTCGCTGGTTCGAATCCGGCTCGAAGGAAGCGTCGTTTTTACCCCTGGAGACCGTCAGGCAGCACTTACTTCGTCAGGTTGTGTCAAAGCAGTCTGACAGTCAGGATGGCCGAGCGGTCTAAGGCGCTGCGTTCAGGTCGCAGTCTCCTCTGGAGGCGTGGGTTCGAATCCCACTTCTGACACAGCTTTGTTCTAGTGCTTGGCTTTCAACGGAGTTCCTCGCAGAGTTGTCAAACCCCAATTCTGTCTATGGCCAGGCCGCAACAGAAAAGACGTCTCAGACCCGTATACAAGCCATGCATTTCTTTTTGAAAACAAAAAGAAGAGACACTCTTTCAGACTCAGAAAACGCCAAAACAACAAACAAAACCCATAACTGAAACTCCACTCACAACCTTTCTACATAACCTGTAACAAAAGAGAAAAGAAAAAGTATGATGAATTTCACACAACACTTACCTTACTCCTTAGTTAATAAAAACCAAGAAACGATAAAGGAAAAAAATGTCCCCTAAAGAATCAAGACAATTAAACTCACTGTCCCCAAAACATGACAAAAACAGGCCTAAGACTAAACATGAGCAAGCTGCCTGTTAGGCTAGCAAGCTAAAAATGACTTGAGAGGACAGGTTTTTATCCCCCCCAAAACAGCCGTGCCAATCAGCAGAAGTTATCCACGAACCAATAAACAGCCTCCATTCCTGCAACACAGACTCAAGCACAAGAAAACAAACACTCATTCCGGGTTGTAACACCTCCACCCATAAAATCTCAGATTTCCAAATAGTTTTAAATACGATATCTAGGCAAAGTGTCCGCAATCACATTTTCAACTGCCTTGTTGTGTAAAATCTGGGTTATGGTGGTCATTATAAACAACAATGGGTAATAAACTAGAACCAAGATAAACCTCACAGTGCTGTAAGCCTAGCAAATGGCTCAGGGCCTCTTTGTCCATGGTGATAATGTTAACCTGGTGACGATTGAACGTTTTTGAATAGAAACAGACAGGGCGGTTGATTGTATGATCATCTTCCTGCAATAAGACAGCACCGGTCCCACTCGCATCCACCTCCCGCTTAAATGGTTTTGAGAAGTCCGGGGCTGCTAACACAGGAGAACAATAAAACTACGTCTTGAGGCCATCAAAGGCATACCGACACCTCGAATTCCATTCAAAAGACACTGGGCCACGCAGAAGATCTGTTAGGGGTTTGCAACATCTGAAAAGTCCTTGCGAAAACTTCTATAATATCCAGCCATCCCAAGAAATCGCCTAAGTTCTCATTTTGTTACAGGAACTGGGAAAGCATCGATGGCTTTTACTTTAGCGTCAAAAGGACGGCGAACGGTCCCCTGACCCACATGTTTACCCAAATAAGTGACTGTAGCACAATCGAATTCACATTTAGCAAGATTAAGTGTGAGGTTTGCTGATTGAAGACTCCCAAACACAGTGTTCAGGTGTTTCTTCCAAGTTTCAGAGTAACACACTACATCATCAAGTTATGCTTCACAACAAGGTACATCACAAAGTACATAAGACACCACACTTTGAAATATTGCACGAGCATGTTTTAAACCAAAAACCATAACCATATATTGTAAAAAAAATCAACCTGGAGTGGCATAAGCTAGCAGAGATCTCTGAGACACGTTCCGTTAAGGGAACCTGCCAATAACCCTTAAGTAAGTCTAACTCGGTCACAAACTCGGCATGTCGTACACTATCCACAGAGTCTTCTATTCTCGGACTGTTGGCGTCTCACGGGTCATCCTTAGGTCACTTGTTCGAATACGGTTCTAAGGAAGCTTTGTTTTTTCCCGTGGAGACCGTGCGTGCCGTCAAAGAGCAGTGATTGCAAGCACTCGTGAAATGCCCCATAGGCGTCCAAAACCACATTCCCTGACCGGGAATCGAACCCGGGCCGCGGCGGTGAGAGCGCCGAATCCTAGCCACTAGACCACCAGGGAGAGCATGCGTTGGTGCCTGGCACGATGAGCGCCGAATCCTTGCCACTAAAGCACCTGGGCCGCATATTAATGGGACACGGCGGGATCTGAAAACAGTTCTAAAGTTTCCATCCTCACTGCCCCGTGTGAGGCTCGAACTCACGACCTTCAGATTATGAGACTGACGCGGTGCCTAACTGCGCCAACGAGGCTTGCCACAGCAAAATGGGAAACGTCTTCAGTCAGAGCGGTCTGTGGGACGGGTGGCTCGAGTCACTGGTGATCCTCCGTGCTTTCGTAGGAATGCAGTTGCAGAGACACTCTGCGTTGCTCCAGTGCCTTGAAGTTGTTGGTAATCCTGTAAAGGACTGCATCACTTGGGTTCCGTCATTTTGTCCAGGACCTCGCAGAGGGCCAGTGGCGCAATGGATAACGCGTCTGACTACGAATCAGAAGATTCCAGGTTCGACTCCTGGCTGGCTCGTTCGTTGTGCTCCCCTTTCGTGCCATGGGGTGTCCGTTGACCTCGGCAAAATTTAGCCCCGTCTGCGGGTGGATGCGACACCTTCGATAGCTCAGTTGGTAGAGCGGAGGACTGTAGGCGTCTAACAGGTCATCCTTAGGTCGCTGGTTCGAATCCGGCTCGAAGGAAACGTCTTTTTTACCCCTGGAGACCGTCAGGCAGCACTTACTTCATCAGGTTGTGTCAAAGCAGTCTAACAGTCAGGATGGCCGAGCGGTCTAAGGCGCTGCGTTCAGGTCGCAGTCTCCTCTGGAGGCGTGGGTTCGAATCCCACTTCTGACACAGCTTTGTTCTAGTGCTTGGCTTTCAACGGAGTTCCTCGCAGAGTTGTCAAACCCCAATTCTGTCTATGGCCAGGCCGTAACAGAAAAGACGTCTCAGACCCGTATACAAGCCATGCATTTCTTTTTGAAAACAAAAAGAAGAGACACTCTTTCAGACTCAGAAAACGCCAAAACAACAAACAAAACCCATAACTGAAACTCCACTCACAACCTTTCTACATAACCTGTAACAAAAGAGAAAAGAAAAAGTATGATGAATTTCACACAACACTTACCTTACTCCTTAGTTAATAAAAACCAAGAAACGATAAAGGAAAAAAATGTCCCCTAAAGAATCAAGACAATTAAACTCACTGTCCCCAAAACATGACAAAAACAGGCCTAAGACTAAACATGAGCAAGCTGCCTGTTAGGCTAGCAAGCTAAAAATGACTAGAGAGGACAGGTTTTTATCCCCCCCAAAACAGCCGTGCCAATCAGCAGAAGTTATCCACGAACCAATAAACAGCCTCCATTCCTGCAACACAGACTCAAGCACAAGAAAACAAACACTCATTCTGGGTTGTAACACCTCCACCCATAAAATCTCAGATTTCCAAATAGTTTTAAATACGATATCTAGGCAAAGTGTCCGCAATCACATTTTCAACTGCCTTGTTGTGTAAAATCTGGGTTATGGTCATTATAAACAACAATGGGTAATAAACTAGAACCAAGATAAACCTCACAGTGCTGTAAGCCTAGCAAATGGCTCAGGGCCTCTTTGTCCATGGTGATAATGTTAACCTGGTGACGATTGAACGTTTTTGAATAGAAACAGACAGGGCGGTTGATTGCATGATCATCTTCCTGCAATAAGACAGCACCGGTCCCACTCGCATCCACCTCCCGCTTAAATGGTTTTGAGAAGTCCGGGGCTGCTAACACAGGAGAACAATACAACTACGTCTTGAGGCCATCAAAGGCATACCGACACCTCGAATTCCATTCAAAAGACACTGGGCCACGCAGAAGATCTGTTAGGGGTTTTGCAACATCTGAAAAGTCCTTGCGAAAACTTCTATAATATCCAGCCATCCCAAGAAATCGCCTAAGTTCTCATTTTGTTACAGGAACTGGGAAAGCATCGATGGCTTTTACTTTAGCGTCAAAAGGACGGTGAACGGTCCCCTGACCCACATGTTTACCCAAATAAGTGACTGTAGCACAATCGAATTCACATTTAGCAAGATTAAGTGTGAGGTTTGCTGATTGAAGACTCCCAAACACAGTGTTCAGGTGTTTCTTCCAAGTTTCAGAGTAACACTACATCATCAAGTTATGCTTCACAACAAGGTACATCACAAAGTACATAAGACACCACACTTTGAAATATTGCAAGAGTATGTTTTAAACCAAAAATCATAACCATATATTGTAAAAAAAATCAACCTGGAGTGGCATAAGCTAGCAGAGATCTCCGAGACACGTTCCGTTAGCGGAACCTGCCAATAACCCTTAAGTAAGTCTAACTCGGTCACAAACTCGGCATGTCGTACACTATCCACAGAGTCTTCTATTCTCGGACTGTTGGCGTATCACGGGTCATCCTTAGGTCACTTGTTCTAAGGAAGCTTTGTTTTTTCCCGTGGAGACCGTGCGTGCCGTCAAAGAGCAGTGATTGCAAGCACTCGTGAAATGCCCCATAGGGCGTTCAAAACCACATTCCCTGACCGGGAATCGAACCCGGGCCGCGGCGGTGAGAGCGCCGAATCCTAGCCACTAAACCACCAGGGAGAGCATGCGTTGGTGCCTGGCACGATGAGCGCCGAATCCTTGCCACTAAAGCACCTGGGCCGCATATTAATGGGACACGGCGGGATCTGAAAACAGTTCTAAAGTTTCCATCCACACTGCCCCGTGTGAGGCTCGAACTCACGACCTTCAGATTATGAGACTGACGCGCTGCCTAACTGCGCCAACGAGGCTTGCCACAGCAAAATGGGAAACGTCTTCAGTCAGATCGGTCTGTGGGACGGTCACAAACTACGTCTTGAGGCCATCAAAGGCATACCGACACCTCGAATTCCATTCAAAAGACACTGGGCCACGCAGAAGATCTGTTAGGGGTTTGCAACATCTGAAAAGTCCTTGCGAAAACTTCTATAATATCCAGCCATCCCAAGAAATCGCCTAAGTTCTCATTTTGTTACAGGAACTGGGAAAGCATCGATGGCTTTTACTTTAGCGTCAAAAGGACGGCGAACGGTCCCCTGACCCACATGTTTACCCAAATAAGTGACTGTAGCACAATCGAATTCACATTTAGCAAGATTAAGTGTGAGGTTTGCTGATTGAAGACTCCCAAACACAGTGTTCAGGTGTTTCTTCCAAGTTTCAGAGTAACACACTACATCATCAAGTTATGCTTCACAACAAGGTACATCACAAAGTACATAAGACACCACACTTTGAAATATTGCACGAGCATGTTTTAAACCAAAAACCATAACCATATATTGTAAAAAAAATCAACCTGGAGTGGCATAAGCTAGCAGAGATCTCTGAGACACGTTCCGTTAAGGGAACCTGCCAATAACCCTTAAGTAAGTCTAACTCGGTCACAAACTCGGCATGTCGTACACTATCCACAGAGTCTTCTATTCTCGGACTGTTGGCGTCTCACGGGTCATCCTTAGGTCACTTGTTCGAATACGGTTCTAAGGAAGCTTTGTTTTTTCCCGTGGAGACCGTGCGTGCCGTCAAAGAGCAGTGATTGCAAGCACTCGTGAAATGCCCCATAGGCGTCCAAAACCACATTCCCTGACCGGGAATCGAACCCGGGCCGCGGCGGTGAGAGCGCCGAATCCTAGCCACTAGACCACCAGGGAGAGCATGCGTTGGTGCCTGGCACGATGAGCGCCGAATCCTTGCCACTAAAGCACCTGGGCCGCATATTAATGGGACACGGCGGGATCTGAAAACAGTTCTAAAGTTTCCATCCTCACTGCCCCGTGTGAGGCTCGAACTCACGACCTTCAGATTATGAGACTGACGCGGTGCCTAACTGCGCCAACGAGGCTTGCCACAGCAAAATGGGAAACGTCTTCAGTCAGAGCGGTCTGTGGGACGGGTGGCTCGAGTCACTGGTGATCCTCCGTGCTTTCGTAGGAATGCAGTTGCAGAGACACTCTGCGTTGCTCCAGTGCCTTGAAGTTGTTGGTAATCCTGTAAAGGACTGCATCACTTGGGTTCCGTCATTTTGTCCAGGACCTCGCAGAGGGCCAGTGGCGCAATGGATAACGCGTCTGACTACGAATCAGAAGATTCCAGGTTCGACTCCTGGCTGGCTCGTTCGTTGTGCTCCCCTTTCGTGCCATGGGGTGTCCGTTGACCTCGGCAAAATTTAGCCCCGTCTGCGGGTGGATGCGACACCTTCGATAGCTCAGTTGGTAGAGCGGAGGACTGTAGGCGTCTAACAGGTCATCCTTAGGTCGCTGGTTCGAATCCGGCTCGAAGGAAACGTCGTTTTTACCCCTGGAGACCGTCAGGCAGCACTTACTTCATCAGGTTGTGTCAAAGCAGTCTAACAGTCAGGATGGCCGAGCGGTCTAAGGCGCTGCGTTCAGGTCGCAGTCTCCTCTGGAGGCGTGGGTTCGAATCCCACTTCTGACACAGCTTTGTTCTAGTGCTTGGCTTTCAACGGAGTTCCTCGCAGAGTTGTCAAACCCCAATTCTGTCTATGGCCAGGCCGTAACAGAAAAGACGTCTCAGACCCGTATACAAGCCATGCATTTCTTTTTGAAAACAAAAAGAAGAGACACTCTTTCAGACTCAGAAAACGCCAAAACAACAAACAAAACCCATAACTGAAACTCCACTCACAACCTTTCTACATAACCTGTAACAAAAGAGAAAAGAAAAAGTATGATGAATTTCACACAACACTTACCTTACTCCTTAGTTAATAAAAACCAAGAAACGATAAAGGAAAAAAATGTCCCCTAAAGAATCAAGACAATTAAACTCACTGTCCCCAAAACATGACAAAAACAGGCCTAAGACTAAACATGAGCAAGCTGCCTGTTAGGCTAGCAAGCTAAAAATGACTAGAGAGGACAGGTTTTTATCCCCCCCAAAACAGCCGTGCCAATCAGCAGAAGTTATCCACGAACCAATAAACAGCCTCCATTCCTGCAACACAGACTCAAGCACAAGAAAACAAACACTCATTCTGGGTTGTAACACCTCCACCCATAAAATCTCAGATTTCCAAATAGTTTTAAATACGATATCTAGGCAAAGTGTCCGCAATCACATTTTCAACTGCCTTGTTGTGTAAAATCTGGGTTATGGTCATTATAAACAACAATGGGTAATAAACTAGAACCAAGATAAACCTCACAGTGCTGTAAGCCTAGCAAATGGCTCAGGGCCTCTTTGTCCATGGTGATAATGTTAACCTGGTGACGATTGAACGTTTTTGAATAGAAACAGACAGGGCGGTTGATTGCATGATCATCTTCCTGCAATAAGACAGCACCGGTCCCACTCGCATCCACCTCCCGCTTAAATGGTTTTGAGAAGTCCGGGGCTGCTAACACAGGAGAACAATACAACTACGTCTTGAGGCCATCAAAGGCATACCGACACCTCGAATTCCATTCAAAAGACACTGGGCCACGCAGAAGATCTGTTAGGGGTTTTGCAACATCTGAAAAGTCCTTGCGAAAACTTCTATAATATCCAGCCATCCCAAGAAATCGCCTAAGTTCTCATTTTGTTACAGGAACTGGGAAAGCATCGATGGCTTTTACTTTAGCGTCAAAAGGACGGTGAACGGTCCCCTGACCCACATGTTTACCCAAATAAGTGACTGTAGCACAATCGAATTCACATTTAGCAAGATTAAGTGTGAGGTTTGCTGATTGAAGACTCCCAAACACAGTGTTCAGGTGTTTCTTCCAAGTTTCAGAGTAACACTACATCATCAAGTTATGCTTCACAACAAGGTACATCACAAAGTACATAAGACACCACACTTTGAAATATTGCAAGAGTATGTTTTAAACCAAAAATCATAACCATATATTGTAAAAAAAATCAACCTGGAGTGGCATAAGCTAGCAGAGATCTCCGAGACACGTTCCGTTAGCGGAACCTGCCAATAACCCTTAAGTAAGTCTAACTCGGTCACAAACTCGGCATGTCGTACACTATCCACAGAGTCTTCTATTCTCGGACTGTTGGCGTATCACGGGTCATCCTTAGGTCACTTGTTCTAAGGAAGCTTTGTTTTTTCCCGTGGAGACCGTGCGTGCCGTCAAAGAGCAGTGATTGCAAGCACTCGTGAAATGCCCCATAGGGCGTTCAAAACCACATTCCCTGACCGGGAATCGAACCCGGGCCGCGGCGGTGAGAGCGCCGAATCCTAGCCACTAAACCACCAGGGAGAGCATGCGTTGGTGCCTGGCACGATGAGCGCCGAATCCTTGCCACTAAAGCACCTGGGCCGCATATTAATGGGACACGGCGGGATCTGAAAACAGTTCTAAAGTTTCCATCCACACTGCCCCGTGTGAGGCTCGAACTCACGACCTTCAGATTATGAGACTGACGCGCTGCCTAACTGCGCCAACGAGGCTTGCCACAGCAAAATGGGAAACGTCTTCAGTCAGATCGGTCTGTGGGACGGTCACAAACTACGTCTTGAGGCCATCAAAGGCATACCGACACCTCGAATTCCATTCAAAAGACACTGGGCCACGCAGAAGATCTGTTAGGGGTTTGCAACATCTGAAAAGTCCTTGCGAAAACTTCTATAATATCCAGCCATCCCAAGAAATCGCCTAAGTTCTCATTTTGTTACAGGAACTGGGAAAGCATCGATGGCTTTTACTTTAGCGTCAAAAGGACGGCGAACGGTCCCCTGACCCACATGTTTACCCAAATAAGTGACTGTAGCACAATCGAATTCACATTTAGCAAGATTAAGTGTGAGGTTTGCTGATTGAAGACTCCCAAACACAGTGTTCAGGTGTTTCTTCCAAGTTTCAGAGTAACACACTACATCATCAAGTTATGCTTCACAACAAGGTACATCACAAAGTATATAAGACACCACACTTTGAAATATTGCACGAGCATGTTTTAAACCAAAAACCATAACCATATATTGTAAAAAAAATCAACCTGGAGTGGCATAAGCTAGCAGAGATCTCTGAGACACGTTCCGTTAAGGGAACCTGCCAATAACCCTTAAGTAAGTCTAACTCGGTCACAAACTCGGCATGTCGTACACTATCCACAGAGTCTTCTATTCTCGGACTGTTGGCGTCTCACGGGTCATCCTTAGGTCACTTGTTCGAATACGGTTCTAAGGAAGCTTTGTTTTTTCCCGTGGAGACCGTGCGTGCCGTCAAAGAGCAGTGATTGCAAGCACTCGTGAAATGCCCCATAGGGCGTTCAAAACCACATTCCCTGACCGGGAATCGAACCCGGGCCGCGGCGGTGAGAGCGCCGAATCCTAGCCACTAGACCACCAGGGAGAGCATGCGTTGGTGCCTGGCACGATGAGCGCCGAATCCTTGCCACTAAAGCACCTGGGCCGCATATTAATGGGACACGGCGGGATCTGAAAACAGTTCTAAAGTTTCCATCCACACTGCCCCGTGTGAGGCTCGAACTCACGACCTTCAGATTATGAGACTGACGCGCTGCCTAACTGCGCCAACGAGGCTTGCCACAGCAAAATGGGAAACGTCTTCAGTCAGATCGGTCTGTGGGACGGGTGGCTCGAGTCACTGGTGATCCTCCGTGCTTTCGTAGGAAAGCAGTTGCAGAGACACTCTGCGTTGCTCCAGTGCCTTGAAGTTGTTGGTAATCCTGTAAAGGACTGCATCACTTGGGTTCCGTCATTTTGTCCAGGACCTCGCAGAGGGCCAGTGGCGCAATGGATAACGCGTCTGACTACGAATCAGAAGATTCCAGGTTCGACTCCTGGCTGGCTCGTTCGTTGTGCTCCCCTTTCGTGCCATGGGGTGTCCGTTGACCTCGGCAAAATTTAGCCCCGTCTGCGGGTGGATGCGACACCTTCGATAGCTCAGTTGGTAGAGCGGAGGACTGTAGGCGTCTAACAGGTCATCCTTAGGTCGCTGGTTCGAATCCGGCTCGAAGGAAACGTCGTTTTTACCCCTGGAGACCGTCAGGAAGCACTTACTTCATCAGGTTGTGTCAAAGCAGTCTGACAGTCAGGATGGCCGAGCGGTCTAAGGCGCTGCGTTCAGGTCGCAGTCTCCTCTGGAGGCGTGGGTTCGAATCCCACTTCTGACACAGCTTTGTTCTAGTGCTTGGCTTTCAACGGAGTTCCTCGCAGAGTTGTCAAACCCCAATTCTGTCTATGGCCAGGCCGTAACAGAAAAGACGTCTCAGACCCGTATACAAGCCATGCATTTCTTTTTGAAAACAAAAAGAAGAGACACTCTTTCAGACTCAGAAAACGCCAAAACAACAAACAAAACCCATAACTGAAACTCCACTCACAACCTTTCTACATAACCTGTAACAAAAGAGAAAAGAAAAAGTATGATGAATTTCACACAACACTTACCTTACTCCTTAGTTAATAAAAACCAAGAAACGATAAAGGAAAAAAATGTCCCCTAAAGAATCAAGACAATTAAACTCACTGTCCCCAAAACATGACAAAAACAGGCCTAAGACTAAACATGAGCAAGCTGCCTGTTAGGCTAGCAAGCTAAAAATGACTAGAGAGGACAGGTTTTTATCCCCCCCAAAACAGCCGTGCCAATCAGCAGAAGTTATCCACGAACCAATAAACAGCCTCCATTCCTGCAACACAGACTCAAGCACAAGAAAACAAACACTCATTCCGGGTTGTAACACCTCCACCCATAAAATCTCAGATTTCCAAATAGTTTTAAATACGATATCTAGGCAAAGTGTCCGCAATCACATTTTCAACTGCCTTGTTGTGTAAAATCTGGGTTATGGTCATTATAAACAACAATGGGTAATAAACTAGAACCAAGATAAACCTCACAGTGCTGTAAGCCTAGCAAATGGCTCAGGGCCTCTTTGTCCATGGTGATAATGTTAACCTGGTGACGATTGAACGTTTTTGAATAGAAACAGACAGGGCGGTTGATTGCATGATCATCTTCCTGCAATAAGAGAGCACCGGTCCCACTCGCATCCACCTCCCGCTTAAATGGTTTTGAGAAGTCCGGGGCTGCTAACACAGGAGAACAATACAACTACGTCTTGAGGCCATCAAAGGCATACCGACACCTCGAATTCCATTCAAAAGACACTGGGCCACGCAGAAGATCTGTTAGGGGTTTTGCAACATCTGAAAAGTCCTTGCGAAAACTTCTATAATATCCAGCCATCCCAAGAAATCGCCTAAGTTCTCATTTTGTTACAGGAACTGGGAAAGCATCGATGGCTTTTACTTTAGCGTCAAAAGGACGGCGAACGGTCCCCTGACCCACATGTTTACCCAAATAAGTGACTGTAGCACAATCGAATTCACATTTAGCAAGATTAAGTGTGAGGTTTGCTGATTGAAGACTCCCAAACACAGTGTTCAGGTGTTTCTTCCAAGTTTCAGAGTAACACTACATCATCAAGTTATGCTTCACAACAAGGTACATCACAAAGTACATAAGACACCACACTTTGAAATATTGCAAGAGTATGTTTTAAACCAAAAATCATAACCATATATTGTAAAAAAAATCAACCTGGAGTGGCATAAGCTAGCAGAGATCTCCGAGACACGTTCCGTTAGCGGAACCTGCCAATAACCCTTAAGTAAGTCTAACTCGGTCACAAACTCGGCATGTCGTACACTATCCACAGAGTCTTCTATTCTCGGACTGTTGGCGTATCACGGGTCATCCTTAGGTCACTTGTTCTAAGGAAGCTTTGTTTTTTCCCGTGGAGACCGTGCGTGCCGTCAAAGAGCAGTGATTGCAAGCACTCGTGAAATGCCCCATAGGGCGTTCAAAACCACATTCCCTGACCGGGAATCGAACCCGGGCCGCGGCGGTGAGAGCGCCGAATCCTAGCCACTAGACCACCAGGGAGAGCATGCGTTGGTGCCTGGCACGATGAGCGCCGAATCCTTGCCACTAAAGCACCTGGGCCGCATATTAATGGGACACGGCGGGATCTGAAAACAGTTCTAAAGTTTCCATCCACACTGCCCCGTGTGAGGCTCGAACTCACGACCTTCAGATTATGAGACTGACGCGCTGCCTAACTGCGCCAACGAGGCTTGCCACAGCAAAATGGGAAACGTCTTCAGTCAGATCGGTCTGTGGGACGGGTGGCTCGAGTCACTGGTGATCCTCCGTGCTTTCGTAGGAAAGCAGTTGCAGAGACACTCTGCGTTGCTCCAGTGCCTTGAAGTTGTTGGTAATCCTGTAAAGGACTGCATCACTTGGGTTCCGTCATTTTGTCCAGGACCTCGCAGAGGGCCAGTGGCGCAATGGATAACGCGTCTGACTACGAATCAGAAGATTCCAGGTTCGACTCCTGGCTGGCTCGTTCGTTGTGCTCCCCTTTCGTGCCATGGGGTGTCCGTTGACCTCGGCAAAATTTAGCCCCGTCTACGGGTGGATGCGACACCTTCGATAGCTCAGTTGGTAGAGCGGAGGACTGTAGGCGTCTAACAGGTCATCCTTAGGTCGCTGGTTCGAATCCGGCTCGAAGGAAGCGTCGTTTTTACCCCTGGAGACCGTCAGGCAGCACTTACTTCTTCAGGTTGTGTCAAAGCAGTCTGACAGTCAGGATGGCCGAGCGGTCTTAGGCGCTGCGTTCAGGTCGCAGTCTCCTCTGGAGGCGTGGGTTCGAATCCCACTTCTGACACAGCTTTGTTCTAGTGCTTGGCTTTCAACGGAGTTCCTCGCAGAGTTGTCAAACCCCAATTCTGTCTATGGCCAGTCCGCAACAGAAAAGACGTCTCAGACCCGTATACAAGCCATGCATTTCTTTTTGAAAACAAAAAGAAGAGACACTCTTTCAGACTCAGAAAACGCCAAAACAACAAACAAAACCCATAACTGAAACTCCACTCACAACCTTTCTACATAACCTGTAACAAAAGAGAAAAGAAAAAGTATGATGAATTTCACACAACACTTACCTTACTCCTTAGTTAATAAAAACCAAGAAACGATAAAGGAAAAAAATGTCCCCTAAAGAATCAAGACAATTAAACTCACTGTCCCCAAAACATGACAAAAACAGGCCTAAGACTAAACATGAGCAAGCTGCCTGTTAGGCTAGCAAGCTAAAAATGACTAGAGAGGACAGGTTTTTATCCCCCCCAAAACAGCCGTGCCAATCAGCAGAAGTTATCCACGAACCAATAAACAGCCTCCATTCCTGCAACACAGACTCAAGCACAAGAAAACAAACACTCATTCCGGGTTGTAACACCTCCACCCATAAAATCTCAGATTTCCAAATAGTTTTAAATACGATATCTAGGCAAAGTGTCCGCAATCACATTTTCAACTGCCTTGTTGTGTAAAATCTGGGTTATGGTCATTATAAACAACAATGGGTAATAAACTAGAACCAAGATAAACCTCACAGTGCTGTAAGCCTAGCAAATGGCTCAGGGCCTCTTTGTCCATGGTGATAATGTTAACCTGGTGACGATTGAACGTTTTTGAATAGAAACAGACAGGGCGGTTGATTGCATGATCATCTTCCTGCAATAAGACAGCACCGGTCCCACTCGCATCCACCTCCCGCTTAAATGGTTTTGAGAAGTCCGGGGCTGCTAACACAGGAGAACAATACAACTACGTCTTGAAATGCCCCATAGGGCGTCCAAAACCACATTCCCTGACCGGGAATCGAACCCGGGCCGCGGCGGTGAGAGCGCCGAATCCTAGCCACTAGACCACCAGGGAGAGCATGCCTGGCACGATGAGCGCCGAATCCTTGCCACTAAAGCACCTGGGCCGCATATTAATGGGACACGGCGGGATCTGAAAACAGTTCTAAAGTTTCCATCCACACTGCCCCGTGTGAGGCTCGAACTCACGACCTTCAGATTATGAGACTGACGCGCTGCCTAACTGCGCCAACGAGGCTTGCCACAGCAAAATGGGAAACGTCTTCAGTCAGATCGGTCTGTGGGACGGGTGGCTCGAGTCACTGGTGATCCTCCGTGCTTTCGTAGGAATGCAGTTGCAGAGACACTCTGCGTTGCTCCAGTGCCTTGAAGTTGTTGGTAATCCTGTAAAGGACTGCATCACTTGGGTTCCGTCATTTTGTCCAGGACCTCGCAGAGGGCCAGTGGCGCAATGGATAACGCGTCTGACTACGAATCAGAAGATTCCAGGTTCGACTCCTGGCTGGCTCGTTCGTTGTGCTCCCCTTTCGTGCCATGGGGTGTCCGTTGAATCACATTTTCAACTGCCTTGTTGTGTAAAATCTGGGTTATGGTCATTATAAACAACAATGGGTAATAAACTAGAACCAAGATAAACCTCACAGTGCTGTAAGCCTAGCAAATGGCTCAGGGCCTCTTTGTCCATGGTGATAATGTTAACCTGGTGACGATTGAACGTTTTTGAATAGAAACAGACAGGGCGGTTGATTGCATGATCATCTTCCTGCAATAAGACAGCACGTGTCCCACTCGCATCCACCTCCCGCTTAAATGGTTTTGAGAAGTCCGGGGCTGCTAACACAGGAGAACAATACAACTACGTCTTGAGGCCATCAAAGGCATACCGACACCTCGAATTCCATTCAAAAGACACTGGGCCACGCAGAAGATCTGTTAGGGGTTTTGCAACATCTGAAAAGTCCTTGCGAAAACTTCTATAATATCCAGCCATCCCAAGAAATCGCCTAAGTTCTCATTTTGTTACAGGAACTGGGAAAGCATCGATGGCTTTTACTTTAGCGTCAAAAGGACGGCGAACGGTCCCCTGACCCACATGTTTACCCAAATAAGTGACTGTAGCACAATCAAATTCACATTTAGCAAGATTAAGTGTGAGGTTTGCTGATTGAAGACTCCCAAACACAGTGTTCAGGTGTTTCTTCCAAGTTTCAGAGTAACACACTACATCATCAAGTTATGCTTCACAACAAGGTACATCACAAAGTACATAAGACACCACACTTTGAAATATTGCAAGAGTATGTTTTAAACCAAAAATCATAACCATATATTGTAAAAAAAATCAACCTGGAGTGGCATAAGCTAGCAGAGATCTCCGAGACACGTTCCGTTAGCGGAACCTGCCAATAACCCTTAAGTAAGTCTAACTCGGTCACAAACTCGGCATGTCGTACACTATCCACAGAGTCTTCTATTCTCGGACTGTTGGCGTCTCACGGGTCATCCTTAGGTCACTTGTTCTAAGGAAGCTTTGTTTTTTCCCGTGGAGACCGTGCGTGCCGTCAAAGAGCAGTGATTGCAAGCACTCGTGAAATGCCCCATAGGGCGTTCAAAACCACATTCCCTGACCGGGAATCGAACCCGGGCCGCGGCGGTGAGAGCGCCGAATCCTAGCCACTAGACCACCAGGGAGAGCATGCGTTGGTGCCTGGCACGATGAGCGCCGAATCCTTGCCACTAAAGCACCTGGGCCGCATATTAATGGGACACGGCGGGATCTGAAAACAGTTCTAAAGTTTCCATACACACTGCCCCGTGTGAGGCTCGAACTCACGACCTTCAGATTATGAGACTGACGCGCTGCCTAACTGCGCCAACGAGGCTTGCCACAGCAAAATGGGAAACGTCTTCAGTCAGATCGGTCTGTGGGACGGGTGGCTCGAGTCACTGGTGATCCTCCGTGCTTTCGTAGGAAAGCAGTTGCAGAGACACTCTGCGTTGCTCCAGTGCCTTGAAGTTGTTGGTAATCCTGTAAAGGACTGCATCACTTGGGTTCCGTCATTTTGTCCAGGACCTCGCAGAGGGCCAGTGGCGCAATGGATAACGCGTCTGACTACGAATCAGAAGATTCCAGGTTCGACTCCTGGCTGGCTCGTTCGTTGTGCTCCCCTTTCGTGCCATGGGGTGTCCGTTGACCTCGGCAAAATTTTGCCCCGTCTACGGGTGGATGCGACACCTTCGATAGCTCAGTTGGTAGAGCGGAGGACTGTAGGCGTCTAACAGGTCATCCTGGTTCGAATCCGCTGGTTCGAATCCGGCTCGAAGGAAGCTTCGTTTTTCCCCTGGAGACCGTCAGGCAGCACTTACTTCGTCAGGTTGTGTCGAAGCAGTCTGACAGTCAGGATGGCCGAGCGGTCTAAGGCGCTGCGGTCAGGTCGCAGTCTCCTCTGGAGGCGTGGGTTCGAATCCCACTTCTGACACAGTTTTGTTCTAGTGCTTGGCTTTCAACGGAGTTCCTCGCAGAGTTGTCAAATCCCAATTCTGTCTATGGCCAGGCCGTAACAGAAAAGACGTCTCAGACCCGTATACAGGCCATGCATTTCTTTTTGAAAACAAAAAGAAGAGACACTCTTTCAGACTCAGAAAACGCCAAAACAACAAACAAAACCCATAACTGAAACTCCACTCACAACCTTTCTACATAACCTGTAACAAAAGAGAAAAGAAAAAGTATGATGAATTTCACACAACACTTACCTTACTCCTTAGTTAATAAAAACCAAGAAACGATAAAGGAAAAAAATGTCCCCTAAAGAATCAAGACAATTAAACTCACTGTCCCCAAAACATGACAAAAACAGGCCTAAGACTAAACATGAGCAAGCTGCCTGTTAGGCTAGCAAGATAAAAATGACTAGAGAGGACAGGTTTTTATCCCCCCCAAAACAGCCGTGCCAATCAGCAGAAGTTATCCACGAACCAATAAACAGCCTCCATTCCTGCAACACAGACTCAAGCACAAGAAAACAAACACTCATTCCGGGTTGTAACACCTCCACCCATAAAATCTCAGATTTCCAAATAGTTTTAAATACGATATCTAGGCAAAGTGTCCGCAATCACATTTTCAACTGCCTTGTTGTGTAAAATCTGGGTTATGGTCATTATAAACAACAATGGGTAATAAACTAGAACCAAGATAAACCTCACAGTGCTGTAAGCCTAGCAAATGGCTCAGGGCCTCTTTGTCCATGGTGATAATGTTAACCTGGTGACGATTGAACGTTTTTGAATAGAAACAGACAGGGCGGTTGATTGCATGATCATCTTCCTGCAATAAGACAGCACCGGTCCCACTCGCATCCACCTCCCGCTTAAATGGTTTTGAGAAGTCCGGGGCTGCTAACACAGGAGAACAATACAACTACGTCTTGAGGCCATCAAAGGCATACCGACACCTCGAATTCCATTCAAAAGACACTGGGCCACGCAGAAGATCTGTTAGGGGTTTTGCAACATCTGAAAAGTCCTTGCGAAAACTTCTATAATATCCAGCCATCCCAAGAAATCGCCTAAGTTCTCATTTTGTTACAGGAACTGGGAAAGCATCGATGGCTTTTACTTTAGCGTCAAAAGGACGGCGAACGGTCCCCTGACCCACATGTTTACCCAAATAAGTGACTGTAGCACAATCAAATTCACATTTAGCAAGATTAAGTGTGAGGTTTGCTGATTGAAGACTCCCAAACACAGTGTTCAGGTGTTTCTTCCAAGTTTCAGAGTAACACACTACATCATCAAGTTATGCTTCACAACAAGGTACATCACAAAGTACATAAGACACCACACTTTGAAATATTGCAAGAGTATGTTTTAAACCAAAAATCATAACCATATATTGTAAAAAAAATCAACCTGGAGTGGCATAAGCTAGCAGAGATCTCCGAGACACGTTCCGTTAGCGGAACCTGCCAATAACCCTTAAGTAAGTCTAACTCGGTCACAAACTCGGCATGTCGTACACTATCCACAGAGTCTTCTATTCTCGGACTGTTGGCGTCTCACGGGTCATCCTTAGGTCACTTGTTCTAAGGAAGCTTTGTTTTTTCCCGTGGAGACCGTGCGTGCCGTCAAAGAGCAGTGATTGCAAGCACTCGTGAAATGCCCCATAGGGCGTTCAAAACCACATTCCCTGACCGGGAATCGAACCCGGGCCGCGGCGGTGAGAGCGCCGAATCCTAGCCACTAGACCACCAGGGAGAGCATGCGTTGGTGCCTGGCACGATGAGCGCCGAATCCTTGCCACTAAAGCACCTGGGCCGCATATTAATGGGACACGGCGGGATCTGAAAACAGTTCTAAAGTTTCCATCCACACTGCCCCGTGTGAGGCTCGAACTCACGACCTTCAGATTATGAGACTGACGCGCTGCCTAACTGCGCCAACGAGGCTTGCCACAGCAAAATGGGAAACGTCTTCAGTCAGATCGGTCTGTGGGACGGGTGGCTCGAGTCACTGGTGATCCTCCGTGCTTTCGTAGGAAAGCAGTTGCAGAGACACTCTGCGTTGCTCCAGTGCCTTGAAGTTGTTGGTAATCCTGTAAAGGACTGCATCACTTGGGTTCCGTCATTTTGTCCAGGACCTCGCAGAGGGCCAGTGGCGCAATGGATAACGCGTCTGACTACGAATCAGAAGATTCCAGGTTCGACTCCTGGCTGGCTCGTTCGTTGTGCTCCCCTTTCGTGCCATGGGGTGTCCGTTGACCTCGGCAAAATTTAGCCCCGTCTACGGGTGGATGCGACACCTTCGATAGCTCAGTTGGTAGAGCGGAGGACTGTAGGCGTCTAACAGGTCATCCTTAGGTCGCTGGTTCGAATCCGGCTCGAAGGAAGCGTCGTTTTTACCCCTGGAGACCGTCAGGCAGCACTTACTTCTTCAGGTTGTGTCAAAGCAGTCTGACAGTCAGGATGGCCGAGCGGTCTTAGGCGCTGCGTTCAGGTCGCAGTCTCCTCTGGAGGCGTGGGTTCGAATCCCACTTCTGACACAGCTTTGTTCTAGTGCTTGGCTTTCAACGGAGTTCCTCGCAGAGTTGTCAAACCCCAATTCTGTCTATGGCCAGTCCGCAACAGAAAAGACGTCTCAGACCCGTATACAAGCCATGCATTTCTTTTTGAAAACAAAAAGAAGAGACACTCTTTCAGACTCAGAAAACGCCAAAACAACAAACAAAACCCATAACTGAAACTCCACTCACAACCTTTCTACATAACCTGTAACAAAAGAGAAAAGAAAAAGTATGATGAATTTCACACAACACTTACCTTACTCCTTAGTTAATAAAAACCAAGAAACGATAAAGGAAAAAAATGTCCCCTAAAGAATCAAGACAATTAAACTCACTGTCCCCAAAACATGACAAAAACAGGCCTAAGACTAAACATGAGCAAGCTGCCTGTTAGGCTAGCAAGCTAAAAATGACTAGAGAGGACAGGTTTTTATCCCCCCCAAAACAGCCGTGCCAATCAGCAGAAGTTATCCACGAACCAATAAACAGCCTCCATTCCTGCAACACAGACTCAAGCACAAGAAAACAAACACTCATTCCGGGTTGTAACACCTCCACCCATAAAATCTCAGATTTCCAAATAGTTTTAAATACGATATATAGGCAAAGTGTCCGCAATCACATTTTCAACTGCCTTGTTGTGTAAAATCTGGGTTATGGTCATTATAAACAACAATGGGTAATAAACTAGAACCAAGATAAACCTCACAGTGCTGTAAGCCTAGCAAATGGCTCAGGGCCTCTTTGTCCATGGTGATAATGTTAACCTGGTGACGATTGAACGTTTTTGAATAGAAACAGACAGGGCGGTTGATTGCATGATCATCTTCCTGCAATAAGACAGCACCGGTCCCACTCGCATCCACCTCCCGCTTAAATGGTTTTGAGAAGTCCGGGGCTGCTAACACAGGAGAACAATACAACTACGTCTTGAGGCCATCAAAGGCATACCGACACCTCGAATTCCATTCAAAAGACACTGGGCCACGCAGAAGATCTGTTAGGGGTTTTGCAACATCTGAAAAGTCCTTGCGAAAACTTCTATAATATCCAGCCATCCCAAGAAATCGCCTAAGTTCTCATTTTGTTACAGGAACTGGGAAAGCATCGATGGCTTTTACTTTAGCGTCAAAAGGACGGCGAACGGTCCCCTGACCCACATGTTTACCCAAATAAGTGACTGTAGCACAATCGAATTCACATTTAGCAAGATTAAGTGTGAGGTTTGCTGATTGAAGACTCCCAAACACAGTGTTCAGTTGTTTCTTCCAAGTTTCATAGTAACACACTACATCATCAAGTTATGCTTCACAACAAGGTACATCACAAAGTACATAAGTCACCACACTTTGAAATATTGCACGAGCATGTTTTAAACCAAAAACCATAACCATATATTGTAAAAAAAATCAACCTGGAGTGGCATAAGCTAGCAGAGATCTCTGAGACACGTTCCGTTAGGGGAACCTGCCAATAACCCTTAAGTAAGTCTAACTCGGTCACAAACTCGGCATGTCGTACACTATCCACAGAGTCTTCTATTCTCGGACTGTTGGCGTCTCACGGGTCATCCTTAGGTCACTTGTTCGAATACGGTTCTAAGGAAGCTTTGTTTTTTCCCGTGGAGACCGTGCGTGCCGTCAAAGAGCAGTGATTGCAAGCACTCGTGAAATGCCCCATAGGGCGTCCAAAACCACATTCCCTGACCGGGAATCGAACCCGGGCCGCGGCGGTGAGAGCGCCGAATCCTAGCCACTAGACCACCAGGGAGAGCATGCGTTGGTGCCTGGCACGATGAGCGCCGAATCCTTGCCACTAAAGCACCTGGGCCGCATATTAATGGGACACGGTGGGATCTGAAAACAGTTCTAAAGTTTCCATCCACACTGCCCCGTGTGAGGCTCGAACTCACGACCTTCAGATTATGAGACTGACGCGCTGCCTAACTGCGCCAACGAGGCTTGCCACAGCAAAATGGGAAACGTCTTCAGTCAGAGCGGTCTGTGGGACGGGTGGCTCGAGTCACTGGTGATCCTCCGTGCTTTCGTAGGAATGCAGTTGCAGAGACACTCTGCGTTGCTCCAGTGCCTTGAAGTTGTTGGTAATCCTGTAAAGGACTGCATCACTTGGGTTCCGTCATTTTGTCCAGGACCTCGCAGAGGGCCAGTGGCGCAATGGATAACGCGTCTGACTACGAATCAGAAGATTCCAGGTTCGACTCCTGGCTGGCTTATCCGTTGTGCTCCCCTTTCGTGCCATGGGGTGTCCGTTGACCTCGGCAAAATTTAGCCCCGTCTGCGGGTGGATGCGACACCTTCGATAGCTCAGTTGGTAGAGCGGAGGACTGTAGGCGTCTAACAGGTCATCCTTAGGTCGCTGGTTCGAATCCGGCTCGAAGGAAGCGTCGTTTTTACCCCTGGAGACCGTCAGGCAGCACTTACTTCGTCAGGTTGTGTCAAAGCAGTCTGACAGTCAGGATGGCCGAGCGGTCTAAGGCGCTGCGTTCAGGTCGCAGTCTCCTCTGGAGGCGTGGGTTCGAATCCCACTTCTGACACATCTTTGTTCTAGTGCTTGGCTTTCAACGGAGTTCCTCGCAGAGTTGTCAAACCCCAATTCTGTCTATGGCCAGGCCGCAACAGAAAAGACGTCTCAGACCCGTATACAAGCCATGCATTTCTTTTTGAAAACAAAAAGAAGAGACACTCTTTCAGACTCAGAAAACGCCAAAACAACAAACAAAACCCATAACTGAAACTCCACTCACAACCTTTCTACATAACCTGTAACAAAAGAGAAAAGAAAAAGTATGATGAATTTCACACAACACTTACCTTACTCCTTAGTTAATAAAAACCAAGAAACGATAAAGGAAAAAAATGTCCCCTAAAGAATCAAGACAATTAAACTCACTGTCCCCAAAACATGACAAAAACAGGCCTAAGACTAAACATGAGCAAGCTGCCTGTTAGGCTAGCAAGCTAAAAATGACTTGAGAGGACAGATTTTTATCCCCCCCAAAACAGCCGTGCCAATCAGCAGAAGTTATCCACGAACCAATAAACAGCCTCCATTCCTGCAACACAGACTCAAGCACAAGAAAACAAACACTCATTCTGGGTTGTAACACCTCCACCCATAAAATCTCAGATTTCCAAATAGTTTTAAATACGATATCTAGGCAAAGTGTCCGCAATCACATTTTCAACTGCCTTGTTGTGTAAAATCTGGGTTATGGTGGTCATTATAAACAACAATGGGTAATAAACTAGAACCAAGATAAATCTCACAGTGCTGTAAGCCTAGCAAATGGCTCAGGGCCTCTTTGTCCATGGTGATAATGTTAACCTGGTGACGATTGAACGTTTTTGAATAGAAACAGACAGGGCGGTTGATTGTATGATCATCTTCCTGCAATAAGACAGCACCGGTCCCACTCGCATCCACCTCCCGCTTAAATGGTTTTGAGAAGTCCGGGGCTGCTAACACAGGAGAACAATAAAACTACGTCTTGAGGCCATCAAAGGCATACCGACACCTCGAATTCCATTCAAAAGACACTGGGCCACGCAGAAGATCTGTTAGGGGTTTGCAACATCTGAAAAGTCCTTGCGAAAACTTCTATAATATCCAGCCATCCCAAGAAATCGCCTAAGTTCTCATTTTGTTACAGGAACTGGGAAAGCATCGATGGCTTTTACTTTAGCGTCAAAAGGACGGCGAACGGTCCCCTGACCCACATGTTTACCCAAATAAGTGACTGTAGCACAATCGAATTCACATTTAGCAAGATTAAGTGTGAGGTTTGCTGATTGAAGACTCCCAAACACAGTGTTCAGGTGTTTCTTCCAAGTTTCAGAGTAACACACTACATCATCAAGTTATGCTTCACAACAAGGTACATCACAAAGTACATAAGACACCACACTTTGAAATATTGCACGAGCATGTTTTAAACCAAAAACCATAACCATATATTGTAAAAAAAATCAACCTGGAGTGGCATAAGCTAGCAGAGATCTCTGAGACACGTTCCGTTAAGGGAACCTGCCAATAACCCTTAAGTAAGTCTAACTCGGTCACAAACTCGGCATGTCGTACACTATCCACAGAGTCTTCTATTCTCGGACTGTTGGCGTATCACGGGTCATCCTTAGGTCACTTGTTCTAAGGAAGCTTTGTTTTTTCCCGTGGAGACCGTGCGTGCCGTCAAAGAGCAGTGATTGCAAGCACTCGTGAAATGCCCCATAGGGCGTTCAAAACCACATTCCCTGACCGGGAATCGAACCCGGGCCGCGGCGGTGAGAGCGCCGAATCCTAGCCACTAGACCACCAGGGAGAGCATGCGTTGGTGCCTGGCACGATGAGCGCCGAATCCTTGCCACTAAAGCACCTGGGCCGCATATTAATGGGACACGGCGGGATCTGAAAACAGTTCTAAAGTTTCCATCCACACTGCCCCGTGTGAGGCTCGAACTCACGACCTTCAGATTATGAGACTGACGCGCTGCCTAACTGCGCCAACGAGGCTTGCCACAGCAAAATGGGAAACGTCTTCAGTCAGATCGGTCTGTGGGACGGGTGGCTCGAGTCACTGGTGATCCTCCGTGCTTTCGTAGGAAAGCAGTTGCAGAGACACTCTGCGTTGCTCCAGTGCCTTGAAGTTGTTGGTAATCCTGTAAAGGACTGCATCACTTGGGTTCCGTCATTTTGTCCAGGACCTCGCAGAGGGCCAGTGGCGCAATGGATAACGCGTCTGACTACGAATCAGAAGATTCCAGGTTCGACTCCTGGCTGGCTCGTTCGTTGTGCTCCCCTTTCGTGCCATGGAAACAGACAGGGCGGTTGATTGTATGATCATCTTCCTGCAATAAGACAGCACCGGTCCCACTCGCATCCACCTCCCGCTTAAATGGTTTTGAGAAGTCCGGGGCTGCTAACACAGGAGAACAATAAAACTACGTCTTGAGGCCATCAAAGGCATACCGACACCTCGAATTCCATTCAAAAGACACTGGGCCACGCAGAAGATCTGTTAGGGGTTTGCAACATCTGAAAAGTCCTTGCGAAAACTTCTATAATATCCAGCCATCCCAAGAAATCGCCTAAGTTCTCATTTTGTTACAGGAACTGGGAAAGCATCGATGGCTTTTACTTTAGCGTCAAAAGGACGGCGAACGGTCCCCTGACCCACATGTTTACCCAAATAAGTGACTGTAGCACAATCGAATTCACATTTAGCAAGATTAAGTGTGAGGTTTGCTGATTGAAGACTCCCAAACACAGTGTTCAGGTGTTTCTTCCAAGTTTCAGAGTAACACACTACATCATCAAGTTATGCTTCACAACAAGGTACATCACAAAGTACATAAGACACCACACTTTGAAATATTGCACGAGCATGTTTTAAACCAAAAACCATAACCATATATTGTAAAAAAAATCAACCTGGAGTGGCATAAGCTAGCAGAGATCTCTGAGACACGTTCCGTTAAGGGAACCTGCCAATAACCCTTAAGTAAGTCTAACTCGGTCACAAACTCGGCATGTCGTACACTATCCACAGAGTCTTCTATTCTCGGACTGTTGGCGTCTCACGGGTCATCCTTAGGTCACTTGTTCGAATACGGTTCTAAGGAAGCTTTGTTTTTTCCCGTGGAGACCGTGCGTGCCGTCAAAGAGCAGTGATTGCAAGCACTCGTGAAATGCCCCATAGGGCGTCCAAAACCACATTCCCTGACCGGGAATCGAACCCGGGCCGCGGCGGTGAGAGCGCCGAATCCTAGCCACTAGACCACCAGGGAGAGCATGCGTTGGTGCCTGGCACGATGAGCGCCGAATCCTTGCCACTAAAGCACCTGGGCCGCATATTAATGGGACACGGTGGGATCTGAAAACAGTTCTAAAGTTTACATCCACACTGCCCCGTGTGAGGCTCGAACTCACGACCTTCAGATTATGAGACTGACGCGCTGCCTAACTGCGCCAACGAGGCTTGTCACAGCAAAATGGGAAACGTCTTCAGTCAGAGCGGTCTGTGGGACGGGTGGCTCGAGTCACTGGTGATCCTCCGTGCTTTCGTAGGAATGCAGTTGCAGAGACACTCTGCGTTGCTCCAGTGCCTTGAAGTTGTTGGTAATCCTGTAAAGGACTGCATCACTTGGGTTCCGTCATTTTGTCCAGGACCTCGCAGAGGGCCAGTGGCGCAATGGATAACGCGTCTGACTACGAATCAGAAGATTCCAGGTTCGACTCCTCGCTGGCTCGTTCGTTGTGCTCCCCTTTCGTGCCATGGGGTGTCCGTTGACCTCGGCAAAATTTAGCCCCGTCTGCGGGTGGATGCGACACCTTCGATAGCTCAGTTGGTAGAGCGGAGGACTGTAGGCGTCTAACAGGTCATCCTTAGGTCGCTGGTTCGAATCCGGCTCGAAGGAAGCGTCGTTTTTACCCCTGGAGACCGTCAGGCAGCACTTACTTCGTCAGGTTGTGTCAAAGCAGTCTGACAGTCAGGATGGCCGAGCGGTCTAAGGCGCTGCGTTCAGGTCGCAGTCTCCTCTGGAGGCGTGGGTTCGAATCCCACTTCTGACACAGCTTTGTTCTAGTGCTTGGCTTTCAACGGAGTTCCTCGCAGAGTTGTCAAACCCCAATTCTGTCTATGGCCAGGCCGCAACAGAAAAGACGTCTCAGACCCGTATACAAGCCATGCATTTCTTTTTGAAAACAAAAAGAAGAGACACTCTTTCAGACTCAGAAAACGCCAAAACAACAAACAAAACCCATAACTGAAACTCCACTCACAACCTTTCTACATAACCTGTAACAAAAGAGAAAAGAAAAAGTATGATGAATTTCACACAACACTTACCTTACTCCTTAGTTAATAAAAACCAAGAAACGATAAAGGAAAAAAATGTCCCCTAAAGAATCAAGACAATTAAACTCACTGTCCCCAAAACATGACAAAAACAGGCCTAAGACTAAACATGAGCAAGCTGCCTGTTAGGCTAGCAAGCTAAAAATGACTTGAGAGGACAGATTTTTATCCCCCCCAAAACAGCCGTGCCAATCAGCAGAAGTTATCCACGAACCAATAAACAGCCTCCATTCCTGCAACACAGACTCAAGCACAAGAAAACAAACACTCATTCCGGAGTTGTAACACCTCCACCCATAAAATCTCAGATTTCCAAATAGTTTTAAATACGATATCTAGGCAAAGTGTCCGCAATCACATTTTCAACTGCCTTGTTGTGTAAAATCTGGGTTATGGTCATTATAAACAACAATGGGTAATAAACTAGAACCAAGATAAACCTCACAGTGCTGTAAGCCTAGCAAATGGCTCAGGGCCTCTTTGTCCATGGTGATAATGTTAACCTGGTGACGATTGAACGTTTTTGAATAGAAACAGACAGGGCGGTTGATTGCATGATCATCTTCCTGCAATAAGACAGCACCGGTCCCACTCGCATCCACCTCCCGCTTAAATGGTTTTGAGAAGTCCGGGGCTGCTAACACAGGAGAACAATACAACTACGTCTTGAGGCCATCAAAGGCATACCGACACCTCGAATTCCATTCAAAAGACACTGGGCCACGCAGAAGATCTGTTAGGGGTTTTGCAACATCTGAAAAGTCCTTGCGAAAACTTCTATAATATCCAGCCATCCCAAGAAATCGCCTAAGTTCTCATTTTGTTACAGGAACTGGGAAAGCATCGATGGCTTTTACTTTAGCGTCAAAAGGACGGCGAACGGTCCCCTGACCCACATGTTTACCCAAATAAGTGACTGTAGCACAATCGAATTCACATTTAGCAAGATTAAGTGTGAGGTTTGCTGATTGAAGACTCCCAAACACAGTGTTCAGGTGTTTCTTCCAAGTTTCAGAGTAACACACTACATCATCAAGTTATGCTTCACAACAAGGTACATCACAAAGTACATAAGTCACCACACTTTGAAATATTGCACGAGCATGTTTTAAACCAAAAACCATAACCATATATTGTAAAAAAAATCAACCTGGAGTGGCATAAGCTAGCAGAGATCTCTGAGACACGTTCCGTTAGGGGAACCTGCCAATAACCCTTAAGTAAGTCTAACTCGGTCACAAACTCGGCATGTCGTACACTATCCACAGAGTCTTCTATTCTCGGACTGTTGGCGTCTCACGGGTCATCCTTAGGTCACTTGTTCGAATACGGTTCTAAGGAAGCTTTGTTTTTTCCCGTGGAGACCGTGCGTGCCGTCAAAGAGCAGTGATTGCAAGCACTCGTGAAATGCCCCATAGGGCGTCCAAAACCACATTCCCTGACCGGGAATCGAACCCGGGCCGCGGCGGTGAGAGCGCCGAATCCTAGCCACTAGACCACCAGGGAGAGCATGCGTTGGTGCCTGGCACGATGAGCGCCGAATCCTTGCCACTAAAGCACCTGGGCCGCATATTAATGGGACACGGTGGGATCTGAAAACAGTTCTAAAGTTTACATCCACACTGCCCCGTGTGAGGCTCGAACTCACGACCTTCAGATTATGAGACTGACGCGCTGCCTAACTGCGCCAACGAGGCTTGTCACAGCAAAATGGGAAACGTCTTCAGTCAGAGCGGTCTGTGGGACGGGTGGCTCGAGTCACTGGTGATCCTCCGTGCTTTCGTAGGAATGCAGTTGCAGAGACACTCTGCGTTGCTCCAGTGCCTTGAAGTTGTTGGTAATCCTGTCCAGGACCTCGCAGAGGGCCAGTGGCGCAATGGATAAAGCGTCTGACTACGAATCAGAAGATTCCAGGTTCGACTCCTGGCTGGCTCGTTCGTTGTGCTCCCCTTTCGTGCCATGGGGTGTCCGTTGACCTCGGCAAAATTTAGCCCCGTCTGCGGGTGGATGCGACACCTTCGATAGCTCAGTTGGTAGAGCGGAGGACTGTAGGCGTCTAACAGGTCATCCTTAGGTCGCTGGTTCGAATCCGGCTCGAAGGAAGCGTCGTTTTTACCCCTGGAGACCGTCAGGCAGCACTTACTTCGTCAGGTTGTGTCAAAGCAGTCTGACAGTCAGGATGGCCGAGCGGTCTAAGGCGCTGCGTTCAGGTCGCAGTCTCCTCTGGAGGCGTGGGTTCGAATCCCACTTCTGACACAGCTTTGTTCTAGTGCTTGGCTTTCAACGGAGTTCCTCGCAGAGTTGTCAAACCCCAATTCTGTCTATGGCCAGGCCGCAACAGAAAAGACGTCTCAGACCCGTATACAAGCCATGCATTTCTTTTTGAAAACAAAAAGAAGAGACACTCTTTCAGACTCAGAAAACGCCAAAACAACAAACAAAACCCATAACTGAAACTCCACTCACAACCTTTCTACATAACCTGTAACAAAAGAGAAAAGAAAAAGTATGATGAATTTCACACAACACTTACCTTACTCCTTAGTTAATAAAAACCAAGAAACGATAAAGGAAAAAAATGTCCCCTAAAGAATCAAGACAATTAAACTCACTGTCCCCAAAACATGACAAAAACAGGCCTAAGACTAAACATGAGCAAGCTGCCTGTTAGGCTAGCAAGCTAAAAATGACTTGAGAGGACAGATTTTTATCCCCCCCAAAACAGCCGTGCCAATCAGCAGAAGTTATCCACGAACCAATAAACAGCCTCCATTCCTGCAACACAGACTCAAGCACAAGAAAACAAACACTCATTCCGGAGTTGTAACACCTCCACCCATAAAATCTCAGATTTCCAAATAGTTTTAAATACGATATCTAGGCAAAGTGTCCGCAATCACATTTTCAACTGCCTTGTTGTGTAAAATCTGGGTTATGGTCATTATAAACAACAATGGGTAATAAACTAGAACCAAGATAAACCTCACAGTGCTGTAAGCCTAGCAAATGGCTCAGGGCCTCTTTGTCCATGGTGATAATGTTAACCTGGTGACGATTGAACGTTTTTGAATAGAAACAGACAGGGCGGTTGATTGCATGATCATCTTCCTGCAATAAGACAGCACCGGTCCCACTCGCATCCACCTCCCGCTTAAATGGTTTTGAGAAGTCCGGGGCTGCTAACACAGGAGAACAATACAACTACGTCTTGAGGCCATCAAAGGCATACCGACACCTCGAATTCCATTCAAAAGACACTGGGCCACGCAGAAGATCTGTTAGGGGTTTTGCAACATCTGAAAAGTCCTTGCGAAAACTTCTATAATATCCAGCCATCCCAAGAAATCGCCTAAGTTCTCATTTTGTTACAGGAACTGGGAAAGCATCGATGGCTTTTACTTTAGCGTCAAAAGGACGGCGAACGGTCCCCTGACCCACATGTTTACCCAAATAAGTGACTGTAGCACAATCGAATTCACATTTAGCAAGATTAAGTGTGAGGTTTGCTGATTGAAGACTCCCAAACACAGTGTTCAGGTGTTTCTTCCAAGTTTCAGAGTAACACACTACATCATCAAGTTATGCTTCACAACAAGGTACATCACAAAGTACATAAGTCACCACACTTTGAAATATTGCACGAGCATGTTTTAAACCAAAAACCATAACCATATATTGTAAAAAAAATCAACCTGGAGTGGCATAAGCTAGCAGAGATCTCTGAGACACGTTCCGTTAGGGGAACCTGCCAATAACCCTTAAGTAAGTCTAACTCGGTCACAAACTCGGCATGTCGTACACTATCCACAGAGTCTTCTATTCTCGGACTGTTGGCGTCTCACGGGTCATCCTTAGGTCACTTGTTCGAATACGGTTCTAAGGAAGCTTTGTTTTTTCCCGTGGAGACCGTGCGTGCCGTCAAAGAGCAGTGATTGCAAGCACTCGTGAAATGCCCCATAGGGCGTCCAAAACCACATTCCCTGACCGGGAATCGAACCCGGGCCGCGGCGGTGAGAGCGCCGAATCCTAGCCACTAGACCACCAGGGAGAGCATGCGTTGGTGCCTGGCACGATGAGCGCCGAATCCTTGCCACTAAAGCACCTGGGCCGCATATTAATGGGACACGGTGGGATCTGAAAACAGTTCTAAAGTTTACATCCACACTGCCCCGTGTGAGGCTCGAACTCACGACCTTCAGATTATGAGACTGACGCGCTGCCTAACTGCGCCAACGAGGCTTGTCACAGCAAAATGGGAAACGTCTTCAGTCAGAGCGGTCTGTGGGACGGGTGGCTCGAGTCACTGGTGATCCTCCGTGCTTTCGTAGGAATGCAGTTGCAGAGACACTCTGCGTTGCTCCAGTGCCTTGAAGTTGTTGGTAATCCTGTCCAGGACCTCGCAGAGGGCCAGTGGCGCAATGGATAAAGCGTCTGACTACGAATCAGAAGATTCCAGGTTCGACTCCTGGCTGGCTCGTTCGTTGTGCTCCCCTTTCGTGCCATGGGGTGTCCGTTGACCTCGGCAAAATTTAGCCCCGTCTGCGGGTGGATGCGACACCTTCGATAGCTCAGTTGGTAGAGCGGAGGACTGTAGGCGTCTAACAGGTCATCCTTAGGTCGCTGGTTCGAATCCGGCTCGAAGGAAGCGTCGTTTTTACCCCTGGAGACCGTCAGGCAGCACTTACTTCGTCAGGTTGTGTCAAAGCAGTCTGACAGTCAGGATGGCCGAGCGGTCTAAGGCGCTGCGTTCAGGTCGCAGTCTCCTCTGGAGGCGTGGGTTCGAATCCCACTTCTGACACAGCTTTGTTCTAGTGCTTGGCTTTCAACGGAGTTCCTCGCAGAGTTGTCAAACCCCAATTCTGTCTATGGCCAGGCCGCAACAGAAAAGACGTCTCAGACCCGTATACAAGCCATGCATTTCTTTTTGAAAACAAAAAGAAGAGACACTCTTTCAGACTCAGAAAACGCCAAAACAACAAACAAAACCCATAACTGAAACTCCACTCACAACCTTTCTACATAACCTGTAACAAAAGAGAAAAGAAAAAGTATGATGAATTTCACACAACACTTACCTTACTCCTTAGTTAATAAAAACCAAGAAACGATAAAGGAAAAAAATGTCCCCTAAAGAATCAAGACAATTAAACTCACTGTCCCCAAAACATGACAAAAACAGGCCTAAGACTAAACATGAGCAAGCTGCCTGTTAGGCTAGCAAGCTAAAAATGACTTGAGAGGACAGATTTTTATCCCCCCCAAAACAGCCGTGCCAATCAGCAGAAGTTATCCACGAACCAATAAACAGCCTCCATTCCTGCAACACAGACTCAAGCACAAGAAAACAAACACTCATTCCGGAGTTGTAACACCTCCACCCATAAAATCTCAGATTTCCAAATAGTTTTAAATACGATATCTAGGCAAAGTGTCCGCAATCACATTTTCAACTGCCTTGTTGTGTAAAATCTGGGTTATGGTCATTATAAACAACAATGGGTAATAAACTAGAACCAAGATAAACCTCACAGTGCTGTAAGCCTAGCAAATGGCTCAGGGCCTCTTTGTCCATGGTGATAATGTTAACCTGGTGACGATTGAACGTTTTTGAATAGAAACAGACAGGGCGGTTGATTGCATGATCATCTTCCTGCAATAAGACAGCACCGGTCCCACTCGCATCCACCTCCCGCTTAAATGGTTTTGAGAAGTCCGGGGCTGCTAACACAGGAGAACAATACAACTACGTCTTGAGGCCATCAAAGGCATACCGACACCTCGAATTCCATTCAAAAGACACTGGGCCACGCAGAAGATCTGTTAGGGGTTTTGCAACATCTGAAAAGTCCTTGCGAAAACTTCTATAATATCCAGCCATCCCAAGAAATCGCCTAAGTTCTCATTTTGTTACAGGAACTGGGAAAGCATCGATGGCTTTTACTTTAGCGTCAAAAGGACGGCGAACGGTCCCCTGACCCACATGTTTACCCAAATAAGTGACTGTAGCACAATCGAATTCACATTTAGCAAGATTAAGTGTGAGGTTTGCTGATTGAAGACTCCCAAACACAGTGTTCAGGTGTTTCTTCCAAGTTTCAGAGTAACACACTACATCATCAAGTTATGCTTCACAACAAGGTACATCACAAAGTACATAAGTCACCACACTTTGAAATATTGCACGAGCATGTTTTAAACCAAAAACCATAACCATATATTGTAAAAAAAATCAACCTGGAGTGGCATAAGCTAGCAGAGATCTCTGAGACACGTTCCGTTAGGGGAACCTGCCAATAACCCTTAAGTAAGTCTAACTCGGTCACAAACTCGGCATGTCGTACACTATCCACAGAGTCTTCTATTCTCGGACTGTTGGCGTCTCACGGGTCATCCTTAGGTCACTTGTTCGAATACGGTTCTAAGGAAGCTTTGTTTTTTCCCGTGGAGACCGTGCGTGCCGTCAAAGAGCAGTGATTGCAAGCACTCGTGAAATGCCCCATAGGGCGTCCAAAACCACATTCCCTGACCGGGAATCGAACCCGGGCCGCGGCGGTGAGAGCGCCGAATCCTAGCCACTAGACCACCAGGGAGAGCATGCGTTGGTGCCTGGCACGATGAGCGCCGAATCCTTGCCACTAAAGCACCTGGGCCGCATATTAATGGGACACGGTGGGATCTGAAAACAGTTCTAAAGTTTACATCCACACTGCCCCGTGTGAGGCTCGAACTCACGACCTTCAGATTATGAGACTGACGCGCTGCCTAACTGCGCCAACGAGGCTTGCCACAGCAAAATGGGAAACGTCTTCAGTCAGAGCGGTCTGTGGGACGGGTGGCTCGAGTCACTGGTGATCCTCCGTGCTTTCGTAGGAATGCAGTTGCAGAGACACTCTGCGTTGCTCCAGTGCCTTGAAGTTGTTGGTAATCCTGTAAAGGACTGCATCACTTGGGTTCCGTCATTTTGTCCAGGACCTCGCAGAGGGCCAGTGGCGCAATGGATAATGCGTCTGACTACGAATCAGAAGATTCCAGGTTCGACTCCTGGCTGGCTCGTTCGTTGTGCTCCCCTTTCGTGCCATGGGGTGTCCGTTGACCTCGGCAAAATTTAGCCCCGTCTGCGGGTGGATGCGACACCTTCGATAGCTCAGTTGGTAGAGCGGAGGACTGTAGGCGTCTAACAGGTCATCCTTAGGTCGCTGGTTCGAATCCGGCTCGAAGGAAGCGTCGTTTTTACCCCTGGAGACCGTCAGGCAGCACTTACTTCGTCAGGTTGTGTCAAAGCAGTCTGACAGTCAGGATGGCCGAGCGGTCTAAGGCGCTGCGTTCAGGTCGCAGTCTCCTCTGGAGGCGTGGGTTCGAATCCCACTTCTGACACAGCTTTGTTCTAGTGCTTGGCTTTCAACGGAGTTCCTCGCAGAGTTGTCAAACCCCAATTCTGTCTATGGCCAGGCCGCAACAGAAAAGACGTCTCAGACCCGTATACAAGCCATGCATTTCTTTTTGAAAACAAAAAGAAGAGACACTCTTTCAGACTCAGAAAACGCCAAAACAACAAACAAAACCCATAACTGAAACTCCACTCACAACCTTTCTACATAACCTGTAACAAAAGAGAAAAGAAAAAGTATGATGAATTTCACACAACACTTACCTTACTCCTTAGTTAATAAAAACCAAGAAACGATAAAGGAAAAAAATGTCCCCTAAAGAATCAAGACAATTAAACTCACTGTCCCCAAAACATGACAAAAACAGGCCTAAGACTAAACATGAGCAAGCTGCCTGTTAGGCTAGCAAGCTAAAAATGACTTGAGAGGACAGATTTTTATCCCCCCCAAAACAGCCGTGCCAATCAGCAGAAGTTATCCACGAACCAATAAACAGCCTCCATTCCTGCAACACAGACTCAAGCACAAGAAAACAAACACTCATTCCGGAGTTGTAACACCTCCACCCATAAAATCTCAGATTTCCAAATAGTTTTAAATACGATATCTAGGCAAAGTGTCCGCAATCACATTTTCAACTGCCTTGTTGTGTAAAATCTGGGTTATGGTCATTATAAACAACAATGGGTAATAAACTAGAACCAAGATAAACCTCACAGTGCTGTAAGCCTAGCAAATGGCTCAGGGCCTCTTTGTCCATGGTGATAATGTTAACCTGGTGACGATTGAACGTTTTTGAATAGAAACAGACAGGGCGGTTGATTGCATGATCATCTTCCTGCAATAAGACAGCACCGGTCCCACTCGCATCCACCTCCCGCTTAAATGGTTTTGAGAAGTCCGGGGCTGCTAACACAGGAGAACAATACAACTACGTCTTGAGGCCATCAAAGGCATACCGACACCTCGAATTCCATTCAAAAGACACTGGGCCACGCAGAAGATCTGTTAGGGGTTTTGCAACATCTGAAAAGTCCTTGCGAAAACTTCTATAATATCCAGCCATCCCAAGAAATCGCCTAAGTTCTCATTTTGTTACAGGAACTGGGAAAGCATCGATGGCTTTTACTTTAGCGTCAAAAGGACGGCGAACGGTCCCCTGACCCACATGTTTACCCAAATAAGTGACTGTAGCACAATCGAATTCACATTTAGCAAGATTAAGTGTGAGGTTTGCTGATTGAAGACTCCCAAACACAGTGTTCAGGTGTTTCTTCCAAGTTTCAGAGTAACACACTACATCATCAAGTTATGCTTCACAACAAGGTACATCACAAAGTACATAAGTCACCACACTTTGAAATATTGCACGAGCATGTTTTAAACCAAAAACCATAACCATATATTGTAAAAAAAATCAACCTGGAGTGGCATAAGCTAGCAGAGATCTCTGAGACACGTTCCGTTAGGGGAACCTGCCAATAACCCTTAAGTAAGTCTAACTCGGTCACAAACTCGGCATGTCGTACACTATCCACAGAGTCTTCTATTCTCGGACTGTTGGCGTCTCACGGGTCATCCTTAGGTCACTTGTTCGAATACGGTTCTAAGGAAGCTTTGTTTTTTCCCGTGGAGACCGTGCGTGCCGTCAAAGAGCAGTGATTGCAAGCACTCGTGAAATGCCCCATAGGGCGTCCAAAACCACATTCCCTGACCGGGAATCGAACCCGGGCCGCGGCGGTGAGAGCGCCGAATCCTAGCCACTAGACCACCAGGGAGAGCATGCGTTGGTGCCTGGCACGATGAGCGCCGAATCCTTGCCACTAAAGCACCTGGGCCGCATATTAATGGGACACGGTGGGATCTGAAAACAGTTCTAAAGTTTCCATCCACACTGCCCCGTGTGAGGCTCGAACTCACGACCTTCAGATTATGAGACTGACGCGCTGCCTAACTGCGCCAACGAGGCTTGCCACAGCAAAATGGGAAACGTCTTCAGTCAGAGCGGTCTGTGGGACGGGTGGCTCGAGTCACTGGTGATCCTCCGTGCTTTCGTAGGAATGCAGTTGCAGAGACACTCTGCGTTGCTCCAGTGCCTTGAAGTTGTTGGTAATCCTGTAAAGGACTGCATCACTTGGGTTCCGTCATTTTGTCCAGGACCTCGCAGAGGGCCAGTGGCGCAATGGATAACGCGTCTGACTACGAATCAGAAGATTCCAGGTTCGACTCCTGGCTGGCTCGTTCGTTGTGCTCCCCTTTCGTGCCATGGGGTGTCCGTTGACCTCGGCAAAATTTAGCCCCGTCTGCGGGTGGATGCGACACCTCCGATAGCTCAGTTGGTAGAGCGGAGGACTGTAGGCGTCTAACAGGTCATCCTTAGGTCGCTGGTTCGAATCCGGCTCGAAGGAAGCGTCGTTTTTACCCCTGGAGACCGTCAGGCAGCACTTACTTCGTCAGGTTGTGTCAAAGCAGTCTGACAGTCAGGATGGCCGAGCGGTCTAAGGCGCTGCGTTCAGGTCGCAGTCTCCTCTGGAGGCGTGGGTTCGAATCCCACTTCTGACACAGCTTTGTTCTAGTGCTTGGCTTTCAACGGAGTTCTTCGCAGAGTTGTCAAACCCCAATTCTGTCTATGGCCAGGCCGCAACAGAAAAGACGTCTCAGACCCGTATACAAGCCATGCATTTCTTTTTGAAAACAAAAAGAAGAGACACTCTTTCAGACTCAGAAAACGCCAAAACAACAAACAAAACCCATAACTGAAACTCCACTCACAACCTTTCTACATAACATGTAACAAAAGAGAAAAGAAAAAGTATGATGAATTTCACACAACACTTACCTTACTCCTTAGTTAATAAAAACCAAGAAACGATAAAGGAAAAAAATGTCCCCTAAAGAATCAAGACAATTAAACTCACTGTCCCCAAAACATGACAAAAACAGGCCTAAGACTAAACATGAGCAAGCTGCCTGTTAGGCTAGCAAGCTAAAAATGACTAGAGAGGACAGGTTTTTATCCCCCCCAAAACAGCCGTGCCAATCAGCAGAAGTTATCCACGAACCAATAAACAGCCTTATTCCTGCAACACAGACTCAAGCACAAGAAAACAAACACTCATTCCGGGTTGTAACACCTCCACCCATAAAATCTCAGATTTCCAAATAGTTTTAAATACGATATCTAGGCAAAGTGTCCGCAATCACATTTTCAACTGCCTTGTTGTGTAAAATCTGGGTTATGGTCATTATAAACAACAATGGGTAATAAACTAGAACCAAGATAAACCTCACAGTGCTGTAAGCCTAGCAAATGGCTCAGGGCCTCTTTGTCCATGGTGATAATGTTAACCTGGTGACGATTGAACGTTTTTGAATAGAAACAGACAGGGCGGTTGATTGCATGATCATCTTCCTGCAATAAGACAGCACCGGTCCCACTCGCATCCACCTCCCGCTTAAATGGTTTTGAGAAGTCCGGGGCTGCTAACACAGGAGAACAATACAACTACGTCTTGAGGCCATCAAAGGCATACCGACACCTCGAATTCCATTCAAAAGACACTGGGCCACGCAGAAGATCTGTTAGGGGTTTTGCAACATCTGAAAAGTCCTTGCGAAAACTTCTATAATATCCAGCCATCCCAAGAAATCGCCTAAGTTCTCATTTTGTTACAGGAACTGGGAAAGCATCGATGGCTTTTACTTTAGCGTCAAAAGGACGGCGAACGGTCCCCTGACCCACATGTTTACCCAAATAAGTGACTGTAGCACAATCGAATTCACATTTAGCAAGATTAAGTGTGAGGTTTGCTGATTGAAGACTCCCAAACACAGTGTTCAGGTGTTTCTTCCAAGTTTCAGAGTAACACACTACATCATCAAGTTATGCTTCACAACAAGGTACATCACAAAGTACATAAGTCACCACACTTTGAAATATTGCACGAGCATGTTTTAAACCAAAAACCATAACCATATATTGTAAAAAAAATCAACCTGGAGTGGCATAAGCTAGCAGAGATCTCTGAGACACGTTCCGTTAGGGGAACCTGCCAATAACCCTTAAGTAAGTCTAACTCGGTCACAAACTCGGCATGTCGTACACTATCCACAGAGTCTTCTATTCTCGGACTGTTGGCGTCTCACGGGTCATCCTTAGGTCACTTGTTCGAATACGGTTCTAAGGAAGCTTTGTTTTTCCCGTGGAGACCGTGCGTGCCGTCAAAGAGCAGTGATTGCAAGCACTCGTGAAATGCCCCATAGGGCGTCCAAAACCACATTCCCTGACCGGGAATCGAACCCGGGCCGCGGCGGTGAGAGCGCCGAATCCTAGCCACTAGACCACCAGGGAGAGCATGCGTTGGTGCCTGGCACGATGAGCGCCGAATCCTTGCCACTAAAGCACCTGGGCCGCATATTAATGGGACACGGTGGGATCTGAAAACAGTTCTAAAGTTTACATCCACACTGCCCCGTGTGAGGCTCGAACTCACGACCTTCAGATTATGAGACTGACGCGCTGCCTAACTGCGCCAACGAGGCTTGCCACAGCAAAATGGGAAACGTCTTCAGTCAGAGCGGTCTGTGGGACGGGTGGCTCGAGTCACTGGTGATCCTCCGTGCTTTCGTAGGAATGCAGTTGCAGAGACACTCTGCGTTGCTCCAGTGCCTTGAAGTTGTTGGTAATCCTGTAAAGGACTGCATCACTTGGGTTCCGTCATTTTGTCCAGGACCTCGCAGAGGGCCAGTGGCGCAATGGATAACGCGTCTGACTACGAATCAGAAGATTCCAGGTTCGACTCCTGGCTGGCTCGTTCGTTGTGCTCCCCTTTCGTGCCATGGGGTGTCCGTTGACCTCGGCAAAATTTAGCCCCGTCTGCGGGTGGATGCGACACCTTCGATAGCTCAGTTGGTAGAGCGGAGGACTGTAGGCGTCTAACAGGTCATCCTTAGGTCGCTGGTTCGAATCCGGCTCGAAGGAAGCGTCGTTTTTACCCCTGGAGACCGTCAGGCAGCACTTACTTCGTCAGGGTGTGTCAAAGCAGTCTGACAGTCAGGATGGCCGAGCGGTCTAAGGCGCTGCGTTCAGGTCGCAGTCTCCTCTGGAGGCGTGGGTTCGAATCCCACTTCTGACACAGCTTTGTTCTAGTGCTTGGCTTTCAACGGAGTTCTTCGCAGAGTTGTCTAACCCCAATTCTGTCTATGGCCAGGCCGCAACAGAAAAGACGTCTCAGACCCGTATACAAGCCATGCATTTCTTTTTGAAAACAAAAAGAAGAGACACTCTTTCAGACTCAGAAAACGCCAAAACAACAAACAAAACCCATAACTGAAACTCCACTCACAACCTTTCTACATAACCTGTAACAAAAGAGAAAAGAAAAAGTATGATGAATTTCACACAACACTTACCTTACTCCTTAGTTAATAAAAACCAAGAAACGATAAAGGAAAAAAATGTCCCCTAAAGAATCAAGACAATTAAACTCACTGTCCCCAAAACATGACAAAAACAGGCCTAAGACTAAACATGAGCAAGCTGCCTGTTAGGCTAGCAAGCTAAAAATGACTAGAGAGGACAGGTTTTTATCCCCCCCAAAACAGCCGTGCCAATCAGCAGAAGTTATCCACGAACCAATAAACAGCCTCCATTCCTGCAACACAGACTCAAGCACAAGAAAACAAACACTCATTCCGGGTTGTAACACCTCCACCCATAAAATCTCAGATTTCCAAATAGTTTTAAATACGATATCTAGGCAAAGTGTCCGCAATCACATTTTCAACTGCCTTGTTGTGTAAAATCTGGGTTATGGTCATTATAAACAACAATGGGTAATAAACTAGAACCAAGATAAACCTCACAGTGCTGTAAGCCTAGCAAATGGCTCAGGGCCTCTTTGTCCATGGTGATAATGTTAACCTGGTGACGATTGAACGTTTTTGAATAGAAACAGACAGGGCGGTTGATTGCATGATCATCTTCCTGCAATAAGACAGCACCGGTCCCACTCGCATCCACCTCCCGCTTAAATGGTTTTGAGAAGTCCGGGGCTGCTAACACAGGAGAACAATACAACTACGTCTTGAGGCCATCAAAGGCATACCGACACCTCGAATTCCATTCAAAAGACACTGGGCCACGCAGAAGATCTGTTAGGGGTTTTGCAACATCTGAAAAGTCCTTGCGAAAACTTCTATAATATCCAGCCATCCCAAGAAATCGCCTAAGTTCTCATTTTGTTACAGGAACTGGGAAAGCATCGATGGCTTTTACTTTAGCGTCAAAAGGACGGCGAACGGTCCCCTGACCCACATGTTTACCCAAATAAGTGACTGTAGCACAATCGAATTCACATTTAGCAAGATTAAGTGTGAGGTTTGCTGATTGAAGACTCCCAAACACAGTGTTCAGGTGTTTCTTCCAAGTTTCAGAGTAACACACTACATCATCAAGTTATGCTTCACAACAAGGTACATCACAAAGTACATAAGTCACCACACTTTGAAATATTGCACGAGCATGTTTTAAACCAAAAACCATAACCATATATTGTAAAAAAAATCAACCTGGAGTGGCATAAGCTAGCAGAGATCTCTGAGACACGTTCCGTTAGGGGAACCTGCCAATAACCCTTAAGTAAGTCTAACTCGGTCACAAACTCGGCATGTCGTACACTATCCACAGAGTCTTCTATTCTCGGACTGTTGGCGTCTCACGGGTCATCCTTAGGTCACTTGTTCGAATACGGTTCTAAGGAAGCTTTGTTTTTTCCCGTGGAGACCGTGCGTGCCGTCAAAGAGCAGTGATTGCAAGCACTCGTGAAATGCCCCATAGGGCGTCCAAAACCACATTCCCTGACCGGGAATCGAACCCGGGCCGCGGCGGTGAGAGCGCCGAATCCTAGCCACTAGACCACCAGGGAGAGCATGCGTTGGTGCCTGGCACGATGAGCGCCGAATCCTTGCCACTAAAGCACCTGGGCCGCATATTAATGGGACACGGTGGGATCTGAAAACCGTTCTAAAGTTTCCATCCACACTGCCCCGTGTGAGGCTCGAACTCACGACCTTCAGATTATGAGACTGACGCGCTGCCTAACTGCGCCAACGAGGCTTGCCACAGCAAAATGGGAAACGTCTTCAGTCAGAGCGGTCTGTGGGACGGGTGGCTCGAGTCACTGGTGATCCTCCGTGCTTTCGTAGGAATGCAGTTGCAGAGACACTCTGCGTTGCTCCAGTGCCTTGAAGTTGTTGGTAATCCTGTAAAGGACTGCATCACTTGGGTTCCGTCATTTTGTCCAGGACCTCGCAGAGGGCCAGTGGCGCAATGGATAACGCGTCTGACTACGAATCAGAAGATTCCAGGTTCGACTCCTGGCTGGCTCGTTCGTTGTGCTCCCCTTTCGTGCCATGGGGTGTCCGTTGACCTCGGCAAAATTTAGCCCCGTCTGCGGGTGGATGCGACACCTTCGATAGCTCAGTTGGTAGAGCGGAGGACTGTAGGCGTCTAACAGGTCATCCTTAGGTCGCTGGTTCGAATCCGGCTCGAAGGAAGCGTCGTTTTTACCCCTGGAGACCGTCAGGCAGCACTTACTTCGTCAGGTTGTGTCAAAGCAGTCTGACAGTCAGGATGGCCGAGCGGTCTAAGGCGCTGCGTTCAGGTCGCAGTCTCCTCTGGAGGCGTGGGTTCGAATCCCACTTCTGACACAGCTTTGTTCTAGTGCTTGGCTTTCAACGGAGTTCTTCGCAGAGTTGTCAAACCCCAATTCTGTCTATGGCCAGGCCGCAACAGAAAAGACGTCTCAGACCCGTATACAAGCCATGCATTTCTTTTTGAAAACAAAAAGAAGAGACACTCTTTCAGACTCAGAAAACGCCAAAACAACAAACAAAACCCATAACTGAAACTCCACTCACAACCTTTCTACATAACATGTAACAAAAGAGAAAAGAAAAAGTATGATGAATTTCACACAACACTTACCTTACTCCTTAGTTAATAAAAACCAAGAAACGATAAAGGAAAAAAATGTCCCCTAAAGAATCAAGACAATTAAACTCACTGTCCCCAAAACATGACAAAAACAGGCCTAAGACTAAACATGAGCAAGCTGCCTGTTAGGCTAGCAAGCTAAAAATGACTAGAGAGGACAGGTTTTTATCCCCCCCAAAACAGCCGTGCCAATCAGCAGAAGTTATCCACGAACCAATAAACAGCCTTATTCCTGCAACACAGACTCAAGCACAAGAAAACAAACACTCATTCCGGGTTGTAACACCTCCACCCATAAAATCTCAGATTTCCAAATAGTTTTAAATACGATATCTAGGCAAAGTGTCCGCAATCACATTTTCAACTGCCTTGTTGTGTAAAATCTGGGTTATGGTCATTATAAACAACAATGGGTAATAAACTAGAACCAAGATAAACCTCACAGTGCTGTAAGCCTAGCAAATGGCTCAGGGCCTCTTTGTCCATGGTGATAATGTTAACCTGGTGACGATTGAACGTTTTTGAATAGAAACAGACAGGGCGGTTGATTGCATGATCATCTTCCTGCAATAAGACAGCACCGGTCCCACTCGCATCCACCTCCCGCTTAAATGGTTTTGAGAAGTCCGGGGCTGCTAACACAGGAGAACAATACAACTACGTCTTGAGGCCATCAAAGGCATACCGACACCTCGAATTCCATTCAAAAGACACTGGGCCACGCAGAAGATCTGTTAGGGGTTTTGCAACATCTGAAAAGTCCTTGCGAAAACTTCTATAATATCCAGCCATCCCAAGAAATCGCCTAAGTTCTCATTTTGTTACAGGAACTGGGAAAGCATCGATGGCTTTTACTTTAGCGTCAAAAGGACGGCGAACGGTCCCCTGACCCACATGTTTACCCAAATAAGTGACTGTAGCACAATCGAATTCACATTTAGCAAGATTAAGTGTGAGGTTTGCTGATTGAAGACTCCCAAACACAGTGTTCAGGTGTTTCTTCCAAGTTTCAGAGTAACACACTACATCATCAAGTTATGCTTCACAACAAGGTACATCACAAAGTACATAAGTCACCACACTTTGAAATATTGCACGAGCATGTTTTAAACCAAAAACCATAACCATATATTGTAAAAAAAATCAACCTGGAGTGGCATAAGCTAGCAGAGATCTCTGAGACACGTTCCGTTAGGGGAACCTGCCAATAACCCTTAAGTAAGTCTAACTCGGTCACAAACTCGGCATGTCGTACACTATCCACAGAGTCTTCTATTCTCGGACTGTTGGCGTCTCACGGGTCATCCTTAGGTCACTTGTTCGAATACGGTTCTAAGGAAGCTTTGTTTTTTCCCGTGGAGACCGTGCGTGCCGTCAAAGAGCAGTGATTGCAAGCACTCGTGAAATGCCCCATAGGGCGTCCAAAACCACATTCCCTGACCGGGAATCGAACCCGGGCCGCGGCGGTGAGAGCGCCGAATCCTAGCCACTAGACCACCAGGGAGA
The DNA here is from genome assembly GCF_947034865.1 of Barbatula barbatula. NCBI lineage: Eukaryota > Metazoa > Chordata > Actinopteri > Cypriniformes > Nemacheilidae > Barbatula > Barbatula barbatula. The sequence continues at coordinate 2,039,688 of NC_136773.1, forward strand.
GCATGCGTTGGTGCCTGGCACGATGAGCGCCGAATCCTTGCCACTAAAGCACCTGGGCCGCATATTAATGGGACACGGTGGGATCTGAAAACAGTTCTAAAGTTTACATCCACACTGCCCCGTGTGAGGCTCGAACTCACGACCTTCAGATTATGAGACTGACGCGCTGCCTAACTGCGCCAACGAGGCTTGCCACAGCAAAATGGGAAACGTCTTCAGTCAGAGCGGTCTGTGGGACGGGTGGCTCGAGTCACTGGTGATCCTCCGTGCTTTCGTAGGAATGCAGTTGCAGAGACACTCTGCGTTGCTCCAGTGCCTTGAAGTTGTTGGTAATCCTGTAAAGGACTGCATCACTTGGGTTCCGTCATTTTGTCCAGGACCTCGCAGAGGGCCAGTGGCGCAATGGATAACGCGTCTGACTACGAATCAGAAGATTCCAGGTTCGACTCCTGGCTGGCTCGTTCGTTGTGCTCCCCTTTCGTGCCATGGGGTGTCCGTTGACCTCGGCAAAATTTAGCCCCGTCTGCGGGTGGATGCGACACCTTCGATAGCTCAGTTGGTAGAGCGGAGGACTGTAGGCGTCTAACAGGTCATCCTTAGGTCGCTGGTTCGAATCCGGCTCGAAGGAAGCGTCGTTTTTACCCCTGGAGACCGTCAGGCAGCACTTACTTCGTCAGGTTGTGTCAAAGCAGTCTGACAGTCAGGATGGCCGAGCGGTCTAAGGCGCTGCGTTCAGGTCGCAGTCTCCTCTGGAGGCGTGGGTTCGAATCCCACTTCTGACACAGCTTTGTTCTAGTGCTTGGCTTTCAACGGAGTTCCTCGCAGAGTTGTCAAACCCCAATTCTGTCTATGGCCAGGCCGCAACAGAAAAGACGTCTCAGACCCGTATACAAGCCATGCATTTCTTTTTGAAAACAAAAAGAAGAGACACTCTTTCAGACTCAGAAAACGCCAAAACAACAAACAAAACCCATAACTGAAACTCCACTCACAACCTTTCTACATAACCTGTAACAAAAGAGAAAAGAAAAAGTATGATGAATTTCACACAACACTTACCTTACTCCTTAGTTAATAAAAACCAAGAAACGATAAAGGAAAAAAATGTCCCCTAAAGAATCAAGACAATTAAACTCACTGTCCCCAAAACATGACAAAAACAGGCCTAAGACTAAACATGAGCAAGCTGCCTGTTAGGCTAGCAAGCTAAAAATGACTTGAGAGGACAGATTTTTATCCCCCCCAAAACAGCCGTGCCAATCAGCAGAAGTTATCCACGAACCAATAAACAGCCTCCATTCCTGCAACACAGACTCAAGCACAAGAAAACAAACACTCATTCCGGGTTGTAACACCTCCACCCATAAAATCTCAGATTTCCAAATAGTTTTAAATACGATATCTAGGCAAAGTGTCCGCAATCACATTTTCAACTGCCTTGTTGTGTAAAATCTGGGTTATGGTCATTATAAACAACAATGGGTAATAAACTAGAACCAAGATAAACCTCACAGTGCTGTAAGCCTAGCAAATGGCTCAGGGCCTCTTTGTCCATGGTGATAATGTTAACCTGGTGACGATTGAACGTTTTTGAATAGAAACAGACAGGGCGGTTGATTGCATGATCATCTTCCTGCAATAAGACAGCACCGGTCCCACTCGCATCCACCTCCCGCTTAAATGGTTTTGAGAAGTCCGGGGCTGCTAACACAGGAGAACAATACAACTACGTCTTGAGGCCATCAAAGGCATACCGACACCTCGAATTCCATTCAAAAGACACTGGGCCACGCAGAAGATCTGTTAGGGGTTTTGCAACATCTGAAAAGTCCTTGCGAAAACTTCTATAATATCCAGCCATCCCAAGAAATCGCCTAAGTTCTCATTTTGTTACAGGAACTGGGAAAGCATCGATGGCTTTTACTTTAGCGTCAAAAGGACGGCGAACGGTCCCCTGACCCACATGTTTACCCAAATAAGTGACTGTAGCACAATCGAATTCACATTTAGCAAGATTAAGTGTGAGGTTTGCTGATTGAAGACTCCCAAACACAGTGTTCAGGTGTTTCTTCCAAGTTTCAGAGTAACACACTACATCATCAAGTTATGCTTCACAACAAGGTACATCACAAAGTACATAAGTCACCACACTTTGAAATATTGCACGAGCATGTTTTAAACCAAAAACCATAACCATATATTGTAAAAAAAATCAACCTGGAGTGGCATAAGCTAGCAGAGATCTCTGAGACACGTTCCGTTAGGGGAACCTGCCAATAACCCTTAAGTAAGTCTAACTCGGTCACAAACTCGGCATGTCGTACACTATCCACAGAGTCTTCTATTCTCGGACTGTTGGCGTCTCACGGGTCATCCTTAGGTCACTTGTTCGAATACGGTTCTAAGGAAGCTTTGTTTTTTCCCGTGGAGACCGTGCGTGCCGTCAAAGAGCAGTGATTGCAAGCACTCGTGAAATGCCCCATAGGGCGTCCAAAACCACATTCCCTGACCGGGAATCGAACCCGGGCCGCGGCGGTGAGAGCGCCGAATCCTAGCCACTAGACCACCAGGGAGAGCATGCGTTGGTGCCTGGCACGATGAGCGCCGAATCCTTGCCACTAAAGCACCTGGGCCGCATATTAATGGGACACGGTGGGATCTGAAAACCGTTCTAAAGTTTCCATCCACACTGCCCCGTGTGAGGCTCGAACTCACGACCTTCAGATTATGAGACTGACGCGCTGCCTAACTGCGCCAACGAGGCTTGCCACAGCAAAATGGGAAACGTCTTCAGTCAGAGCGGTCTGTGGGACGGGTGGCTCGAGTCACTGGTGATCCTCCGTGCTTTCGTAGGAATGCAGTTGCAGAGACACTCTGCGTTGCTCCAGTGCCTTGAAGTTGTTGGTAATCCTGTAAAGGACTGCATCACTTGGGTTCCGTCATTTTGTCCAGGACCTCGCAGAGGGCCAGTGGCGCAATGGATAACGCGTCTGACTACGAATCAGAAGATTCCAGGTTCGACTCCTGGCTGGCTCGTTCGTTGTGCTCCCCTTTCGTGCCATGGGGTGTCCGTTGACCTCGGCAAAATTTAGCCCCGTCTGCGGGTGGATGCGACACCTTCGATAGCTCAGTTGGTAGAGCGGAGGACTGTAGGCGTCTAACAGGTCATCCTTAGGTCGCTGGTTCGAATCCGGCTCGAAGGAAGCGTCGTTTTTACCCCTGGAGACCGTCAGGCAGCACTTACTTCGTCAGGTTGTGTCAAAGCAGTCTGACAGTCAGGATGGCCGAGCGGTCTAAGGCGCTGCGTTCAGGTCGCAGTCTCCTCTGGAGGCGTGGGTTCGAATCCCACTTCTGACACAGCTTTGTTCTAGTGCTTGGCTTTCAACGGAGTTCTTCGCAGAGTTGTCAAACCCCAATTCTGTCTATGGCCAGGCCGCAACAGAAAAGACGTCTCAGACCCGTATACAAGCCATGCATTTCTTTTTGAAAACAAAAAGAAGAGACACTCTTTCAGACTCAGAAAACGCCAAAACAACAAACAAAACCCATAACTGAAACTCCACTCACAACCTTTCTACATAACATGTAACAAAAGAGAAAAGAAAAAGTATGATGAATTTCACACAACACTTACCTTACTCCTTAGTTAATAAAAACCAAGAAACGATAAAGGAAAAAAATGTCCCCTAAAGAATCAAGACAATTAAACTCACTGTCCCCAAAACATGACAAAAACAGGCCTAAGACTAAACATGAGCAAGCTGCCTGTTAGGCTAGCAAGCTAAAAATGACTAGAGAGGACAGGTTTTTATCCCCCCCAAAACAGCCGTGCCAATCAGCAGAAGTTATCCACGAACCAATAAACAGCCTTATTCCTGCAACACAGACTCAAGCACAAGAAAACAAACACTCATTCCGGGTTGTAACACCTCCACCCATAAAATCTCAGATTTCCAAATAGTTTTAAATACGATATCTAGGCAAAGTGTCCGCAATCACATTTTCAACTGCCTTGTTGTGTAAAATCTGGGTTATGGTCATTATAAACAACAATGGGTAATAAACTAGAACCAAGATAAACCTCACAGTGCTGTAAGCCTAGCAAATGGCTCAGGGCCTCTTTGTCCATGGTGATAATGTTAACCTGGTGACGATTGAACGTTTTTGAATAGAAACAGACAGGGCGGTTGATTGCATGATCATCTTCCTGCAATAAGACAGCACCGGTCCCACTCGCATCCACCTCCCGCTTAAATGGTTTTGAGAAGTCCGGGGCTGCTAACACAGGAGAACAATACAACTACGTCTTGAGGCCATCAAAGGCATACCGACACCTCGAATTCCATTCAAAAGACACTGGGCCACGCAGAAGATCTGTTAGGGGTTTTGCAACATCTGAAAAGTCCTTGCGAAAACTTCTATAATATCCAGCCATCCCAAGAAATCGCCTAAGTTCTCATTTTGTTACAGGAACTGGGAAAGCATCGATGGCTTTTACTTTAGCGTCAAAAGGACGGCGAACGGTCCCCTGACCCACATGTTTACCCAAATAAGTGACTGTAGCACAATCGAATTCACATTTAGCAAGATTAAGTGTGAGGTTTGCTGATTGAAGACTCCCAAACACAGTGTTCAGGTGTTTCTTCCAAGTTTCAGAGTAACACACTACATCATCAAGTTATGCTTCACAACAAGGTACATCACAAAGTACATAAGTCACCACACTTTGAAATATTGCACGAGCATGTTTTAAACCAAAAACCATAACCATATATTGTAAAAAAAATCAACCTGGAGTGGCATAAGCTAGCAGAGATCTCTGAGACACGTTCCGTTAGGGGAACCTGCCAATAACCCTTAAGTAAGTCTAACTCGGTCACAAACTCGGCATGTCGTACACTATCCACAGAGTCTTCTATTCTCGGACTGTTGGCGTCTCACGGGTCATCCTTAGGTCACTTGTTCGAATACGGTTCTAAGGAAGCTTTGTTTTTTCCCGTGGAGACCGTGCGTGCCGTCAAAGAGCAGTGATTGCAAGCACTCGTGAAATGCCCCATAGGGCGTCCAAAACCACATTCCCTGACCGGGAATCGAACCCGGGCCGCGGCGGTGAGAGCGCCGAATCCTAGCCACTAGACCACCAGGGAGAGCATGCGTTGGTGCCTGGCACGATGAGCGCCGAATCCTTGCCACTAAAGCACCTGGGCCGCATATTAATGGGACACGGTGGGATCTGAAAACAGTTCTAAAGTTTACATCCACACTGCCCCGTGTGAGGCTCGAACTCACGACCTTCAGATTATGAGACTGACGCGCTGCCTAACTGCGCCAACGAGGCTTGCCACAGCAAAATGGGAAACGTCTTCAGTCAGAGCGGTCTGTGGGACGGGTGGCTCGAGTCACTGGTGATCCTCCGTGCTTTCGTAGGAATGCAGTTGCAGAGACACTCTGCGTTGCTCCAGTGCCTTGAAGTTGTTGGTAATCCTGTAAAGGACTGCATCACTTGGGTTCCGTCATTTTGTCCAGGACCTCGCAGAGGGCCAGTGGCGCAATGGATAACGCGTCTGACTACGAATCAGAAGATTCCAGGTTCGACTCCTGGCTGGCTCGTTCGTTGTGCTCCCCTTTCGTGCCATGGGGTGTCCGTTGACCTCGGCAAAATTTAGCCCCGTCTGCGGGTGGATGCGACACCTTCGATAGCTCAGTTGGTAGAGCGGAGGACTGTAGGCGTCTAACAGGTCATCCTTAGGTCGCTGGTTCGAATCCGGCTCGAAGGAAGCGTCGTTTTTACCCCTGGAGACCGTCAGGCAGCACTTACTTCGTCAGGTTGTGTCAAAGCAGTCTGACAGTCAGGATGGCCGAGCGGTCTAAGGCGCTGCGTTCAGGTCGCAGTCTCCTCTGGAGGCGTGGGTTCGAATCCCACTTCTGACACAGCTTTGTTCTAGTGCTTGGCTTTCAACGGAGTTCCTCGCAGAGTTGTCAAACCCCAATTCTGTCTATGGCCAGGCCGCAACAGAAAAGACGTCTCAGACCCGTATACAAGCCATGCATTTCTTTTTGAAAACAAAAAGAAGAGACACTCTTTCAGACTCAGAAAACGCCAAAACAACAAACAAAACCCATAACTGAAACTCCACTCACAACCTTTCTACATAACCTGTAACAAAAGAGAAAAGAAAAAGTATGATGAATTTCACACAACACTTACCTTACTCCTTAGTTAATAAAAACCAAGAAACGATAAAGGAAAAAAATGTCCCCTAAAGAATCAAGACAATTAAACTCACTGTCCCCAAAACATGACAAAAACAGGCCTAAGACTAAACATGAGCAAGCTGCCTGTTAGGCTAGCAAGCTAAAAATGACTTGAGAGGACAGATTTTTATCCCCCCCAAAACAGCCGTGCCAATCAGCAGAAGTTATCCACGAACCAATAAACAGCCTCCATTCCTGCAACACAGACTCAAGCACAAGAAAACAAACACTCATTCCGGGTTGTAACACCTCCACCCATAAAATCTCAGATTTCCAAATAGTTTTAAATACGATATCTAGGCAAAGTGTCCGCAATCACATTTTCAACTGCCTTGTTGTGTAAAATCTGGGTTATGGTCATTATAAACAACAATGGGTAATAAACTAGAACCAAGATAAACCTCACAGTGCTGTAAGCCTAGCAAATGGCTCAGGGCCTCTTTGTCCATGGTGATAATGTTAACCTGGTGACGATTGAACGTTTTTGAATAGAAACAGACAGGGCGGTTGATTGCATGATCATCTTCCTGCAATAAGACAGCACCGGTCCCACTCGCATCCACCTCCCGCTTAAATGGTTTTGAGAAGTCCGGGGCTGCTAACACAGGAGAACAATACAACTACGTCTTGAGGCCATCAAAGGCATACCGACACCTCGAATTCCATTCAAAAGACACTGGGCCACGCAGAAGATCTGTTAGGGGTTTTGCAACATCTGAAAAGTCCTTGCGAAAACTTCTATAATATCCAGCCATCCCAAGAAATCGCCTAAGTTCTCATTTTGTTACAGGAACTGGGAAAGCATCGATGGCTTTTACTTTAGCGTCAAAAGGACGGCGAACGGTCCCCTGACCCACATGTTTACCCAAATAAGTGACTGTAGCACAATCGAATTCACATTTAGCAAGATTAAGTGTGAGGTTTGCTGATTGAAGACTCCCAAACACAGTGTTCAGGTGTTTCTTCCAAGTTTCAGAGTAACACACTACATCATCAAGTTATGCTTCACAACAAGGTACATCACAAAGTACATAAGTCACCACACTTTGAAATATTGCACGAGCATGTTTTAAACCAAAAACCATAACCATATATTGTAAAAAAAATCAACCTGGAGTGGCATAAGCTAGCAGAGATCTCTGAGACACGTTCCGTTAGGGGAACCTGCCAATAACCCTTAAGTAAGTCTAACTCGGTCACAAACTCGGCATGTCGTACACTATCCACAGAGTCTTCTATTCTCGGACTGTTGGCGTCTCACGGGTCATCCTTAGGTCACTTGTTCGAATACGGTTCTAAGGAAGCTTTGTTTTTCCCGTGGAGACCGTGCGTGCCGTCAAAGAGCAGTGATTGCAAGCACTCGTGAAATGCCCCATAGGGCGTCCAAAACCACATTCCCTGACCGGGAATCGAACCCGGGCCGCGGCGGTGAGAGCGCCGAATCCTAGCCACTAGACCACCAGGGAGAGCATGCGTTGGTGCCTGGCACGATGAGCGCCGAATCCTTGCCACTAAAGCACCTGGGCCGCATATTAATGGGACACGGTGGGATCTGAAAACAGTTCTAAAGTTTACATCCACACTGCCCCGTGTGAGGCTCGAACTCACGACCTTCAGATTATGAGACTTACGCGCTGCCTAACTGCGCCAACGAGGCTTGCCACAGCAAAATGGGAAACGTCTTCAGTCAGAGCGGTCTGTGGGACGGGTGGCTCGAGTCACTGGTGATCCTCCGTGCTTTCGTAGGAATGCAGTTGCAGAGACACTCTGCGTTGCTCCAGTGCCTTGAAGTTGTTGGTAATCCTGTAAAGGACTGCATCACTTGGGTTCCGTCATTTTGTCCAGGACCTCGCAGAGGGCCAGTGGCGCAATGGATAACGCGTCTGACTACGAATCAGAAGATTCCAGGTTCGACTCCTGGCTGGCTCGTTCGTTGTGCTCCCCTTTCGTGCCATGGGGTGTCCGTTGACCTCGGCAAAATTTAGCCCCGTCTGCGGGTGGATGCGACACCTCCGATAGCTCAGTTGGTAGAGCGGAGGACTGTAGGCGTCTAACAGGTCATCCTTAGGTCGCTGGTTCGAATCCGGCTCGAAGGAAGCGTCGTTTTTACCCCTGGAGACCGTCAGGCAGCACTTACTTCGTCAGGTTGTGTCAAAGCAGTCTGACAGTCAGGATGGCCGAGCGGTCTAAGGCGCTGCGTTCAGGTCGCAGTCTCCTCTGGAGGCGTGGGTTCGAATCCCACTTCTGACACAGCTTTGTTCTAGTGCTTGGCTTTCAACGGAGTTCTTCGCAGAGTTGTCAAACCCCAATTCTGTCTATGGCCAGGCCGCAACAGAAAAGACGTCTCAGACCCGTATACAAGCCATGCATTTCTTTTTGAAAACAAAAAGAAGAGACACTCTTTCAGACTCAGAAAACGCCAAAACAACAAACAAAACCCATAACTGAAACTCCACTCACAACCTTTCTACATAACATGTAACAAAAGAGAAAAGAAAAAGTATGATGAATTTCACACAACACTTACCTTACTCCTTAGTTAATAAAAACCAAGAAACGATAAAGGAAAAAAATGTCCCCTAAAGAATCAAGACAATTAAACTCACTGTCCCCAAAACATGACAAAAACAGGCCTAAGACTAAACATGAGCAAGCTGCCTGTTAGGCTAGCAAGCTAAAAATGACTTGAGGCACCTCGAATTCCATTCAAAAGACACTGGGCCACGCAGAAGATCTGTTAGGGGTTTTGCAACATCTGAAAAGTCCTTGCGAAAACTTCTATAATATCCAGCCATCCCAAGAAATCGCCTAAGTTCTCATTTTGTTACAGGAACTGGGAAAGCATCGATGGCTTTTACTTTAGCGTCAAAAGGACGGCGAACGGTCCCCTGACCCACATGTTTACCCAAATAAGTGACTGTAGCACAATCGAATTCACATTTAGCAAGATTAAGTGTGAGGTTTGCTGATTGAAGACTCCCAAACACAGTGTTCAGGTGTTTCTTCCAAGTTTCAGAGTAACACACTACATCATCAAGTTATGCTTCACAACAAGGTACATCACAAAGTACATAAGTCACCACACTTTGAAATATTGCACGAGCATGTTTTAAACCAAAAACCATAACCATATATTGTAAAAAAAATCAACCTGGAGTGGCATAAGCTAGCAGAGATCTCTGAGACACGTTCCGTTAGGGGAACCTGCCAATAACCCTTAAGTAAGTCTAACTCGGTCACAAACTCGGCATGTCGTACACTATCCACAGAGTCTTCTATTCTCGGACTGTTGGCGTCTCACGGGTCATCCTTAGGTCACTTGTTCGAATACGGTTCTAAGGAAGCTTTGTTTTTTCCCGTGGAGACCGTGCGTGCCGTCAAAGAGCAGTGATTGCAAGCACTCGTGAAATGCCCCATAGGGCGTCCAAAACCACATTCCCTGACCGGGAATCGAACCCGGGCCGCGGCGGTGAGAGCGCCGAATCCTAGCCACTAGACCACCAGGGAGAGCATGCGTTGGTGCCTGGCACGATGAGCGCCGAATCCTTGCCACTAAAGCACCTGGGCCGCATATTAATGGGACACGGTGGGATCTGAAAACAGTTCTAAAGTTTACATCCACACTGCCCCGTGTGAGGCTCGAACTCACGACCTTCAGATTATGAGACTTACGCGCTGCCTAACTGCGCCAACGAGGCTTGCCACAGCAAAATGGGAAACGTCTTCAGTCAGAGCGGTCTGTGGGACGGGTGGCTCGAGTCACTGGTGATCCTCCGTGCTTTCGTAGGAATGCAGTTGCAGAGACACTCTGCGTTGCTCCAGTGCCTTGAAGTTGTTGGTAATCCTGTAAAGGACTGCATCACTTGGGTTCCGTCATTTTGTCCAGGACCTCGCAGAGGGCCAGTGGCGCAATGGATAACGCGTCTGACTACGAATCAGAAGATTCCAGGTTCGACTCCTGGCTGGCTCGTTCGTTGTGCTCCCCTTTCGTGCCATGGGGTGTCCGTTGACCTCGGCAAAATTTAGCCCCGTCTGCGGGTGGATGCGACACCTTCGATAGCTCAGTTGGTAGAGCGGAGGACTGTAGGCGTCTAACAGGTCATCCTTAGGTCGCTGGTTCGAATCCGGGGCTGCTAACACAGGAGAACAATACAACTACGTCTTGAGGCCATCAAAGGCATACCGACACCTCGAATTCCATTCAAAAGACACTGGGCCACGCAGAAGATCTGTTAGGGGTTTTGCAACATCTGAAAAGTCCTTGCGAAAACTTCTATAATATCCAGCCATCCCAAGAAATCGCCTAAGTTCTCATTTTGTTACAGGAACTGGGAAAGCATCGATGGCTTTTACTTTAGCGTCAAAAGGACGGCGAACGGTCCCCTGACCCACATGTTTACCCAAATAAGTGACTGTAGCACAATCGAATTCACATTTAGCAAGATTAAGTGTGAGGTTTGCTGATTGAAGACTCCCAAACACAGTGTTCAGGTGTTTCTTCCAAGTTTCAGAGTAACACACTACATCATCAAGTTATGCTTCACAACAAGGTACATCACAAAGTACATAAGTCACCACACTTTGAAATATTGCACGAGCATGTTTTAAACCAAAAACCATAACCATATATTGTAAAAAAAATCAACCTGGAGTGGCATAAGCTAGCAGAGATCTCTGAGACACGTTCCGTTAGGGGAACCTGCCAATAACCCTTAAGTAAGTCTAACTCGGTCACAAACTCGGCATGTCGTACACTATCCACAGAGTCTTCTATTCTCGGACTGTTGGCGTCTCACGGGTCATCCTTAGGTCACTTGTTCGAATACGGTTCTAAGGAAGCTTTGTTTTTTCCCGTGGAGACCGTGCGTGCCGTCAAAGAGCAGTGATTGCAAGCACTCGTGAAATGCCCCATAGGGCGTCCAAAACCACATTCCCTGACCGGGAATCGAACCCGGGCCGCGGCGGTGAGAGCGCCGAATCCTAGCCACTAGACCACCAGGGAGAGCATGCGTTGGTGCCTGGCACGATGAGCGCCGAATCCTTGCCACTAAAGCACCTGGGCCGCATATTAATGGGACACGGTGGGATCTGAAAACAGTTCTAAAGTTTACATCCACACTGCCCCGTGTGAGGCTCGAACTCACGACCTTCAGATTATGAGACTGACGCGCTGCCTAACTGCGCCAACGAGGCTTGCCACAGCAAAATGGGAAACGTCTTCAGTCAGAGCGGTCTGTGGGACGGGTGGCTCGAGTCACTGGTGATCCTCCGTGCTTTCGTAGGAATGCAGTTGCAGAGACACTCTGCGTTGCTCCAGTGCCTTGAAGTTGTTGGTAATCCTGTAAAGGACTGCATCACTTGGGTTCCGTCATTTTGTCCAGGACCTCGCAGAGGGCCAGTGGCGCAATGGATAACGCGTCTGACTACGAATCAGAAGATTCCAGGTTCGACTCCTGGCTGGCTCGTTCGTTGTGCTCCCCTTTCGTGACATGGGGTGTCCGTTGACCTCGGCAAAATTTAGCCCCGTCTGCGGGTGGATGCGACACCTTCGATAGCTCAGTTGGTAGAGCGGAGGACTGTAGGCGTCTAACAGGTCATCCTTAGGTCGCTGGTTCGAATCCGGCTCGAAGGAAGCGTCGTTTTTACCCCTGGAGACCGTCAGGCAGCACTTACTTCGTCAGGTTGTGTCAGAGCAGTCTGACAGTCAGGATGGCCGAGCGGTCTAAGGCGCTGCGTTCAGGTCGCAGTCTCCTCTGGAGGCGTGGTTTCGAATCCCACTTCTGACACAGCTTTGTTCTAGTGCTTGGCTTTCAACGGAGTTCCTCGCAGAGTTGTCAAACCCCAATTCTGTCTATGGCCAGGCCGCAACAGAAAAGACGTCTCAGACCCGTATACAAGCCATGCATTTCTTTTTGAAAACAAAAAGAAGAGACACTCTTTCAGACTCAGAAAACGCCAAAACAACAAACAAAACCCATAACTGAAACTCCACTCACAACCTTTCTACATAACCTGTAACAAAAGAGAAAAGAAAAAGTATGATGAATTTCACACAACACTTACCTTACTCCTTAGTTAATAAAAACCAAGAAACGATAAAGGAAAAAAATGTCCCCTAAAGAATCAAGACAATTAAACTCACTGTCCCCAAAACATGACAAAAACAGGCCTAAGACTAAACATGAGCAAGCTGCCTGTTAGGCTAGCAAGCTAAAAATGACTTGAGAGGACAGATTTTTATCCCCCCCAAAACAGCCGTGCCAATCAGCAGAAGTTATCCACGAACCAATAAACAGCCTCCATTCCTGCAACACAGACTCAAGCACAAGAAAACAAACACTCATTCCGGGTTGTAACACCTCCACCCATAAAATCTCAGATTTCCAAATAGTTTTAAATACGATATCTAGGCAAAGTGTCCGCAATCACATTTTCAACTGCCTTGTTGTGTAAAATCTGGGTTATGGTCATTATAAACAACAATGGGTAATAAACTAGAACCAAGATAAACCTCACAGTGCTGTAAGCCTAGCAAATGGCTCAGGGCCTCTTTGTCCATGGTGATAATGTTAACCTGGTGACGATTGAACGTTTTTAAATAGAAACAGACAGGGCGGTTGATTGCATGATCATCTTCCTGCAATAAGACAGCACCGGTCCCACTCGCATCCACCTCCCGCTTAAATGGTTTTGAGAAGTCCGGGGCTGCTAACACAGGAGAACAATACAACTACGTCTTGATGCCATCAAAGGCATACCGACACCTCGAATTCCATTCAAAAGACACTGGGCCACGCAGAAGATCTGTTAGGGGTTTTGCAACATCTGAAAAGTCCTTGCGAAAACTTCTATAATATCCAGCCATCCCAAGAAATCGCCTAAGTTCTCATTTTGTTACAGGAACTGGGAAAGCATCGATGGCTTTTACTTTAGCGTCAAAAGGACGGTGAACGGTCCCCTGACCCACATGTTTACCCAAATAAGTGACTGTAGCACAATCGAATTCACATTTAGCAAGATTAAGTGTGAGGTTTGCTGATTGAAGACTCCCAAACACAGTGTTCAGGTGTTTCTTCCAAGTTTCAGAGTAACACACTACATCATCAAGTTATGCTTCACAACAAGGTACATCACAAAGTACATAAGTCACCACACTTTGAAATATTGCACGAGCATGTTTTAAACCAAAAACCATAACCATATATTGTAAAAAAAATCAACCTGGAGTGGCATAAGCTAGCAGAGATCTCTGAGACACGTTCCGTTAGGGGAACCTGCCAATAACCCTTAAGTAAGTCTAACTCGGTCACAAACTCGGCATGTCGTACACTATCCACAGAGTCTTCTATTCTCGGACTGTTGGCGTCTCACGGGTCATCCTTAGGTCACTTGTTCGAATACGGTTCTAAGGAAGCTTTGTTTTTTCCCGTGTAGACCGTGCGTGCCGTCAAAGAGCAGTGATTGCAAGCACTCGTGAAATGCCCCATAGGGCGTCCAAAACCACATTCCCTGACCGGGAATCGAACCCGGGCCGCGGCGGTGAGAGCGCCGAATCCTAGCCACTAGACCACCAGGGAGAGCATGCGTTGGTGCCTGGCACGATGAGCGCCGAATCCTTGCCACTAAAGCACCTGGGCCGCATATTAATGGGACACGGCGGGATCTGAAAACAGTTCTAAAGTTTACATCCACACTGCCCCGTGTGAGGCTCGAACTCACGACCTTCAGATTATGAGACTGACGCGCTGCCTAACTGCGCCAACGAGGCTTGCCACAGCAAAATGGGAAACGTCTTCAGTCAGAGCGGTCTGTGGGACGGGTGGCTCGAGTCACTGGTGATCCTCCGTGCTTTCGTAGGAATGCAGTTGCAGAGACACTCTGCGTTGCTCCAGTGCCTTGAAGTTGTTGGTAATCCTGTAAAGGACTGCATCACTTGGGTTCCGTCATTTTGTCCAGGACCTCGCAGAGGGCCAGTGGCGCAATGGATAACGCGTCTGACTACGAATCAGAAGATTCCAGGTTCGACTCCTGGCTGGCTCGTTCGTTGTGCTCCCCTTTCGTGCCATGGGGTGTCCGTTGACCTCGGCAAAATTTAGCCCCGTCTGCGGGTGGATGCGACACCTTCGATAGCTCAGTTGGTAGAGCGGAGGACTGTAGGCGTCTAACAGGTCATCCTTAGGTCGCTGGTTCGAATCCGGCTCGAAGGAAGCGTCGTTTTTACCCCTGGAGACCGTCAGGCAGCACTTACTTCGTCAGGTTGTGTCAGAGCAGTCTGACAGTCAGGATGGCCGAGCGGTCTAAGGCGCTGCGTTCAGGTCGCAGTCTCCTCTGGAGGCGTGGTTTCGAATCCCACTTCTGACACAGCTTTGTTCTAGTGCTTGGCTTTCAACGGAGTTCCTCGCAGAGTTGTCAAACCACAATTCTGTCTACGGCCAGGCCGCAACAGAAAAGACGTCTCAGACCCGTATACAAGCCATGCATTTCTTTTTGAAAACAAAAAGAAGAGACACTCTTTCAGACTCAGAAAACGCCAAAACAACAAACAAAACCCATAACTGAAACTCCACTCACAACCTTTCTACATAACCTGTAACAAAAGAGAAAAGAAAAAGTATGATGAATTTCACACAACACTTACCTTACTCCTTAGTTAATAAAAACCAAGAAACGATAAAGGAAAAAAATGTCCCCTAAAGAATCAAGACAATTAAACTCACTGTCCCCAAAACATGACAAAAACAGGCCTAAGACTAAACATGAGCAAGCTGCCTGTTAGGCTAGCAAGCTAAAAATGACTTGAGAGGACAGATTTTTATCCCCCCCAAAACAGCCGTGCCAATCAGCAGAAGTTATCCACGAACCAATAAACAGCCTCCATTCCTGCAACACAGACTCAAGCACAAGAAAACAAACACTCATTCCGGGTTGTAACACCTCCACCCATAAAATCTCAGATTTCCAAATAGTTTTAAATACGATATCTAGGCAAAGTGTCCGCAATCACATTTTCAACTGCCTTGTTGTGTAAAATCTGGGTTATGGTCATTATAAACAACAATGGGTAATAAACTAGAACCAAGATAAACCTCACAGTGCTGTAAGCCTAGCAAATGGCTCAGGGCCTCTTTGTCCATGGTGATAATGTTAACCTGGTGACGATTGAACGTTTTTAAATAGAAACAGACAGGGCGGTTGATTGCATGATCATCTTCCTGCAATAAGACAGCACCGGTCCCACTCGCATCCACCTCCCGCTTAAATGGTTTTGAGAAGTCCGGGGCTGCTAACACAGGAGAACAATACAACTACGTCTTGATGCCATCAAAGGCATACCGACACCTCGAATTCCATTCAAAAGACACTGGGCCACGCAGAAGATCTGTTAGGGGTTTTGCAACATCTGAAAAGTCCTTGCGAAAACTTCTATAATATCCAGCCATCCCAAGAAATCGCCTAAGTTCTCATTTTGTTACAGGAACTGGGAAAGCATCGATGGCTTTTACTTTAGCGTCAAAAGGACGGTGAACGGTCCCCTGACCCACATGTTTACCCAAATAAGTGACTGTAGCACAATCGAATTCACATTTAGCAAGATTAAGTGTGAGGTTTGCTGATTGAAGACTCCCAAACACAGTGTTCAGGTGTTTCTTCCAAGTTTCAGAGTAACACACTACATCATCAAGTTATGCTTCACAACAAGGTACATCACAAAGTACATAAGTCACCACACTTTGAAATATTGCACGAGCATGTTTTAAACCAAAAACCATAACCATATATTGTAAAAAAAATCAACCTGGAGTGGCATAAGCTAGCAGAGATCTCTGAGACACGTTCCGTTAGGGGAACCTGCCAATAACCCTTAAGTAAGTCTAACTCGGTCACAAACTCGGCATGTCGTACACTATCCACAGAGTCTTCTATTCTCGGACTGTTGGCGTCTCACGGGTCATCCTTAGGTCACTTGTTCGAATACGGTTCTAAGGAAGCTTTGTTTTTTCCCGTGTAGACCGTGCGTGCCGTCAAAGAGCAGTGATTGCAAGCACTCGTGAAATGCCCCATAGGGCGTCCAAAACCACATTCCCTGACCGGGAATCGAACCCGGGCCGCGGCGGTGAGAGCGCCGAATCCTAGCCACTAGACCACCAGGGAGAGCATGCGTTGGTGCCTGGCACGATGAGCGCCGAATCCTTGCCACTAAAGCACCTGGGCCGCATATTAATGGGACACGGCGGGATCTGAAAACAGTTCTAAAGTTTACATCCACACTGCCCCGTGTGAGGCTCGAACTCACGACCTTCAGATTATGAGACTGACGCGCTGCCTAACTGCGCCAACGAGGCTTGCCACAGCAAAATGGGAAACGTCTTCAGTCAGAGCGGTCTGTGGGACGGGTGGCTCGAGTCACTGGTGATCCTCCGTGCTTTCGTAGGAATGCAGTTGCAGAGACACTCTGCGTTGCTCCAGTGCCTTGAAGTTGTTGGTAATCCTGTAAAGGACTGCATCACTTGGGTTCCGTCATTTTGTCCAGGACCTCGCAGAGGGCCAGTGGCGCAATGGATAACGCGTCTGACTACGAATCAGAAGATTCCAGGTTCGACTCCTGGCTGGCTCGTTCGTTGTGCTCCCCTTTCGTGCCATGGGGTGTCCGTTGACCTCGGCAAAATTTAGCCCCGTCTGCGGGTGGATGCGACACCTTCGATAGCTCAGTTGGTAGAGCGGAGGACTGTAGGCGTCTAACAGGTCATCCTTAGGTCGCTGGTTCGAATCCGGCTCGAAGGAAGCGTCGTTTTTACCCCTGGAGACCGTCAGGCAGCACTTACTTCGTCAGGTTGTGTCAGAGCAGTCTGACAGTCAGGATGGCCGAGCGGTCTAAGGCGCTGCGTTCAGGTCGCAGTCTCCTCTGGAGGCGTGGTTTCGAATCCCACTTCTGACACAGCTTTGTTCTAGTGCTTGGCTTTCAACGGAGTTCCTCGCAGAGTTGTCAAACCCCAATTCTGTCTATGGCCAGGCCGCAACAGAAAAGACGTCTCAGACCCGTATACAAGCCATGCATTTCTTTTTGAAAACAAAAAGAAGAGACACTCTTTCAGACTCAGAAAACGCCAAAACAACAAACAAAACCCATAACTGAAACTCCACTCACAACCTTTCTACATAACCTGTAACAAAAGAGAAAAGAAAAAGTATGATGAATTTCACACAACACTTACCTTACTCCTTAGTTAATAAAAACCAAGAAACGATAAAGGAAAAAAATGTCCCCTAAAGAATCAAGACAATTAAACTCACTGTCCCCAAAACATGACAAAAACAGGCCTAAGACTAAACATGAGCAAGCTGCCTGTTAGGCTAGCAAGCTAAAAATGACTAGAGAGGACAGGTTTTTATCCCCCCCAAAACAGCCGTGCCAATCAGCAGAAGTTATCCACGAACCAATAAACAGCCTTATTCCTGCAACACAGACTCAAGCACAAGAAAACAAACACTCATTCCGGGTTGTAACACCTCCACCCATAAAATCGAACGTTTTTGAATAGAAACAGACAGGGCGGTTGATTGCATGATCATCTTCCTGCAATAAGACAGCACCGGTCCCACTCGCATCCACCTCCCGCTTAAATGGTTTTGAGAAGTCCGGGGCTGCTAACACAGGAGAACAATACAACTACGTCTTGATGCCATCAAAGGCATACCGACACCTCGAATTCCATTCAAAAGACACTGGGCCACGCAGAAGATCTGTTAGGGGTTTTGCAACATCTGAAAAGTCCTTGCGAAAACTTCTATAATATCCAGCCATCCCAAGAAATCGCCTAAGTTCTCATTTTGTTACAGGAACTGGGAAAGCATCGATGGCTTTTACTTTAGCGTCAAAAGGACTGTGAACGGTCCCCTGACCCACATGTTTACCCAAATAAGTGACTGTAGCACAATCGAATTCACATTTAGCAAGATTAAGTGTGAGGTTTGCTGATTGAAGACTCCCAAACACAGTGTTCAGGTGTTTCTTCCAAGTTTCAGAGTAACACACTACATCATCAAGTTATGCTTCACAACAAGGTACATCACAAAGTACATAAGTCACCACACTTTGAAATATTGCACGAGCATGTTTTAAACCAAAAACCATAACCATATATTGTAAAAAAAATCAACCTGGAGTGGCATAAGCTAGCAGAGATCTCTGAGACACGTTCCGTTAGGGGAACCTGCCAATAACCCTTAAGTAAGTCTAACTCGGTCACAAACTCGGCATGTCGTACACTATCCACAGAGTCTTCTATTCTCGGACTGTTGGCGTCTCACGGGTCATCCTTAGGTCACTTGTTCGAATACGGTTCTAAGGAAGCTTTGTTTTTTCCCGTGGAGACCGTGCGTGCCGTCAAAGAGCAGTGATTGCAAGCACTCGTGAAATGCCCCATAGGGCGTCCAAAACCACATTCCCTGCCCGGGAATCGAACCCGGGCCGCGGCGGTGAGAGCGCCGAATCCTAGCCACTAGACCACCAGGGAGAGCATGCGTTGGTGCCTGGCACGATGAGCGCCGAATCCTTGCCACTAAAGCACCTGGGCCGCATATTAATGGGACACGGCGGGATCTGAAAACAGTTCTAAAGTTTACATCCACACTGCCCCGTGTGAGGCTCGAACTCACGACCTTCAGATTATGAGACTGAAGCGCTGCCTAACTGCGCCAAAGAGGCTTGCCACAGCAAAATGGGAAACGTCTTTAGTCAGAGCGGTCTGTGGGACGGGTGGCTCGAGTCACTGGTGATCCTCCGTGCTTTCGTAGGAATGCAGTTGCAGAGACACTCTGCGTTGCTCCAGTGCCTTGAAGTTGTTGGTAATCCTGTAAAGGACTGCATCACTTGGGTTCCGTCATTTTGTCCAGGACCTCGCAGAGGGCCAGTGGCGCAATGGATAACGCGTCTGACTACGAATCAGAAGATTCCAGGTTCGACTCCTGGCTGGCTCGTTCGTTGTGCTCCCCTTTCGTGCCATGGGGTGTCCGTTGACCTCGGAAAAATTTAGCCCCGTCTGCGAGTGGATGCGACACCTTCGATAGCTCAGTTGGTAGAGCGGAGGACTGTAGGCGTCTAACAGGTCATCCTTAGGTCTCTGGTTCGAATCCGGCTCGAAGGAAGCGTCGTTTTTACCCCTGGAGACCGTCAGGCAGCACTTACTTCATCAGGTTGTGTCAAAGCAGTCTGACAGTCAGGATGGCCGAGCGGTCTAAGGCGCTGCGTTCAGGTCGCAGTCTCCTCTGGAGGCGTGGGTTCGAATCCCACTTCTGACACAGCTTTGTTCTAGTGCTTGGCTTTCAACGGAGTTCCTCGCAGAGTTGTCAAACCCCAATTCTGTCTATGGCCAGGCCGCAACAGAAAAGACGTCTCAGACCCGTATACAAGCCATGCATTTCTTTTTGAAAACAAAAAGAAGAGACACTCTTTCAGACTCAGAAAACGCCAAAACAACAAACAAAACCCATAACTGAAACTCCACTCACAACCTTTCTACATAACCTGTAACAAAAGAGAAAAGAAAAAGTATGATGAATTTCACACAACACTTACCTTACTCCTTAGTTAATAAAAACCAAGAAACGATAAAGGAAAAAAATGTCCCCTAAAGAATCAATACAATTAAACTCACTGTCCCCAAAACATGACAAAAACAGGCCTAAGACTAAACATGAGCAAGCTGCCTGTTAGGCTAGCAAGCTAAAAATGACTAGAGAGGACAGGTTTTTATCCCCCCCAAAACAGCCGTGCCAATCAGCAGAAGTTATCCACGAACCAATAAACAGCCTCCATTCCTGCAACACAGACTCAAGCACAAGAAAACAAACACTCATTCCGGGTTGTAACACCTCCACCCATAAAATCTCAGATTTCCAAATAGTTTTAAATACGATATCTAGGCAAAGTGTCCGCAATCACATTTTCAACTGCCTTGTTGTGTAAAATCTGGGTTATGGTCATTATAAACAACAATGGGTAATAAACTAGAACCAAGATAAACCTCACAGTGCTGTAAGCCTAGCAAATGGCTCAGGGCCTCTTTGTCCATGGTGATAATGTTAACCTGGTGACGATTGAACGTTTTTGAATAGAAACAGACAGGGCGGTTGATTGCATGATCATCTTCCTGCAATAAGACAGCACCGGTCCCACTCGCATCCACCTCCCGCTTAAATGGTTTTGAGAAGTCCGGGGCTGCTAACACAGGAGAACAATACAACTACGTCTTGAGGCCATCAAAGGCATACCGACACCTCGAATTCCATTCAAAAGACACTGGGCCACGCAGAAGATCTGTTAGGGGTTTTGCAACATCTGAAAAGTCCTTGCGAAAACTTCTATAATATCCAGCCATCCCAAGAAATCGCCTAAGTTCTCATTTTGTTACAGGAACTGGGAAAGCATCGATGGCTTTTACTTTAGCGTCAAAAGGACGGCGAACGGTCCCCTGACCCACATGTTTACCCAAATAAGTGACTGTAGCACAATCGAATTCACATTTAGCAAGATTAAGTGTGAGGTTTGCTGATTGAAGACTCCCAAACACAGTGTTCAGGTGTTTCTTCCAAGTTTCAGAGTAACACACTACATCATCAAGTTATGCTTCACAACAAGGTACATCACAAAGTACATAAGTCACCACACTTTGAAATATTGCACGAGCATGTTTTAAACCAAAAACCATAACCATATATTGTAAAAAAAATCAACCTGGAGTGGCATAAGCTAGCAGAGATCTCTGAGACACGTTCCGTTAGGGGAACCTGCCAATAACCCTTAAGTAAGTCTAACTCGGTCACAAACTCGGCATGTCGTACACTATCCACAGAGTCTTCTATTCTCGGACTGTTGGCGTCTCACGGGTCATCCTTAGGTCACTTGTTCGAATACGGTTCTAAGGAAGCTTTGTTTTTTCCCGTGGAGACCGTGCGTGCCGTCAAAGAGCAGTGATTGCAAGCACTCGTGAAATGCCCCATAGGGCGTCCAAAACCACATTCCCTGACCGGGAATCGAACCCGGGCCGCGGCGGTGAGAGCGCCGAATCCTAGCCACTAGACCACCAGGGAGAGCATGCGTTGGTGCCTGGCACGATGAGCGCCGAATCCTTGCCACTAAAGCACCTGGGCCGCATATTAATGGGACACGGCGGGATCACGGCGGGATCAGTTCTAAAGTTTACATCCACACTGCCCCGTGTGAGGCTCGAACTCATGACCTTCAGATTATGAGACTGACGCGCTGCCTAACTGCGCCAAAGAGGCTTGCCACAGCAAAATGGGAAACGTCTTTAGTCAGAGCGGTCTGTGGGACGGGTGGCTCGAGTCAGTGGTGATCCTCCGTGCTTTCGTAGGAATGCAGTTGCAGAGACACTCTGCGTTGCTCCAGTGCCTTGAAGTTGTTGGTAATCCTGTAAAGGACTGCATCACTTGGGTTCCTTCATTTTGTCCAGGACCTCGCAGAGGGCCAGTGGCGCAATGGATAACGCGTCTGACTACGAATCAGAAGATTCCAGGTTCGACTCCTGGCTGGCTCGTTCGTTGTGCTCCCCTTTCGTGCCATGGGGTGTCCGTTGACCTCGGCAAAATTTAGCCCCGTCTGCGGGTGGATGCGACACCTTCGATAGCTCAGTTGGTAGAGCGGAGGACTGTAGGCGTCTAACAGGTCATCCTTAGGTCGCTGGTTCGAATCCGGCTCGAAGGAAGCGTCGTTTTTACCCCTGGAGACCGTCAGTCAGCACTTACTTCATCAGGTTGTGTCAAAGCAGTCTGACAGTCAGGATGGCCGAGCGGTCTAAGGCGCTGCGTTCAGGTCGCAGTCTCCTCTGGAGGCGTGGGTTCGAATCCCACTTCTGACACAGCTTTGTTCTAGTGCTTAAAAAAAAAACCAAAAACCATAACCATATATTGTAAAAAAAATCAACCTGGAGTGGCATAAGCTAGCAGAGATCTCTGAGACACGTTCCGTTAGGGGAACCTGCCAATAACCCTTAAGTAAGTCTAACTCGGTCACAAACTCGGCATGTCGTACACTATCCACAGAGTCTTCTATTCTCGGACTGTTGGCGTCTCACGGGTCATCCTTAGGTCACTTGTTCGAATACGGTTCTAAGGAAGCTTTGTTTTTTCCCGTGTAGACCGTGCGTGCCGTCAAAGAGCAGTGATTGCAAGCACTCGTGAAATGCCCCATAGGGCGTCCAAAACCACATTCCCTGACCGGGAATCGAACCCGGGCCGCGGCGGTGAGAGCGCCGAATCCTAGCCACTAGACCACCAGGGAGAGCATGCGTTGGTGCCTGGCACGATGAGCGCCGAATCCTTGCCACTAAAGCACCTGGGCCGCATATTAATGGGACACGGCGGGATCTGAAAACAGTTCTAAAGTTTACATCCACACTGCCCCGTGTGAGGCTCGAACTCACGACCTTCAGATTATGAGACTGACGCGCTGCCTAACTGCGCCAACGAGGCTTGCCACAGCAAAATGGGAAACGTCTTCAGTCAGAGCGGTCTGTGGGACGGGTGGCTCGAGTCACTGGTGATCCTCCGTGCTTTCGTAGGAATGCAGTTGCAGAGACACTCTGCGTTGCTCCAGTGCCTTGAAGTTGTTGGTAATCCTGTAAAGGACTGCATCACTTGGGTTCCGTCATTTTGTCCAGGACCTCGCAGAGGGCCAGTGGCGCAATGGATAACGCGTCTGACTACGAATCAGAAGATTCCAGGTTCGACTCCTGGCTGGCTCGTTCGTTGTGCTCCCCTTTCGTGCCATGGGGTGTCCGTTGACCTCGGCAAAATTTAGCCCCGTCTGCGGGTGGATGCGACACCTTCGATAGCTCAGTTGGTAGAGCGGAGGACTGTAGGCGTCTAACAGGTCATCCTTAGGTCGCTGGTTCGAATCCGGCTCGAAGGAAGCGTCGTTTTTACCCCTGGAGACCGTCAGGCAGCACTTACTTCGTCAGGTTGTGTCAGAGCAGTCTGACAGTCAGGATGGCCGAGCGGTCTAAGGCGCTGCGTTCAGGTCGCAGTCTCCTCTGGAGGCGTGGTTTCGAATCCCACTTCTGACACAGCTTTGTTCTAGTGCTTGGCTTTCAACGGAGTTCCTCGCAGAGTTGTCAAACCCCAATTCTGTCTATGGCCAGGCCGCAACAGAAAAGACGTCTCAGACCCGTATACAAGCCATGCATTTCTTTTTGAAAACAAAAAGAAGAGACACTCTTTCAGACTCAGAAAACGCCAAAACAACAAACAAAACCCATAACTGAAACTCCACTCACAACCTTTCTACATAACCTGTAACAAAAGAGAAAAGAAAAAGTATGATGAATTTCACACAACACTTACCTTACTCCTTAGTTAATAAAAACCAAGAAACGATAAAGGAAAAAAATGTCCCCTAAAGAATCAAGACAATTAAACTCACTGTCCCCAAAACATGACAAAAACAGGCCTAAGACTAAACATGAGCAAGCTGCCTGTTAGGCTAGCAAGCTAAAAATGACTAGAGAGGACAGGTTTTTATCCCCCCCAAAACAGCCGTGCCAATCAGCAGAAGTTATCCACGAACCAATAAACAGCCTTATTCCTGCAACACAGACTCAAGCACAAGAAAACAAACACTCATTCCGGGTTGTAACACCTCCACCCATAAAATCGAACGTTTTTGAATAGAAACAGACAGGGCGGTTGATTGCATGATCATCTTCCTGCAATAAGACAGCACCGGTCCCACTCGCATCCACCTCCCGCTTAAATGGTTTTGAGAAGTCCGGGGCTGCTAACACAGGAGAACAATACAACTACGTCTTGATGCCATCAAAGGCATACCGACACCTCGAATTCCATTCAAAAGACACTGGGCCACGCAGAAGATCTGTTAGGGGTTTTGCAACATCTGAAAAGTCCTTGCGAAAACTTCTATAATATCCAGCCATCCCAAGAAATCGCCTAAGTTCTCATTTTGTTACAGGAACTGGGAAAGCATCGATGGCTTTTACTTTAGCGTCAAAAGGACTGTGAACGGTCCCCTGACCCACATGTTTACCCAAATAAGTGACTGTAGCACAATCGAATTCACATTTAGCAAGATTAAGTGTGAGGTTTGCTGATTGAAGACTCCCAAACACAGTGTTCAGGTGTTTCTTCCAAGTTTCAGAGTAACACACTACATCATCAAGTTATGCTTCACAACAAGGTACATCACAAAGTACATAAGTCACCACACTTTGAAATATTGCACGAGCATGTTTTAAACCAAAAACCATAACCATATATTGTAAAAAAAATCAACCTGGAGTGGCATAAGCTAGCAGAGATCTCTGAGACACGTTCCGTTAGGGGAACCTGCCAATAACCCTTAAGTAAGTCTAACTCGGTCACAAACTCGGCATGTCGTACACTATCCACAGAGTCTTCTATTCTCGGACTGTTGGCGTCTCACGGGTCATCCTTAGGTCACTTGTTCGAATACGGTTCTAAGGAAGCTTTGTTTTTTCCCGTGGAGACCGTGCGTGCCGTCAAAGAGCAGTGATTGCAAGCACTCGTGAAATGCCCCATAGGGCGTCCAAAACCACATTCCCTGCCCGGGAATCGAACCCGGGCCGCGGCGGTGAGAGCGCCGAATCCTAGCCACTAGACCACCAGGGAGAGCATGCGTTGGTGCCTGGCACGATGAGCGCCGAATCCTTGCCACTAAAGCACCTGGGCCGCATATTAATGGGACACGGCGGGATCTGAAAACAGTTCTAAAGTTTACATCCACACTGCCCCGTGTGAGGCTCGAACTCACGACCTTCAGATTATGAGACTGAAGCGCTGCCTAACTGCGCCAAAGAGGCTTGCCACAGCAAAATGGGAAACGTCTTTAGTCAGAGCGGTCTGTGGGACGGGTGGCTCGAGTCACTGGTGATCCTCCGTGCTTTCGTAGGAATGCAGTTGCAGAGACACTCTGCGTTGCTCCAGTGCCTTGAAGTTGTTGGTAATCCTGTAAAGGACTGCATCACTTGGGTTCCGTCATTTTGTCCAGGACCTCGCAGAGGGCCAGTGGCGCAATGGATAACGCGTCTGACTACGAATCAGAAGATTCCAGGTTCGACTCCTGGCTGGCTCGTTCGTTGTGCTCCCCTTTCGTGCCATGGGGTGTCCGTTGACCTCGGAAAAATTTAGCCCCGTC
The DNA here is from genome assembly GCF_947034865.1 of Barbatula barbatula. Taxonomy (NCBI): domain Eukaryota; kingdom Metazoa; phylum Chordata; class Actinopteri; order Cypriniformes; family Nemacheilidae; genus Barbatula; species Barbatula barbatula. The sequence goes on from NC_136773.1 coordinate 2,065,132, forward strand.
TGCGAGTGGATGCGACACCTTCGATAGCTCAGTTGGTAGAGCGGAGGACTGTAGGCGTCTAACAGGTCATCCTTAGGTCTCTGGTTCGAATCCGGCTCGAAGGAAGCGTCGTTTTTACCCCTGGAGACCGTCAGGCAGCACTTACTTCATCAGGTTGTGTCAAAGCAGTCTGACAGTCAGGATGGCCGAGCGGTCTAAGGCGCTGCGTTCAGGTCGCAGTCTCCTCTGGAGGCGTGGGTTCGAATCCCACTTCTGACACAGCTTTGTTCTAGTGCTTGGCTTTCAACGGAGTTCCTCGCAGAGTTGTCAAACCCCAATTCTGTCTATGGCCAGGCCGCAACAGAAAAGACGTCTCAGACCCGTATACAAGCCATGCATTTCTTTTTGAAAACAAAAAGAAGAGACACTCTTTCAGACTCAGAAAACGCCAAAACAACAAACAAAACCCATAACTGAAACTCCACTCACAACCTTTCTACATAACCTGTAACAAAAGAGAAAAGAAAAAGTATGATGAATTTCACACAACACTTACCTTACTCCTTAGTTAATAAAAACCAAGAAACGATAAAGGAAAAAAATGTCCCCTAAAGAATCAATACAATTAAACTCACTGTCCCCAAAACATGACAAAAACAGGCCTAAGACTAAACATGAGCAAGCTGCCTGTTAGGCTAGCAAGCTAAAAATGACTAGAGAGGACAGGTTTTTATCCCCCCCAAAACAGCCGTGCCAATCAGCAGAAGTTATCCACGAACCAATAAACAGCCTCCATTCCTGCAACACAGACTCAAGCACAAGAAAACAAACACTCATTCCGGGTTGTAACACCTCCACCCATAAAATCTCAGATTTCCAAATAGTTTTAAATACGATATCTAGGCAAAGTGTCCGCAATCACATTTTCAACTGCCTTGTTGTGTAAAATCTGGGTTATGGTCATTATAAACAACAATGGGTAATAAACTAGAACCAAGATAAACCTCACAGTGCTGTAAGCCTAGCAAATGGCTCAGGGCCTCTTTGTCCATGGTGATAATGTTAACCTGGTGACGATTGAACGTTTTTGAATAGAAACAGACAGGGCGGTTGATTGCATGATCATCTTCCTGCAATAAGACAGCACCGGTCCCACTCGCATCCACCTCCCGCTTAAATGGTTTTGAGAAGTCCGGGGCTGCTAACACAGGAGAACAATACAACTACGTCTTGAGGCCATCAAAGGCATACCGACACCTCGAATTCCATTCAAAAGACACTGGGCCACGCAGAAGATCTGTTAGGGGTTTTGCAACATCTGAAAAGTCCTTGCGAAAACTTCTATAATATCCAGCCATCCCAAGAAATCGCCTAAGTTCTCATTTTGTTACAGGAACTGGGAAAGCATCGATGGCTTTTACTTTAGCGTCAAAAGGACGGCGAACGGTCCCCTGACCCACATGTTTACCCAAATAAGTGACTGTAGCACAATCGAATTCACATTTAGCAAGATTAAGTGTGAGGTTTGCTGATTGAAGACTCCCAAACACAGTGTTCAGGTGTTTCTTCCAAGTTTCAGAGTAACACACTACATCATCAAGTTATGCTTCACAACAAGGTACATCACAAAGTACATAAGTCACCACACTTTGAAATATTGCACGAGCATGTTTTAAACCAAAAACCATAACCATATATTGTAAAAAAAATCAACCTGGAGTGGCATAAGCTAGCAGAGATCTCTGAGACACGTTCCGTTAGGGGAACCTGCCAATAACCCTTAAGTAAGTCTAACTCGGTCACAAACTCGGCATGTCGTACACTATCCACAGAGTCTTCTATTCTCGGACTGTTGGCGTCTCACGGGTCATCCTTAGGTCACTTGTTCGAATACGGTTCTAAGGAAGCTTTGTTTTTTCCCGTGGAGACCGTGCGTGCCGTCAAAGAGCAGTGATTGCAAGCACTCGTGAAATGCCCCATAGGGCGTCCAAAACCACATTCCCTGACCGGGAATCGAACCCGGGCCGCGGCGGTGAGAGCGCCGAATCCTAGCCACTAGACCACCAGGGAGAGCATGCGTTGGTGCCTGGCACGATGAGCGCCGAATCCTTGCCACTAAAGCACCTGGGCCGCATATTAATGGGACACGGCGGGATCACGGCGGGATCAGTTCTAAAGTTTACATCCACACTGCCCCGTGTGAGGCTCGAACTCATGACCTTCAGATTATGAGACTGACGCGCTGCCTAACTGCGCCAAAGAGGCTTGCCACAGCAAAATGGGAAACGTCTTTAGTCAGAGCGGTCTGTGGGACGGGTGGCTCGAGTCAGTGGTGATCCTCCGTGCTTTCGTAGGAATGCAGTTGCAGAGACACTCTGCGTTGCTCCAGTGCCTTGAAGTTGTTGGTAATCCTGTAAAGGACTGCATCACTTGGGTTCCTTCATTTTGTCCAGGACCTCGCAGAGGGCCAGTGGCGCAATGGATAACGCGTCTGACTACGAATCAGAAGATTCCAGGTTCGACTCCTGGCTGGCTCGTTCGTTGTGCTCCCCTTTCGTGCCATGGGGTGTCCGTTGACCTCGGCAAAATTTAGCCCCGTCTGCGGGTGGATGCGACACCTTCGATAGCTCAGTTGGTAGAGCGGAGGACTGTAGGCGTCTAACAGGTCATCCTTAGGTCGCTGGTTCGAATCCGGCTCGAAGGAAGCGTCGTTTTTACCCCTGGAGACCGTCAGTCAGCACTTACTTCATCAGGTTGTGTCAAAGCAGTCTGACAGTCAGGATGGCCGAGCGGTCTAAGGCGCTGCGTTCAGGTCGCAGTCTCCTCTGGAGGCGTGGGTTCGAATCCCACTTCTGACACAGCTTTGTTCTAGTGCTTGGCTTTCAACGGAGTTCCTCGCAGAGTTGTCAAACCCCAATTCTGTCTATGGCCAGGCCGCAACAGAAAAGACGTCTCAGACCCGTATACAAGCCATGCATTTCTTTTTTAAAACAAAAAGAAGAGACACTCTTTCAGACTCAGAAAACGCCAAAACAACAAACAAAACCCATAACTGAAACTCCACTCACAACCTTTCTACATAACCTGTAACAAAAGAGAAAAGAAAAAGTATGATGAATTTCACACAACACTTACCTTACTCCTTAGTTAATAAAAACCAAGAAACGATAAAGGAAAAAAATGTCCCCTAAAGAATCAAGACAATTAAACTCACTGTCCCCAAAACATGACAAAAACAGGCCTAAGACTAAACATGAGCAAGCTGCCTGTTAGGCTAGCAAGCTAAAAATGACTAGAGAGGACAGGTTTTTATCCCCCCCAAAACAGCCGTGCCAATCAGCAGAAGTTATCCACGAACCAATAAACAGCCTTATTCCTGCAACACAGACTCAAGCACAAGAAAACAAACACTCATTCCGGGTTGTAACACCTCCACCCATAAAATCTCAGATTTCCAAATAGTTTTAAATACGATATCTAGGCAAAGTGTCCGCAATCACATTTTCAACTGCCTTGTTGTGTAAAATCTGGGTTATGGTCATTATAAACAACAATGGGTAATAAACTAGAACCAAGATAAACCTCACAGTGCTCTAAGCCTAGCAAATGGCTCAGGGCCTCTTTGTCCATGGTGATAATGTTAACCTGGTGACGATTGAACGTTTTTGAATAGAAACAGACAGGGCGGTTGATTGCATGATCATCTTCCTGCAATAAGACAGCACCGGTCCCACTCGCATCCACCTCCCGCTTAAATGGTTTTGAGAAGTCCGGGGCTGCTAACACAGGAGAACAATACAACTACGTCTTGAGGCCATCAAAGGCATACCGACACCTCGAATTCCATTCAAAAGACACTGGGCCACGCAGAAGATCTGTTAGGGGTTTTGCAACATCTGAAAAGTCCTTGCGAAAACTTCTATAATATCCAGCCATCCCAAGAAATCACCTAAGTTCTCATTTTGTTACAGGAACTGGGAAAGCATCGATGGCTTTTACTTTAGCGTCAAAAGGACGGCGAACGGTCCCCTGACCCACATGTTTACCCAAATACGTGACTGTAGCACAATCGAATTCACATTTAGCAAGATTAAGTGTGAGGTTTGCTGATTGAAGACTCCCAAACACAGTGTTCAGGTGTTTCTTCCAAGTTTCAGAGTAACACACTACATCATCAAGTTATGCTTCACAACAAGGTACATCACAAAGTACATAAGACACCACACTTTGAAATATTGCACGAGTATGTTTTAAACCAAAAATCATAACCATATATTGTAAAAAAAATCAACCTGGAGTGGCATAAGCTAGCAGAGATCTCTGAGACACGTTCCGTTAGGGGAACCTGCCAATAACCCTTAAGTAAGTCTAACTCGGTCACAAACTCGGCATGTCGTACACTATCCACAGAGTCTTCTATTCTCGGACTGTTGGCGTCTCACGGGTCATCCTTAGGTCACTTGTTCGAATACGGTTCTAAGGAAGCTTTGTTTTTTCCCGTGGAGACCGTGCGTGCCGTCAAAGAGCAGTGATTGCAAGCACTCGTGAAATGCCCCATAGGGCGTCCAAAACCACATTCCCTGACCGGGAATCGAACCCGGGCCGCGGCGGTGAGAGCGCCGAATCCTAGCCACTAGACCACCAGGGAGAGCATGCGTTGGTGCCTGGCACGATGAGCGCCGAATCCTTGCCACTAAAGCACCTGGGCCGCATATTAATGGGACACGGCTGGATCTGAAAACAGTTCTAAAGTTTCCATTCACACTGCCCCGTGTGAGGCTCGAACTCACGACCTTCAGATTATGAGACTGACGCGCTGCCTAACTGCGCCAACGAGGCTTGCCACAGCAAAATGGGAAACGTCTTCAGTCAGAGCGGTCTGTGGGACGGGTGGCTCGAGTCACTGGTGATCCTCCGTGCTTTCGTAGGAATGCAGTTGCAGAGACACTCTACGTTGCTCCAGTGCCTTGAAGTTGTTGGTAATCCTGTAAAGGACTGCATCACTTGGGTTCCGTCATTTTGTCCAGGTCCAGAAGTTATCCACGAACCAATAAACAGCCTCCATTCCTGCAACACAGACTCAAGCACAAGAAAACAAACACTCATTCCGGGTTGTAACACCTCCACCCATAAAATCTCAGATTTCCAAATAGTTTTAAATACGATATCTAGGCAAAGTGTCCGCAATCACATTTTCAACTGCCTTGTTGTGTAAAATCTGGGTTATGGTCATTATAAACAACAATGGGTAATAAACTAGAACCAAGATAAACCTCACAGTGCTGTAAGCCTAGCAAATGGCTCAGGGCCTCTTTGTCCATGGTGATAATGTTAACCTGGTGACGATTGAACGTTTTTGAATAGAAACAGACAGGGCGGTTGATTGCATGATCATCTTCCTGCAATAAGACAGCACCGGTCCCACTCGCATCCACCTCCCGCTTAAATGGTTTTGAGAAGTCCGGGGCTGCTAACACAGGAGAACAATACAACTACGTCTTGAGGCCATCAAAGGCATACCGACACCTCGAATTCCATTCAAAAGACACTGGGCCACGCAGAAGATCTGTTAGGGGTTTTGCAACATCTGAAAAGTCCTTGCGAAAACTTCTATAATATCCAGCCATCCCAAGAAATCACCTAAGTTCTCATTTTGTTACAGGAACTGGGAAAGCATAGATGGCTTTTACTTTAGCGTCAAAAGGACGGCGAACGGTCCCCTGACCCACATGTTTACCCAAATACGTGACTGTAGCACAATCGAATTCACATTTAGCAAGATTAAGTGTGAGGTTTGCTGATTGAAGACTCCCAAACACAGTGTTCAGGTGTTTCTTCCAAGTTTCAGAGTAACACACTACATCATCAAGTTATGCTTCACAACAAGGTACATCACAAAGTACATAAGACACCACACTTTGAAATATTGCACGAGTATGTTTTAAACCAAAAATCATAACCATATATTGTAAAAAAAATCAACCTGGAGTGGCATAAGCTAGCAGAGATCTCTGAGACACGTTCCGTTAGGGGAACCTGCCAATAACCCTTAAGTAAGTCTAACTCGGTCACAAACTCGGCATGTCGTACACTATCCACAGAGTCTTCTATTCTCGGACTGTTGGCGTCTCACGGGTCATCCTTAGGTCACTTGTTCGAATACGGTTCTAAGGAAGCTTTGTTTTTTCCCGTGGAGACCGTGCGTGCCGTCAAAGAGCAGTGATTGCAAGCACTCGTGAAATGCCCCATAGGGCGTCCAAAACCACATTCCC